>NC_050461.1:30710553-31366075 GCF_903995425.1 Onychomys torridus | reverse complement strand
CTAAGGATACATGTTTTGACTGTGGTTACTAATTGTACTTGTTTGGGAAAATGGCAGTTAGTAGGGTCTCCTCTACTGTCCATGGTCTCACCAGTCACAGGTAGGCTAGGGTTTACAGTACCAGGCCACTTTGAGACAAGATGTCACCCTGTGTGGGCGTGGAACTCACAGAAATCTACCTGCCTCTTCTTCCCAAGTGCTTAAAGTTAAAGATTGTGTGCCATTATGGCCTGATGATCATAATTCTTCAACTATAATACATTAAATCTTCTTTTGTTTTGTTTTACTTTTAGGGAAGCCTTGAGGTTTTTTCTGGACTGGGGCTTATAGTAGGTCCCCCTTTAGGTGGCTTTTGTATCAGTCCTTTGGCTATGAGTGCCTTTATTCTTCTGGGATGCATAGTTCTACTGATGATACCACTCAACCTATGTATTTGCCCAGTTATGGTAAGTTCAATTTCATACTCATTCTAGAATTTTAACATTACTTTTATATATGTCTTTGGAAATAATACATTTACCATGTGTATTGTGTAATACCTCTTGTAGTACCCTCAAAAGCTGGTTCTTTTTCCTAAAATATGGGTAACTAGTTTATGATGATTTTGTTACAAAGGATTAGGAATGTAGCTCCATCAGTAGAATTCTTTTCTAGCATTCCTGAAGCCCTAGGTTTGACCTCCACTTCACATAAGCAGAACATGGTGGTGCATGTGTTTAAAGCATCCTCGGCTACGCAGTGAGTTTGAGGCCAGCCTGGGATGCATAAGGCTGTCTCTTAAATAAATAAAATAAAAAAGCATACCACAAAATTTTCCAGGTTTAGGAGAAACAAATACTTAATTTTGGCTCATGAGCCATTATCATTGGGCTGAACTAAATTTTCACTAGAAATTCTGTGAGCAACACAGTTTGTAGATAAGGCTCTAAGAACAAGGGAAGAGTCCCATAAGTTCTAGGCCACCTTTTTTCTTTTTCTTTCTTTCTTTCTTTCTTTTTTTCTTTCTTTCTTTCTTTCTTTCTTTCTTTCTTTCTTTCTTTTCTTTCTTTCTTTTCTTTCTCTCTCTCCCTTCCTTCCATCCTTCCTTCCTTCCTTCCTTCCTTCCTTTTTTCTTTTTAATGAGGTCTCTCTACATAGCTCTGTGTAGATGGACTTTCTTTTGGGTCTCCAGCTTGCAAAAACAAACAAACAAACAAACAAACAAACAAACAAACAAAAACCAAAACCCCGACATGGAGATGTATTAATTATGAAAGCTCAGCTGATAGCTTAGGCTTGTTTCTACTAGCTCTTATAACTTAAACTAACCTGTTTGTATTAAATCACTGCTTGTCTCAAGGCTTTATTACCTCACCTCCATATTGTCTATTCTGTTTGCTCTGTGCCTCTGCCATTCTTTTTCCCAGTGTCCTCTGAGCCCAGAAATCCTGCCTACTTATTGGCTCTTCAGCTTTTTATTAAACCAACTATGGGGGGGGCGTTTTTCATGCTGTGAGCTTCGTTGTGTGACACTTGCAGGGAGCTCCTAAGTACATGTCTTCTACCAGTGCCCACAGAGGTCAGAAAAGGGGCATCATATCCCCCCACACTGGAGTTAGAGATGGATGTGAGCTGCCATGTGGCTGCTGGGAACTGAACTTGTGTCTTCTGCAAGAGTAGCCAGTGTTCTTAACCACTGAGCCATATACTGTTAACAGGTAGTGCTTTTTGTATGCACAGGAAATGCAATAGACTAAAACTAAAATCTTTCATAGTTAAAAATTATTTTAATTTTTATTATTACTTGTTGCTTTTTCAATTTTTTTGGTTTTCAGGACAGTTTTGTGTGTGTGTGTGTGTGTGTGTGTGTGTGTGTGTGTGTGTGTGTCTATCCTGAACTCTCTCTCTCTGTAGACCAAGCTTGCCTCAAACTCAGAGATCTGACTACCTCTACTTTTATAGTGCTGGAGCTAAAGGTGTTATCATTTTAAATTCTGTGTGTGGGTGTTAGTATGTGCGTGTAAGTGTGGATGCCCACAGAGACTAGAGGCATTGGATCTCCTGAATCCAGAGCTACAGGTGATTGTGAGATCCCATATGTGGGTGCTAGAAACTGAAGAGAACTGTTCTTCGCTATTGAACCATTTCTGCAGCCCATCTTTTGTAATTTTCAGTTCAAATTCAATACAATTCAAAATCCACGCCTGGTTGACTCCCCGGCTGGCAATATCTCCTTGTGCCACAAGGTGGCACTCGTTCCCTCTCTAAGTTGAAATACATACAGTTGTCCTTCTATTGAATGGTTATTGTCTTTTAAGCCACAGCTGTCTGAATTAGCAACTGCAATTCCTCAGCTCCCAGCAGTGGTTAGGCCACAAGGGCTGTAGCCAGAGGGAAATCTGTTCCCTCCAGCTCCAACTCTCTCAAAACTATGAAGGGAACTTAACTAAACCTCACTCCCTCTAAAGAACTCAAGATTCAAAGGTTAAGGTGGAATTCTGCTCTTCAGTGGCTGAATAGCAAGTAGTTCATCTCCTCTCCTTGCTCTCCCCCAAAAAGCCCTCAAGTCCTCACCCCTCCTTATAAACCCTTTCTCACCTGGCTCCTCCCTACCACTTCCTGTCAGCTAGTTAATGACGTAGCCTCCTGACAGCAGGTGAATTTTATTCAAACACATCATTGCATCATTAAACAAACATTCCAGAGCATAAGCAAAAGTAACACACCTTGAAATAATATTCTACAACAACATACTGCAGTTTGGGAGTTGAATTTAGGGCTGTGCTTTTGAGTAACAGGATGATAGTCTTGACTTAATCTCTGTATTCTGAAAACTTCCTGAGAATATTACTGAAAATAGCAGAAGCTTATATACTTTTTGAATTTTGGGACTTTGCATATGCATGGTCCCTGTGAATGATAATGATGAATGCCTGCTATGGGCAAAATGAGGGTCTGTAGGGCTGATCCCGACCCTCAGTGAAGTTCCGTGTTCACATCCAGTGTTGTCTCTGCACAGGATCACAGTAACCATTCTAACTAAGCTCCTGATGCAGGTGACAGGACTCTACGCCAAGTGTCTGAGCCACACAGTCACTGCATCCTTTTCCACAATGACCTTTCCTTAAATAATATGCCTGGGGAGCCGGAGAAATGGCTATATGGTTTAGAGCAGTTCCTGGTCTTCCCAGGACCCGAGGTCAGTGCTGAAAACTTCCTAAAGAGAGAATAAAGCAGTCACTATGACCAGAGGCTGCAGGTAGCCATGCCTGCTATTCAGCTAGGCATGAACAGGGATTACTGACTCTTAGGAGAATGAGAGTACTGATCTTAAATGATAAAGGCGGTGCACACAAGATTCAGTGACACATCCTTTCAGTCCCTTGATGTAGCATTTATTTTGACCTCAGAAAAACAACTGGGTCTTGTTTTATAAAACAAAGGTGAGTCCCTCCTTAAGCACACACACACACACACACACACACAGACACACACACACACTACATACACACACACACACACATACACACACATACACACACATAATACATACACAGACACACACACACACACACACACACACACACACACACACAGCCTTGGTGAAGTTTGGATGGCTCTTTTTCTGCAGGTGTGCCTTACACTGTCCTATCCAGATGGCCTTCCTTCCAGATTGTAACTAAAAACCTCACCACATACCCTGACTCCAGTTGCTTCTCTTTGTATTTGAAAACTTAAGCATTTTTTTTTCCTTTTTTTTTTTTTTTTAGAGCTGAGGATCGAACCCAGGGCCTTAATGCTTGCTAGGCAAGTGCTCTACCACTGAGCTAAATCCCCAACCCAAGCATTGTTTTTTAATTGGGTTTTGCTGTTGGTATTTTGAGACCAGTCTTATGTATCCCAGGCTGACTTCACACTCACTGCTTAGCGAGGATGACCTTGAACCCCTGATCCTCCTACTTCTAAAGTGCTGAGAGGCCAGGCACACACTTCCACGCCAGGGTAAAAGTCAGTCTTTTACATAAAATCAGTTGTGGCTCCTAAAGTTGAAGAACTTACAAGCTAATGTAGCTATTTAATTCCAGGCAATTCAGAGGCACAGTTATTTCTACCACCAGATGGTCTTATCAGACAGCTTTGCCTCTCAAAGTCGGTTAAAGACAAAGATAAGAGATGTTAATTGGTATGATGAATTTCTGTTTTTATCTTTAACCCCAGAGTCGGAGCCAGGTGAACATTCCTTCTGGAAACTTGTCTCATTACCCAAGGTCAGTCTCATATCCTTCGTCATCATCTCCCTCAGCTCCTGCTTCGGCTTCCTGGATCCCATCCTCTCTCTCTTCATCTTGGAGAAGGTAAGCAGCCTGCTGGAGCTCGGCTTTGTACTGGCAGCCATGATTACATGTCCTTGAGCTCTTCCTTTAGGGAAAGACCTTCAGCTGTGAGAAAGAGGTAGATAGGCAGCTGCGTTCTCTGGTGACTGTGTCTTCCCTCAGTGCTGCTCCTTTGAGCTAGGGGTGTGACTCTGGGATCTGGGGGTCTGATCCACTAGGAAGAAAGAGAGAACCTTTTTCTAGTGTCTCCTCTTACCCAAGACCTTGCTCATGTCAATCCAGGTCTACAGGGGCATCTCCCATGTTGCTTAATTATGACACATTTTCTCTTCCGGTGTGAGTTGTAATGAGGCATTATGAGTACTCATTAGGTCTTTCGATGTGAGATATCCTTCTCTCCCCAATGCCCTCTGGGTCCACTTACCTTTTAGGTATTTGTTACAATATGATGACTATGTTCTCTACTACAGAATAGGAGAAAGGAACCAAGAGTCTCCATTGCTGAAACATACATGTTGAATTCATGTTAGATAATTTGCTTTTCCCTGTGACATACCACCCTCCTGCATGCCTCACCCCACCAAAAACCAAACCTGGGGCTAAGATCCAAGAGCCTCATTTAACAAGCTCTGTGTATGAATCTTTGTATACATAAAATTTGTGAAACACTATATATGAAAATGCAATGTGTAGAAATCAAATTATATGTTTACTATCAAATGCTACAATATCAAACTTCTAGGATGTCTAATAAATGGTTGGAACTCCCCTCCTCTTAGAAAAAATAGTATTTACCCATTCCTGGTACAAAGTAAGACAAAGTTAAGAGGAATGTGATGAAAGCTAATCTTGATAGTTAACTTGATTGGATGGGAAAGTGCCTGGGAAATGGGGAAATGGGAAAAGTGTATCTCTGGGTAAGACTTGAGGTTATTTCCAGACAGCACTGACTAAGCTGGGAATGCCCTGACTATGGGCAGTACCATCCTAGAGGCTGGGGCTGGATTAGAAAAAAGGAGGAATGGAGAAAGCCAGTTAACACAGGCATCCATCCTCTCTCTGCTTCCTGGCCGCTTTCAAGTGAGCTCTCTGCTCACCACACCCTCCCCACTAGGATGCTCTGAAACCAAGAGCCAGAATAAATACCCACCCCTTCCTTTTACATTGTCTTAGTCACAGCTACAGACAGCCGAACAATACAAATGTGGGTGTAACTGATAGACTTCTGTTAATAGAGCTGGGGAAGATAAGGAGGGAAAGGGGTGTGTTTATTTTAAAGAGAGACTTCACATGCTACTCTAACATGGGATCTCTTTTCCAGTTCAATTTGCCAGTTGGATACGTGGGACTGGTCTTCCTGGGTCTAGCTCTGTCCTACACCATTTCGTCACCGCTGCTTGGTCTCCTCAGTGACAGGATGCCTGTATGTATCCTGACTTATATTTGAGTTGCTTTTGCATGTTTAGGTCTATAGCCATTTCTCCAGAATTCTAAAGGTCCCTTAACTTAAAGCAAATACCTTCAGTTGGCCTGGTAGAGAGAGTTCAGTGTCTCCCAGACTCAGCTGTTCCTCTCAGCAGGCTCAAGTTTAGTATTTCATATAAAGAAGAGTCTGATGCTAAATCTGTTGGAAACTGCTGGACCACGGGATTATTATTTTTATTTATGTATTTATGTATTTATTTATTTATTTGAGCTGAGGATCAAACCCAGGGCCTTACACTTGGTAGGCAAGCGCTCTACCACTGAGCTAAATCCTCAACCCTTATTTTTATTTTTTAAGACAGACTTCACTATACAGCCCAGGCTGATGTGGAACTCAGTCCCCTTGCTCAATCTTCCCAGAGTCAGGATCACAGTCTGTTGTTAATATGACAAGCCTGGTTAGTATTATACCGTCTAAAAGCTTCCTTAGTGAATCTCTTCTCTTTCAGTTTGGCCTAACCCATTCAGTCTGCATGACTGATATGCAGAAAAGGCATATTAACCAGACCTCACAATTCCATGGCTGCTTCTGTAGCTTTAGTACTTAGATTTTGTGTTTTTCTCTCATTAGCTTTGCTTATATATTTATAAGATGTATATATATTATGGAGAGTTACTTAGTAACCCAAGTAACAAAGAGCTAACGTTTTCTGTTTTTTAAAGATTTACCTTCATTTTTGTTTGTGTGTATACTTATGTGTTTGTGTATGTGTATGCCAAATGTATATGGGTGACCTCAGAGATCAGAAGACCGCATTGGATCTCCTGGACCTGGATTTCTAGTGTTTGTGAGCCACCTGACACAGGTGCTGGGAACCAAACTTGGGTCCTTAGAAGAGGACTAGTATGGCTCTAGTATTGTAAGTGTTAGTATTTAAACAGTGATTTTTTTGACTTGGGACAATATTGAGAGAAGTCATAACCACTGAGCCATCTCTCCAGACCCCTAAAAGCTACCATCTTAAATAATTTTTTTTGGGGTTAAGTGTTAAGACATAATCTTAAGCCAGGTATGTATGGTGGCAAATGTTAGTCACCCTAGCACCTGGAAGGCTATAGGACTAAGAGAGAGTTCAATACCAGCCAGGGCTATATAGCAAGACATTGTTCCTTGCTTTAAAAAGAAAGACATAGCCTTTGTTAAGTAGTTTAGAAGGGCTAATTTTATTAGATACCATTTTAGACTGTCTAGACTTCCATAACAAAATGTCAAAGACCCGGAGCACACATAAATGAGGGATCCTTAGTTCTCACAGTTCTGTAAGATCCAGGCTCCTGCTCACTGTTGAGGGCCACTTCTGACTCAACAACAACATGGAAGAGTGGGAAATGCTCTCAGCGACTTCTCCAGTGTGGATCCCAGTCATGAGGGTTCCTCCTTCACTACCACATCACCTCCCCAAAGCTGACCTCCATGCACCAACAGATTAGGCACTAGAATAGCATAAGAATCTGGGGGGTTGTGGGAGAGGGATTCCATTCGGTCACTCTGCAGTAGAACTTTTAAATAATGTGTTTTGCCTGGGTATATGACACATTAGCAAAATCCTTGGGGTGACTGCTTTTTAAATTCTTACATGTTTGGAATAGTTCATGATGTGCCAAGATTCTGTAATGTACCCCCTTCCCGGGGAACTTCTTTGCTCATCCCACCAACTTGCAAAATATCCTCCTTGCCTTTACGTTTTTCATCTGCCTGTTCTCTCTTAAATGTAAAGTCTCATTTGCTTCAGTGTATTTGGATTTTTGGATGCCATTACTCTAATGATTTTTTTTTTTTATATTGTTTGATTACAGAGGGTCCTTTGGTTTAAGCTTTGAACTCTTTCTCTTTACCAGAATCTCAGGAAATGGTTTCTGGTTTTTGGAAACTTAATCACAGCTGGGTGCTACATGCTCTTAGGACCTATCCCCATTTTGCACATTAAAAGGTAACGTGTCTTGTTCTATATTTTTGGAGAAATAGTACTCATAATTATTTGATTTTTTAAAAGTGGCTTAGTACTGCAAGCATTGCTATTTAAACGTTGACTTTGACTTAGGATTGTATTGAACTGTTTGTGTGACTGACAAAGCTTTATTCACTAGACGCTCAGAGTAGTTTACAAATCTTAACACATGAAATCTTTATCAAGTGAGAAAAACATTGATTCTCATCTATAAGGTGTTTTTTGTTTTTTATAAATATTTTTATTTTATAATTAATTTAATTTTACCTATCAGCCATGCATTCCCCTGTCCTCCCTTCTCCTACTCCCCTACCCTTCCCCCCAATCCAGCCCCAGCCCCCCCATTCCCACCTCCTTGAAGGCAAGGTCTCCCCTGGGGATTCAGCCCAGCCCAGTAGATTCAGTTGAAGCAGGTCCAGTCCCCTCCTCCCTGCACCAAGGTTGAGCAAAGTGTCTCAGCATAGGCCCTAAGTTCCAAAAAGCCAAGGACAGGCCCTGGTCCCACTGCCTGGGGGCCTCCTAAACAGTTCAGGCTAATCGACTGTCTCACTTATCCAGAGGGCCTAGTCCAGTTCCATGGGGGCTCCTCAGCTACTGGTTCACAGTTCATGTGTTTCTGCTAGTTTAGCTATTTGTCCTGTGCTTTTTCCATCATGATCTCGATACCTCTTCTCATATAATCCCTCCTCTCTCTCACTGGTTGGACTCCTGGAGTTTTTTTGTTTTGTTCTGTTAGCTGAGTCTGGCTTTGAACTCATGATCTTCCTGATTACTTTCAAAAAAACATTTATTGCTAACAAACTTTGTTTGATACTTAAGAGAATACAATTGTGGTTTTCTGAGTCTTCCTTCTCATACATTGAGAGGGTAACCGAGTCTTTTATTGTTTCTGGGTCATCTATAGCATTTAGTAGTTGCCAATTAAAGCTTATTTGCTATAGTTTATTTATTGAAACAAAGTGAGCTTCTTGACTTCTTCACATGCTTCTGGGATAAAATAGCATCATGGGACGAGGGTGATTTGGAGTCTTTTGAATCTGGGTTTGGATTTTTCCTCTGTCACTTGCAGTGGAACTTAGATGAATCACTTAACTTGCAAGAGCATAAGCTTTCTTGTTTCTAAAAAGAAGTCAGCACACTAAGATACTTGCTGCCAAGCCTGGAAACTTGAGTTAAAACTCCAGGATTTAACTCCACAAGCTACATGGTAGAAAAGAGAACTGATTTATTTGTGCTGTTCACTCATCTTCCCCAACCCACACAGGGACATACCTCCCCTCTAAAATAAATAAATGTGATTTTAAAAGGAACTAAAGCTAATATATATATATTATGACAAGCTGGGCCCTTAATCCCAGCACTCCAGAGGCAGAGGTGGATGGATCTCTATAGTGATATTTTATTTGTATTGAAATGTGATTTTATTTGTATGTCAATAAAGTTGCCTTGAGGTCAGAGCAAGCCAGAGCAGAAGCTGAGCAGTAGTGGTACACGCCTTTAATCCCAGCACTTGGGAGGCAGAGCTAGGCAGATCTCTGTGTGTTCAAGGACACAGCCAGCATGGCAGACACACGCCTTTAATCTCAATAGCAACCATAGAAGACCTGGAGGTCTGTACAAACAGGCAGTGACGAGGAGGTCATATGGCTGGGTTTACAACCAATGAGAAAACAGAACAGAAAGTCTTTAAATAGACAGGATGCACAGAAGTAGGTCTCTGGCGGAGAGGAAGAACAGCAGAAGCAGTGAAGGCTAAGGTTTTCTGCTCTTGCTCTGACCTCGTGGTTTTTAACTCTGCAATCGGTTCTGTGTTTCTTATTTAACAAGCCTGTTACATCTACAGATCTCTGTGAGTTCAAGGCCACGTACAAAACAAACAAACAAGGTACAAAACAAAACAAAACAAAATAAAATAAAATAAAACAAACAACAACATAATAATTACACACATAATGTCTGACAGGTATTTAGTTGGAACCCTACATAGAATATCTGTCAGATTCTAGTCTCTTCTTTTGCTCCCTCCCCTCCTTGTCATTGTTTAATTGAATTTCAGAATGAAATGATTACATGAACAGCAGCACTGATGTTGAGAGAATTTAATTATGGTTGTAGATATGTAATATGTATGATTTTGTTTTGGCGGGAGGGCCGGCTGTTTGCAGATGTGTAATATGTATGACTAAACACATGTGTGTGAAACCTGGGAGCAGAAGTGACTATAGACGACCCAGGAGATGCTTTTGCTGCAGAGGTGGAAGGTGCTAACAGGAGCTCTCACTGAGTGGAATGGGACAAGATAGAAATAGAAGGGAAAGAAGTCAACTATCCGTGAAGCTAACTTCTCTGCCATCCTGCCCTCCTGGTTTTAAGTTTGTGTCTCTTAAAATACTAATGCCTTCATTCCTTCCACACTTCCTCTGCAGTCAGCTCTGGCTTGTGGTGCTGGTGTTAGTTGTACATGGCGTCTCTGCTGGAATGAGTATCATCCCAACTTTCCCAGAGGTACTCAGTTGTGCACAGTAAGTTTCTCAGTTGTTTGAGGAGCTCTATAGTGATGGGTGTGGTGGTGAGGGTAGGGGGTGGGCTAAGGGGATGAGGGGTGAGGGTAGGGGGATAGGCAATCAGTCTCACTTCACTTGTTCGGTCCCATAGGATGTTGGATATTTGCCCAATAATATATCTTCATGATTTCATGGCATATAAATATTGTGATATAAATCACATAAGTAATAAAGGAATCACACTGAAAATAACATAGTGACATATTATATGCTGAAAGGTAGAAAAGGTATAGTTTAAAATCGGTTAAGATGCTTGGCTTGTTGTATGTTTCAGGTGTGTGTGTGTGTGTGTGTGTGTGTGTGTGTGTGTGTGTGTGTGTGTGTAGTTTTAGTAGTCCAGAACCAAATGGAGAAGTTTCAGAGTTGCCCCTGTGCATGGAGGATTTCATACAAGAGCACAGGATGACCAGCCATCTGTCGCTTGACCATTGTTCCTTGGTGTATGGGCATGTTCATGAACACTAAGGTCTGTGGCTGTGCTGGGGTTTCTCAATGACACTCAGAGGACAAAGAGCTGGTTCTATTTTCTTAGAGCAGCCTTTATTCTCTTTGTCCTATTGTAAGAGTTTCTTGGGGTTGGGGATTTAGCTCAGTAGTAGAGTGCTTGCCTAGCAAGTGCAAGGGACTGGGTTCAGTCCTCAGTTCAGGAAAAAAAAAAAAAAGAGCTTCTTAGTTAATTATGTACTTAATTAGCATCTAATGCAAATGAGTTATGATTCTTGCTATTATACAGATAAATGTGGTAAAATTAGGTTATTCTATGAAAATGCCTTCAAATTTGATTTACATATTTTATTTATTTTTTAAATTTTTACATTTCACCCTGCCTTTTACCATCTCCAAACCCTCCCATATACCCCTCTACACTCTCCAAATTCATGTTCTCTTTCTTCATTGTTGTTGCATGCATATATGCATTTGTATAAATATATATAATCCTAAATATACCCGGTTCAGTCAGTATAATGTTTCATGTATGTATGTTTTCAGGGCTGACGATTTGGCACTAGACAAACAATTGGTATACTCTTCCCTGGGGAAGAGCACCCCTCCCACTTCCAGCTTTCTTCAGTTGCCTATGATCTTTGTGTAGGGTTGATATTTGTTTTGTACTGGTGTTTGAGCCCAAGGCCTTGGGCATGATAGGCTCACAGTCTACCATTCAGCTACATCTCTAGCGCCCAGATGAGATCTTATTTTAGAAATGAATGCTCTTATATTTAGTTTCTTCAGATTGTATGTGGGTTATCTTAATGTATCTGTGACACAATTTTTCCATACAAGTTTTCCTTTTCATGATGGAGCCGTCCATGTTTCTCTGCAGTGAAAATGGGTTTGAAGAGGGAATAAGCACTCTGGGACTCGTATCTGGTCTTACTAGCGCCATGTCATCAGTTGGGTAAGTGAATTCATTTGCACCTGAGAAATGGAAAATGCTCTCTCCATGTTATAGATGGAAAATTGAAACAGCAAAGTGTACATGACATTATCTAAGGTAAAAGCTCATCTAGGGAAGAGCGAGATTTCTAATTTACAACCCGTGACTCCAAAATCTAGTACCTTCATGGACCTTGCTTTGAGCAATACTTAAAAAGTCCTTTAACTGAAGCATATCTCAGACTTTTAAAATGCATTCCTTTATTGAGTCACTTGCTTGCTTGTTTGATTGTTTATACTTCCTAATAGATCAGACAATGCACTGTGTAGTAGTAATCTGATACATACAAAGTCAGTAACTATGTACTGAACTGATTCAGATATTAAGAATAGAAAGAATAGTGGGCCAGTGAGATGGCTGAGCAGGTAAAACACTTGCCACCCAAGCCTGGAGACCTGGGTTCAAACCTACATAAAGATGGAAAGACAAAGGGAACCTGTTCCACAGGGTGGTCTCTGACTTTCTTATGGTACTGTTGCGTGCACCCCTACCCACAAAATAGAAAGATTCTTTTAAACACGTGCTACTGTTTTTATTGTTATGTAGGTCACCAACTTCACAGCTGTAACCCCACGTTTACAACTGTCTAATAATCATAATTCTTTCTTTCTCTTCTTCTCTCTCCCATCTCAGCACTGGATCTGGGGATTAAACTCGACCTTCCACACTGTGGGCAAGTGCTCTACCAATGAGCCACACCCAGGCCTAGAACTCTTATTTATGCCTGAGAATCTCCCTATCTGTTTAGCCTTATTGTTTTAGTTTAAGGAAGTCCAGTGACTGGCATGTCACACATCTTTATAAAGTAGTTTTTGCAACATTAGATACTCACCCATTCTTCTCTCCATGGTCAGTGCTTTCATGGGACCAATGCTGGGCGGATTTCTGTATGAGAAAATTGGTTTTGAGTGGGCAGCAGCTATACAAGGCCTATGGGTTCTGATAAGTGTGAGTAATCCTGAAAATTTTTTTTTTTTTTTTTTTTTGGTTTCTTCCATTTCCTTACACTTTGGAGACACTTGCCTTGGAGGATTTATTTTAACAGTGCATTTTGTTGTGTTAAAGGGACTTGCGATGGGCTTATTTTATCTCTGGGAGCACTCAAAGACGAGAAGGTATGATCAGCTTTCCAGATGCCTTTCCCCTTAAAAGAAGCTAGCTCATGGGCATAGAAAAGAAATATTATTTCCCATCCCTTCTTACTATTAGATTTCTGGGATCCTAAGACTTCTTGCTTGAAAGGCAGATCCAAAGAGATGCTTGGGTGGAGATGTAGATATTTAATGTTTAGTTTTCTTTAGGGTTGGGATAGGGTTCAAGATGGTTTCTTTGTGCAGCCCTGGCTGTCCTAGAAGTCACTCTGTAGACCAGGTTGGGCAAACTCAGTAATCTGCCTGCCACTGCCCACTGAGTACTGGTATCAAAGGCATGAGCCACCATGCCTAGCTATGTTCATGTTTAGTTTTCTTATGACAGTCAGTACTGTTTTTTTTTTTTTTTCTCCTCACTGTAGATCTAAAGCTCAGAGCATCACTGGCACAGAGGAGGAACAAGCTGCTCTCTTGCCCAATGAAATCTAGCATTGCAAGCTCTGGATTGATACAGACAGGTGCCTCGTGTTGTGACAAAAGCAGAGGTCCTTGCTGCCTGGACTCAAACCCTCGAAGTGTCAAGCTGCTTTTAGATGACCCTGTGCTGGGTTACACTTACTATAGTTTGGAACATCTATGAGAAAGGGAAAACAAGCAGAAGCTGGTGTTTCTAAATGACCCGCCTTGCCCCTCAGGGTGATGTTATTGACTCTCTTTGGCTTTCTTATGTTCGCTTTTCATTCTAAGTTCATCAATTCTCCAAATGCACTTCTTAAAATTAATATGTGAAGAAATGAAACTACTTCATACACATTGAACATGTACAACTGAATGAACAATTTTATGAAATCAGTATTGAAAGATGTGCCTTCTCTGCACTGAGATTTTTATACCCATTAAAAAGGCAAAATTCCTGCTTGCCACATAAAAACTCCAGAGTGTTCCTTGGCTTTCAGGTTTTCTAAAAATGTTTCTGTGGAAAGCACACACACACACACACAAATAATGATACATGTAATTTTCATTTTGTGACATTTTCAGTTATGATATGTATTTATAATCATTACTTGGCTTAATATTATTCATTTCCAATCTCAGTATCTCTTTGTTTTTGTCCCACAATTCATGTTTGTTTATTGTGTTTACTACTTTTCACACTCTTGGAAGATGTGTCCAATCACTGGACAGGGCAATACCCTCCCCCCATCCACCACCTAGCTATGAATACATGCTACATGTTAGAGGGATACTCCTCTAGCTTCATGTAAAATCCTTGCTGCAACTTGAAGTGAGAACGTCAACGTTGTACCTCCTGATTCATTTTCTTATTGTAGTAATTACGTTTCTTTTCTAATAGAATAAACGATTTTGTCTAGCTATCCACCATTGTATTCATTCAAAACACTCTTTTAAAACAAGGTCTCAAAAATCCCAGACTGGCCTGGAAGCCACTGTATAGCTGAGGACAACTTTGAACTCTTGATCTGCCTGCCTCTTTTGTCCCAAGTGCTGGGATTAATATGCATGCATCACCACACAGAGTCCTGAGTATTGAACTCAGGGCCTTGAGCATGCTGAACTATGTCACCAATCCTCAAGATGCCTTTTGAATTCTTTTCAGGATCAACCCTGCATAGATAGGTACCAGGGACATAATCTATGCCTTTATATAACATACACCAGTGGGAAGGGGAAACAGTACATAAATACCAGGATTTATTTCTTGTATTAATGCTCAATATAAAACAAAATCATGGTATAAGAGCAACTGCCTGGTATTGAGTATGTGTGGGGACTAATTTGCATAAGCCCTCCCCATGGAAGTGATACCTCTGAGCAGAGATCTGAAGGGAGAATGAGATGCTCATGGCAACAGCCCATTGACAATATAGAAGATGAGAACATGGCCCACTGACTGGAGTCTGGTATGCACGAGGTTGGGCCAGATGAGATAGCCAGCCCCGCAATGAGGGCTTCTAGAATGGATGCCCTGTTTGTTGAGTTTTTTGAGTCTGTGTGTACAGTGGGTGAGGATGCTGACAAACAAAAATGGAGGTAGAAGGAAAAGTCTGGGAGGAAATAATGGTTTAGACCATGGAGGTAGCCTTAGAGATCAAGAGAAAAGAAGATATTCAGAAATAGAAATGACAGGATTGCTGCTGTGGGGGAGGGGAGCAGATTCAAGGATGACTCCTCGGTTTGGTCTTATAGTGTGATAGATGGCTGCCTCTCTTAGTGAAATGGGGAAGGCGTGGAGCAAAGCATCCTAAGAGGTCCAGTTAAAACCACAATGAGCAGCTGGTGGTGGTGGATGTCTTTAGTCCCAACACTAAGGAGGCTGTGGCAGGTTTATCTCTGAGCTTGAGACCAGCCTGGTCTACAGAGTGAGTTCCAGGACAACCAGGGCTACATAGAAAAACCATCTCAAAAAACAAAACAAAACAACACAAAGAAAAACCAAAACAAATCAAAGAGTATGTTCCAAAATAACCAATCAAGTTTTACTAAATACAATCAGCTAAGAAGAGGGAAGTACCTTCATTTACCTACAAGGGGAATGATCCAAAGGCTAGTCCCATAAAAATCATCTTGACTGAGAATGCTGCCATGTGTCCCAATTTATGAAATAAAAGCATACCCCAGAAGCAATAGGTTTTGAGAGAAAATAAAATGTCTGCACATTAACCAAGAACACCAAAGCCCCATCTTTTGGGCTGCTTGACATGAGCTTACTAGAAATCACTTGCAACTTTAGAAAAAGATTTATTTCTACTTATGTATATGTATGTGTGTGTGAATGTGAGTGTCACCTGTGTGGGTGCCCAGGGAGGCTAGAAGAGGTAGTTGTATCTCTTGGAGCTGGTGTTCCCAACAAGGGTGCAGGGAACAAAAGCCAGGTCCTCTGCCAGAGCAGCCAGAGCCATTCTGGACTACTGTTTAACAGAGGACAGCCAGTCCCAGGAGGGGAAGCACAGCAGAGTGTCTTAGTCATAGGTTTTGCTGCTGTGATGAAATGTCATGACCAAAAGCAACATGGGGAGGAAAGGGTTGATTTTGCTTACTATTCTATATCACAGTACATCATCAATGGCAATAAGGGTAGGGACTCCAGCAATGCAGGAACCTGGGGACAGGAGCTGATGGAGCGCCTTGGAGGAGTGTTGCTTACTGGCTTGCTCTTTGTGGCTTGCCTTGCTTTCTTATAGAACCTGGGACTACCAGCCCAGCCACTACACCATCCACAGTGGACTTTGAGTTCCTCTCCATTTAATTTGATGTTGGCTGTTAGTTTACTGTATATTGATTTTATTATGTTTAGGTGTGTTTCTTTTATCCCTGATCTCTCCAAGACCTTTATTGTAAAGAGGTGTTGGATTTTGTCAAAGGCTTTTTCAGCATCTAATGACATGGTCATATGTTTGTTTTTTTTTTCTTTCAGTTTGTTTATATGGTGGATTACATTGACAGATTTTCATATGTTGAACCATCCCTGCATCTCTGGGATGAAACCTACTTGATCATGGTGGGTGATTTTTTTTTTTTATGTGTTCTTGGATTTGGTTTGCTAGTATTTTATTGGTTACTTTTACATCAATGTTCATGAGGGAGATTGCTCTGTAATTCTCAATTTTTTGTTGCACCTTTGTGTGATTTGGGTATTAGGGTAACTTTAGCCTCATTAAAAAAAGAGTTTGGTGATGTTCCTTCTGTATCTATTGTGTGGAACAGTTTGAGGAGTATTGGTATCAGTATCCCTCTGAATATCATCAAAGCAGTGTTTAAAGAAATGGGTGGATGTGGCTGACAAGGGAACTGAGAAGAATAGAAAGCAGTCCACATTTCCCCACTGATTGTATCTCAGGTGGCTAAGGCTGTAGGGAGCAGTTAGACAATGGTTCACAAGAGAAAATGCTTAAGTTTTAACTCAAAGTCTTTACAAGTCTGGACTCTGTTCCCAACGAGTCACTGTAGGTCAGGATATTTCCCATCTCTGGCTTCTTGTCCTTGAACAAGAGTAGGAGAAAAATAAAAGATCAATTGTACCTGTCCTTTGAATTAGGTACTTTCACATGCTTGGCATTGGGAGTCTTCCCTTGCCTACACTGGTTCATTTTCAGAAAGAGGAAATGACAGAGAGACAGTGTTAGGAGAGAGAGAGAGAGAGACAGAGACAGAGAGAGACACAGAGAGAGAGACAAAGAGAGAGAGAGGCAGAGACACAGAGACACAGAGAGACACATACACAGAGACACAGAAAGAGACAGGGACACACAGAGAGAGACAGAGAGATAGAACTCAGCAGTTACAGAGAGGTCTTTGTAGCAACTCCCCAGAGGGAGCACCTCCGTCTGGGTAAGCTCCAAGTGTGGTTTTCAAAGTTGATTCTAAGTGACATCACTTCCACTCTAGCTTATCATGGTTTCACCAGCCTAACAAGATAGATTAAAAGACACCAACTAATTACTTTTGAAAATAGACCAGTTAGCTAGGGAACAGAGAATTGCCATCTTACCAGGGTTATCCCCTGGAAAATTTTCCTGAGTCCAAAATGTGGATCAGATCATTTGATTAATGAATACATAATTAAAACAAAAGGGTTAGGGCTTCATGGAAAAGAACTCTAGGGAGGCAAGGCAGCCTGAGGCTTCTCTTAGACCTGGTAATGAAGACCATGTAGAATCAAGCCTTACTTGCTCTGAGAAGAGCCGAACAGTAATGAAGTTTTGGTAGATGTGATTACCTATTCACTTATCTCTTTTAGTTCCTTCTCCAGTGCCTACAGTCCATGCCCCTTTAGGTAACATATTATTTCTAAAGCGGCAGACAGATCACAGGAATTTAGATTACATGTATTCTATTTCAGTCTTACTCTCAATGACTCCTTAAGAATCTCCCAGGGAATGATGGACCCTCCCTCTGCTAACATTGGCCAGTCACCTTAGAGGATTATGACGACTGAAATTCAAGAACATGTATTGTTTACTATGTATCTTTTCCTGACTCACTAGTTTTATAGTTAGAGGTTAGAGTGTCACTAAATGTGACCACGGATATTGGCAGATTTCATTCAGTAACTAGGTAATGTAACTTTTGAAACTTGGCCTCTGAATTCCATGCTTACAAGGAGAAGGCCTTCCTTGCAGAATTGGCTAGGATCAAGTATGATAATGACCATGCAGGTGTATTTTAGACATTGAGTCATATCATCATTTAGGATATCCAGTTATTTTCCCATTACTCCACTTCCTATACCCATATCTTTTTTTTTTTTTTTTGACTGGGTTGTTAGGGTTGCTTGCATGCACACAAGTGCAAGGATATTTGCTGGATCATGGGCAGCTTACAAGTTACTGCACCTACAAAAACGTTGCTCCTCTTTTAGCACCCATTAAGTACCAATTAATGCTCCTTAGCTGGAGTAGGCTTCATGTACCCTTCCTCCATCCATGCTGGGGTGTTGACCAGTTTAATCTTGTTGAGGGGACCTCATTTGCTGTGAGTTCCTGAGTGAAATGGTCACATCATATAACAAAAAGAGTGTCACAGCGCCCTTCCCCATCTTCCTGCTCTTGCATTCTTTCGGCCCTCTCCTCCATCATGTTTCCAAAGTAGTGTGTGTGTGTGTGTGTGTGTGTGTGTGTGTGTGTGTGTGCACAAGAGAGGGGGGAGAGAGTTAGTTGTTTCTCATTTATTTATGAGCACTGAACACTTACTTATTCTCAGCGTTTTGACCAGCTATGAATTTCTGCATGAATTACTACCCACTCACTGGAAGAAAACAAAAGATTCTCTAACTAAGGTTAAAAGCAGCACCAATCTATGGGCATGAATACAAACATTTAGAATGTAGTTTAATAACATGTCCCATTTAGCAAAAACAGCAGTAGGGGGCTCCTCTCTGGGACCTATGACTCCCTCAGCCATGGGCTTTTGACTAGGTTTTACAGTGCCGGGAATGAATTTCCTCTGTAGAGTGGATTGCAGTGGATGACAACTCCCAAAGCATTTATGGCACTATTGAACCAGTAGATACATATTGCCTGACAGGTCAGTATCGTATAACAAGCAGGCTTCACTGCTGCTGTTACATAAAACCATAGAAGATGTTTGTCTTCTATAGTACCTTTCAGCACTAGCTAGTAGGGAGGAGATTTCCATGTCACTTCCAACTTGATTTCTCTGTGTCCTTCAGCTCAAGAGTATGCTATCTTCAGCAACAGGGTCTGGTTAGCTAATACCTGAGAGCAATGGCAATAGTCAATATTGTTTGGGGTACCTGGGGCTTCCCTGGTCAACAACTCATAAGGAAGTATCCCATACTTCACACTGGAGTTTTTAGATAATATACTGTGACTTGTAGGAGAAGCATTATGTATGCATGCAGGGTAACTCTTTTCAAACACCCTAAACTAATATATATATATATATATATATATTTATTTGAGCTGAGGATCGAACCCAGGGCCTTGCACTTGCTAGGCAAGTGCTCTACCACTGAGCTAAATACCCAACCCATATTTTTTTAATAAATACATTTTCACGTTAATTTTTTTATACCTAGAGGAATATTGAACTAGTTTTGAACTTTTTGATCATAACTGAAAAACTTTCCCAAAGGTATATAAGAAAAAAAAAATGGAAACCACATGAATGCAACTTTCCTAAACTGGTATAGTTTCCAACTGCATTCTAAATTCTTATCTTTAGAACCAAAGTGTAGCTCCCACCCCTCATCAAAGAAGCTTCTTCTTCTAACAGATGTAGAATGTCACAAATAACCACAAACGGTCATGATGCAGAGAACAATTGGCCCTTGAGTGGCTGCCCCTACTGATGCATCTACATCGCAGCTCCCGTGCTGAAGCCTCAAGGAGAGTCACAGAAAAGGGGGTGGGAAGAGGATAAGAACCAGAGGACCAGGATGTCTGCTGTGAGAGGCTATCTTTTATATATGACAGGGAAGTTGTACCCATAAAGTCTCAACACTGTGGTCCCCTAAATTAGACCAGCAAAATGATAACACCAGTTGACATGCCAGTGTGTATGAGACAATTCTCACAAAGCCTAGATGAAAAGCTACAGGCAATTAATGGCTGCTAAGAGGAGAATCAGCCTTCCCTAGGGATGAGGCCCCTAACTGGTTAATCAATACCAAGTGGTTAGGCCAAACACACATACGTATGACAACACTAAATGGACTCAATATTGTACATGTGTGTGTGTGTGTGTACATATATGTAACAATAATGACTGAGGAAGGAGAGGCTACGGATATGAAAGGGAATCTGAGGGAGACAGGGAAGGAGTAAGAGAAAGAAGAATGAGGGATGGAAATGGTGCAAATAATGAAAGAGTAAAGGAAAGATATAAGGAAGAAGAGCTGGAGAGATCGCTCGGAGGTTAAGAAAGTTGACTGCTCTTCCTGGGGACCCGCGTTCAATTCCCATAACCCGTATGCTGGCTCATAACTGTCTGTAATTCCAGTTCTAAGGCATCCAACACCCTTTTCTGGCTTCTATGGGCACAGCCACACAAATGGTACAAAGACATACATGCAGGCAAAACACCTATATGCATAAAATAAAAATAAATAAACCTCATTTTTAAAAAAGAAATAAAGAAAGAGAGCATACAGAAATTTATTTTAGTACAAAACTTAAACCTTAAATTTCCCAACATTACGATAATCCAAACTGTCCTTGAGATTATGTGTAAAATGTTATTTCAAGTAATCTCTGAGGACAGTCTTGGCTCCTAATACAGGAAGTAAATGGATTATTGGCTTTGCTGGGTAACAAAATATTTATTTTGAATGTCTATCGGTTTCAGCATGATAGATAGTGAAACATTTCTTGGAATGAGAGATGGGGAAAATGCAGGGAAATTCCCATACCTTTTCCTCTGATTTTAATAGGTCAGGTGAGCCAAAACAAGTTAGAATTTCAACACGAAATTTAAAAGGTAGGTTTTTTTTTTTGCTTATTAGAAAGTGATCCTCAGATATTACTTCTGGAGTGGATTTATGGATATCATTTCAGGGCATAAAGACAGAGGGGCCCTGAGAGAAGATATACCCAATGGAAAAGTTTGAAAGACTCAGGAGGGCTTTGAAATATAGAATCGAGCCAAAGGGCAAAAGAGACACACATTTTCAAAATTTGTAAGTTTCCCTAAAATCAGATGAACAGCTGAAAGAACCCTTGAAGGAAAAACCAGTATTGATAAATCTGTAATCAGATTTAAATCTTAAAAGAAAATCTTTCTACCTTAAATCAACTCTTATGCAAATGAAAGAATTCAATTTAAAAACCAGGTCAAAAATAAGCAGTTAGCAAAGTAGGAACCAGGGCTCTGTATGGTGCACAATTCCACATGAGCAGCTGAACTAAAAGCTGGCCTCTGTCCTTAAGGAACTTATAAAGATGTTATGGCTACAAATAACAAAAACTTGGCTGAAAGTGGTAACATACACCTGTAATCCCAGTACCCAGGAAATGGAGGCAGGAGACTCAGGAGTTCAAGGTTGTCCTTGGCTATATAGTGAGCCTATGCTACACTGTGGGAAATGAGACCCTGTCTCAACCAACTAACCAAACCAAAGCAAAAAGACTATATAATTTTTTGAATTATCTAATAATCTGTAAAATGGAAACAAGACTGAAGTTTCTTTGGTTTTGTTTTTAATTTTAAAAAGGAGGGAGGACAGGGGAATCTGTGGTTGGTATGTAAAATGAATAGAAAATCTCTTGATAATAAAAGAAGAAGGAAAGGAAGAGAGACTGGGAAGGAGAGGGGCATGTGGGATCATCAGACTGTTGACCTCTGTGTAGGAGTCCTGGCTTCTTCTCCAATAATAGGAGCACACATATTCCCTCCCTTGGTGGATACAAATGTAAAGATTTCAGCAGCACACAGGCCCTCTTTCCCTAGGGCCATTTGCAAGAATGTAAATTTGTTAATTCAAAAGACATGTCATATAAGCAAATGAGTTATTTGCATAAATATTTCTATGTGACCTGCAAAAATAAAACCAACTTATTAGTGTGTGTGTGTGTGTGTGTGTGTGTGTGTGTGTGTGTGTGAGAGAGAGAGAGAGAGAGAGAGAGAGAGAGAGAGAGACAGAGAGAGAGAGAGAGAGAGAGAGAGAGAGAGAGAGAGAGAGAGAGAGAGAGAGAGAGAGAGAGAGAATACGTATGTGCGTTTTGTGTATGTAAGTGCTACTATGCTCAAGACATGGCCCATGTAGGCCAAAGGACAACTTGATGGAGTTAGCTGTCTCTTACTTTTTTCTGGGCCCTGGAGATGACATTCAGGCTCTCAGACTTCTTGAGCAAGCAAGCACTTTTACCACTGAATTATCACCTGACCCTGTTTGTTTTTAAGAGACGATTTTATGTATCCCAGAGCGGCTTGAACAGATGATTCACCTTCCTCTAATCAAGTGCTGAGATTGCAGGTGTGCACCACCATACCTGGCTGGAGTTGCTGTTTTAAACTGCAGAATGCACACAAAGAGACTTACAATCCATTTGAATATGAGAAAGAATGTTCTAGATATGCGTATTCAAATATCACTGGTGTGCTAGGCGGTTGAACAGGGTGCCTATAACATAGGAAACAACAAATCTAGTTTCATTATTTTGCACATTGTCATGAGCTGTTGCTGGCCGTGACACAAATACAGTTTATAGCAACTGATAATTCAGATGTCAACCTAGGAGAGAAATGATTCTCTGATGGAGGAGAATCCCGTTCATGCAAGGCTTGCAGGACCACCAATTCTGGAAACTGTTGCTCCTGTTTGTAATTTCACATGTGCAGAAACAGCTGTGGTATCTCCCCAATACCTGCACTAATCTCATATGAAGTGTATATGTAATCTCTTGATTGCTTCTCAGTCTTATGGGCACATATATTTATAGATGGTCAGGAAGATGACTTCTCATTAAGTTGCATAATTTTGATCTATTCAAAATATACTAGGATATGCCTCCTAACTAGATCTATTGTTCCACGAGGACTGTAAGGCATTTAAAAGCCTGCTTTGTTCCTTCAACTCAAACGAACATAGAAAACAACAATTTCTCCCCAGTCTATGGCAAGCTATATATATTTTCCCTATTTGAAAGCTTAGAGCAGTTTCAAACAAGACTGAAAGTTTCTGTAAACAGATCATAAGTTAAAAACTTTACAGATACACACAAGGTCAGAAAGATGTCCAACCAAGGTTATTAACACAAGGCAACCTAAAAGATTCTTTGCTTGCCAAGTCTGGCTGATAAAGACCTATCCCCTCAGCAGCTTGTCTCACTGGGCACTGTGTCCCCAGCTTCAGCTCACAATTTGTACACAAGGGACCTTGAAGTTGGGTGTTGTCATGGTTACTCACCCCCCTCAGATACAGCACTTGTAGTTTTTATTTTATTATAACCAATTTTGCTGTTGAATGTGTATATAAACTATAAATTGGAGCAGAGGAGTTTAGAGGAAATTGAAACTAAAGAGAATTGGAATTAGAGAGAATTGGAACTAAAGATTTAGAACTAGAGAATTAGGGAAAATTAGAGCAAGAGATTTAAGAGTAAAGAGCATGACTCAAACAGCATGTATGTGAACTTATTATAGATATCAACTTTTTCTAACTCCTCACTCTTGAGAAGCATTCTCTGAGTGACCCTAGGTAGTGGCTTGAGAGCTGAACTTCCAAGCTACTAAATCACATAGACATTCAGTTTTTCCTACCTTAATCTCGATGATTAATCTCTTAATTTATGCATCAATAAACAATTTAAATTAAAGGCCACTACAACATCAAGTTATGGGAGATAGTCAACACAGAAAAAAGTTGTAAGAGTTCAGAGGGGCTGTCAAGATGACTCTGACAGAGGATAAAGGCACTTGAGGTACAAAGCCTGGTGGCCTGAGCTCAATCCTCCAAACCTACTAAAGGTGAATGTGTAGAACCAACTCCACAAAGCTTTCCTCTCACTTCTGCGTGCATGCTCTGACATGTACACCTTAAGCATATAATTAAACATATGTATACATTACAATGAAAAGTAATGTCTTTAAAGAAAATATTTCAGGGCGGGCAGTGGTCGAACATGCCTTTAATACCAGTGCTTGGGAGGCAGAGGCAAGTGGATCTCTATGAGTTTGTGGCCAGCCTGTTCTACAGAGTGAGTTCCAGAGCAGCCAGGGTTACACAGAGAAACCCTGCCTCAAAAAAAAAAAAATTCAGAAAAAAGAGTTTAGAAATATCACTTATAACTGGGGTGGGTTTGGGGTAACTATAAGAGGACCTGGAATATAGACAAGTCAGGCCAGGGACCTTCCTTGGATAGTGGGCTTAAAATCACCCACGTAGATGCTCAAAACAACATGAAAGGAAAGAGGCTCCCAACAATACAATGCTAAGTACAAATGTTATCATTTTTACTATTTTCTACAGAGAAAATATTTTCCAGTTTCAAATAGCTCTGAACTTTGGAATTATAACCTATTTTTATGTTAAAAAAATGATTTAGCTGAAGGACCACTGAACTCAATGCTGTTTTTACATATCTATATCTGTATAAAATAATGATTATAAATGTTTGTTTAGAAAGGTGAAGTACAAATGTGAATTGAACAAGAAACTGTAGATTTTCAACACTGTACACAAACTCCTTTGTTACAAATAAATATTTATGCTTCTAAAAAAATAAAAATATAAAGTAAAAAAAATAAAATCACCCATGTTGAGTGATGTGGGTAGTGCTCCCTGGATACAGAATGCTGTGATATCACTGAAGAAAACATATGCTAAGCAAGCCACTGGACATTCTTATACATAAGTTGAAAAAGTCAGCAGTTCCCCAATTTTAAACATGTTATTAAGATTTTGTGTGTGTGTGTGTTAAACTATGCACCACTCATTTTTTTTATGTGAGAGTAGTGTGTGTGTGTGTGTGTGTGTGTGTGTGTGTGTGTGTGTGTGAATGTGTTTTGTATATGAGCATGGGTATGGGTGGTTGATGTGTACACCAGGCTAGCTGGCCCTAAACCTTCTGGTGGAGTCTTCTGTTTCCACTTTTCATTCTGTCATAGGAGTGAGAGGTTACAGGTCTGTGTTAGAGCATCTGGCTTACATGGGTTCTGGACATCCAAACTCAACTCCTTACGCTAACATGTGTGAGCTTTATACACTGAGCCGTTCTCTGAAGTCCTTAGTAGTTTCTCACAGTGGCAGACAGCATTTAGGTTGCCTTATCCTAAACTCCACTGTCTATAAGTTTGATAAATACTTCTAAGTTTTTTTTTCCTAATAAACATGACAATTATTTTGTAACTTAATTAATAAATATTTAGCTGAATACCTTGAAATACCAACTTGCTTATTCCTCATGGATCATGGAGTGTACACTGGACTGAATTTTTTCTCTTCCTTCGATTCCTAGGAAGACTTCACAGTCAAGGTGATTGTATGCTGAGTGGGGACTTACGGTGATCATTAAGGTGGAATCCTCATCAGTGGAATTGTCACCTTTACAATAGAGAACTCAGAGGGTTCCCTTATCCCTTCCATTGAACAAGAACACAGCAAGGCAATGGTGGTTCATGAAATCAGTGAATGAAGTCTCACAAAAGTTAAGACCTACTACATGGGTCTCAGACTCCCCACCCCCACCCCACACACACACACTAGAACTACGAGAGACAAATTTCTATTGATTATAAACACTTTAGTATTTTGTTGTGGCAGCCTAAATAAAGTAAAGCAGCACATTTGTGGAACTGATGCTTGAAATAACAGAAACACTGGGTGTTTTGAAGTCTGGGTGGCGTAATAGGAGCTTTATTTTGGAGGGAAATTTTCTGGTGATATGTGTAGAATATGAACAATAGTCTCCAGAGGGGGAAATAGGAGATTGACAGCTAACTTAGCATGATGAACTAGGAGGAAATATTTAAGAGAAATCTTACATATTAGATACAGGAATAGAGGGACAACAGGATGACACATGACTATTTAAGTCAGTAGCTGAGATGAGGACATTACTAATATATATATTACGTTTAAATTATGCAGCTTGTTTAAAGACAAAAAGAAATGGCATCCTGAAGGTGGACTTTGGGGTCATGGAATAGAATAAGACTTCAATAAAGTCAGCAGATTTTATAAAAGTGAAGACATTACTTGATGCTAGAGTCCTGGATCCTCCGATTTCTGCACGTAACTTCTTCAGAATTAGCCAGGTACCAGAGATGCCTAGATATTCAACCCAAGGGTACTTGTCATCAATGACTGTGCCAAAATCTAAGACCTATGTGGTGTCCAGCAAAACTTTCATTGTTTCAGACTATGGTGTCAATATTTTAAGAAAGAAACACCAGCCATTGTTCTGGCTAATATCTGCCAATGATGTGAAACTTGTGCCTGTTCATTCCTCAGCTTATATGCATCTTTCATGGATGAGTGAGCCCAACATTTTTATATACCTGTGAGCCCAAGGTAATTGTGCTGTTTTCTTTTGTAATTTTGTAAACTCAGTCAAAATGCTTCTAGTATGTAAAAGGGGTTTAAATGGAATTACCTTCTAATGGAGAATAATGCCTTTCCCAGACGCCATGGATTATCCAATGGTAGCCCAATGCCAAGTTTGGATTTCCTCTTTGTGAGGTGTTGGTCAGTGGGGATGGCTCTTGGTTGTCTTCCAGGACATGATAATAAGACCCATATTGCTGATGACACCACATACTTCAGTCATAGGACCTGGAGAATTAGGCTGGGACTAACCTAGTATCTTTGTCTCTAATAGCTAGCTTTTTTTACCTTCTTTCTTTCTTTCTTTCTTTCTTTCTTTCTTTCTTTCTTTATTTATTTATTTATTTTTGAGCTGAGGATTGAACCCAGGGCCTTGTGCTTGCTAGGCAAGCGCTCTACCACTGACCTAAATCTCCAACCCTAATAGCTAGCTTATGCAGTGCCAGAATATACTACAGGGAGAGAAAAGTGTTTAACAATCTTATTCAGCTGTGAGCCCTGTGAACGATAGCAGGGATTGTCCTGGCAAGATATGCCACCGGTAAAATAATGGCATAAATGTTATGGGAGCAACCAAATGTAGTGGATAGCCATCCCAGCATTGGCCTGGAAGTTCCAACCCCCACTGAGGCTTCGGTAATGGTCACGCCCACAAGGCAGGGCAGAGGAGGAAGCGGAAGACCAAGGATTGAGAGGAGGGCTCTCGCTTGGGTCCGGGAGCCTGGACGCTGGAGGTAGACTGAGCAGAGTTCTCAAGAGAACACCGCCAGACTGCGCTATACCTTTGCCAGACCCTGCAACCTATCCCTTCATTTGTAAGTTACCCCACAAAATAAACCTCCCCTTTAACTAAGTGGAGTGGCCTTAATAATTTCACCAATAACCAAACACTTCCTGGTTGGACTTAAAGCCTGCTTCATAAGACAGAACTCATGCCTGGTGCTGTTAACTGGGCCCAAGTCCCATGTCTGATGTCTTAGTAACTTTTCTATTGCTGGGATAAAACACCTTGACCAAGGTAATTTATAAAAGTAAGGACATGTTTATTTAGCTTGAGGAGATAAGAGTCATTGCAGCAGAGAAGCATGGCATCAAGCAACAGGCATGGTGGCTGGAAGGGTCTGACAAGAGCTCAGTCTTGAACTTTAAGCATAAAGCAGAAGGAGCAAACCGGAAATGGTGTGAGTCTTATCCTCAAACCTCACTACCTGTGACACATTTCTTCCAACAAGGCCATGCCCACAAAGCCTCACCAAACAGCACTACTAACTAGGGACCAGGTATGACGTGAGCCTCTGGGAGAGGGGCTTTCTCATTCAAATCACCATACCTAGCTAGGTTATAGACCCTAGAAAGAGAATCCAATACTATTATTCTTCTAAATGGACATAATAATCAACTGCCCCCTAAGTTCTTATCTTTGTACCTGTAGATTAGTACATCTCTCAGCCTTCATCAGAGAAGCTTCTTTTTCATTTCCTCTTTTCCTTTCTTCCTTTCTTTTTTTCAGTAGATGGCGATTAATACAGTGACCCACAACTGGAACTGGTTGACATGCAGAGAATGAGAGAGAGAGAGAGAGAGAGAGAGAGAGAGAGAGAGAGAGAGAGAGAGAAAGAGAGGAGTGCTCACTTCTAAATGAGACATCTATATCACTCACCTCCCCGAAGCTATAGGATGATTGTAGAAGAGGGGCTGGAAAGAGTGTAAAAGCCAGAAGCGGTGAACATCGCTACACTAAGTCGTGTTGGCTGGACATGAAAGCACATGCTATAGGCTAGCATGAAATTGTCAAGGGATTAAAAAATGCAAGGGATGGAGAAATGGCTTAATAGTTAGGAGCACTTGTTCTTTCAGATACATGGGTTTAGTTTTCAGTATCCTCATATCAGCTCATAACCACCGGAAACTCCAGCTCCAGGGGATGTGTCACTGTCTTCTGGACTTCCTGGGCTCCAGTCATGAACATGGTACAATACACACATAGAGGCAAAACATCTACACAAGTAAAATAAAGTAACTCTAGCAAAAACCCTGGAGCTTTTCCTATACTGTTTTTTTCCCACTGTTACAGCCATGAGTATAAATCCTCCAGTAACTGTTGATGTGATAGCTGTCTTCTAGAACACCCCAATATTGACTCTCATATTGGAAATATTGTTGTACTAGTAAAATATGTTTTTTTTTAAATACACCAAATAATAGGCCGGGCGGTGTAGCATGAATCTTAGAAGGTCTTATTAATAAGATCAAACCCGAGGCCAGTTATTGGGGTGAATGCTGGAAGACCAGAAACTAGCAGCATTTGGCTGAATAAGCATTCAGGCTTTGGAGCAGGCAACCAACGTGTTGGCAAGAGTTTTCACCTAAAGCCTGAGAAAAAAGATTCTAAAACGGAGCTTAAAACAGCTTCCTAGTTGTCTCTCTCAAGTTAGCAGCAGCCCGCTGGTTTGAGCTACTATGGCGGGTTCCTGGTGTGTGCATCTGACCTGCAGTATGGCAGGAATGAGGAGTCTACAAGCGGCACTTTACTCTGCTGCATGGTGGATTTAGCCTTTGCTAGTTTTTTTTTTTTTTTAAGGTTTCTGGTCTATGCACTGCTTTGATAAAACTGTTTCTGATAGTTGATGGTACACATGGCTCCAGACCCAGAGCTGGTGGTAAATTGTACCACCGCCACTTTGGGAAGCTGAGGTGGGTGGAGCCAGCAGCCACAACGGCATTTCAGTCTTACAAAGATGGATATTACACAAAGAATCTGGTTTATGTTGTCTTTGGGATTTTTAACTACAAAAAAAGATTTGATTGTAAAAGCTGTTGAGTTAAAAAAATATGTAAATTTTAAAGGTACCTTGACTTCAAAATTTGGATATAATGATATGTTGCTTTGGAAAAGAGTCTCTGCTTTTGTTTCCACAGAAAGCCAGAGGCTATGGATTTGTTCCAGATTAAGATACATCAGGTTTGATCAGCCAAGACCACCTGAAAGGTCTCCATGACCCATGGCCCAGATGATCCAACATCCAGAATGGTCTCAAGGCAACTGGCTCAGAGGTTTACCCTCACGGACTACTCCATAATCCTAAAATTTTCTTTGTATCCCCATAAGATACAGCACCCCCCTCCAGCAGGAAGTAATAAGAAAAACTACGCTCAAATTCCCAAAATTATCAACCTGGCTTTGGAGATGGAATTGGCTCACTCCTTCTCTAAACCTAGGCATATTGCTAAAAGAAAAGGTTAAGAGATTTTTGTGTCCCAAATCAGAAGAGCCCTCTGGTGTGGGAGAGAGAAAAACCAATATTTTTATTTAAATCAAGTTGATTATAAATATGATCTCTTTCTAAAGAAAAAAAGGTCATATGATATAGATATAATAGGATGAAAGGATAGATTATGAACTTACTTTTAAAGAACAACAACTTGTTTAAAATGTTTTACATTGGTATAGATTTTAGTCTATTGATACAAACTTAAAGTTAATATTGTTATACTGTATATATATTTCTACTATCATTTGAGGTATTATGTTTATGCAACTCATTTATATTGTAATGGATAATTAAGAAATACAGATCAATTAGTCTTCTATGTTAGTCAAACTTATAGCCATGTTAAGTTTTCTATTATATTTCTATATTTCAGATAGATAGGTAATCTTCAAACACTTCAAAGGTCTCAGAATATGGTATTTAAAATATTTTTAAAATTTAGACTTTCTGGACAGTGAGACATATCTGCTCCTGGCAGCACCGATTTACTTCAGAGAGGAGGATGGGCATTAAAGACACTTCATATGGAGTTTATCTTCACCTTGGCAAAAATAACCATTTGGGCAAGAAACTGTTCTTGCCTGGACTGCTTGATCAACTAGACATGCATGACCCATAGTAAGGTGACCACAGAACTTTGCTTGACAAAATGGTCCTTCAGGTTCCTACTTCGCAGAGGAAACTGCCAGACATTCTACAGGACACTGAAAAAAGTGACCAAGAGACTCTAGCCCTGTGGGCTGAAGACAAATGCCCCAACTTTACAAAGGAACATTAGGTGACTGTCCAGGCTGCTAGCTGTCTCTGTCTACCCTACAAGACTACCGAAAGTCATTTGCATCCTTCTCCCGGTTCTCAGGTAATATTATATCCTTCTGAGGTCTTTGATGTGGTTGAAGACTAGATAGTTATAATTTCCTCAATTATGATAAAAGATAAGTTAGATATAAAACCTTAGACTCACAAATATAGATAGATAGGATATCTTCTTTAATATTGTAACTGTAATTCTTGCTTGATAATTGTTTTGTTATATGTAATTTTACTATGTAAAAGTTAAAACCTTCCTTTAAAAAAAAAAAAAGAAAAGGGGAAGTGCTGTGGATATCGCTCTGTATAAATAAAATGCTGTTTGGCCAGTGGCCAGGCAGGAAGTATAGGCGGGACAAGAGAGAAGAGAATTCTGGGAGGTGGAAGGCTGGGGTGGAGAGATATTGCCAGCCATGGCCATGACAAGGAAGATGTAAGATAATGGTAAGCCACGAGTATGTGGCAAAGTATAGATTAATAGAAATAGGCTAAATATAAGAGTAAGAGCTATACAATGATAGGCCTGAGCTAATGGCCAAGCAGTTTAAATAATATAAGTGTCTGTATTTATTTTATAAGTGGGTTGTTGTATTAACAGGGCTTGGCAGGGGCTAGAGAGAAGGTTTCCAGCTACAGGGCGGTGGTGGCACACGCCTATAATCCCAGCACTTGGGAGGCAGAGGCAGGTGGATCTCTGTGAGTTCGAGGCCAGCCTTGTCTACAGAGCTAGTCCAGAACAGGCTCCAAAGCTACAGAGAAACCCTGTCTCAAACCGCCCCCGCCCCCTCAAAAAAAATACACCAAATAAGAATTTGACAGCCAAGAAAAAAAAAAAAAAAGAATTTGACCATTGTGTTTTGGGTGCACTCATCTGGTTGGTTCAGTAATATCTCTTTTAGAGATGAGTTGGCTTCTGAGCAATGTCAACAGTTGCTGCAAACCCACATGCATGCAATTATGTACTTCCGGCTTCCAATCTTGCACAACCACTTTTCTCAATGCTGTGTTGCATAATATATTCATAGGGAGACAAATGTAGCTGAGTGTAGGCAGGACTTTAGTCTGAATGTTTTTCCACTGATGTACGGAAGAAGAACCTTTTGTTATTCAAAGATCATTAAATTTTAGCTATGGTTCCATCATATTTTCCTAAATGTGTTGTGAGTTTTGCCCTCTTTGCCCAGGCTGTGGGTGCACTGGATACATTTATTGCTGCTGTATATGAGCATGCTGTTATATTGCCAAACAAAACAGAAACACCTATTTCGGCAGAAGAGGCTTTGCTCCTAATGAACAAGAACATAGATGTTTTAGAGAAAGCAATCAAGCTGGCAGCCGAGCAGGTATTACTCTTTTGTTCATGTCTGGGATGGTATATAAATTTGCAACTAGACAAGAACATGGGTACTTAGAAATTATGAGAAACTTTTTCTTTCCATACTTACTTTGAGCAGGGTGCACATATCATCGTGACCCCAGAAGATGGAATCTATGGTTGGATCTTCACCAGGGAGACCATTTACCCCTACCTGGAAAATATACCAGACCCTGAAGTGAACTGGATTCCCTGTAGAGACCCTAAGAGGTAAGATCATGCCAAAGGGTAACGACTCTTTCAACAAAGAGGTCCTGATGAGGTAGAATAGCAAAGTCACTAAGCTTGACTTATCATTTTCCCCATGATTGGACAGTCAGTGGCATTGGACTTTAATGTTTCATAGTGTTTACTAATGTGTCTCCCATCTGGTGAATGACTTCAGATAAGAATGCCTGATTTGTTACTTACGACAGTTCTTGTTAAAATCTGGCATGTGAACACACTGTTTCCAACAAGTTTCAGCCAAGTGAGAACGTTGTCTCTGGGACCTGTTCTTTCAAGTCCAAGTCAGTCAGTCGGCCCAGGAACACCTGCCTCCTTCGTGAGACTAGTGAAAACATTAATGAGCCCGTGAGTGTTTCTAAAGCTGTGCTGTCACCAGGATTTCACAGTCGTCCATGGGGCTTCAAGCAGGACGCTCTCTTTCTGAATCCCCATCTCACTACCTCCCCGCTGAGTGGTATGGGGTACATAGCACAAATGCACAAATGCTCGTCATTCTGTCCCTTTCTTTACCTATAAAACAAGGGCAATGAAATCGCATCTCTATTTCCCCCATGGAGGAGAGGAGAGTGCCAAATGAAATGGTGTGTGTGAAACCTTAGTCTGCAGCCTCCCCTTGAACGGCTCATGTCACATGACATCTTGACAGGAGAAACTGACTGGCAGCTACTCTGAACTCTTGTCCTTAGAGAGATCTTTAGCACTTACCAATAACTGTGCTTTAGGCACAACTTTCTTGTGTGTGTGTGTGTGTGTGTGTGTGTGTGTGTGTGTGTGTGATGTGCAATTACATACACTTTTAAAAGAACGATGAAATAGATTACTTTAGGCGTAATTATTTACCTTGTAGCATAGTTCACAGGTAATTTCTTTAAGTGGAGAAATTTGAAAAGTGCTTTCAGTTGCTAATTTTATATCTGCACGCATCTGCTCAGACTCAGATTTATTGCCTCCAAGGAGGAGCTTTTTAAATAATTCTTGCCACATGACATCACCTGGAAAATAAATCCGGTGCTCCCATCCTTGAGCTCTGCTACGTAAATCAAGCCTCCATCCGAGACTTCCACCTTTGGGAAAGTGATTTTAAATGTTAGCTGGCCTGTGTGTACAGAAAGCATTGGAAGAGTGACTCAGTGTCATCTTGTCAAGAGCTTTCCCTAGGTCAGGAAGCAATTGTTACTTGCTGTAATTCTAGAGGCTTATATTGAAATATGCTTCATGGGATAATGCCACCAGAGCTGACTCTCCTAGGAGAAGATGGTCATAAATCTGGTAGTTAGGCGTACGTGAATTCTGTGGAGTTGGGATAGTAAATGGCTCATTTTAACACTAATGATTCCAATGACAGATACTCAGTTTTGTGAGACAAAATGGGGAAATCAAGCTGCGTCTAGCACTATATCCCAGCACCTGGGAAACTGAGGTGGGAGGAAGTGCTTCGTGAGGTTAAAGGTAGCCTGGGCTACACAGTAAAACTCTATTTATTATTATTATTATTATTATTATTATTATTATTATTATTATTATTTTGGTTTTTCGAGACAGGGTTTCTCTGTGTAGCTTTGCGCCTTTCCTGGAACTCACTCTGTAAACCAGGCTGGCCTCGAACTCACAGAGATCCACCTGCCTTTGCCTCCTGAGTGCTGGGATTACAGGCATGCACCACCACCGCCTGGCGTAAAACTCTATTTAAAATAGAGCAAAACAACAAGAATAAAATGGAACAATTGGGGAGATGGCTCAGTGGATAAAGTACTTACTTACCAATTAAATGTGAGAACTGGATCCCCAGAACCTATGCGAAATCCAGGCAGACATGAGGCCACCTGTGCACCTGTAGTCTAATACTTGGGAGGCAGTGATGGGGGAATCCCAGGAAACCTTAGCTAGTTACACTTGTAGGGACTGACAAACTGTGTTTGCTGGAGATTCTGTGAGAAGGGTCAGAGAAGACATACAATATTGATTTTAGACACCCACCTGGACGCCCACACATAACGCACACGCATCTTCCCGCATGTGTGCACTTATACACAATGGAGCACACATGCACACATACACGTGCACATGCACATGCACTGTCCCACGGGTCATCCCACAATTACAGAAATCTGTAAGAGGCGTTGACCACGCATTGTGCTTTTCCTGAATTCCGAGAGCTGTATCTGGTGTGCTATGCATATTAAATCTTTCACTCTGTTGCAGTAGCACCAGCGCTACCACCACTCATTCACCATGTCTGAGCGAGCGAGCGAGCGAGTGAGCGAGGGGCTGTGGATTGAAAAACAGAGACAAGAGACAGTGGGTCATTCCTTGTGGATTGAAAAACAGAGACAAGAGACAGTGGGTCATTCCTGTCAGCAGGATGCCGAATGCCATTTATTGAAGAAGGGAGGAAACCTTAAATACAGACTTGTAGCACAATGGAAGAACCCCTGAGGACAGAAGTTCACTACCCAATGTTCTACATTCTTACATCTAAGCTGTTAATGCCCAAATGCAGGACACACAAACAAGGAAGTTCCCTTAAGCATTCAGGAGGGTGGAGACCAGCAGGGAATCAGCATAGGGAGGACATCAAGGTCAAGGTTGGCAAGCAGGGCGGCAGTTACCCAACTTGGGAGTTCCAGGGCCCTACACACTCGTGACAGTAGGTTTCACTATCTGCATATTAACTATGAAAAGAAAGGGAGAGTGAAGGGTGCATAATTAGCAATTAGGTTAAGTAGAATTAAAGATAAGCCATTTGCAGGCTGGGGAGTGGGCTCAGCCTGTAAAGTGCATGCCAAGATAGTGTGAAGGCCTGAGTTTGATCCCCAGAATCTATTTTTAAAACCTGGGAACAGTAATACACACTTGAAATTTTGGCAATGGCAAGTTGGGAAGCAGAGACATTCAAATCCCTAGAGTTTGCTGGCCCACCAGCCTAGCTTTCTTACTTGGTGAAATCCTGGGCCAGTGAGAGACACTGTGTGAGAAGGGGCAGGGAGGGGCAAAGTGACTGAGAAATGGTGTGGTAATATTGTGTTCCCCTATTGTGCATCCTAATAAATTTATCTGGGGTCAGAGAACAGAACAGCCACTAGATATAGAGGTCAGAAAATGGTGGCACACACACCTTTAATCCTAGCATTCAGGAAGTAGAGATCCATCTGGATCTCTGCAAGTTCAAAGCCACCCTGGAAACAGCCAGGCATGGTGACTCATGCCTTTAATCCTAGGAAGTGATGGCAGAAAGATATATAAGGTGTGAGAACTAGGAACTAGAGCTTGGTTAAACTTTTAGGCTTCTAGCAGCAGTTCAGCTGAGATACATTTGGATGGGGACTCAGAGGCTTCCAGTTTGAGGAAACAGGATAAGCAGAGAAGTTGGCGAGATGAGGTTAGCTGTGGCTGGTTCTGTTTCTCTGATCTTCCAGCATTCACCTCAATACCTGGCTCCGGGTTTGTTTTTATTAATAAGACCTTTAAGATTTGTGCTACAGAATGGCATCCAGGGTGGTCTTCTGATTCCACACATGTACATATGTGCACCCATACCCACAAGTGCACCTACACCCAAACACATGAACAAATGCATATATACATACCACATAGCCATTTGCATTAAGCCATGGCAGCTTAATAGATTTGTCAGCATCCTACATTATACTGAAAATTATAACGACTAACAAATATATTTATTCAGGAAAGGTAGTCTGTGAAACCCTCCTCCTTATGACTTCGGCCTCTGATCTGTCTTGTGGAGTACATTTTTATTCACAGCATATATCCCTCACACGAGAGACATTCGAATACTTGAATCCATATGTCACCTCACCACATTCCCTTCCTATGTCTAGGATAAACATAAAGACAATTCCATGATGTGTACTTTTCTCCTTGAGAACCTTCTAAGACAGAAAGGAAGCTGATTTGTTGGATGAGAAAATCGAGCCAAGCCCATGTGCTATTTGTTTATATCCCCACCGCACAATGCTGCATTTGCGTCTCGTAGAAGAGACCTGCATGGGACCAACTATTTTCTGCCCCTTGGTACTTTGTTTTTGACCAATGGTTTACAGCCACAAATCTGTAATATTCTAGCTGGGGTTACAGACGAGGCGCTTCTCATAGAGGGTTTGCTGCATTTCAAACCCATGCACAGCTTCTCTTCCCCTTCTAAGAAAGAGTATTATTTTCCCTTCAGTCTTCTCTAGGCTTCCATCATGGGCTGCCTGGAACATTAGAGGACACTAGTAATCATAAAGACAAACACTATGTTTCACATAACAATTTTTATTTTTCTTTTGTGCCTATGTATATACATGTGGGTAAATCATCTGTGCGTGTGTGCACATGTGAGGACAGAGGACAATGTTGGATGTAGGTGGTGTGCAGTTACTGTCTACTACTGTTGGAGATAGGGTCTCTTATTGGTCTGCCCTCATAGGGCAGACGACCTGGCTCCTAAGCTCCCACAGGTCTGTCTGTCTCCATCTCCCATCCCTCTATTGCTAAGATTACAGGTATATATATGATGCTGTGCCTGGCATTTACACAGGTTCTGTAGGAAATGGAAACAGATAGTATCACTTTGATATTTTGTTGGATTAGGTTTGGCTACACACCAGTGCAGGAGAGACTCAGCTGCCTGGCCAAGGATAACTCTATCTATATTGTGGCAAATATTGGGGACAAGAAACCATGTAATGCTACTGACCCTCAATGTCCTCTGGATGGCCGTTACCAATACAACACCAATGTGGTATTTGATTCTGAAGGTAGGCTAACAGCCCGATACCATAAGGTAAGAACTACCTATGCCTTTGCTAAACTTAGTTTATTTCTGTTGTCTGTGATATACATACATACATACATATATATATATATATATATATATATATATATATATATATATATGTTTTTTAAAGACTTGGAGATGTAATTGGTACAGAAACATCTCATCATCATTATCATTTCTAGTTGAAAAGACAATTTCATTTACTTGTATACCAAGTAAGGATTCTCTGTGTGAATTAATCATAAAGTAGAATATAGCAAAATGTCAAAACAGATGTGATAATAGACTCATAAAGATTGAATATCTTTTGAGAAAGAAGGAGAAATCCTGTTTCATCTTTGAGCTAGTATCAGAGGGTTTGGGGGTACATAATTTGTTATTATTTAATACTAAGTTACTATTTATTTCACCATAACTGCTATGCAACAAAAACTCCAACAGAAACTGGTTTGTATAATTGAAAAGAATACTTATCACAGAAAAGGTAGGTCTCATTCCAGGAGCAGTCAGTGCATTTCTCAGAGATATGATCCACCCCTCTAGGTCTTACTAACAGCTTTTGCTCAGGATAATTGTCCTTGTAGAAGCCACGTGGCCACAACAGCACAACACAACATTTTCATCTTTGTGAACAAAGTCCACAGAAACATGCATTTCTGTTACATAGACACTCAGCAATGGTCTCCCACTCTTTCAATCCAGCTAGGTCACAGGCCTGTCCTGACCCATTGACGGTTCTATGCAGGATGCAATACCACTAAGGGGGTGGGTCAAGGAGCAAGAGAGCCTCAGGAACACCGGGATGTGGGGTAGCTGATGCCAGACTGCACTAAGGCATGCATCAGAACAAGTGAAGCTGGATAAGTGATCTGCTCCTGAGCTGGAGTTAACTAGTCAGTGTTCAGGGGAGACCATACTAATGGAAGACACATTCCATTGGGGTGCCCGACAAGAATAATGATGATATGACAAATGCCGGGAACAAGAGCTGTGAAACTTCAGTATATCCCCTGATGACTGCCATCAATATAATACTTACACTTTGGAATCAACAATCAGACAGAAAAAAATAATAATAAGATGACTAATAGCGTAGTAAGTATCAAGACTTAGCAACTCCAAAGTAGAAAATAACTTTAAGTCAGCTTCATTTAATTGCTATAAATGCCACAGTAAACGTGATGAAGTTTGTTGTGTTCACACATGCTACACCTTGCACGGGGAGTACTTGCTTGTCATGTTTAAAGAACACAGCGGAAACAGTTTTAAAACTGTTTATGAGCCTCAACAGTTCATCCTGTCTGTGGGCTAGATAGATGGTTCAGCTCAAGAATACACACTCCTTTTACAGAGGTCCTTAGTTCAATTCCCAGCATCCATCTTGGTAAACCCACAACTGCTTGTCACTTCAGCTCCAGAGGACCCGAAACCCTCTTCTGGCCCATTGGTACCCACACTCACATGCACATACTTTCGCATAGATCCTGCCATATAATTAAAAACAATGTGAAAAATTTTTATTCTGCAGGCTTTTGTTTTGTTTTTGTTTTTGTTTTTTCGAGACAGGGTGTCTCTGTGTAGCTTTGTGCCTTTCCTGGAACTCGCTTTGTAGACCAGGCTGGCCTTGAACTCACAGAGATCTGCCTGCCTCTGCCTCCTGAGTGTTGGGATTAAAGGCTTGCGCCACTACCACCTGGTTTCATTCTGCAGTTTTAAAGGTAGAAATATTCACATCTCAGGTGTCATTTGATTTCATTTGTTCCCTGATGCTTAAAAATAATGTGTTTTGATTAGTGTCACAGTGTAGAAACTCACAGATAGATGGTATAACTGGCACGGATGTTTGCAAATCTTTGCAAACCATACGCACATCATCAACACACGTGGAAGAAAAGATTTTGTGGCTATTGACCACCTCTATTGGCAAACTCGTTCTTTACTAGTTTGCCCTTCTCTGCTTGTTTTTGACAGTACAATCTGTTCGAACCAGAGATTCAGTTTGATTTCCCCAAAGATTCAGAGTTGGTGACCTTTGACACTCCCTTCGGGAGGTTTGGCATCTTCACTTGCTTTGACATTTTTTCTTATGACCCCGCTGTGGTGGTGGTGAAGGACTTGCAAGTTGACAGCGTTCTCTACCCTACGGCATGGTACAACACTCTGCCTCTCCTTTCTGCCGTCCCGTTCCATTCAGCTTGGGCCAGAGCCATGGGAGTCAACCTGCTTGCTGCCAACACCCACAACACCTCCATGCACATGACAGGTAACTGGCCAGTCATCCATCATGTGGCAATGACAGTCTTGGGGAAGGACTCCTCATTGAGTTTTCAAGCCAAACTTTTCTTTGATGGCTAACTTCACTTATCATAAAATTAATAGTACTATGGATTTCTGCTTAAGATTTTATTTATTTATTTGTTTGTTTGTTTATTTACTTATTTATTTACTTACTTACTTGTTTATTTTCTGAGGACAGGAAATCATTTGTTTTATTTTTGAGACTGGATCTTGCTATCCAGCCCAGGCAGGTGTAGAGTTTATGATCCTTCTGCTTCAGCCTCCTGATTGCTGGGATTACAAACATTTGCTGCCATGCCTGGCTAGTAGCATAGGCTTCTGCTTAAGGAGCTTTAATATGGTAAGGAAAGGAAGCAAATATTATCTTGATCTTCAAGAGGAAAAATAGGAGTTATAAGGCAGTCAAGTCATGTAAAAAAAAAAAAAAGGTGGTGGTGGCTGGAGAGATGGCTCAGCCAATATAGTTTAGGCTCACAACCAAAGTTACTAAAAGAAAAAAAAAAAAAACAGATCAATACTAGACCTAAGGTAAGTCCCAGCCAACCACTTATTAGTAGTATTGAACTAAATCTTGAAATGACAGAATAACTAAGCTTAATCAGTTTTAGAGTTTAATCTTGGTAGTATCCTCACTAAGAGTAATACTTGACTCTTGACTCCCTCTTGACTGGTTTTCACTATGGCAAATGGTAAATTTCAAATCAAATAATTTATTAGGTCACCAGAGAGCTGAAATTATTCTTCATGTTTCAGGGAATTTTTTATTTTCTTGTTAAATTAGTTTAAAGGAGAAACATTATTTAAAAGATTTAAAAAAGTAAAATCTTTAAATGATCATTTTAGTACCTTATACAGAAAGCAGAGTCAGACTGAATTTCTAATACAGTCTTCTAAAAATGCACTGTGCTTTAATAACATTAAATTTAATTTCTCATGGGAATGTTCTCTTTGTCATCATCAAAAGTTTGGAAGCAATACTTGTGTTTCTTTATGTTGGCCTCAGGGAGTGGGATCTACAGCCCAGAAGCTGTCGGTGTGTACCACTATGACATGGAGACAAACAGCGGCCAGCTACTGTTATCGGAATTGAAGTCTTGGCCCCGCCGGTCCACCTCCCCCGCAGAAGTTGACTGGAGTGCTTATGCCAGAAGTATCAAGCCATTCTCATCAGAGCAGGCAGACTTCCCAGGGATGCTTTATTTTGATGAATTCAGCTTCACCAAGCTTTCTGGAAGCACCAGGAATGTCACAGTTTGCCAAAAGGACCTGTGTTGTTACCTGACTTACAAGATGTCAGAGAATCGAATGGATGAGGCCTATGTCCTGGGTGTCTTTGATGGACTGCACACAGTGGAAGGCCAATATTACTTACAGGTAGAATGCTTGAATGTGTTAGGATGACCTGATGACTATGTTTTATTCTAAGTCGTTGGTTTTTATTACTGTGGTTTAGACCATGAATAAAAGTAACTTAAAGGAGAAAGACTTAATTGTCTTACTGTGGAGATCACCAAGTCCATCACTGAGGAAGTCAGGGCAGGAACTCCCAGGCAGGAACTAAAACAGAGACCACAGAGGAATGTTGCTTACTGGCTTGTTCCCTGTGGGCTTGCTCAGCCTGTTTTCTCATACAACTCAAGAGCACCCGCCCAGGGGTGGCACCACCCATAGTGGGCCTGGCCCTCCCACGTAAATAATCATTAATGGAGAAAATGCCCCTCAGACTTGCCCTACAGACAATCCGATGGAGGCATTTCCTCAGTGGAAGTTCCTCTTTCCAGATGACCCTAGCTGGGTCAAGTCCACAAATAATTAAATATAAAATAATCAGCACAGGTATCACAGCTTTTCCTTCAAAATTGAATTAAATTCAGTTAGTTTGTATTCAGACATGTAAATATGTAATGTCTCATTTATCAGATTTATTTGCAGCCACAGAACATTTAATTTGTTCCTTTTTTTTTTGCCAGAACAAATTCTTTTTCTTGGCTACAAGGTGAAAGGCATAAAGCAGATTGAGGAGTTCTCTGCAGGCAAGTTCAGGTTCAAAAGGCTGCAATATCTATGCATCCTCTTGTTACTTTAGAGAAATGTTTTGCAAACTGTCTTCAACTGGGGTCTAAATTAATTTGTGACCCAGTGTAGCACCTGGCTGCATGACTGAGTTCAAAGAAAATTTAACCAAAGCTAATGACTTAGAAAATAATCCAAATTAGAATTATCCAGAGCACTGATCTTTAAAATTCAATCACATTTGCCTTTATTAAAAGTGTAATAATTGCAGGGTGGTGGTGGCCAGCATCTTTAATTCCATCACTTTGGAGTCAGAGGCAGGTAAATCTCTGAGTTTGAAGCTAGCCTGGTCCACAGAGTGAATTCCAGGACAACCATGGCTACACAGAGAACCTGTCTCAAAAAACAAAAACCAAAAAACCAACCAAACAAACAAACAAACAAAAAAGAGTAATAATCATGTCCCACTAAATTTGACATAAGATTTAACAAGTTGTGACAGTTCAAATGGAAACTCTATTCTTTGAAACTGAATTATGACTATTTTTTTTCCTTCCCCCCTTTACACAGATATGCACATTGCTGAAGTGTCAGACCACCAACTTGAGAACTTGTGGGGAACCTGTGGGGTCAGCTTTCACCAAGTTTGAAGAATTCTCTCTCAGTGGCACCTTTGGGACGAACTACGTTTTCCCTCAGCTTGTCCTAAGTGGCAGTCAGCTTGCTCTGGAAGGATATTATGAAGTAGGAAGCCCCCAAGTGGACACATTTCTTTGAGTAGATGAAGCAGAGGAACATAATCATAATCTTTGAAATAAAGGGCTGGGCAGTGGTGGTTCATGCCTTTAATTCCAGCACTCAGGAGGCAGAGGCAGACCAAAGGGGCCAGTGTGGTCTACAGAGTGAGTTCTAGGACAGCCAGGGCTACACAGAAATACCCTGTTTCAAAAAACGAAACAAAACAAACAAAAAAAAATGGAAAAGAAAGGAAGGAAAGAAGAGAGAAAGAGAGAGAGGAAGGGAGGGAGGGAGAAAAAAAGGGGCAAGGCGCAGTACTGACATATTGCCCTCTGCGGTCTATGAGAGATACTGTGAAACAGAGCAAGCTGTAGTTGCAGATTGTATTTATCCTGTGATAGACAAGTTGGGGGTGCATTGTTCTGTAAAAATGTGAAGTCGTGAGGGAATTAAAATTAGAATGCAGATTGCTAATAACCCTTTGTATAACATAGAAGATTCAAGTTAAGCATAGTTCATTAAATAGTGCAGCTAGCTGGGCCTGGTGGGGCAGCCTTTGTTCTAAACTACTTAGGAGACTGAGATAAGATGGTCACAAGTTCAAGGCTACGAAGTGAGTCCAAGGCCATTCTGAAATGATAATTTTGTGGTACTTAGTCTCAAAATAAAAATATATAAATTTAATCCCAGCACCCCAGAGGCAGAGGCAGGTAGATCTTGCAGAGGACCAGGATTAATGCTCAGCATGCCCATGACCAGTTACAACACTGTCAGTAACTCCTTTTCTAGGGACTCTGATGCCCTCTTCTGACCTTCTCAGATATTGCATGCACATGGTGCAAATATATATATAAGCAGGCAAAACATTCATACACATAAAATAAAAATTAAGCTGGAAATATGAGTTAAGTGGTTTAGAGCACTTGTTGCTCTTACAGAGAACCTGGGTTTGTTTCTTAATATCCACATGGTGGCTCATGCTAATCAGTAACTCCAATTCTAAGGGATCTGTGTCCAACACTCTCTTCTGACCTCCACAGGCACCAAGCATGCACATAGTGAGCAGACATACATGCTGGTCAAACACTCACACAAAAGACTAATACGTGAGTTGAAAAAGTAATAGTGTGTTTTAAAGAGGTTGGAATATAGATCACAGTTAGAAGCTTTGTCTAGCATGCACAATACCCTGAGTTCAGTGACCAGTACGATTAGGAACACTGCTTTTGGAGCTTCCTTCATGGGAGTGCTGAGAAGTTGTCTTCGTGCCAGCAATAGTTATGTAGGGGTTCATGCGTTTTAAAGATTTATTTATTTATTTCGCATACAGTGTTCTGCCTGCATGTATACCTGCAGCCCAGAAGAGGGCACCAGATCTCATTATAGATGGTTGTGAGCCACCATGAGGTTGCTGGATATTGAACTCAGGACCTGTGGAAGAGCAGCCAGTGCTCTTAACCTCTGAGCCATCTCTCCAGCCCAAGGTTCATGAGTTCTAAAAGAGATTATTTGCTACCCCATCCCTCTATAATTAGACCAAAGTCAGAAAGCTGAGTCTTCTGTCTCCAAATCGTGTGTGCTTTATACCACCCATTATTGCTTTTGGAAAGATGTTTCTAGAAGGAGATGTTGGTAGAAACTGAGCTTTGTGTTGGAGTTAATCCTTTGCTATCTTTACTCAGGTTTCAAGAGATGGACGTCTCAGAAGCCGAGGTGGAGTCCCTTTGCCTGTCTTAGTGATGGCCCTGTATGGAAGAGTGTTTGAGAAGGACCCTCCACACTTAGGGCAGGGACCTGGGAAGTTACAAAGGAACCCCTTCACTGGGGACTGTCAGGAATAGCTTGGCAAAGAGAGGGGGGAACAAATGAGAGAGGGAGCAAGCATCTGTAATATTTGATTAGAAGATACAATGTGAGCTGTTGAAAGGGCAAACCAAATGGAGAAACAAAACAATCAAATAAAAAGCAATTGGTGTGCTATGGCCTGGATACGATTCGTTCCCTCCAAAATGCACTATCAAATTTCATTTCTATCGGGAAGTATTAAGAGAGTGGACCACTTCATTCAGCCACGGTTTTTAGAAGTGAGCTTTTAGGAAAAGATGAGGATCATGTAAATAACTAGGATGGACACCCATGGTTGAATATTGTGGCTTTATAAATGTGTAGGTGTGTGTGTGTGTGTGTGTGTGTGTGTAGCACACAGCATGTTTCCTATCATGTGATGTCTTCCACTACTTTGAGACTCTGTTACTAAAAAGAGTATTACCAGATGAGGGCCCTTGTCTTCGAACTAGAACTGTGAGCCAATGTCAATCCATTTTCTTTATAGTCTACCCAATATACAATATTGTGCTGTTAGCAAATGAAAACGAGCTGCTATAGATAGGGTATACACATACTTGGGATAGCATAAATGTGTTAATTGGAGCTGCATCCAGCTTTCATGAATGTGTCCACACATTCGTAAATATGTAATGTAGAATGTGTATTTAAGGGAGATCAGGGCTTGTTTTGCAGGAACTGCTCTGTTGAATCCAAACAATGATTCCATCAGGTGAAGGTTAATTTCATGTATTAACTCAACTAGACATGGATGCTCAGTTGGCTGATTAAAATGTTCTGAGTATGTGATGGGGCTATTTCTGACAGATTACAATTGGTGGGCTGACCCTGGGTGAGGAAAGGCCCAAGTAAGCAGACACGGACAACATGAGGAACACACACTAATGGGCCAAAGGCTACAAGTTCTGTGAAGCTGGCTCAGGCTTCAAAATGCCTGAGAGCCCCACCTTTGGTGTCTGGGGATAGATCTCACCAGCTGAGAATAAACCTGGAGATTGCTGGTCTGAGCCCGAAGCTGGCAGATGGATCAAATTCTGGAGCTATCTGTCAGTTACTTACTACTTTAGAGGTCGAGGATGCTGAGGTTCCAAGCGCATGCGTTATACTCACAGCTCTGTCCTTCCACCTGGTTCGTTAGCACTCAGAAGGCCTTGAAAGTACGAAGACAGATTTCTGCCTGAGCTGAGGGTACTGCTACGGTTGCTTTCCACTCTCACAGCACCCTTGGGCGGCGCCCCTAAATAAAACAATCCTTCTGGGGGCGGGGGCTCTGTTCTGGAGGCTAAGACAATCTTCTTACTCCATAGAATGCAAAACCAAATGTGGCCAGCAGAGGCCCCTGATTTGCAAAGAGGGAAAGCAGCTGCCAGGAAAAGGATTCTAGCAGACGTTAGCCATTGGCTCCACACAGACCCTGCAGCAGCATAAACCAAAGGAAGAAGGAAGAACAGGAGTGCGCATGTTCAGCGGAGCCTGCCCGGCCTCTGTGCCTGTGACTGGCGTCCCCAACTTTCAAAGAGCCAGGAAGAAGCTCCATCAGCACCTCATCTTTTCTTGCTCTCATCGTGTCTCACTTCAACTCTCTACAGGGTTACCAGGATTTCTACCGGATTGCCGTTTTTTGTGTTTTGTTTTTTTTTTTTCCTTTTAAATGCTTTATGTTTTTGTTATTTTCCTTCATACAGTCACATAATTTTGTCTATATATTTTTCCACTATTGATTGGGCAGTATTTTTTTCTTTGCCTCAGCTGTAGCTATTTTTCCCCCTTGTTTCCTTTTGTCTTCTATCCCTACATTTAATAGTATCTTGGCTTTATTTTATTGGTTTCTTAAAAGAGACTCTCATAGCTGGGCATGGTGGCTGTCTTAGGATTTCTATTGCTGTGAAGAGAGATCATGGCAACTCTGATAAAGGAAAGCATTTCCTTGGGGCTGGCTTACAGTTCAGAGGTTTAGCTCATTGTCATCATAGTGGGAAGCATGGTGGCATGCAGGCAGACATGGTGCTGCAGAGTAGTTGAGAGTTCTACATCTGGATATCTGGACCTGCTGGCAGCAGGAAGAAGAGACAGTGAGCCGCTAGGCCTGGCTTGAGCTTCTGAGACGTCAAAGCCCACCCCTGTCACACACTTCCTCGAACAATATCACACCTCCTAATAGTGCCACTCCCTATGAGTCTATGGGGGCTATCCACCACAGTTGGTGTATATCTTTTTTTTTTTTTTTTTTTTTTGAGACAGGGTGTCTCTGTGTAGCTTTGTACCTTTCCTGGAACTCGCTTTGGAGAACAGGCTGGCCTCGAACTCACAGAGATCCGACTGCCTCTGCCTCCCAAGTGCTGGGATTACAGGCATGCACCACCACTGCCTGGCCTGGTGTATATCTTTAACCCCAGCATTATCAAAGGAGAGGTGGGTAGATCTCTGAGTTTGAGGTTAGCCTGGTCTATATACAAAGTTCTAGGCCAGACAAGACTACATAGTGAGGTTTGTCTCAACAAATAAATAAAGAAGGCAGGAGTGATGACTGTTCTTGGCTGTTAAATTGATTACATTTGGAATTAACTAAAACACAAATGACTGGTTACACCTGTGAAGGATTTTCATTTTTCTTAATTAAATCATTTGAAGCAGGAAGACCCACTTCTAATCTGGATCTTTGAGGTGGGGAAAAAAAAATCCACCTTTAATTCAGATCTTTTGAAGTGAAAGACCCACCCTTAACCAGGACCATACCTTCTGTGGGAAGCCTATATCAGGTGTGGAAGAAGGAAGCTTTCTCTCTTTGCCTACTTGCTTCCACTCTGGCTAGCAAGTTCATTTGTTCACTGTCATTAAAGCCTAACTCTTTGGGATTCCAGCATATACTGAAGACCAGCTGAGACGTCTAGCCTCATGGACTGAACAGCTAATGGATTCTTGAAACTTCTGTTAGTAGACAGACATTTTTGGACTAGCTGGGCCACAGCCTGTAAGCTATTCTAATAAATACCCCCCCCTTTCTGTCTTTGTACACACACACCCCCCCCCCACACACACGAAGGGTTATGTGCATGTTATAGGTACACATGGAGAAGCCAGAGAATGACATTGGGTGTCCTGCTCTGTCACTCCACTTATTCACTTGAGACATGGTCTCCCATTGATCCTGAAACCAGGCTAGAGGTCTGCAAGCCCCAGAGATCCTTGTCTCTTATTTCTAAAAGGCTGGGGCTACAGAAATGCATGTGATCATCCTTGGCTTTCACTTGTGTGGTAGTTTGAATGTAATTGGCCCCCATAATCCATAGGGAGTGGCATTATCTAGGAGATGTGGGCTTTGTTGAAGTGGGTATGGCCTTGTTGGAGGAAATGTGTCACTGTTGGGGGCAAGGCTTGAGGTTTCTGTGGTGGTATTGTGTTCCCCAATATATTGTGCACCCTAATAAATTTATCTGGGGTCAGAGAACAGACAGCCACTAGATACAGAGCCCAAAAGCAGTGGCTAGAAAATGGGTCAGAGCATGTCATAGCAGAAGTTGGGCGGTGGTGGAGCATGCCTTTAATCCCAGCACTTGGGAGGCAGAGCAAGCCGGATCTCTGAGTTCAAGGCCACTTTCGAAACAGCTAGGCATGGTGACACAACCTTTCATCCCAGAAATTCAGCCTTTAATCCCAGGGAGTGATAGCAGAAAGCAGAAAGGTATATAAGGCCTGAGGACCAGGAACTAAGTTAGTTAAGCATTTGACTGGTTAAGCTTTTAGGCTTTGGAGCAGCACAGTTCAGCTGAGAGCCTTTGGGATGAGGACACAGAAGCTTTCAGTCTGAGGAAACAAGACCAGCTGAGGAACTAGCAAGGTGAGGAAACTGTGGCTTGTTCTGCTTCTCTGATCTTCCAGCATTCACCCCAATAACTGGCCACAGATTTGATTTTATTAATAAGAACTTCTAACACTTCTACTACAGGTTTCCTGTACTCAGAATTCTGCCCAGTGTCTCAGCTGACTTCCTGTTGCCTGCAAGATGTAGACTCTCAGCTACCTCTCTCTCACCACATCTGCCAGCATGCCATCATGCTCTTGGCCATGATGATAATGCACTGAGCCTCTGAAGCTCTAATCCCCTCCAATTAAATGTTTTTCTTATAAGAGTTATTGTAGTCATGGTGTCTCTTCACAGCAATAGTAACCCTAACTAAGACAGCCTGGGTTCTGGAACTTCAAACTGAAGTCCACATAATAAGCTGGATGTGGTTTTGTGTGCTCCTGCAAACCCAGCATGGTGGAGGCTTCAGACCAGAGGAATTTCGGAACTTGCCTACTAGTCTAGCCTAAAATCTAGAACTCCAAGTTCCGGGAGAGACCCTGCCTCACAGGAATAAGGCAGAGAGTGATAAAGAAGAACATTAGACCCTGCTCCCCTGCCTCTGCATGCACATATGTACATACATATGTACATACATACATACATACCATACACATGCATACACACACACACACACACACACACACACACACACACACACATTCTTGAATAAGAGGAGCTGAGAGATACCACTACTAAAGGTATAGAGAAGTTAGTTAATAATTTATGGTAGAAACTTCCTTAATCTAAGACATTCAGATACAAGAAACATTTAGGATCCCAAATAGAAGTGGCTAGAGAACATTTTTATGACATGTCAAGGCAACAGAAAACTGTTAAAAACTGTAAGAGAGAAATACTCCAACTCACTTCCAAGGCTGAAATATCCGAATAACATAGGATCTTTCATCAGCAACTCTTAAAGCCAGAAAAACATGGGCTGATGTACTTCAAGCTCTGTAAGTAGATAACTGCCAACCAATATACAGAAAACTTATCCTAAAATTGATAGAAAGGACTATCATAATGAACGCAAACTAAGGCAGATCGTGACCAGCAAGTAAGAACTATAAGCCACTTAAAGGAATACTAATCACAGAAAGAATAAACAGTCTCACTTAATGAAAGCATGGGAAGAATACATTTCAGAATGGTAGACGAAGAAAAAGAAATCTAGGGGAAAATCTACCATGTTCAACACACTAAACCATCAAACCTAGAATATTAATGGGGGAAAGTAAACAACAACCAACCAACAAAATTACAAGAGTTAGTAATTGTCTCTCTTTGATAACCTTTTACATGCTTCAGCATACCAAGGAGGAGACACAAGATGTTTCTTTTTGCATTAGATGACAATTAATACAGAGATCCACAACTGGCCAATGTGTAGAGGATAAGGAAATTTGGAGCTCTCAACTCTAAATGGGACATCTATAATCCTCATCACTAAGGCTCAGAGATCATCATGCAATATCATAGCTATAACCCTCACCACCAAGCTCAGGGATCATCATACATCAGGAGGGAAGACTGTAAGAGCCAAAAGTAGTGGGCTTCTGTAGCAACAGAGTATTGCAGGATATGGCAGGGCCATCACACACTTGAATACATAGCAGCTGCATCTACATACTTGTGCAAGATCAGATCAACCAAACTTCTAGCATTGAAGTAGGGCAGGCCCTACTTCAGTGAAACCCACCCCTAACTAAGAAATTGATGACTCCTGGCAGAGCAAGAGTCCATTTTTTACAGGGGTGTGATCCTGAAGAGACTACCCATGGTCCAGTTGATGGTTCTACTCTCTTGTACATAATGGTGACACTAAGCGAACTCAGGGGGTTTAATAACAAAGCACATGAAATCAGGAGGGAAAGTGATGGAGAGGATAGAGGAGGAATTGGAGGACAGGGGATGGTGGTAGGGGGTGGAGGGGTGTAGATTTGGTCAAAACGCATTATATAAATGCATGGAGTTCTCTAACAGTAAACAATAGGAGAATCATTTTAAGAAACAAAAAAGATTATATTTAACGTATTCTAGTCTCCATGTAGAGGATACCTATGGACTAAGAGTCAAAGGACACAAAGCAACCTTTCAAGTGAACAGAAATCGAAAACAAGCTGGCATGGCTCTTATGGGTATGACTAAGTAGACAGAAAGTCAAAACTACTTAGAAGAGATTAGGAAAACCACTACATGTACATAAAGGGTTGTAACAATTGTAAATTGGAAGTATCAATTTTCATAAAATAAACACTAATGAACATGAAATGTCAGATCTACATACAGTAATAATAGTGGGCTATTTTAATATCCTACTCCCAACTCTAGATAGATGTGCAAAGAATCCTTAGAGCTAAAGTACACTGCATGGCGAATTAACAGATAGTTATGGAATATTACAGAATATACACAGACTGTTTGTTATAGGCTATTCCTTCCAACAGATACAGACCCATAAAGCCTTCTCTAAAAAAGGAGCATATTTGAAGGGACAATTCAAGTATTACCAGATACAAAGGAATGGAAACAATCTCTTGTGTCTTATCAAATCACAGTGCAATAGAACTAGAAATTATCAGTAAAACAATAGAAACTACACTAGCACATAGAAAGTGAACAATAGACCTTTACAAAAGATTTTTTGACATGCTTGAATGTTTTCTCTGCATGTGTATATGTGTGCCCTGTGTATGCCTGGTGCCTTTGAAGGCCTCAGACACTTGGAACTAGAGTTAGGGATGGTTGTAAGCCACCATGTGGCTGCTGGGAACTGAACCTGGATCCTCTGCAAGAGCAGCAAGTGTTCTTAACTGCTGAGCCATCTCTCTAGTCCATGAACAATAAACTCTTGAATGGCCACTGAACATATCAGGGAGCAGATTTAAAACTTCTGAGTCTCAAGCAAGAATTAAATGAAAGCACAACCTACCAGAACTGTTGGAGTACAGTTAAGCAGTGTGAAGAGGAGAGGTTATAGCTATGGATGCTTACATTAAAACAGTCACATTAGGTGGTAGTGGCACATACCTTTAAGCTCCAGAGGAAGGGGAAGGCAGATCTCTATGAGTTTGAGGCCTGCCTGCTCTACAGAGCGAGATCCAAGACAGCCAGAGCTATACAGAGAATCCCTGTCTCAAAACAAACAGTCACAAAAATCTCATATAAATATCACTGCACTAAGGGCTAGAAAAACAAGAGCAATCTAATCCTTAAAGTAGAAGATGGGCAAGAAATAGTAAAGATGGGTGCAAAAATGAATGAAATAAAGACTTAAGGAGCAATATTTTCTTAATTAGGGTTTCTATTGCTATGAAGAGACACCATGACCATGGTATCTCTTATAAAGGAAAACATTTAACTATAAGCTAGCCCTGGGCTAGCTCATAGTTTAGAGATTTAGTTCATTATCATGGTGGGGTGCATAGTGGTGTGCAGGCAGACATGGTGCTGGAGAAAAAGCTAAGAGTTCTATATCTAGATCTGCAGGCAGCAGGAAGAGACTGCCACAGTGGGCATGGCTTAAGCATCTGAGATCTCTAAGTCGACCCCCAATGACATACTATCTCCAACAAAGTCTCACGTACTCCAACAAGGCCACTCCCTCTGGGCCAAGCATTCACTATGGGGGGTCATTCCTATTCAAATCACCACAAAATTGGCCAAAGACCATATTTTTTTTTTTTTTTTTTTTTTTTTTTTTTTTTGCGAGAACAAAATTAATCAATCCCTGGCCAAAGTAACCAAAGGAAACAGAGAGAAGATCCAAATTCATACAGTGAGAGATGAAAGAGGAGAGATTACTACAGAATCCAGTGAAATATAGAGAATTATCAGGAGGTACTTAAAAAGTGCTGGAAAATATAAAGTGTATAATTTTCTAGATATATATGAAAATTATTAAAGTAAATAAAGAGATATAAAGAACCTAAGCAGATGCATCATAAACAATGAGGTAGATGCAGTAATAAAACATCTCACAACAAAGAAAAGCCCAGGTCCAGATGGATTCCCTGCCAATGCTTCTCAAAGCATAGAAACAGAAAGACCCATTCTATGGGGGCTGACTTGTGATATTAAAACCAAAAAAGGACATAACAGAAAACTATGGACCATTTTCTCTGATGAACACATGTAAATGTTCTCAATTAAAATTCTTAGAAATTGAATTTGAGAACACATCAAGAAACTCATATTGTAATGACCAAGTATCTCATTCAGGAAAATGATGTTGGTTCAACTCGTATAAATGGTCACTGAAGTGTGTAATTCAGTACATAAATATACTTAACAACAGAAATCACACAATCATCTGCCAATCAGAGAGCAAAGGCCTTTGACAAAGTTCAACTTCAATTCCTGGTAAAAATCTTAAAGAAACTAGGGATAGAAAGAACATATCTGAACATAATAAAGGCTGTTTATGACAAATTCATAGCCAGCATTATATTAAATGGGAATAAAACAGAATTTCTTCTAAAATCTGGAACAAGACAAGTGCCCCTTCTCTAATTATTCAATATAGCGCTCAAGTCTAATCTGGATTAATAATATCAGAGAAAGAAATAAAAAGGACACAAATAGCTAAGGGAGAAATTAAATTATGCCTATTTGCAGATGGAATGGCCCTCTATGTAAATGAGCATAAGGACTCACCAGAAAACTCATAGACCCGATAAATACTTCCAGTAAAGTAGTGGGATACAAAATCAATACCCAAAAATAAGTAACTTGGGGCTAGAGAGATGCTCAATGGGCAAAATGCTTGCTGTGAAAGCACAGGACCTTTGTTCAGACTCCCAATGAGAATGTAAAGGCCAGGCATGGCAGTGCTTAGTGCTTTGGGGGTGGGGGATGGGCAGAGACAGACAGATCCTAGAAGCTCACTGGCCAGCTAGTCTAGCTGTATTGGTATATACATAAACAAGAATATTCTCAATTAGACTCCAATAATAGCCCAAGAAACTATCCTAATAATGGACAAATGGGACCATCCGAAGTTATAAGACTTCTATTCTACATAACAGAGGAAACAATCACTAGGGTGAATAAAACAACTTACAAAAGAATGGAGAGAAAACTCTTTGCATTTGACAGGGAAGAAATATCAAGGATATGAAAAGAATTACGAAAATTAAACACCAAAACCCTCCAAATTATCTAATCAATAAATGGGCTCATGATTTGAACAGACAGTTCTCAAAAGAAGAAAACACAGATAGCTAATACATACTTGAAAGTTTATTGAACATCTTCATCCATCAGGGAAATATAGACTAAAAATATTTTGAAGGAATAGTGGTCAAGGTTTTTGTTCTTGCTGGGGAAGTGAAGGGTTGCTGGGGCTTGTTGGGCAACCAATCAGTTGAGATAAGTTAAGACCCACCTACATTACCTTTGAGTATGTGCCTAAGGATGCATATCTCAGAGATTCATCTTTGTAACTGTTCTATTTATGCTTTATGCAGCCATAAAGTAAAATGAAATTATGGCATTTGCAGGAAAATAGATGGATCTGTGAGTTCGAGGCCAGCCTGGTCTACAAAGCGAGTTCCAGGACAGCCTTCAAAGCTACAGAGAAAGCCTGTCTCGAACCCCCCCCCCCCCCAAAAAAAAAAAAAAGAACTCAAGGACATTCTTGGCTACATAGAGTAAGGCTAGCCTGGGCTACATAAGATTGTCTCAAATACACCAGCAGGGGTTGGGGATTTAGCTCAGTGGTAGAGCGGTTGCCTAGCAAACCCAAGGCCCTGGGTTCAATCCTCAGCTCAAAACAAAACAAAACAAAAAACAACACCAACAAAGGAATTGGTAAAGTAAATGGTTCAACCCCACTGTAGACAGATGCTGTGGTTTGGGTGTAAAGTGCACTGCACCTCAACTTAGGTGTTTTAACTCAGTTCTCAGCAGATGGTGATATTTTGGGTGGTTGTGTCACCATTAGGAGACAGGACATGGCTGAGTGGGTCACAGGGATAGGGGACTGGGAATGGGTGAGCCTTGAGGGTTATAGACCCACTCTACTTCTAGCCTGAACAAACCATGCTTTCCTGTCTGATGAAATGTGAACAAGTGGCATCATGGCCTCTGACAGGGGCTGGTTCCATCACCGTGTCTTCCCAGCTTGGATGGACTATAGCCTCAAATAATGAGCACAAATACACCTGGTCACAGGCACAGTAAAATCACCACATCAGTAGATGTCACCCAGCCTCTGGAATGCCTGAATAGAACAAAAACGCAGAGGTATTGAAAACAGGGCTTTCCACTTCTGTGAGCTGGGGCACAAGATCTACTGTCTGCTGCTCAGGTCTTCAGATCTAGATTTAAGTCAACACCATGAACATTCCAGTTGTTAGGCCCTCAAACAATGCCTTTGGCCTTCATCCTCTCCAGCTTTTAGATAGCACCCTCGTCAGTTGCCTTAACTGTGTGAGCCACTATTTTTAATTAATCTCCTTCCCTTTCCCTTTCTCTTTCTTCCATACTTCCTTTTTGATTTATTATTCATCCTTCCTTCCCTCGTGATCACGAATCCTAACATCCATCATTTATAAATATACAGGGTGAGTTTTGTATATACAAAAAGCAATTGATATTAAAGAACAAGAGCATAAATCAAGTAACTATGAAAGCTTTGTGGCCATGCAAATGGTTCCATTGTATTGTTACTGGAGTCTATAAGTTAGATACTTGAAATGAAACAATAAACAAACAATCCCCTTCAGAACCCTTTCATTTCCTGAATCGACTGTAGTCTAAATTCACTCAGTCCTCATTCAACTGCCTTGTAGTACTCAGGGATTTATTGTGGCCTGTGCTTGCCCAGAACTTCCTGAGGGCCACCTTACCTTTTCCCTAAAAACCTTTGGCCCATTTTTCCTGGTCCTGGGAGTCCATATCCAGGTTGGTCATTGATTAACTTTGGGAAGAATTATGGGTCTCTGCTCACCTGAGAGCACGTCAGTTATTTGGGTTGTGCAATGACAGTTGAGGGTCACTAAGTTCAGTGACACCTCTTACCCCACAAAAATTGACACTGCATTTCTAGACTTTTTTGCATGTTTCTTTCTACCCACTATAACCTACTTTAGTATCAGGAAGTCAGAAACTGATTTTATTAATAAGAACCTTTAAGATTCATACTACATCTGGCACCCAACATTCGTGGTACGAATTTGGGAAAAAGCTGCCTGCCTGTGGCCTTGCAGGCCCCTGCTCAGACCCGAGCTACACTCAGCCAGTTGTGGTGGCACACGTCGGTTGGATTTACTGAAGAAGGCAGAGGCAGGGGGATCCCGAGTTGAGGCTGGCAGCCTAGGAGGCTTGCTAAGGAGAAGCTTCGGCCGGGGCCCAGACACAAACAGCAGTGGGACCATTGGAGGCAGCAGCTGCTGCTCCGAGTTGCAGGTTTCTTCTCATTGTGTTGGTGACTGGTGATGCTGCTACCTGGGACAAAGAGTTTACTACTGCTTGTTCAGAGAAGAATTGCCTGGACCATCGTGTGACAAGAGTGTAGTTAGAGTTTTCCTGCCTGGCCCACAGTCAGGACAAACCTCTCTCACCCGCCAGGCCCATAGACGCTCAGACCCAACCAAGTAAACACACAGAAACTTATATTGTTTACAAACTGTATGGCGTGGCAGGCTTCTTGTTATCTACTTCTTCTATCTTAAATCAACCCATTTCTATTAATCTATACTTTGCCACATGGCTCATGCTTAGCATTACCTTACATCTTCCTTGTCATGGTCAAGGCTGGCAGAATCTCTCTCCAGCCTTTTACCTCCCAGAATTCTCTTTTCTCTTGTCGCGCCTATACTTCCTGCCTGGCCACTGGCCAATCAGAATTTTATTTACACAGAGCAATATCCACAGCACAAGAGAGCATCAGTAAAGGTCAGTTTGGAAACATTTGGCAAAACAAATGGTGGGAAGAAATTGCTGTGAAGATATTCTCTTCTAGGGAAGAACGTTTATGGTTCTGAGAGACAGACATTTATCAGACTGTGATTGCTCCAAACCACAGAGGAGGAAAAAAAAATCTGCAGGGAACCATGATTCCACATGGATTATGATAAAGCCATTAAGCTGATTAACACCATGGAAAGATCGACTTTGGACTACAAACTGGTCAGGACAATTTCGAGATGACTAGCTGAGATGATCTAGCCTGACAGACTACTCAAACAAGGACTTGAAAAAAGCTCTGCACTTTCTCATGCAGCGGCTGGACAAATGATACAAGACTTGACAACCCCAAATTTTTCTTTTCAGGATCTCTTAAAGATGGAAGTAATTTTAAGAAAATGACCCCACATTCCCAAGAGGTGGGATGGGAGGTTTTTGGTCGTTTAATGAGTTTTAGATATTGCCATTGTTTACAATGGTTGGTTACAAGTTGTTAATTATTAATGGTCAAGAGAAAAGCTGAACAAGGAGATTAGATTCAGAGTTTTTGTTTAAAAAAAAAAAAGAAAAAAGAGAATATAAATATGAGGTAGATAAGATATGAATCTACTCTGAGAAAAAAGATAAAGAACAATAGGATAAATGGGTAGATCACTGAATCTACTGTAAAAAGAAAAAGGGGAAGATATAAAAATGACAAAAGATAGACTACTGAATCTATTAGGAAAAGAAAAAAGATAGGATAAGTAATGAAAAATTTTTTGTCTGAGTTTATCAAATGTTACTGGACTGGACATTGTCAAAATATATAATGGAGTTTTTTGTCTGAATCCGTCAATGTTAATGGACTAGACATGGTTAATGTAATCTTGACTATGTATATTGTATATACTTATTGGATATTATTTTTCTTGTATTAGTAATAAGCTTTTTTTAAATTTTAGACAAAAACAGGGGAAGTGTGGTAGGTATTGTGTTCCCTGAAATATTGTGTGTTCCCCCGAAATAAACTTATCTGGGGTCAGAGAGCAGGATGGCCACAATATTAAACATGAGGATAGGCAGTGGTAGCACACGCCTTTAATCCTAGCCTTCCAGAGACAGAAATACCTCTGGATCTCTGAGTTCAAGGCCACATTAGAAACAGCCAGGCATGGTGATACATGCGTTTAATCCCAGAAATCCAGCCTTTAATCCCAGGGAGTGACGGCAGAAAGTAGAAAGATATATAAGGCGTGAAGACCAGAAACTAGAAGCATTTGGCTGGTTAAGTATTCAGGCTTTGGAGCAGCACAGTTCAGCTGAGATCCATTCTGGATGAGGACTCAGAGGCATCCAGTCTGAGGAAACAAGACCAGCCGAGGAACTGGTGAGGTGAGGAAGCTGTGGCTTGTTCTGTCTCTCTGATCTTCCAGCGTTCACCCCAATAACTGGCCTTGGGTTTGATATTATTAATAAGAACTTTTAAGATTTATACTACAAGTAACAATCTGGGCACTAGAAAATGCTTTTGGACTCCCTGGTCCCGTCTTGCTTAGGTTCTTTCTGCAGGGGCTATATGATCCTCAGCTCCAAAGATGACAGGAAACCAAGGCTTGGATTTCTTTGTCCATGTGAATCATGATCATTTTCCTTTCTTGTGGTCTCATATGAGTTCCGTCTAAACTACTTCTTAGACCCCCTAGACAGCTGTCTGGAGGCTGTCATGGTGACCTCAGCATCCTCAATATCCTGCGCCTTGTTACATACACAATAATGTAGGCAGACTTCTGCAAGCTTTTTGTCAAAGAGGGCTTCGAACTCAGATCTCACCATTGCTTCTCAGCTCTTGTGGTTGGTTGGTTGTTTTAGAAACAGAGTCTCACTATAAAGCCCTGGCTATATAGAACTTACCACATAGACCAGCCTGGCCTTGAACTCACAGAAACCAGCCTGCCTCTGCCTCCCACGTGCTGGGATTAAAGGCGTGCACTGCTCTGCTTTGCCTCATTTCTCAGCTCTTACTCATAATGACGAAACAATGAACTGAAATCTCCTTGAAACCACCTTGCCCTTTTTCTTTACTATGCATGCTTTTAATATTCTTTTACTTCTACACTCCACCCCCACCCCACCCCACCAGCCATGCTTTTCACTTTATTTACCATGACTCACAAATGATGAGCTTTGCAGGGACTGGTTCAGTCTACTTGTTTCTCTCTCTGCTCTGGACCCTTCCAGATGCCCTGGCTGTTCCCTCCCTCATCTCTACAATGAAAACCTCCCACTTAACCACACCATGGAGCAGTCATGTCCTTAGTTTGTACACAAATGACAAGCCTTGCACGATTGTGCTCCCACAGTTGTGCCTCTCTCATCCAGTGGAGAACAGAACCATTCATGGCTTCATCAAATATTTCTGATATTGCCGAGTATAACTTACTAGCTAGAAGTTGTTTTTTTTTTTTTTTTTTTTTTCCTCATAAGAACTAATTCAGGCTGTTAAATGAAAAATGTAGGGCGTTACTGTTTTGGACTCAGGTCCTGCTCTGTCCTCCAACAAAACTAGACTGAAAATCTAAGTAAAATCTTCCACACCAATCAAGCCAAAACTATATTGCTTATTTTATCCCCTGAGAAATCGAGATTATGAAGGTGACTCCACAAAGACCCAATAGGCCAGCTTTTGTTAGCATTCTTGGCAGTGACTAAAGAAGTCATCTGGAACAATCTGATGCTAGCCAAGCCCTTTCTCCTCCATACTTCTGTGTGCCTGCCCACACCTGATGAGGAAAGTGACTTGGAAAGACCTGCTTTCTGTTCTGTTCCAGCTGCCAGCAGCCTCCCCTTGTTTAGAGAACCAGGATTTTGCCGAAGACTCTCACCCATTCTTTAGGATATGTTACTTTCTTCTGAGTGCCTTTCTATCTTAATCCTCATGCTTAAATCTATGTTAAATCATCTTTATTAAAGCCAGGCCTGGTGGCTCACGCCTTTAATCCCAGTGCTAGGAAGGCAAAGGCAGGTCGATCTCTGAGTTAGAGGTCAGCCTGGTCTGTAGAGTAAGTTCCAGGACAGCCTGGGTTACACAGAGAAACCTTGTCTTGGAAAAAAAATGGGGGTTGGGGAATTAGCTCAGTGGTAGATCACTTGCCTAGCAAGCGAAAGGCCCTGGGTTTGATCCTCAGCTCAAAAAGAAAAAAAGGAAAGAAAAGAAAAGAAAAGAAAAAAATGGAAAAAACAAATACTACCCACCCCATCTTTATTAGCTTCCTAGCCTCAACTCCCACAAGTGTTCTTGCTCAGTCCATAAAAAGCTAATTTTCATGGGATGAAGCATTGGTTGATTCCAGAACTGAAAATAAAATCAACAAAGACCTTAAAACAAACTGTCATTTTGTCCTTTGATAAGAACATATAACTCTTAGCGGCAACCCTGAAAATTGGAGTACAATGGTGGACCTGTGTGAAGCTCTGGGTCTGATCCCCAGCACCGTTATAAAAGTCACAAGTCTATTCTTACACTACAGACAACGCTATGGACCACACTGAAGTTAATCAGAGAATTGTTTTGAAGTTATGACTAGCATCTATATATGCTTAGCAAGGAGACAGAGGCCTATCTCTGGTCTTATTACGTCACAAACATGTCCACACCTGTACACGTTGCTCTGCAGGTTCAGAGTGCAGATGGCAGTGTTAACCCCACTCAGTTCTTGTTCTAGATTTCTTTTCCCTAGTTTATGGTTCTGTTTGCTTACATGGTTAGGAATAGTTTCTGAGATCCTTTTGGGACCTGCTGTCTGAGTTAATTACATCACTGTTCTCTCAGCAAAAACCGGATGAATATAAGCCTGCCTCTCTCTCTCTCTCTCTCTCCCCCTTTCTTTCTTTTTAAATGGAGTTAAATCCATTACCATGTAGTTTAGGTTGTTCTCAAACTTGTGAACCTCCTGCCTATGCCTATCAAGTACCTGGATGATTGGTGTGGGGTACCACTCCCAGCCTAGTGGGATCTTGTCCCTGTTCTAAGGAGTGATGTCTATTTTCTCTTCAAGAAATAATGTGCTAGGGCTGGAGAGGTGGGTCAATGGTTAAGAGCTCTGGCTGTTCTTACAGGGGACCCAGTACAATTCTCAGCACCCACATGGCAGCTCACAACTGTCTGTAACTCCAATTCCAGGGTACCTGACACCCTCATAAACATACACATGCAGACAAAACACCATTGTGCAGAAGGAGAAAAAAGGAGGAGGAGGAGGAGGAGGAGGAGGAGGAGGAGGAGGAGGAGGAGGAAGAAGAAGAAGAAGAAGAAGAAGAAGAAGAAGAAGAAGAAGAAGAAGAAGAAGAAGAAGAAGAAGAAGAAGAAGGAGAATGTATTTTGTAGTTCAGTCTGTTGAAGCCTGGAGGTTTCTCCCAAGGCTCTGCATTTATAGCCTTTATGCTAGAGACAGTCTCTGTGAGCAGACGGGCTATGTGTGTGGAGCAGTTTGGCAGTCTGTGTGAGACCTGATCACTGGGATATCACAGAAAATGGGGATCTGAAAACCCAGCAGAGAAGCAGAATAGAAGCTTAGAAGCTGCTGGCAGATCTCGAATCCAGGTCTGGCTCATGACACCCAAGATCATCAGTGTCACCTTTGAAGTCTGGTTATGTTATAGGCCAGGAATGTCAGATTGATACACTGGGGCACACAGGGCCGTGGAAGCATTCTCTTGTCCTGTGGTGCAGCCTCAACCTTTCACAAAGTCTCTCCTCAATCTGCTTGGTTTTCTAAGAGACCCCATTCATTTTCCTTCTGTGGCTCCTTGGGGCAAGGGCCAGGGAGAGGAGGCAGGGACTAGCACTTCCTCCTGTGGGAGGTTACAGAAGCTGGAGTTGTTTGCCCTTCTCCAGGTAGATTAGGATCTAGTGAAACTTTTTTCCTTGAAGGTTTTTGTTTTTGTTTTGGAGACAGGGTCTCTCTATGCAGCCTTGGAACTCAGAGAGCCACCTGCCTTTGCCTCCCAAGTGCTGGGATTAAAGGTGTGCACCACCACACTTGATGTTTTATTAAGGAGAATAAAAATGGAAGGTTCTGGGCCTTTCGGAAGATGAGCTCACAACACAATCCTCTTCTCAGCTCCGCATCGCAGGAAGCTCTAGGGGAATTTGTCCCATTTGTTGTGAAAACTTGGTAGGGCTCCTGCAGACAGAACTCACCCTGACAAAAGATTGAGAGCCCTTCACTTCCTTCAGAATTTTCTCCCTCAAGAGGGAGTACCACACTTTTGTCTATTCACCTACCTCAGGCAGTGTGGTTCCTAAAGGTTTGGCTCCAGCACCAGGCTCTGCTCCTAAAAGCTTTTGTTTCCCTTGCCTTTCTCTCCAATTCAGAGGGCTCCGGACTGTTCCATGACCTAATTCTCAAGGCATTAGGGAGTTCCTGACGAATCAGTTTTTTTTTTTTTTTTTCTTGTGGGGAGATCCTTGCTAACCGTCATACATTTTGAACAGAGACCTCAGTAGGAGATTGTTTTTAAAATACGTTGAGCCAGGTGTGGTGGTGCACACCTTTGATCCCAGCACTTGGGAGGCAGGCAGAGGCAGGTGGATCTCCCTGAATTCCAGGCCAGCCAAAGCTTGCTACGTGGTAACACCTGTAGAGAGCTGCATGCAGCCTCGCCTTAAAGATGGCACCGGCTTCCGCCCTCCGCCTTCCCGATGGTGAGCACTCACTGTGATAAACAACTCCTTAATTGGCTCAGGCTGAGAATCTGGCTTGCTTCCACACACCTGGACCTATTGGTAGTGCCTATGTGGCGTATCAGGGTTGGCTACCCAGTGATTACTTAAGGCTGTGAGCGGGTTTCCCTGGGGTCAGAAGTCAGAAGATTGTTCAAAGATCCTGAATAAACTGCTGAAAGAAGAGCCTGGTGTCGCATCTTCCTTGCTGGTCGAGGCGGGCGCGGCAAACACCTGCTTTAAAAAATAAATATTTTGAACTTTATTGGGTCTCAGAACGACTCTTTGGTTACTCATTCTGGTTGCAACTTTTACCTCAGAGTGCCCATTCACAAACTGTTCCGTAACGACTACTTGCAATTCTTGTGCTGTTTTCCACCTGCTGCTGGCTCTCAGGACCTCTCAGGAGTGGTCGTGACTACAGCAGGTACTTGCCATTTTCCCTCTCTCCTTGCAAAATATATAGTTCCCTACCCACTTGGCCAGGGACACCCCACGGGAGGCCAACGCTAGTCTGACTGAACTGAGACTTAACTGTGTCACTGAAAGCCAAGTGGTCACATGGAAATGGTTTAATAACTTCCAAATTGTCAAGCGAGGGGCTCTTGGTGCTACTTAGACAGGTTGACATTCTACAATGTAGGAGTTCCAAAAAGCCCTGTGTTTAAAATCCAGTTCCTCCTGGATGTGACGTTGCTCTATTTAGAAACAGGGTTTAAGATGTCATTAGTTCAGACGAGGTCATACTGGAATGGAGTAGGCACCACATCTACTATTTGGTGCTCTTATGAAAAGAAGAAATTTGGACTGGACGCACCCATGCTTGCCACACTTGCTCGGGAAGAAGACAGTCAAGTCCATGCCAAGGAGAGACAGGAGCATGTCCCTCCTCATGCATGGCCTTGAGTAGAGGTCAACCTTGCTACCAGGAGACAATACACCTGTTATTCACACTGCTCAGCTTTGGGTATGTTGCCAGGTGGCAGTCCTATGTAACGTCCCCATGATCGATCCCTTACTTGTTCCTCACATGCTGTCTGAGAGAGAAGGTCTTTTATTCTCTTAGAGTAATGTGAGGGTGCAATGTTTACTTTTGCTCTTGTTTTTGTAGACAGAATCTCACTATGTAGCTCTGGCTTTCCTGGAACTCACTATGTAGACCAGCCTGGTCTTGAGCTCTCTACCTCTGCCTACTGAGTGCTGGGATTAAAGGTGTGTGTCACTACACTTGGCTTGATAATGTTTTCTTTACCTTTGCCCCCAAACAACAAATTGAAGACACTTGTATTTGAGAGTTAAGAAAAACCTAGGGCAGGCAAACTGTAAATGCCCAGGGCAGGAAGAATCAAAGTTAGGCTGTTTGAGTTAGGCTTGGAGGTTGTCCACAAGTTGAGCAAGCAGCCTTGGCTCTGGCCAGCATTTGGAAGAAAGAGCAGAAAGAAGAAGGAAAGGAAGGAAGGAAGAAAAAAAGAAAGAAAGAAAAGAAAAGAAAGGGAGAAAGAGAGAGGGAGGGAGAAAGAGAGAGAGAGAGAGAAAAGAAAGCCACACCTTTTTGAGTCAGAAAGACAGGCTTGGTGAGCGGAACTTCCAGGTGGCTTCGGAGCAACTGCCCTAGGGGACACTCAGCACTTTATTTCTTGAAGGGACGGTTATTCTTTCTGTCTCTTTAGCTTGGCTTAAAGTGAATCCGCCTTCCTGAGGGGTGGTTCTTTGGCTAGCGATGGACACACCCAGTTGGATTAACTCTTAGGTTGCTTGGAATGTTAGGTATTCACACAGTCAAAGAAACAGCTTTCCCTAACAAGCTTCCACAGAGTTCTGATCAAAGGTACCTAGACATCCCCCTCTGAAGGGATAATCCTAAAGCTATTTTGGAGACGGGCTGAAATTGAGAGATGGATATAACTCACGTTTACCCTGCAAATTTAGATACAAAATTTAGATACAAAAGGGACTAACCACGGGGCCTGGAGCTCCAGTCTCAGCCACCCTCATGTGTGACTTCCAGGCAATGGGTGGGGCTCACTCAGAAGAAGATAAGTAACCGGTTTCCTTCTGGCATTCCTGACTAGAGAACCAAAAACATTTCTGGAACTGCTGCTTTCAGGGACAAACTTTTCTTAAAGTTAACCTTTTCAGTCTATTTTGAAGATTCCAAAGTCTGGGAAACACGTGATCCGTGCTTTCTTTACATAAACAGCAAGCCACAAGCCACGCTTTGGTTTTTCAGCAATCTTTGGACTTCAGCATGAGTGCGTCTCGGTGGCTGGCTTGTGCTGCGTTTTCTGTCTTCTGTGTCTTAAAAATCAGCTCTCTGGACACTTTTGTTGCTGCTGTTTACGAGCATGCGGTGATCCTGCCTAGTAACACCCTGTTACCGGTGTCTCCCAGTGAGGCACTGGCATTAATGAATCAGAATCTGGATCTTCTGGAGGGAGCCATCATATCGGCAGCCAAGCAGGTACAGGCGCCCATCTCTCTAGAGTGCCAGGTCCTGAGAAGGATGGGGGCGGGGGAATGCGTGGGAGGGGTGAGGGTGGTTCTTAGGGACCTGGGATACTGTCCAAGTCGGTTACACTTACAATATTAGCATAGCAAGATGCTTCGTTTTATTAGATTCTTTTCACCTCAAAATCATTAAATGCACTATTACATATCCCTAACACAGGGAGGGAGAAAAGTTTGAAAATAACATTTTGCTCATTTTTAAGCAGGACTTTGAGGAACTGGCTATATATTAAACATTTTTGTTTTCGCTTTCTGCTAAACATGGAGGGTAAAGTATAACCAGGACTGGGACCAGTTGCTATTCTTCCAATGTGAAAAAGGATTTCTTTATGTGTATGAGTGTTTTGCCTGTGCGTACCTGTGTTCACCAGGTGTGTACCCAGTCCCCACAGAGGGTCAAAGAAGGCATTGGGTCTTCTGGAACTAGAGTTCTGGGCAGTTTTGAGCAGCCATGTGGGTGCTGGGACTTGAACCTGGGTCCTCTGGAAGAGCAGCCAGTGTCCTTAGCCTAGAACCATCTCTCCAGGCACGCCCCCTCCAGTTGCTATTTCAGAAGATACCAGCTTCAGTACATCTTTGTGCTCTGCTTTGTAGAGTTCAGATAAGTTTACAATCTGACAAGATCTGGCGTGTTCGGAGTGAATGGCCACAGACTTGCCGCTTACAGTCTGAAACAATCAAACCAGTTATAAACCCCGTACACTAAGTAACATAGCCATCAATTCATTTTAGTTTCACTATCAAAGTGTCTGTCAGTGTCACTGAGTTGGATGAAATGTGAAGTTTAACGCAAACTTTACAATGCAAGTGTGGTTTAGCTAGCCAGGTTTAAGTAAGATACTCATAGGTCAGTTGTAGACCAGGGACAGGTAAAGTACGACTACAGTAATAAATACAAACATGCCAGTGTGGTGGGTGTCGTGGCACACGCTTTTAATCCCAGTGCACCTAAAGCAGAGGCAGGTAGATCCCTGTGAATCTCAGGCCAACCAGGGCTATGTACACAGTGAGACGCAATCACCAACCAGAATATATATATATATATATATATATATATAAATTTAAAAGATTATTACATGTTGGGCACTGTATTTCATCCTTAGTCCAACTGTTTCTTTAAAGGTCATGGCAACCTTTAAGGTGACTCTCCAATCCACCTTAGCTGAGATTACTCTAGGCAAGGGATAGTGTAGCCCACCTGTGTGTGTATGAGGCTCTCCCTCCCACGGAGCAGGAATCACATTTGTGGGTGCTGTGGGGCAAAAACAGGGTTTGGGTTATGAGTCAATCCAGATTCAGCCAGGCACAACTGACTATAAAAAGTTTCAAGAGGGCTTGATGTGGAGGGAAGAAATAGGTGTATAATTAATGGGAGCAGGGGGTTACAGAGCTGTGAATGGCTTAGACAGCTGTCAGTGTCCATTGTTAGTGACAATGGCAGGCATAGAAAATTAAAGCGCTCGGGAAAATCAGATGTATACTTGTAATCTGAGTGCCGGGGGATGGAGGCAGGAGGCTCAGGAGTTTAAGGTTATTCTAAAGTATACAGTGAGTTTGAGGCCCGGCTGGGCTACTTGGGATCCTGTCTCAAAACAAAACAAACAAACAAACAAGCTTGGAAAAAGCAAAATAGAGAAAACAGAAGAATAAGATAAAAAGTGCCCAAATAGTTATTTGACACTTTGACACTCTCTCTCCCTCTCTCTCTCTCTCTCTCTGAGATGGCTTCTCTCTATGTAGTTCTGACTGTCCTAGAACTCTCCATGTAGCATAGGCTGGCCTCCACTCATTGAGTTCCTCTCCCATGCCCAGCTTGCCACTCCGATTCTCGTTCTTCTGGCAGCGGCCCACCTCTGATTGTCTGCCCGTTTCTGACAGGGTGCACACATTATTGTGACTCCGGAAGACGGTATCTATGGAATGCGTTTCACCAGGGATGCTATCTACCCGTACTTGGAGGATATCCCAGACCCTCAAGTGAACTGGATTCCCTGTGATAACGCAAACAGGTGAAGAAAACAGTCCATGGAAGGGAGTGGGTTGGGGGAGACCTAGAGGGGAGTTGGAGGGAGGGGGAGGCGAGACATGATCAGATTTTACTGTATACATATAAGAAATTCTCAAGCCAGGCAGCAGTGGCCTTTAATCCCATCCCTCAGGAGTCAGAGCCAGGTGGATTTCTGTGAGTTCAAGGCCAGCCTGGTCTACATAGTGAGCTGTAGGCACCAAAACTACACAGAAAAACCCTGTCCCTCAAAGAAAAAAGATAGAAAAGAAATTCTCAAATACACACTCACAAAAAATGAAAAATTCAATTATGAACCTCTACTTTTTTTTTTTTTTAAACTGGAAAAGGGTTGTTGAAAACATGGAGCAGGTCCTGTGTAGTCAGATTGCTGCTGCTGTCTATCACAAAATATCGGAGACAACCAACTTCAAAGGAGACTCAGTTTCAGAGGTTTTAATCTACGGTCACATGGCCCAGTTTCTTTAGGCCTATGGTAATATCATGCATCATGGTGGCAAGGTGTGGCAGAGCAGTCTTAATTCACTTCAGGGTAGTCAGAAAGGAAAAAAAAAAAAAAAAGAGGACGAGGCCAGGGTTCTAATACCTATTCAGCAATACACCCCAATGACACATCTTTCTTCTCTTAGCTTTAACTTCTTAAAAGTTTCACTGTCTTTAAGTACTACCTGGGGCTGGGGACCAAGCCTTCAACACAGACCCACAATCTGCCAAGTTTGGTTTAATTTTCATCCCTGTGAATACATTTATCAGGAAAATGAACATAAGTTATGAGATCACCAATCAATGCTCTAACATTTATTTCTATTTCCTAGTACCAAAGGGAATCACATCCAGTCTGGAGGGATGATAGTAGATAACTTGCTTAAGGTCTTAGAGGTGGTTAGCAGGAGGAACATGACCCAAGATATTAGCATGCCTACATTTGCCTTTCCCCTTCAGAATCAGCTATTTTTCTCATTGCTCCAACAAAATATCCAGTAAGGAGCAATTTCAGGAAGGAATGAGTAGCTTATTCTGGATTGCAGTCAGAGTGGGTACAGTTTATCATGGCAGGAAAGACCCCATGGTAAGGAGTGTGAGGCCGTGGCCACATTGCACCTGTAGCCAGGAAGCAGAGAGTGATGAATGCCCCTATTCAGCTAATTTTTCTCCTCCTCCTCCCCCTCCTCCTTCTTCTCCTCCACCTCCTCTTCTTTTCTTTTTTTTTTTTTTTGAGGCAGGGTCTCATTATGTAACCTTGGCTGATCTAGAGTATGATATATAGAACAGGCTGTCTTGAACTCAGAGACCCACCTGCCACTGCCTCTCAAGTGTTAGGATTCAAAGTTAGGACCACCACAGCTATCTGAGGTGTATTTCTTGGAGGTATCATATAGATGGGTCTTATTTTTCTTTTCTTTCTTTCTTTCTTTCTTTCTTTCTTTCTTTCTTTCTTTCTTTCTTTCTTTCTTTCTTTGTTTTTTTGAGAGAGTTTTTCTGTGTAGCTTTGTCCCTTTCCTGGATCTTGCTCTGTAGCCCAGGCTGGCCTCGAACTCACAAAGGTCCACCTGGCTCTGCCTCCCGAGTGCTGGGATTAAAGGCGTGCGCCACCACCACCCAGCTTAACATGTATTTTTACTCCTGTGCCCAAGCATAAATTTGGCCTTTTAATGGTGTCCCTGAGATACTGCATGTTCTGCTTGTGTTTTCTTTCTTCTTATTTTTGTCTTGTTTGTCTGGGTGTCTTCAGTCATCCTCCTGTTTTCAAGCCTGATCCTCTTCCACTTGGTTCCGTCGTCTCCTCTTTCATACCTTGTAGTGCCTTCCTGATGTCATTCAGCTATTCGGAGTCTCTGTCCTCCCTCAGGGGTCTGTGTCCTCTGGAATTCCGTTCTCTGACGTCATTCAGGAGCCTGTGGCTTTAATTCTCTCCAACGCCCTTGGAATCACGCCCCTATGTCCATTGTCTGGTCTTTCTCCTTGGAGGCCATTTCTGTGGGGTTGGTGATTTTCAGGAGTCATGTTCCTTGGCTTTTCCTGCATCCTGTATTTTCCATTTGGCATCTGTGGAACTAGGATTAAGTTGTTGGATTAAAAATCAAACCAACAAAACAAAATAAACACAAATGCTCCCTTGTTGTTTCAAGTGAAGTGTTTGTAGAATCCAAGAGTGACTGATTGTAATAGAGTTGAGGTGCCGGATCTCTCCCCTCTGGCCTGGGGTTAGGGTGTATGGTTTCTCTCTCTCTCTCTCTCTCTCTCTCTCTCTCTCTCTCTCCATCCCTCCTTCCCTCCCTCCCCCCTCTGTCTCTGTCTCTCTTTCTTAATACTGTTTTGGTTTTTCAAGACAGGATTTTTCTGTGTTGCCCTGGCTGTCTGGGAACTCACTCTGTAGACCAGGCTGGCCTCAAATTCAGAGATCCACCTGCCTCTGCCTCCTAAGTACTGGGATCGAGGGCCTGTGCTCTCACTGCCCAGTGGGTGTGCGGTTTAATGCCTAAACCTTCAGCCTCTATGCTCAGGGCACCAGGCACATTTCCCAACACTACTCCAAGAGCAGATTATCAACCCCAGAAACAACCTCAACTGAAGGCAAGGCCTGCTTTGCAATTGGAATTTTTTTTCTCTTATCTGAGCTCAGGGTACCTGCAACCACCATCATCTAGGTGTGCCTACCCCACTGAATTTCAGTTTATACGATTCTCTTCTCCAGATACCATCTCTCAGTGGGAAACTGGGTTTTGGAGTTTGGATATGTGTATTTTCTACTTTTCCAATCAATTGGCTGATTGTAGAATTTCTCTCAGGTCTGCTGTCTCCTGACCATAATTTGTTGAGTCTCAGATAGTGGGTATTAATTTCTCAGTGTCTGCTTTCACAGTTTGTTGGTATATCATTCAAAATTTTCAGCTTTTGCTTCTGATCATCTTATTTTCCATCTGTTTATCAGAGTAGGGGATAGAGAGGGTTTTCATTCACTACTTTTGGTCAGTGTTTTAGGGTAAACTCTTATTTTCTTGATACATCTAACATTCTTTAAGGTCTCACCTCTGGCTGGTCTGGACTTGTTGGAACTTGTAGCAGGCTGTCCTCAAACTCCCAGAGATTTGCTTGCCTCTGCCTCTGAGTGCTGGGATTAAAAGCCTGTGCCACCACCACCCAGCACATGTACTATTTCTTGATTTTATCTTATCTCTTCTGCTGCTCATTGTGATCACTACCCCTTGTGTGTAGTGGTAAGTTTCTCCAGTCCCACCTGGCCCCTGCAGTCCTCTTGGCCCCTGAGGTACCTCAGCCACTTATAAAATAACCACTCATAGGCTTAATATTATTTACCAACTATGTGGCCTATGGCAGGCTTCTTGCTAGCTAGCTCTCATAGTTTAACTCAACCCATTACTATTAATCTATGTATTGCCACATGTTCTGTGGCTTTACCTGCGTCCCATTACATGTTGTTCCTAAGATGGCAGTCTGGCATCTTTACTGCTCTGCCTTTCTCTTTCCTGTCTCTCCCTTTGGATTTCCTGCCCGCCTCTAAGCTGCCTTGCCATAGGTCAAGACAGCTTATTTATTAACCAATGGGAACAACATATATTCACAGCATACAAAAAGACATTCCCTCAGTCCTCCCATATTTCTCAACTTTTTGTTTGTTTTTGAGACTGGGTAGCCCTGGCTCTGGATCTCATTATATAGACCAGGCTGGCTTTGAACTCAGAGAGTTCTGACTGCCTCCGCCTCCCCAGTGCTGGAATTAAAGTTGTATGCCACCATCCCTGTCTGAACTATCTATCTATCTATCTATCTATCTATCTATCTATCTATCTATCTATCTATCTATCTATCTGAGACAGGGTTTCTCTGTGTAGCCCTGGCTGTCTGGATCCCACTCTGTAGAATGGCCTTGAACTCTGCCTCCAGGTGCTGGCATAGTCATAGTCATGCACCACCTCTGGGCCAGTCAACCTTTTTTTTTTTTTAAAGACAGAATTTCATGAGTTCTGAAGTGGCTCTGAGTTTATTATGTGGCTGAGAATGACCTTGAACTTCTGTCTCCTGCCTTGACTGTCCTAGTGCAGGAATCACAGGAATTACAGCGCATGTCACCATACTCAGTGTATTCAGTGCTGGGGATAGAATCCTGTATTTCAATCATGCTAGGCAAGCACTCTACCAATTGAGATACATGCCTAACCCTCATCTCTCTGTCAATGTCTGTCTCTCTCTGTCTGTCTGTCTGTCTCTCTTTCTCAAGGCAAATTGAAACTTTTCAGACTTATGGGGACAAGAGAGTGCAGCTTGCCCCTACTCTGCCATTTTCAGGAACAGTATTTCTGTACTTGCTCTCAAATTTGTAATAACTACTATAACTGCTGATTCTGGGATTAATGACATATTACCACATCTAGTGCCATTTTCTTATATTTGCTGTTTCTTTGTTGGTGGTTAAATATTTAAGTCTTAAGATTCTTATTTCCCCCAAGGTTTGCTGTATCTCCTCTTCAAAATGGGGGAGGAAGGTGGTCTCTTATACCCGGGTAGTCAATTCTACCAGCAAGAGCAGGTTTTTAAATAATGGAGCATACATACAAAAATTACTTTCTCTTTGTCTGTATCTCCATGCTCAGAAGCAGGTATTTAGACAAGGACCCTGATATTTAGCATCCAGAGTCCTTGTTGCCCAGTTTGCTTCCCAAGCTGTCTGCAAACTACACCAAGAGAGGACAGCTTCCTGCTGCAAGGCTAGGGTTGGGAGATGGATAGCCACTGCTAATTAGAACAGAATTGACGAAATTAATTACCATCTACCTTCTGGGCCTTCGAACGCATTGACTATAGAATTCCAAAAAGGTAGGACAGATTCTGTCTCGGTAGGGAGTCAGGTTCCAGAGTGTTCTCTGTTCTGCTATTCCAGCATTCTTTTGGTTCTAAGTTTTGCTTCAGGCCTAGTGCTTCTTCTGTTAGCCTGGTTTCATCAACAGAATGTGGAAGGTTTTGCTTTATAATGTCCAGAGTATGCTGCAGACATTTTAAAATGAATATACCGCTGGGCAGTGGTGGCGTACGTCTTTAATCCCAGCACTCTGGAGGCAGAGCCAGGCGGATCTCTGTGAATTCAAGGCCAGCCTGGTCTACAGAGTGAGATCCAGGAAAAGTCCAAAGTTACACAGGGAAACCCTGTCTCAAACAAAAAACAAAAAACAAAAAAACCCCAAAACCCAAAAAAACCAAAAAACAAAACCAGAGAAAAGTGAATATACCACTGCATGTATAGAGTTGATACATATTATGATTCAAAAGTAAGTATGACTGGACTCTTTTTTTTTTTTTAAACTGGACTCTTAATCCCAGAATATTTTTCTGCTGCTAACTTTCCACTATTGGTGTCTTTTGAGGTCTCTTGTTTTAATCCTTTTTTTTCCCCACCCATTAGTTAGAATCATTGTTTATACCAAGCCATAGATTCTTTGTTAAAAGCTAATCCAGAGTTTTTAAAAAATTCTCTCCCCATGGACACATACCAGATTTGGCTACACTCCGGTACAGGAAAGACTCAGCTGCTTGGCCAAGAACAATTCGATCTATGTCGTGGCCAACATGGGAGACAAGAAGCCATGCAACACTAGTGACCCTCAGTGTCCTCCTGACGGCCGTTTCCAGTACAACACCAACGTGGTGTTCGATTCCCTGGGCAAACTGGTTGCACGATACCATAAGGTAAGATTAACTAATTAGTTAATTGACTATGGGATAAAAGCGAGGAGAACAATTATTATTTACAACAATAAACCCCTTTTAGAGGGGGAGTAGTGACAGTTTGGGAAGTAGTATTTATATATAAACAGTTCCTACAAGGAGACCCAAGGCATTCCCAGTGCATTCAGCAACTCAGGAGTGTATCATTTGGGGTAGGTGAGTGTAGTTGGTTTTTGTTTTTTTTACTCTTTGGGGTCCCACCACCCAGCTCTCAGATAAAGACTTATTCTTACTTATGACTGCCCAGCCTTAGTTTGGCGTGTTTCTAGCCAGCTTTTCTAACTTAAATGATCTCATTTCTACTGTTCTATTGAAGTGGCTCTGATTTTCTGTTCCATAGAGACAGTAGTCACAGATGAAATGTGCACTGTTGAATGAACACATTTGACATGTAGAGTAACGTCCTGGGAAGCTTCCTAGAATTTTATTCCTCTGCATTGCTTATTTATTACAGCAAAACCTTTTCATGGGTGAAGAACAATTCAATGCACCCGTGGAGCCTGAGTTTGTGACTTTCAATACCCCGTTTGGAAAGTTTGGCATCTTCACATGCTTTGATATACTCTTCCATGATCCTGCTATCACCCTGGTGACAGAGTACCGGGTGGACACTATACTGTTCCCAACCGCCTGGATGGATGTTCTGCCACATCTGGCAGCCATTGAATTCCACTCAGCTTGGGCTATGGGAATGGGGGTCAATTTCCTTGCAGCCAATATACACTATCCCTCAAGGAGAATGACAGGTAGGTAATATGTGGTCTTTAAACTTTAGTTAGAAAGAGCATTTTAAAAAATGCAGTGGCACACGCCTTTAATCCCAACACTCAGGAGGCAGAGGCAGGTGGATCTCTGTGGGTTCGAGGCCAGCCTGGTCTCCAAAGCGAGTTCCAGGAAAGGCGCAAAGCTACACAGAGAAACCCTGTCTCGAAAAACAAAAACAAAAAACAAACAAAAAAAATAGTTTGTACGTCTTTTATTTTTCAATTCCTACTTTTTAAAGGTAATATAGTCTATCTGTTCTATAGAAAGTGCTTATTAAAGATTTATTTATTCATTGTATATATAGGTATTCGCATACATATATGTCCATGCAGCATATGTGTGCATTACCCTTGGAGGCCATCAGATCCCCTGGTACTGGAGTTGCAAACAGTTGTGTGTCACCATATGGGTGCTGGGAATTGAACCCTGGTCCTGTGGAAGGGCATCCAGTGCCCTAACCACTGAGCAATCTCTCCAGCCTAACTCCTAATTTTGAATATTAAGTTGGTGATATGCTATCCATTCATTTTTTATTGAAATATAGCTGGGTGTGGTGGTACACTGCTATAATCTGGGGAGACTAAGGCTGGAAAATCCTGAGTTCACAGCTAGCATGGACTACATAGAGAGAACCTTATCTTAAGACAAACAAAAATAACAACAACAAAAACCCCAAAGGAAATAAAATTATAAACACCAAAATAAAACACCTCCAGCTGGGCGGTGGTGGCTTACACCTTTAATCCCAGCACTTGGGAGGCAGAGGCAGGTGGATCTCTGTGAGTTCGAGGCCAGCCTGGGCTACAGAGCGAGTTCCAGGACAGGCACCAAAGCTACACAGAGAAATCCTGTCTCGAAAAACCAAAACCAAAAAAACGCCCCCAAAACCCCATAACTCCATTTGGCATATTTATTTAATATTATTCATCTTGAATATTTATTTAATCTTATTCAACTTGAATTTATTTAGTATTAGTCAATGTGCACCTTTTCTTCTTTTCAAAATTCAGTTCATGTGAACTTCTTCTTTTGAAATGTCTTTACTGTCGTGTTCCATGTATGGATTTCCTCTTGTCTTTGTCCCCGGTCAGCCTATATTACAGAAATTAGTGAAATATATTGCTTAGAGGGGGCAGGATGATGAGTCTTTGATAGAAGTGGCAAACACAAAAATCTCTTTATTTTCCGGTTCCCGACTTTATTCGCAGGAAGTGGCATCTATGCACCAGATTCTCCAAGGGCCTTTCACTACGACAGGAAAACCCAGGAGGGAAGACTCCTCCTTTCACAGTTGGATTCCCACCCACACCACTCTGTGGTGAACTGGACATCTTACGCCAGCAGTATAGAAGCACCCTCGACAGGAAACCAGGAATTTCAGAGCATTGCTTTCTTTGATGAGTTTACCTTTGTGGAGCTCAAAGGAATCACAGGAAATTACACCGTTTGCCAGAATGACCTCTGCTGTCATCTAAGCTACCAGATGTCTGAGAAGCGAGCTGATGAAGTTTACGCCCTTGGGGCATTTGATGGGTTGCACACCGTGGAAGGGCAGTATCATCTGCAGGTAATGTCGGCGTCGGAAAAGTTTCTAAATCAAATGCACAGCTGGGAAAACCTGGATGTCAGATAATCAATGGAAGATTGTTTTAGTATGGTGTAAATACATCTCGCTTCAGAAAATAAATACATCTCAGTTCGGGAAATACTTTAGTGAGGGTTTCTATTAAGAAGATGAAATGCCATTATCAAAAGCAAATTGAGAAGTGTCTTGGTCAGTGTTCTATTGCTGTGAAGACACTCATGACTAAGGCAACTCTTACAAAAGAAAGCATTTCATTGGGTCTTGCCTACAGTTTCAGAGGTTTAGTCCATTGTCTTATCGGTTGGGAGAGTTTCGGTCCGAGTTCAGTCATGGTGCTGGAGGAGTAGCTCAGAGTTCTACATCCAGATCTGAAGGCAGCAGGAAAAGAGAGACACTGGGCCGGGTTTGGGTTTTTGAAACCTCAAAGCCCTCCCCCAGTGACATACTTCCTCCGAAAAGGCCATGTCTCCTAATTCTTTCAAATAGCGTCACTCTCTGGTGACCAAGCATTCAGAACCGTGGGCCTATGGGGGCCATTCCTATTCAAACCGCCACAAGGAGGAAAAGTTTATTTTGCTTACACTTCCACATCAGTGTTCATCATCTAAAAAAGTCCAGGTTGGAACCTGGAGAGAGAAGCTGATACAGAGGCAGCGGGGGAAGTGGCACCACTAATTTTAAAACCATCCAAATTACAGCTAAAGGATAATGTAGCACTTCGGATATATATCCTGCATGCACACATTTAGGCATCTTCTATATGCTCATCCATGCCTGCCTTGCTTTATAAAGAGCTTAACACCAAGTATGCACTCAGTGATTAGTATAGATGGAGTTGCCCCTAAGATTGTTTCCAGAGTGGTTTACTGTTGAGATGTAGGTATCTCCCAGTCCTTAGCAGGAAGGATGCAGGCATCTTCCAGTCCTTATCAGGAAGGGTGCAAGTATCTTCTGGTCTTTAGTAGAAAGGATGCAGGCATCTCCCAGTCCTTAGCAGGAAGGATGCAGGCATCTCCCAATCCTTAGCAGAAAGGGTGCAGGTATCTTCCATCCCTTAGCAGGAAGGGTGCAGGTATCTCCCAGTCCTTAGCAGAAAGGGTTCAGGTATCTCCCAGGCCTTAGCAGGAAGGATGCAGACATCCCCCAGTCCTTAGCAGGAAGGGTGCCAGTATCTCCCAGTTCTTAACAGGAAAGTTGCCGGCATCTCCCAGCCCTTACAGCATGCTCAGATACAGTCTGTGCTTTGATTCCTTGGTCTGGCTTTCAGCCTATCTCACTCAGAGTATTGCAGTGCTCTCCTAATAGGGCTACTTGTTGACAGTTTCTGCTCTAATCTATTCCTTGTAGTATTGCAGAATAAATTACAGTGTTTTTTTCTGATTATATGATCTCCTTGCTGAAAATTCCTCACTGAACTAGTAACTGACAAATCAAATGCTTGAATATAGGAGACCCAGGAAGTCTTGTTATATGGTCCCTGTAGCCTCTACTTATACATGCTCTGGGATTCTGTATATTGAGATGCTTCTAGCATGTACCCCAAATTTCCAGCATCTATAGGCTCTCTACACTTTTCTAAAATTTTATTCCTTTATCGATGGTGGCTCCCACCTGCTCACCTTTCATAGCACTTTTCAGTTATCTTTGCCATAAAGGATGCTCACCCCATCTACAGGACCTCTGCTACGTCTCAGCTAGGTTATTAACCTCATTTATATGTTCCAGAACATCCTCTGTTTGGCTTCATCAAAGTCACAACATGCTACATTATTCACACACTTGAGACTGACAGTCCTGGAATGCTAGAACTGTGCCTTCTGGGTGACATTTTGCTTAATGTGTAAACACTGCAGCCACGCCTGTTCATCTCCACAAACATTTTGAGTACTAAGCATGTACTAGATGCATAACAGTGTCGATGATGTAAAAGTGAGTGTCAACCATCCACTTGAGAAATACAGTTCCTAGTGGAGTAGAAAGCCATGTGAGTACAGAGCTCCTCAGGGGCTGACATGTGATAGAGCGTGGTGTGTCCATTTGGCTGGAAGAGTTTCACGTTCCTGAATTTAATCTAATTTGCAGATTCAGGGAAATTTCTAGAGCTGCTGCTTGTGAGAAGAAAGGGAGTATGGAGGCATCCTTCATAGACCTAAATACCTATGGTCGATTCCTTTGGCAGTGCATTACAGGAAGCACTGAGGACTAATATAATTAAGGACATTGGTTGTTCAGCAATAAGCCAGATGACTCTAATGAGGAAGAAACATTTTACCAGCTAAAGATGCAGAAGCAGTTTTCTGAAAAAGGCATTTCAACCGACTTCCTTTTCATCTTCCTCCCTCCCTCCCTCCCTTCCTCCCTCTCTCCCCCTTCTCTTTCTTTCTTTCTTTCTTTCTTTCTTTCTTTCTTTCTTTCTTTCTTTCTTTCTTTCTTTCTCTTCCTTTTATTATTGTTAGAAAAATGGGTTCCTCTTATGTGTTCCTGACTATGCAGTTCAGATTAGTCGTAAACACTTTGTTCTGCCTCAGTTTCCAGAGAGCTAAGATTACAGGCATATGTCACCATATCAAGCCTATCTGATGACTTCAATTTGTAAAAAAGTAGATAGCTTCAAATTAAATGAATGAAAACATCTTCACACAGCTTTAAGGTAAATTAAGAAGTGAACATATCACGGCATACAGCATGGCACTTTGATACATGGCTACATTGTAGAGTGACTAGATGAAGCTAATTACATATTCATCTTGACACTGACATCTCTGTTTTAATTTCTAGATTTGTACTCTGCTAAAATGTAAAACCACCAATTTACGCACCTGTGGTAGTTCAGTGGACACGGCTTCCACCAGGTTTGAAATGTTCTCCCTCAGTGGTACCTTTGGAACCCAGTATGTCTTCCCCGAGGTGTTGCTGAGTGAAGTCAAGCTTGCTCCTGGGGAATTTCAGGTAACAATCTTTGATTGATGTAGCCAATAAATTTAGGAGAAGAGGAGGCATTTTGACATCAAATCTTAACCCAAATTCTTCCAAATATAAATATCCCCATTTGAAAAGGGTGACATTGTCTTGGAGGATCAGGAAAGACTCTGAGCAGACTGTATTTCTTACATGAAGATTAATATAATCTACATGTCCTTTTTACCCCTGAAAAGAAAGAAAGAAAGCTCATTGAGGGCACTCTATGGAGGAGGCTCAGCTGTTCCATGTCTGTTGGGTAGGAAAACGATTCAATGATAGTTGACAGGACCCATCTCAATAGAGAGAAGCCCCTTAGGATCTCAGATTAGTGATGGGATAGGGCTTAATGCCTGGTAAGATTACTGGGAAAAAGGAGGGAGAGAAAAGCTAAAAGAGAGAAAATTCAACAGTAGTTGTTCGCAAGAAGGAAAAACCTCCAAAGCCCAGAACTAATGGCTTGCTTCATAACCCCGTATGTCCTCCGAGCCACATTCTTCTCTGATTGTGCAGGTCTCCTTCCCGGAGTGATTGCAGGGGTGAGGGTGCACTGTGGGAGGCTAGGGGCTGTAGGGAGTGACAGTAAGATGCAGTCCAAACCCTACCTTGGCCCACTGCTTCTGTTTGCCATGTCTTCATGGGTCTGGAAGGGCGGGATTAGAAACCACTCCCTTTGATTTTTCATGTTAATTCATGGCGTGCTTCCTCAGACAAGTACATCACCAGGCATCATTTATACGCATTAAGTAATAAATGAACCGGTGTCAGTTCTCACTTCAAATTTTCTTATGCCCTGCAACATTTTAAATATTTGAAGAACAAAATCGGGCCATCATTTTAAGCTATTTCTTTTATGAATTAAAAGTCCTGTGGGATTTTTTTTTTGTACCTTCAATAGACCTTGTCTACTTTCCCGTGTTTTGATCAGGTATCAAGTGATGGGCGTTTGTTTAGCCTGAAGCCGACATCTGGACCCGTGTTGACAGTCACTCTGTTTGGGAGGTTGTACGGGAAGGACGGGACTTCAAATGCTTCCTCAGACCTCATAACACACTCGCTGATGATAATAATGCTGATTGCAACACCTATTATACATTACTTATGTTAACAGAACTTTTACCTTCTCTATCTATGAAGAAATGATCTGTTTGCCAACGGTGGCCTCTGATGTAAGTAAATAAAGTGCCTTTTTCTTTAGCGAGGTATGTGCACCCCAGATACATTCCACGAAAATTAATAGAACTTTGGACATTGATCTGTCTTGGAACTCAGCTGTTGGACCAAGCGAGTCACACATGTTTTATTCAGAAGACATAAAAATTACACAGTTAAAAGGCATGTCAAAAAATCAAAACATAACTCCGGGCAGTGGTGGCACATGCCTTTAATCCCAGAACTGGGGAGGCAGAGGCAGGCAGATCTCTGTGAGTTCGAGGCCAGCCTGGTCTACAAAGTGAGTTCCAGGAAAGGCACAAAGTTACAAAGAGAAACCCTGTCTCAAAAAACAAACAAAACAAAACAAAAATCAAAACATATTTTATAAGAGGTTTGAATCTATTACCACCTCATTATGATAGACACCTTACTCAGTTAAGCTTAAGATTTCTAGTGAGTTTGTTCATTTGTGCTGTTAAGTATTTATCTAAACAATACATTTCCATTCTCTTATGGGCCAAATCCTGTCCATTATTATTATTATTATTATTATTATTATTATTATTATTATTACACATTTTGAGACAGGGATTCTCTGTGTAGCCTTGGCTGTCCTGGAACTCACTCTGTAGACCAGGCTGGCCTCAGACTCACAGAGATCCACTTGCTTCTGTCTCCTGAGTGCTGGGATTAAAGGCGTGTGCCACCACTGCCCTGCAGTCCCTTTAATTCTTAAATTCAAGTCCCAATTTCTATGACCTCAGAGTGTGACTGTTTGGGGGAAATGGGGTACTTAAAAGAGGTAGCATAACGTCATTAGCATGGACTTTAATCCAGTATAGCTAGTGTCCTCAGAAGAGATTTAAGACAATGACAAGCATGGCGTGAAGTCTGTGGGAACACAGAAAAAGATGGCCATCTACAACAAGGAAAGGGGCCACAGGAGAAAGCGAACCGTTAATGTGTTGAACTTCCAGGCCCCCAGAATCACGGGACAACATTTCCCTCTAAGTGCTCCAGTCTTTGGCTCTCCATCACAGCAGTGCAAAGGAACAAGAACAAACCCAGCAAAGTTCTCTCCCTGGCCCCAGTTTCAAATCTAAAGGTTTGGACAAAATGGTGTACTTAGTAAGAGTGTCCAGCGAGGCCCTCTCCCCATGACTCCCAACAGACTCCCAGAGAAGGTGGTTTATGTGTTGATGGTACAGCCACCAGATCATTGAACAGCTTCTAGAACTAGGAAACCACCAAGTCCCATTTTTGAAAATACGTTTAATATAACACTAAATGTTCTCTTTTGTAACAGCAAAATATTTAGATATTATACCAGTTAGGAAGCAAAGGGCAGCTTTTAAATTAAAAATAAAATCTCTGAGTGGAGGATACAGCACTATTTTATTATCGGTATTTTCTAGTACAAAATGTGCTTCTGAAAAAGAGAGCAGAAAATCATAGCAGTGATCCAGTATGGTGTTGCTGTGTGTGTGTGTGTGTGTGTGTGTGTGTGTGTGTGTGTGTGTGAGAGAGAGAGAGAGAGAGAGAGAGAGAGAGAGAGAGAGAGAGAGAGAGAGAGAGAGAGAGAGAGAATGTGTATAATATGCAAGAGAACATATGTGTGTGCCTGCTCTTGTTTTTGAGTACGGGTATATGTGTAAGAGGTCATAGGACAACCTTGGGTGGTCATCCTTACCTTCCACCTTGTTTGAGACAGTGTTATGCTGGTAATTCATTGTTGCTATGCAAGCCTGGCTAGCCACCAAGCTTCTAGAGACTCTCTGTCTCCACCCCCATCTAGCCAGAGGAGAATTGGTATTACCGCACACATGATACAGTTTCTGGCTTTTATGTGAGTTCTGGAATTCTGAATATAGGTCATCAGGCTTGCATAGCAGGTGCTTTATCCTCCGAGCCATCTCCCCACTGAAAGATACTGATTTCTTGCTCAATGGTGATTAACACCATGTCACAATTGTATCTTTACCTTTATAAGAGAGACAAGCTACATTTCTCATCATTAGTTTTGTAGCTAGAGTATGAGAAAAGGCAGACTAAAGGCTAAGGAGAAAGCACATGATTAATATTGACATATGCCTATGTCTGGGAATAAAGATCAAAGTGAGTTGAACATGTCTGTTGATGTGTCACAGAGAATAAACTATTGAGATACTGAGAAAAAAAAATCTTAACATGAAGAACAGAAATGTCTCAGGTCTGAAAGATAAGTTTATGATGATAAATGAGCAATCAGAGATCAAAAGAGTGAACAGAGTGAGCCTGAGTGTGTGTGTGTGTCCAGTGCACATATGCATGCTTAAGTGCAGGTCAGAAATCATTAAGTGTCATCTTCATCCCCACCTTCCCCCCACCCCCCCCACCCGAGACAGGGTTTCCCTGTGTAGCTTTGCACCTTTCCTGGAACTCACTTGGTAGCCCAGGCTGGCCTGGAACTCACAGAGATCCACCTGGCTCTGCCTCCCGAGTGCTGGGATTAAAGGTGTGCGCCACCACCGCCTGGCTCCACCTTGTTTTTTTGAGACAAGCTATCCTTTTAGCAAGCAGCTTGCCAAATCCGTTAGCCTGGCTGGATAGCAAACCTTGGGGTTTTGCTTGTCTGCCTCTTCAGTGGTGGGATTATAGGTGTGCACTGCCATGCCTGGCTTTTCATGTGAGTATCATGTATCTGAGCTCAGGTCCTCATACTTAAGCAGCAAGCTGCTCATTGACAGAGCCATCTCCCCAACTATAAGAGTGCATTCTTTTCATTTTGTTTTGAAGTTGCTCTTTCTGGTGAAAGGACCACAGAGATAGGAAACACTCTTATCATCTAGAGCAGCTATTTAGATATCAATACGTTCTGCAAACTTTGACATCCTGCCAAAGCAAAGAGGGTCCACATGTCACTATGGTGGTAATTTATGTGATAAATAGCTAATGTTTTGGCAAGTGCATTGTAGACATGTTAATTGGATAAACTTTCAACGGAGTTGTGGAGATATTAGTATCACCAATTATGGTGTTAATTTAATGAAATTTGTGGTAAACCAGCTGACTTCTTTCTATATATAGTAAAGCTTTATCTTGTTTTACCAAAACAATTAAATGAGGGTTTATTTGCCATTACAATGTGAGTGAAAATAAATCAAAGAGCCTGCTGTTATGTGTACTTAGAGGTAGGAAAGTAGATATTGTAAAAATTAATTATAAATACTTAGAGGTAGGAAAGTAGATATTGTAAAAATTAATTATAAAAACATTGTAGTAAGAAAATAAAATCTGATAGCCTGGAATTAGCTTCCCAAGCATACATGTAACTTAACAGAAAGACGTGAAAATTGCCTTCAGAGATTGCAACTAATATATACAATACTTTTAGTGATGAGGATAATTTTAAGTATTTGGAAATGCTTGAAAACTATAATTACCATTTTTATCTCATCAGCCATTAACTTCTCCTTAATAAGACTTTCCTACTCAAACACACACAGAAACCCCTACCTGGACAATGGGAAGAGAGTGAGAGACCTTGGAACACTCAGTACTAAATAAAGCGGGGGTGGGGTGGGGGTGGGTGGGTGGTGGTGGTGGTGGTGTCGCCATCCAATCGCTCCTCTCAGGGCTCAAAGAACTCTGAAGAAGAAGAAGAGGAGACAAAGAGATTGTAAGAGCAAGAGGGCATGGCAGACAACAACAAAAAATCTTTGAAACACAGCAGGACCAACATACATGAGCTCGCAGAGACCATGGCAGCATTCAAAGGGCCGGCATAGGTCTGTATCAGATGTGATTCCAGTGCTGAGGGGAAGGGAACACAATTCTCCTTCCCTAACCCGGAAGCTAGCTCCAACTGACAACTGCTTGCAAAGGAAAAATTAGTTTTCTCCAAGGGAGTCCAAACCACACTTAAGGGTAGGTGCCAAGCCCAGCAGTAGATGGCCAACAAAATGCGAGCTCAGTGGTATTTTTGGAGGGGTTTTGTTTCATAATGCTTTGTCTAAACTTTTTTTTTTTAACCTTACAGATTTTTTTTTTTCTTATATGTACTATGGTTTCTGACTTTGTGCTTTTATGGGACTTCTGTTTGTGCTTGCGTGGGAAGGTGGAGGGATTCTCCTACTCACCTATCAATAGATGGCTGTGGAGTCAAGTTCTTGTGAATGCAGTAATATTTGTTTCTTTATTCAGGTGTTTGGAGGATCTGGGAGGAAAAAAAAACTATAGAAAAGGTTGAATCTTTTATTTGACATTTTTTTTTTTCCAAATTCTAGATGGTGGCTAGGAGCTGGAAATTGGAAATCAGAAAAATCCAGAAAAAAATTCCTTTACTCACCCATTGTAATAATTTATCAGATACATGGTTCTTTGCTTTGTAAATAAATGGTGAGATTATTTAAAGTTTTGGGAATACACCTGGGACTTCGTGTTCTTGGCTCAGGAATGAGTAGAGGGTCAACAAAAGTGGCTTCATGGTTCTCTTCTCTGTGTCTCTGGTTTCCCACAATTCCTCCTCCTCTCTTGATTGTTTCCTCCTCCTTCCAGCTCCTTCTCTGCATTGTTAATGGCTGCAGCTGCCCAGGCTGTTGCTGCCACAGGCAGTCTGCCCATGCTCAGCGTTCAGGAGTTTCTAAGATGCAAGAAAGAGATGAGGATGACACACTGTGGGAAACTTACCCTACTTGTTAATTTCTTTCATCCTTTTCCATCCCACAGAGAAAAAAAAATGCAAAATGGCTAGCTCTGTTCCTACCGAGTCACTTCATTTTGGGCTTTTGGAGTCAAGAAACCCAACTTAAAACCCCAGGCTTCCAAAATCTGTGGAAGGCTGCCCTCTGCATGAACTGAATAACTGTATTAGAGTCTGCTAGGGTAAATCCACCTTCCAGCTGAATGTGGGTGTTCATGCCTGCAATTCCAGAATCCAGGAAGTGGAGGGAGGAAGAAGGCTTTAGGGTCATCCTTGGCTAATGAATTCAAGGCCAGCCTGGGCTATATGAGACACTGTCTCAAGCAGACAGATAATAAACAACAAAATGACAACAAAAAGAGATTAATGGCCAAGGTGCAGTTTCTTTTTTTTTTTTTTTTTTGAGACAGTCTTACTTTGCAGCTCAGGCCAGCTTTGAACTCAACATCCTCCTATCTTGAGCTCAAGTGCTGAGGTAACAGGTGTACACTACCATACACAGCCTCAAGGTGTAATTTCTTTGGGGTGGTGCAGAAAGAGGTAACACATCATCTAAAATAAACAGGCAAGCAGAGTGCATGTTAAGACATTTCTTCTCCTTCTTCTTGAGACAGGGTTTCTCGGTGTAATAGCTTTGGCTGTCTTGGAACTTGCTTTGTCAACCAAGCTAGCCTCGAACTTACAGACACCCACCTGCCTCTGCCTCCTGTGTGCTCAGATTAAAGGTGCATTCCACCACTGTCTGGCTGTTCTTTTTAGAGTTATTTAGTTTTACTTTTATCTATTTGTTTTGCCTGCATGTATGTATGTGTACTGCATGCATGCTTGGTGTCTATGGAAGCCAGAAGAAGTTACAGATTATTGTGAGCTGCCAGGTAGATGCTGGGAACCAAATGGTGGTCTTCTGCAAGAGCAGTACATGCTCTTAATTGCTGGACCATCTCTTTGACATGCTATCCTATTTATGATGACCAAAGAATCGACAGATAATACTCTAAAGCCCCACCCTGGATTGTTCATGGAAAGTCTCTGATTCAGTAGTATCATGATGACTTTAGTCAGCTAATCTATTTCCTGAAAAGAGTTTTAGGAGATTTATAAGATCTGTCAACATTTGTTACATCTCTGGGGCTCTGAATTGAATACACACACACACACACACACACACACACACACACACACACACACACATTATCTTCATGTATTTCAGCCTCCATGTTGTTATTAATATCCCATAGATATTACTAAGACATTAACAAATTCCAGGAGCTATGTTAGGCTCTGTACATATAAAGATTACACACATACTAAGATATTTAGACATAAACACTCTTGACAGGCAATTAGATATAATTGCATATAATGTAATATTTTTGCTCCCTGTGAGGAAGCCACATAAAATATCTAAAAAGTGAATGGACTCAAGGGCTCCACATATTTTTTTAAGGTTAGGCCCAAATGCAAAGAGCATGGCTGTCAGGTTCTATACCTAAATATTCTAGTAATCAAAATGGTTAGTTATGTTGAACTGCACGATAGCTCAGTCTTTAAGGAAACATACAGTTTATTGTGATTGGTCAAGAAGCAGATAGGCTGCAGCATTGCCTTAAGTAGGAGGTCTGTTTCTTTTAGTCTATGACCCAAGTGGAAAAGTCCATTTCTCTCTCGTCCCTCCACTGTTTGGGGACTGAGCTCTTTCCACCGAACTCACCAGAGATGACTGATACCTACCCAGACGATTCTAGTCATTTCTACAAGTGGGAGAAATAAAATGACAACAAAAATGTGCAGTTTAGAGTGAGTTTGCCTTTGATTCCTAACCTACTTGATGGTGAAGTCAATTTCTAAGTTGCTGTGAGCGCCAGTCTCATAAAATGTGAATAATGTCTCCAGAACCTCAGGACTGGCATAAAGATAAAGGTGACTCTACAATAGGTAAGTTTTGGCACACACTAGGCAAACCCATAAACAATTTTACTGCCATGCTAACTGAATACTATTTCTGGACAGCGATAGTTTCATGATATTAAGCTACTTGAAAACCTAATAAAAACATATCTACCACTTGCTAAGCTAATTTAAAAATTAAAGAGAGTTTTGTCTTTTTATGGGATCCCCCCCCCCCAAGGCCACAATGGCCTTCTTGACAGTAGGTTTAGAAATAACCACATGTGCATATCCTGTTTGAGGAGGCATTCAGCTGTGGACAGTGCAGGCTCCACTCTGCAATATCACAGAGTTGAAATCACATCCATTAACCAAAACCCTTTTCCCATCAGCCCCAAACTATACTCACTGGGACATTTCTTCATATATTGAACACCTGATGGTTTCTTTATGTTCTTTAATGGCAAATACCTATGAGCATAGTTAACTTCATCTATCTGTTGAAAGTGTAGAGCCTTTTTTGAAAGCTGGTGAAAGCATAGAGTCTGTAGAGTTCTCCTTGTGGGAAAAGAAGAGCTCTTAAAGTGTCTTTCTTTAGTCCATAGAGAAAGACAGGTGGAGAGATCCAGCACTGGGCAAAGCTAGGACATGAGTAACAAAAAAAGAGTCTCTGACACGGGGAATTCTGCAGAAGCCTGAGACATGTCGGCACAGTTTCCAAGAAATAATTAATCACGCTGCCCATGACAAGCTTGCAAAGAGGTTTGGATGCAGTTTCTGTGGAGATGAATTGTTTGCTTTTTATGCCAGCAGAACAGCTAAGCCCATTTGTAAATGTCAAGTGCAGTTGTGGAGATTGGTATCTATTTCTTTATTTTTGCTTCAATCAATTAGTGTTTTGTCTCATTGCAAGTGATGTTTCCTCTCTACTTATTTTTGACATTCTTAGCAGACTGGAGGAAAGGAAATTACAGCAAAAACTAGCTGTGAGTTCCAGTCTTCTTCTTTTGATTGGTGGTAGACTATCTCACAGTATTTATTCTATTCTCTACTTCAACAGGGAAACACTATTTTTTTTATAAATAAAGTTTTATTGGTGCTCTGCTACATCTATTCATTTCCTATTGATTATGACTTGCCTTGTGTTATAATGACAAAGTTGAGTAGTTGCCATAGTCCTATGGGCCAAAATTCTTAAGATTTTAACTTCATAGAAGCAATTTGCCAACTCATAATGTTTATGGCGAGAACTCTGTGAGTGTAAACACACACATACACTGCAGTGTTCATGTGTTGTCCATTTTGTCATTATCATAAGAATTTTATTTTGCTTGCAGTGATGACTGGGGATGGCACTTCCTTCCCTTGCACTGAAAATAGCAGTTATCTGTACTAGGTTCACTCTGGTCTGTACATTTGCTTTCACCACCTTTAAAATAGCTTATAGCATTTGCACATTCTTGTGTGGAGTTAGCATTTTCACATATAGTGCATCAGACCCTAATGTCTAATCTCAGGTTCTTGGTCACATTTGCAGTGGCAGGTATGTGTCCCATGCTAGGGAGAGGGCCTAAAAGGCAATCAAAGAGTGGTTGGTTACTCCCATAACCTTTGTGCCACTATTGCACCAGGATATCCTGCAGGTGGGTTGCTGCTATAAATCCTAGGGTTTGTAGCTGGGTTATATTGATTACCACCTTTCTCCTCCAATACCAAGGATCTTCTAGCACCATGAACACTAGTTAGTAGGGTTGAGCACCACCTCAACGTAATCCTGTTTGATGACTAGCTAGGTGCTGTCATTCATTTTATTACTCTTGACCATCCTCACTGTGGTAAGATGGAATCTCAAGGTAGTTCTAATTTGCATTTTCCTGAAGAGTCTCTCTCTCTTGACTTGCTTTTGTTCTTTCTATACCCTGGACTTCTCATCCTTGCTTTCTCACCTTCCTTTCCCGCCGTGAGCCCAAACATTTTTATTTACCCTGACTACTTTTTTCCCCCTCTCCAATCCCATTGGACACAGGGTAGGAGAAGCGGAAACCTTCAGCCATGGCCCTTAGGCAGCCACAGCACTTCACTTTGGTGACATCCAAACAAACCTCCTGACATTACTAAATGCTTTCCATATTCCTCTGACAAATCAGGCACCTCAGTCCAACCTCATGCAGTAGAGATTCTCATTCTTACTCTCCTTAAAGATCATTTATAGAAGAAAATCGGAATGAAATGAAATAAAGCTACCGAGGATAGCCATCTTCATTTAACTGTCTCTCCTATTCAGTCAATTTTACTGAAGTTTTCTACTATTTAAGAGGGTGTATGAGACCACAATAACCTTTCTTTTCTTCTTCTTTTTAAAATAACTGTTCCCCCACTTGTTTGGAAGTCAGAGAACTCATGGAGCCTTAGACTAACCTCAAATTCTCTTTGTAGCCAAGAATGAACTTGAATTTCTGATCTTCCCGCCTCTGCCTCCCAAGTGATGGGCTACAGATATGAACAACCATGGAGACCTTTATGAGGTTCTAGAGCTCAGAGATTCCTGCATGCCAGACAGGTACTCTACCTCTGAATTACATCTACAAATACCACAGTGTCTATCTAATTCTCTGCTACTAAACATCCTTAAAAGTTGTCCACTGAAACTAGAGAATTATCTTTAACAATGTAAGTTTGGACATTGAACAAACAGTAGCTTGATTCTTGATTAAGTTCATAATTGGATGGGTATACAACATTGGAAAAGCCATTTACGTTTCCCAGTACTTCTTATAATTTGTACATTAGGAACAATGACAAAGAAATACATTCAAAACTTCCTACTTATACTGAACAATTAAAATCCATTATAAGTAGCAATAGTGTCTTCAAATTCTGTTCTTATTCCTACATCCTTTTTCTCCACAGATGTATTCTAAGCACATTTAAATTATGCTCTTTCAGAAATATAATTAATCCAGTAGTTATTGCCATGATACTTATTAATAAATTATCACAAAAACCAGTAACTCAAAACAACAGTGTCTTAGCTATTTTCCTATTGCTGTGACAAAACACCATAACCAAGGCAACTTGTAAAAGAAAGCACTTCCATTTGGGGTTCACAGTTCCAGAAGATTGGACTCCATGACTGTCATGGCAGGGGAAGCATGGCAGCAGGTAGGTGGACATGATTCTGGAGAAGTAGCTGAGAGCTTACATCCTTATTGGGAAATAGGAGGCAGAGAGAGAGTTAACTGGACATGGCACAGGCTTTTGAAACCACAAAGCCCCTCCCAGTGACACACCTCCTCCAAGAAGGCCGTAACTCCTAATTCTTTCCAAATAGTCCCATCAACTGGGAACCAAGTAATCAAATACATAGTTCTATGGGGACCATTCTCATTTAAACCGCCAGAAGCAGCAACTTACACACATGTATCCATGCGGGCTCCTAGGGAGGCTCCGCTGTGTACTGTATCTCTTCAGGTCTCCATCCCCTTTGGACAGTGGGTTAGCTGGGGTGATGGCACAGAAGACATTCAGAAACACATGAGCATCCCTACGGGCTAGGTTTCAAATGGAAAAAAAAAAATCTTTATTTCTGTTTACATTCATTTGGCCAGAACAAGTAAAACAGCAAAGCTCAATTTCAAAGGGTGGCGTGGGGAATGGAGAGTTGGCTCAGTGGTTCAGAGCACTGGAGTCAGAAGTTAAGAGATCTGTGCTCTTCCGGGAAAACTGCATTTGATTCCTAGCACCCACATAGTGGCTCACAGCTATTTGCAGCTTCAGTGTCAGGGGATCCAATGCCCTCTTCTGGCTTCCTCAGGCCCTGCAAGCATGTGGTGCACAAACATACATGCACACAAACATACATGCACACAACCTCCCTTATATATAAAACAATAAAATTAAATTAAATGATAGGGATGTACCTTTTGCTCACAATGAAGTCGAGACAGTTAAGAGCCTACAGAACTGGGAGTAAAAATCAGTCCGTCCCAGCATTCCATTGTAAGGTTACGGTCTCAAATGGATGGGAAGCCTCGCTTCATTTAGCTACGGGCAAGGAGCTCTCTGTGTGAGAAAAGGATCGATTTAGAAATTTTATATGTAGGAATGGAAATAAAGTGATAGGTAAATATTTGTGACTATATTGTATATATATAGATTATTGTCTAGATATGGCTTATAACATTACTTAAAAAGAGAGAATAAAATAGCAAATATCAGAGAGGATTAAACAAGGTAGGGATGTTTCTCTAGTGGAAGTCTTTGCCCCTTGCTTTTTGCTTTTTACCTTCACCTGTACTGGGTCAGAATATAAAACAGTTCCTTTTTAGCTTTAAAGCCATTCAAATTATTATTATTATTATTATTATTATTATTATTATTATTAATTTATAATTATTATATCAGAATCGTACTTTTTGAGGCAAAGCATTTTCTAACTGTAAAGTATTTTAGGTTTCAGTACATTCAAACTAAAAAAAAAAAAAAATCCACCTGGTGGGTATCTAACATCTGCTTCTGTAGTGAATAAGTTTTTAAGTACTAGTTGTTTCCTTTGTGTTGTGTGTCTAATAGAGGAGTCTTTTGCTTTCAGATCAATCAACAATTATGGCAGGTAAAATGGATATGTGATTTCATTTATATTCTGTTAATGCTGATGGCTGTGATTATGGGTGGCCCATCCCTGGGTTTATTTTTAAAGTCATGGTAATATTTACCCTGGCTATTTGGCTTGCTCACAGCGAGCTTCCGGGTGGCGGCTTGGCATTCAAGCACCTTCCTGCTGTATTGATAGCTCACAGGTAGCTTGTTTCAGAAAGATTTATTATCAGCTTATCAGTTTCATATTTTAATATTTGTGCCATTCTGTGTGTGCTGGCTATCCATCGTCATAAACCAGTAGTGGGCTCTCTGCAGTAGCAGATGGACAAGAGGCAGCTGAGAGCAGCCTGGCCCCAAAGGCAGGATTTCTGCTGTGGGCTCCAGAATGGGTTCTGTTCCTTTTTTCCAGAGAAGATAGATCTGTGGACACTCATCATCTGGAGCGGACCCTAGAGACCCACCCTCTTGAGGTGCGGAGCAGTCTTTTATTTGGAGGGAAAGCCAAAGGTAATGAGATCCATCAATTGCTTGGTGCTTACTCAGAAACTAAAATTTAGAATTATCTAGTGTATCAATAAACAAGGTTTCTATAATTTAGTTGCATAGCAGCTGCTTTAGTAAAAGAAATATGCTTTAAAAATTATTTTTTGACAATATGCTTCACACACGACATTTCATCTACAGGAAGCTAGGAAAGCTGAAGATTGAAACCCTTGGTTTTGCAGCTTCTGGAAATCAATATGCTCCATGTTACAGGCGTTACTAGCTTGACTTGATTAGGATAATGTCATAGATTATTTCAGAAGTTTTGAAATTAAAGTGTATCTTATTGTCACCCTATACTAAATTATTAAAGTATGAATTGAGGTATTTATAATATTCATATTATTTTGTGAGAAAATGTTGGCATATTCCAAATTACTTCGAGCATGCATGCATGCACATGTAAGTGTGTGTGTGTGTGTGTGTGTGTGTGTGTGTGTGTGTGTGTGTGTGTGTCTGTGTGCATATATGCTCTTTATTAGGTCGACTAACTTGAGAATCTTTTCCCCACTAAAGTATCAGGCAAACTCCATTCATGTACCTCACGCCGGCTAGAGTAGCAGAAACCTGTTTATCACAACCTATGGGGGATCATTTTAATTTTTGTTTGTTTGTCTGTGTTGATGTGTCAAAAAAAACCCAAACAAACAAACAAAACTAGTGGGTTTTGCCACTCGTCCTGCCCTGTATTAGGGGAATGATTGGCTTCTGGTCACGTTCCTTCTCAAGCATGATGATTTCAGCATTTGGAAAGGTTTCATCCCCAGCCCCACACCTCTTTCCTCCTTTAAAAATAAGAATTTGTCAAAAATACTTTCAGCATTTGAATAAAGGATACAGGATGAGACACAGAGCTGTAAAATATTTTAAAGTAGAATTATTATTAAATTTATAAGGAATTTCATTTCCAAATTTGGATGGTAGAAAACAAGACCTGAGTTTAAATCAGAAACTTAGCAAAAGTGTGATTTAAATATAAAGGTAAAGGGATAAACATTTCACAAAAAGAAGTATAGATGCAAAAGAAACAAATGACTTAAGTTTGTTAATAATTATTCACCAAGCCATAGATAATACATTTATATTACTAGATATATTTCACTGGGTATGATAGTAAGGCAGTCATAGAAGGAATCATGGAATAGGCAAAGAAGAAAGAGTAACTGATTGCCTAGGGAAATTGATTGCTAAATTGGGTGTGATTGTTTCTGTTTTTATTATGTATTTATTTGTTCAATTTCAATTTCCCCATCCCTGGGAAAACAGTATGGAATACTCAATAATTATTTTCATGCTTATGTAATTGCATATCAAATACATTTTATATGTTACATATGTTAAATATGAATACTTTATATTTATTATATTATTAAATATTAAACATTAAATATAAATATAAAATACTATAAATGAACTTGGCATATGGGATTTTAAAATACCCTAATACCAAACACTGAGAAAAATCATGTTGCAATGCTTTTTGTTTACCTTAAAAGATAATATTCCATCTTCCTATGCCTTTATGCCAGCCCAGTATGCTTAATACTTTATTGAATATACATCATATATCTAATGATACATACCTGAAATGAAGTCAGACTATTTCAGTTATTTTCACTCTTATAAAAACTATCACACTGTGGGGCTGGAGAGATGGCTCAGAGGTTAAGAGCACTGATTGTTCTTCCAGAGGTCCTGAGTTCAATTCCCAGCAACCACATGGTGGCTCACAACCATCTGCAATGAGATCTGGCTGCCTCTTCTATATACATAGTAAATAAAATAAATCTTTTTTAAAAAAGCTACTTCACTGAACATCTACTGAGTCTACAATCTGAACATTTTAAACTTTAACAGAATGCTAATTGAAACCGGGTGTTTGGGTGCGTTCCTGCAGCCCACATTCTTAGGAGGTCAAAGCAGGAAAACGGCAGACTCAAGACCAGACTAGACACAGTGAAACCTGTCACAAATAGCATCTCACATGCCATCGTGGAAAAATTTAATTGTGAGTTCTTGAATCTGGTAACATGTGCATGGCCCCCTCTTTGTGGCACCCCACTTTTATTTTCTTTACTCCCACTTACCCCTCTTCCTCTCCGGGAGGTATCAAGGTAGTTCAAAAAGTGAGTGCCAGGTAAATATTAAGGTTTCCTTGAATTAATTGACTTATTCATCCTTTCATTCATTGAGAAAAAGTATCATGTAGCCTAGGTTGGCTTCAAATTCCCTATGTAGGCTAACCTCCAACCTTTGGCTTTTACTTCCTGAGCTCTTCAATCACAAGCATCCCTAGACTAACAGAAGTAGCTAAATTTTAAGTTTTTGGTGTTCAGAATTGAAATCAGAAGTTCTCAAATGCTAGGCAAGTGCTCTAACACTGAAATACACCAATAGCTTCAAAGTTAATATTTTCATTTAAAAATCCTTATGCTATGCACACATAATTCTTTTTCAATTAAAAAAAAAGTGTAGTCTGTGTGTGTATGTGGCATGGTACTAGTGTGGAGGTCAGAGATCAGAGGTCAGTTCTGTGGAATCTGTTCTCTCCTTTGGCCTTCAAGACCTTCAAGTGGGTCTAGAGGTTGAACTCAGGTCAACATGGTAAGAACTTTACTCACCGAGCCTTCTCTTCAGTCTTGTGATTCTTTTTATTTTTATTATTGTTGTTGTTGAGACATGGTCTTACTATGTAGTCTTGGCTGGCCTGGAGCTTGCGATATAGATCAGTCTGGCCTTGAACTCACAGAGATTCACCTGCCTCTACTTTCTGATTGAAGGTATGCAACCACACAGTAACTCTTATTTATTTGAAATCAAACCTGTTTGAGAAAATATTACTCTTGGCTGTTGCTTCATGACTTCACACTTAAATGCTTTTGTAAAATTTGTTTTCTATAGAAATGCTTTTTTTTTTTTTTTTTTTTCCGGGAGCTGAGAACCGAACCCAGGGCCTTGAGCTTGCTAGACAAGTGCTTTACCACTGAGCTAAATCCCCAACCCATGCTTTGTTTTTTTTTTAAATATTGCGTTTTCCTAGACATTTTTAGGAGGTGATTGTTTCCCCCCCCCATCCATCCAGACATTATTATGGCTGAATATGGGTCTGCTGAATTGTCATTTCATTTTCTAAGAGTTTAAAATGATTCCCTGACCTTTGGCTTCCCAAACGATAGAAGAGTAGATGTGTTAGCCACAGCTTGATAGTCTCATTCTCGTTTCCCCCATCCTCCACTTCCCTTCCCTGCCTGCCTTCTGCACCCTCCCTCCCAAGGCCCAAGTGTGGATGGCTCTGTCACTCAAGGGAGGCCTGAGCTCTAGTACTAGGAAAGGAGAAGGACACAGGAGGCTGGGTGGTTGGAAAGTGCACATTAGGAGGGAGATAAAGACATTTCATTTCCAGGCACACAGGCTGCCAGGTAGGCTGGGGAAAGGGGCAGACAAAGGCTAGGACCTCTGACTTCAAGACTTGTGGGGTATGCAGCAGAGAAGACTGCTCACACACAGGTTTAAGCCGAGAGAAAGTCTTTATTAGTGCACCAGCAGCTACACTGGATGTTCGGGACACCAGTGAAGTCGGGAGCCTTTCTTTGAGCCGTTTTTAAAGGACAAAACCCATGTGCAGGGTTGACACACTTCAGTTAACAAGAACAGTTAGCCAGAAGCAGAACCACAGAAGCCAAGAATCAAGGTCAGTACATTTAGAGACTTTCCCAGACTTTGATGCATATGGTCTTTGTTTTCATTTTGGCAGGTGGTACTGCCTACATGATGAGTTTTGCAGCCTGAATGGTACTTTCATCATGGAGCGTGGAGACCTGTTAAGGTCTAGGGACCTGTTACAAGGCCATGTTCAGATAAAGCCTACACATTTGTGGCATTCTCTAAGAGATAGTTCCATAGCAGATATACTACTGTTTTCTTTTGGGTTTCCTAGATATCTGGTGTCAGTCATTTTGTGCTGACTCAAAGCCACCCCATATCACATCCAGCGGCTTGTTCATCATGGCTTGCTCAGTCTGCTTTCTTAGAGATCCCAGGACCACCAGCCCAGGGACGGCCCCACCCACGATGGTCTGAGCCCTTCCCCATCAATTACTAATTAAGAAAATGCTTTACTGGCTTGCCTACAGCTGGTTCTGATGGAGGCTTTTACTTGACTGAGGTTCCCTCCTCTCAGATGAGGGAACTTTAGCTTGTGTCATGTTGACATTAAACTGTCCAGCACATGTCTTTAAGGGAGAAAGTGAGAGAGACACAGAGAAGGAGAGTTCAGGAGAGTCCAGCTGCTGTGTTTCTCCTGGAATGTGGTGGGTTCACATCGCAGCTGGCAGCACTCTCCTGTAGGTGATCTTACAACATCTCAAAGTTCCACCGTTATGGAGCAGGTATCTGTGAATGAATATTTTGCATGATTTGGGAATATTTGACATCTGAATATAATATATTTGAATATAATATATTTGAATATAATATATTTATAATATAATATAATATAACATAATATAATATATTTGAATATAATACATCAGCTGTGTATGACTTTCTCATCTGTCTTTTTTTGTCTCCTTTGAATATCGCAGATTTGTTGTCCTCAACAAGCTCATCAGACTCAATTGACTGTCAGTAGTTCTTAGTTCTAATGGGCACACCACTAGCTGCATTTGATCTTTGACCACCCCCCCCCCACACACTTCACCCATGACTTTGACTCAATGATTGTTTCTTTCTGGGGAAGCTTGGGGCCCCTTTCCTTTCGCCTTATGATAGATTCTTCTTATTATTTAATTTCCTATTTTTCTTTCTTTCTTTCTTTCTTTTTTTTTTTTTTTTTTTGTTTTTCGAGACAGGGTTTCTCTGTGTAGCTTTGCACCTTTCCTGGAACTCACTTGGTAGACCAGGCTAGCCTTGAATCCGTCTGGCTCTGCCTCCCGAGTGCTGGGATTAAAGGCGTGCGCCACTACCGCCTGGTTTTAATTTCCTATTTTTCATGGATGTGTGAGATACATTTGAGACATGCTTGTAGAGGCCCAAGATTGATGTTCGAAATCATCCTCAATAGCTCTTCCACCTTGTTCAATGAGGCAGAATCTCTCAGTCAAACACAGAGCTCAATGATATGACGAGTCTTTCTAGGCAGCCTATTTTGGGGGTCTCCTGTCTAGACCTTTCTCACTGGTATTTATGTTCATTCCAGAGATCTCAACTTCAGACAGTGCTTTAAGGATGGAGCTATCTCCCAGGTGCAGTTTATAAAGAATTTTTCCACCTGAAAACAAAAACAGCAACATTCTCCTCTGCTCCATATCATTTATTAAACACACATAAGCCTTCTATAGAGTTCCTTCCTAAACTTTACCTTTTATGAAGGACAGTGAACAGGGAACCAGTCTTTCTTTCTTAGCTTAGATGCTAACACTCATGTCAGGACTCCAGAATAAACCAAAAGCAAGTTCTATTTGAAAAATATACAGCTTTGGAGAAAGCTTCCCTTTTAGCCTTTGATGTGTCAAGGACAAGCAGGGTTGTTTTTTCCAAAATGATGACACCTGGATTTTGAAAGTTTTATTTATACCTTGATTAGTGAAAAAAAAATCCCACAAATCTATGACTGCTTCTTAGTTTTCACCCAGAAAGCTGTAAAACTTCCCTAATTTTCACAAAACCTATGCCTTGACCAGTGATGAAAAAGTCACCTAGTTTGTATAAATCACAGAAGTCTGTTTGTAACCCTCTCTCCAAGGACAGGACAGATGTGATAGCCCAGCCACATGAAAATAGGACTCAGAATTGGAAGAATGAGAGGCTCAGTGACTCTATCAAAGGGCTGCCAATCAGTAGGATGCAGCACACACGTGCATACAGATGAGATCAATTCCTGGGATTCATTTCACCAGAAACATGGTCTTAATACAAGACAGGGGCAGGCATGGGACATCACGGTACAACTTCCCTCAACCTCTAATCCCTGAGTGGATCCCATGTCTGCTTGGGTCATAGGATTGGCACTGAGACCATATTTTGTGTTATTACTATTCTATATTACATTAATATTCTAGGAAAAGATACATTGAAATACATGTTCTTCCATATTAATGTTGTTTTCATGGTTGAGAATTACTCTTGTAAGAACACCAGAAAGAAATAGCATGGAAACCATTTGGGAAATTGTCATTAGCATAGTCTGGCAGATAATGGCTTAGACTAAAATGGCTACCAGTAAGTGGTATGGGTCATATTTTCCATGGAGAGCCAAGATAAATTTTTTTGTCAGGTAGGTATGCTTAGCCTGAGAAAAAAGAATTACATCAAGATTTTGGAATTCAGGAATGTTATTATTATTATTATTATTATTATTATTATTATTATCATTAATTGTATGTGTGTGATGGCAAGTATGTACAATTAAGAAGATATGTTTGGAAGTCTTTCTCTCCTTTTACCACATGGAATCAAACTCCAGTCACCAGGCCGGCATGGCAAGCACTTCACCCATTTATCCTGGATCAAGTACTCTCAGAGTAGACCTCATGTTTCCAAGACATACAGGGCAGAGAACGAGTAAGATTCAGGCACATGATGTAAAAGAGACGGAGAGCTCGATCTGCACATGTCAAGAGATGATATCTTCCAGCAGGCAGGAAATCCTAAGCCAGAATTGAGGAGGGAAGACTGGGGTAGATGTATGTGTTGAGACTGGTTGGCTTGTAGATTAGTTTAAAATCACAAGATCATGAGAAACTGGGACGAAGTTGTTGAAGGGAACAGGGGGCATGTGAGAGGAGATGGACAAGCAACTGTGACAGAAAGGAGCAGCTTGTCAGGTTGCAAAACTTGAAAGGGCTGGTGACCCGGGAACCACAGAAAGGATCTAGTTGAAGGAGTGATGAAGATACCAGGCAAAATGTGGTCCAAAGACCTACCGCTAAGTTCGGCAATCTAGTAGTAAGTTGGCTAAGAACAACTTTGATGGAGTCTCAATGGAAAATGTCTTATCAGGGCATACTCAAAAGCTATTTTGAATCTATCTTCAGCCAACTTAAATCTGACCCATAGAGTATAGGCCTTCCAACGCTGTCTTTCTTCAGACCAAGACTGTTTCCAAATATCATCATTTGATTTTCTCTGGTTTTTAAACATGGAGGTTTGATGTGCTGATTTTATTTCATTGCAAATTTTATACTTTAGCACAATGTCCAGCTCCAACCAGGTATTAAATATACTTTGAAGTATTAAACTAACCTTGGAAATAAAACTTCAAAAGCAGATATTCTTCACCAAGAACATGGAAATATGGTATAAAAGGAATTAGTTAGTTACTGATCACTTAATTGTTTCTTTTTTTCTTTTTACTCCTCCCAGGTATATATGCCCATAGAAAATGAAAAGAGATGGAACTCTAACCCAACTATGGATTCTGGAGAAAGATTGCTCAGCAGTCTAAGGGAAAAACCAGCCTATGTGTAGTTATTTACAGTGATGCATCTTTGCCACGATATTAATATTTCCCAAATGAACAGCAACTGGTCCAGGGATGTCCGTGCTTCCCTGTATAGCTTAATGTCACTCATAATTCTGGCCACTCTGGTTGGCAATTTGATAGTAATAATTTCTATATCCCATTTCAAGCAACTTCATACACCCACAAATTGGCTCCTTCATTCCATGGCCACTGTGGACCTTCTGCTGGGCTGCCTGGTGATGCCTTACAGCATGGTGAGAACAGTTGAGCACTGTTGGTATTTTGGAGAAATTTTCTGTAAAGTTCACACCAGCACCGATATTATGCTGAGCTCAGCATCCATTTTCCACTTATCCTTCATTTCCATTGACCGATACTATGCTGTGTGCGACCCCTTGAGATACAAAGCCAAGATCAATACCTTGACTGTTTTTGTGATGATCCTCATTAGTTGGAGTGTTTCTGCTGTTTTTGCCTTTGGAATGATCTTCCTGGAGCTGAACTTCAAGGGAGCTGAAGAACTGTACCACAAACAGGTTGACTGCCTGGGTGGCTGTTCTGCCTTCTTTAGCAAAGTACCTGGGGTGCTGGCCTTCATGACTTCTTTCTATATACCTGGATCTGTCATGCTAATTGTTTACTATAGAATATATTTCATAGCTAAAGGACAAGCAAGGTCAATTAATGGCACAAGTCTTCAAATTGGATTGGAAGAGAAACACAGAATGCCACAAAACAAAGAAACAAAAGCTGCCAAGACCTTAGGGATTATGATGGGTGTTTTCCTCATATGCTGGTGCCCATTCTTTTTCTGCATGGTCCTGGACCCTTTCCTGGGCTATCCTATCCCACCTACTTTGAATGATGCACTGAGTTGGCTTGGGTACCTGAATTCTGCCTTAAACCCAATGGTTTATGCCTTTTTCTATCCCTGGTTCAGAAGAGCATTGAAGATGATTATCTTTGGCAAAATTTTCCGGAAAGATTCATCTAGGTCTAAGTTATTTTTGTAGTGCAGTCTGTGAAACCATTATATTTTACTGTTTTGTAAAACAGTTGGTGGTTATATTTATGCAAATAGTGAACCAGCCATAGGCATTAACTTCATGAACTATTTTTTTTTTTCCAGACAGGGATACTCTGTGTAGTTTTGGTGGCTATCCTGGAACTCACTCTGTAGCCTAGGCTGGCCTCGAACTCACAGAGATCCGTCTGGCTCTGCCTCCCAAGTGCTGGGATTAAAGGCGTGCGCCACTGCTACCCAGCAACTTCATGGACTTTTAAAATCAGTTATTTGAGTTAAAATGTATATGATGAATTAAACTTTGATGTTTGTATATGATCTGATATTTGGCACAGAATAGATGTGGTCTTTGACATTTTTGTTATGCAGGCTTGACTGTGGTAAATGCAGTATTAAAAACTTACATGTAAAAGAATTGTCCTTGCCATTAGAAGACTTTCTGTGAATTGACAGTAGTAATTTATTTATTCAGCAATTGAATCACAAGACTGAATGGAGGCTACAAATTAGAAGGAATTTTCCATATACATACACACACAGATATACACACATAAATACATACATATATATGAAAACAGGGAAAGTAATAGTGGTTTCCCATAGATAATCTAATAGGAAGTCAGAAAATATTATAAATTATACACATTGATTTGAAATTAAGGCATTTCTCAAATAGATTTTATGGAATTAGTGTCAAGTTAGGCATCACTAGAAATTTGTATTTATTTAATAATAGTGACATTTTCATGACCAAATTAAAGAAAGGTAGCCAATTAAAAAAATAACTAACATGTACATTCCACTGTCTGTTCATAACTCTGAAGATCTCATAAGGATGTATTAAATCCTTCTATGTCCAGACATAGTGGCGTACATCTGTAATCTCAGCACCGGAGAGGAAGAGGCAGAAGGATTGCCTTATATTAAAGGCCAGCCTGGCTGGCACACACAGCAAATTCCAGGGTTACAGAGTAAGACCCTGTCTCAAAACAAACAAACCAGTTGCAAACTACAAAATCCTTCCATCTGTTGTTACACTGCACTCTAGGATTATTTTGTCTTATTGATTTAGCTCTAACACACTTTTAACAACAGTATGGCTGGCCTTTGAAGGTAGTACATTATAATACAAGTTGCCTCTCTTCAGTCTGAAACACTACTTTGAATTCCCTTTCCTATGAGACCAGTTCATTAAATTTCAAAAAGGAAACAAATATTTTTGAAGAATTCTGTACACTTTATGGTGAATTTCCATTGTTTTCTTTATTTATTCCAAGATGTTTCTCAAATATTATTTCTAGATATTGAATAAATCTTTATGTGCAGTCATGTAGACATGTGACTAGAAGACAATAAGATATAATCTAATAGTAATAAACTGGATGAAATTGAAGAAATACATTTTATTGTGACATTGTTGTTGGTATACAATAAAGTTTTTATATATTTTCATTTGATTTGTTTGAGTTTTCATAGTAGACAAGCATATTTTCATTAATATTGTTTTAACTTTTAATAATTACTATTTTTGTTGTTGTTGTTGAGATGGTCTCACTGTATAGTTTGACTAGCCTAGAACTTGCTTTGTAGACCAGGCTGGCCTCAAACTCACAAAGATCTGTCTGCCTCTGCCTGGTAAGTGCTAGGATTTAAAGTATATGCCACTACATCCAACCATTAAGGTTTTTTCTTTCTTTTTTTTAGCATGAGGACCGAACGCAGGGCCTTGCGCTTGTTAGGCAAGTGCTCTACCACTGAGCTAAATCCCCAACCCTAAGATTTTTATATACACTGCATACAGCTATTAAGGTTTTTAAGTACATATTCCTTATTGTGCTCTTAGTCAGAATTTCTAGAACAATATTGAATAGAAAAATGATGGATCATTACTACTCAGGTTTTTATTAAATCTATATCAATCTTCGTTTTTCTTCAAATAAGTTCACGACTCACATAATTCTACACTTTTACTTAGTACCAATCCCATTAACACATCTCTTTCTTTGTAGGCTCTAGTTTAATAATCATAAGAGATAGGCAAACAGGAGGAAAGGGCTGCTTTGGCCTTTCCACATTCCCAGCTTTATTGAGCCCATATCTTTCCATGCAGAAGGCATTTTTGTGTTTTGGTTGTCCACTCCCCAGCTGGAGACCAGTGAGCTTACAGGAGATTTTCCATTTCACCTGGCAGAATCTGTTCTAACTGCCATGGGGCTCTGGGTCTCCTGGCCTCTGGTTTCTCTTTTTAACTAAACAGATGAGTGCATGGCCTCAGTTAAAATTTTCAGAAGAGTTTTCTCCAGAATTTGAATCTCTATAAATGTGAGCAGGCAGTGATCCTTCATATCATCATTAGCAGCAAAGAGCCAAAGCGATGTGGAGTTTCAGTTCATGCAAGTGGTAAGGTCATAGTTAGACTTTTCCTGATCTGTCTGTTTCCAAAATGAGTTGTGCAGCCTTTCTCGGACCGGTGAGTCCCAAGAGGCTTCCATGAAAAACTTTTAGTTATATACAGCGGTGAAGAAGCTTATTGTAGAAGAATATAACTGTTCCAAGAAAACAATTACAACAGCATGGATATTTCTTTCTAAGTCAATTTCTGATTAAAAAAATTTCATTTTCCATGTTCCACTAAAATCTTCATATAAATTTTCATTCCAGGTCAGGTAGCAATGTGTTAGCAAGAACATTTGTTGGAAATGGATCACTAATAATGGCTCTGTTTTAAGAGGTGAGTGAGGTAGGAGGTTCCATCATGATTTTAAACCATATTTGGAAGTCAACCATCTAGTCTTTGCAAAGTCATACATATTTGCCAGAAAGTAGAACAAACTGGGCAAACTGACCCACTGAGGGCTTTGACAAGTCACACGTTCTGTTTAACTGTGCGTATGTCATCAGCCAAGAGCTTGGATACTAAATATAAAAGATGCGTCAAGAATGATTTGTTTTTTTCCCAAACAGTGGTTTTTATAATTTATTTTAAAAATCAAAACTAACTCTCTCTCTCTCTCTCTCTCTCTCTCTCTCTCTCTCTCTCTCTCTCTGTGTGTGTGTATGTGTGTGCATGTGCACATAGTTACAGGTGCCAGAAGATGGATTTCCATCCCCTGAAGCTAGAATTACAGGCAGATTTGAGTTGCCCAAAATGATGACTAGGAACTTAATCTGGGTCCTCTGCAAGAGCTGCATTTTCTGAAGCACTGAGCTCTCTCTCCATCACAAATAGTTGAGTCTATAGAAGTATTTTGAAAATATTTTTGTGTGTATGTGTGTGTGTCATGATGTGTGGTGCCTGTGTTCATGCATGAGGCACTCAGATGCACAGGTGGAGGATAGAGAACTTCAGGGCTTCTCTCTCTCTCTCTCTCTCTCTCTCTCTCTCTCTCTCTCTCTCTCTTTCTCTCTCTCTTTGGTTTTTTGAGACAGGGTTTCTTTGTAGCTTTGGAGCCTGTCCTGGACTAGCTCTGTAGACCAGGCTGGCCTCGAACTCACAGAGATCGACTTGCCTCTGCCTCCCGAGTGCTGGGATTACAGGCATGTGCCACCACTGCCCGGCTTCTCTCTCTTTTTTAAAACAATTTTTTTTTTCATTTCACATACCAACCACAGATTCCCCCCTTCATCCCTCCTCCCATCCCCCCACCTCTCCCTTCTCCAAATCACCCCTCATCCACTCCTCCAACAGGGTAGGTTCTCCCATGGGGGGACAGCACAGGACCAAGGCCGCCCTCCCTGCTGCATCAAGGGTGAGTAAGGTGTCTGACCATAGGTAATGAGGTTCAGGAAGCCAGTTGGTGCACTAGGGATTGTAACACAAATTTTAAAATGGTCTTTTAATAAAAAAATCCAGAACCAGATATTGAGGTAAATGTTGAAAGATCAGAGAGACAAAGGACAAGCCACTGCCACATCTTACCTTTAGGACTCCTCAGCCTGAAAGAGCCTCAGTTCCTGTCTCCTCACGCCTTATATACCTTTCTCTGCCCAGCCATCACTTCCTTCCTAGTGCTGGGATTAATGATGTGTGTGCTTCCCAAATACTGGGGCTAAAGGTGTGTGCTACCACTGCCTGGCTCTGTTTCTCTCCTAGACTGCATCAATCTCATGTAGTCTAGGGTGGCTTTGAACTCACAGAGATCCAGACAAATCTCTACCTCCCAAGTGCTAGACTTAAAGGTGTGTGCCACCACTGCCTCATCTCTATATTTAATCTAGTGGCTTGTTCTGTTCTCTGATCTTCAGGCAAATTTTATTAGGGTACACAATATATCACCACAAGGGATAGATCCTGACCACACTGCCAGGGGCCCCTCAAACAGACCCTGAAATATACTAGCCTATAGAGGGAATTTTTATTTAAACCACCACAACCAGGACCACACAGCTGCAGCAGGAACAAGAGAGTACATCACGAAAAGATACACTTTGAAGTGAGGAGAGAAAGGGGACCAGAGCAAAGAGAGTTTAGCAGTTCCAAGGCACAGTGGCTCAAAGGTCAAGGCTTTCACAAGACCTTGTGGGTGGGCTTGTTTGCATAGCTGGCATTCTGAGTGTGCTGTCGGTTACATGCTGCTTTGCATGCAGCTAGGTGCATCATGAGGCTCTTGCGGTCTCTACCCAGGAATGCGGAGTTTCTATTGTAATGAGCCCTAGAGTTACTAGTAGTAACTCTAGGGCATGACTGAACCTGCTCCGTTGGTGGAAGCCAGTTTTTGTCTGCCTCAGCAAGGGGTGTTGGGGGCATGTCCCAGCTTTCTTCTCTGCCAACTTGCTTTTCCCTACATGTACATTTTCTGAGGCTTTGCCTCTGGCCTTCTGGACCTCACTGCCTCCTCAATTTTCCTGCCTCGCCTTGAGAGAGAAGTCACTAGACTCCCATTGTTCAGGTAACGAACAAGTAGAGAGTAACAGGATGTGGAAGGGGACACAGCTAATAAACATTAGAAACAAGAGAGGAGGTCAAGTGTGCCAGGCTATGAACCCCACCCTCTTTCCTTTTTCAGAAAGTGGGGTAAATCAAAGGGAACACATAGCTTTATTCCTAGCAAGGTGTGTCCATGTGAGCTTGATTTTTGTAATAATGTGAATTTTTTTTTTAACTTTAAAGGTTAAGTTATTAAAACATATGTTCTGGGGCTATGGATGCAGCTCAGTGGTAGAGCATCCACTTAACGTGTATGACTCCCTGGATTTAATACACAGCACCATAAAAAGCCCCCGTGCATTCTGAAGCTTCACTAGCTTTAGCCTGTGGCCTGCTGTCTAGGTCTGTGTCTGAAGCTGTACTTGTGGTGAAATTATTTAGAATAATTGGGTTGATGCTCAGAAATCTGCAGTTTTAACCAGGGATGAAAGTCCTTGGGCATGTGCACACATCTCTTCTAGGAACCATACAGGCCAGGCATGCTTATTTGAGCAGAAGGAATTTTACTCCCATCCTCCACAGGTAAAAACAGAAAGGTTGTAACTTGTCAGTCAGCCTGAACTATGAAGCCAGTTTGGAACCATTAGATGGACTACCTAGTGAGATTTGGGGTGGGGATGAGGAAGACAGAGGGAGAAAGAGAAAGAATTCTAAAATACTCAGTGTATGTAGCATTGTGAAATATCAATGAGATAGTAAAGTCTGCAATGTACTCGGAAATGAACTTGAGAGACTTGGTTGTGACCCTCTGTGGGAAGGCCCTTGCTGCAAAGTCTTCTGAGTAGTTTCTCATGAACATTTGCTCAAGCCAGGGAAAGGGGAATGACAGTTTAATAGAATGTAATGTCTCTAAACTAGCATGAGAAAAAAATTATTTCTGAAGTTATTTATTGAAATATCAAAAATTTCTGAAGTCTATGGTCCCTTGGCAGTCTATCTCAGGACTCCCTGTTCGGTCCAGACTGAGGATTGTGTTGACTGTGAAAATCATTTTGTAGTTCATTATAGAATAACACAATTAAAATAATGTAGTGACGTTTCCATGTTGTGAAAATTATTCAGTGAAATAAATCTTTGTCTAAGATTGTAGTCCCACTAAATTTCAGGATTACAATGTTCTTCTCTTTTATGAAAACATGATAATAAGCAAAAAGCTTTTCAATTTTTAAATTTTCATCATTTTTAATTATATGTATGTGTGTTTATCTGAGTACAGTTGCCTGCAGAAGCCAGAGGGTCAAATCTCCCTGATGCTGGAACTATAGATGGTGGTAAGCTACTTGATGTGGTTCAAATTCAGATCCTCTGAAGAGCAATATGTATTCTTAACCAAGGTCACATCTCTCCAGCCCCAGAAGAAAGGTTTTTATGAAATAATCTTACTTGGCAGATCCGTTTGTCTTTCAATTAAAAACTTTATGAATTCTCTCAGTCTATTAGTTTAGCCTGTTAATTACCTAATAGAATGAAAAGTGAATACAAAAATACCTGGAAGCAATGTAATTTACAGATAAAGTCACAAAGAATGGTTAAAAAAAAAAAATTCTTAGGGACTTCCCCGAGAAGAATATGACCAAGACAACAGCTAAACACAATCAAAAGTTTTCCTACAACTTGTCTGTATCATACCAATGCTCTTTTTGAAAGGAAAGTTTACTTCATTTAGTGCGTGCAATTTAATAATACATTTTAAAATGGAAATTATTTATGAGCAAACAAAGTGAATATTTAGTTGAGGGTTTTCTTATGGCAGCTAACTGGGACTGAGGCGTGAGTGATGTCAGCTGAGTGGTTTTTCCGGACTTCTAAAATTACCCACAAGGGTGACCCTAACTTTTTTCACAATGCTAGCTCTGCGAGCACCTTTGCATCAGAAAAGGCAAGCAGGGGCAGTAACGGCTTTGCATCAGCTAAAGTTTTCTTTCTCACTTTTACACCTGGACTTCACTTAGGAGCTTGAGAATTCCCCTAAGCCTTTAGTTCCTCAAATGAAGTTCTGTAATAAATGTTTTCCCATCTCCATTAAGGGCAACTGCTCTCCCAGGGACTTAGATGATGAGAATGTTTTCCGTGAAGATGCCACCAAACAGAACTGTTAATGACACCCTCTGGTCTCTATTTACTCGAAAGTTTATCAAATGAGAAGGAAGTGCCACTTAGACTCGTCTCTTTGGGCTAAACTGCAGCTTTAGAGTGTGAACCTGCAAATAGAGTGCAGTGGGCATTGGTAAATAGACAACCAACACATTTAATTATTCTTATTAGCAATTCTCTAGATGAGTTTAAACAAGCAGGAGGTTTTCCAGATAATGACATCATAAGCTTGAAAGGTGATGATAGCTTCATTTTTTAAATTGCATAAGTTTTTTTTTTTTAATTGTCTGTTTATTCTCCTGAGTACAGAAAATCGTGGAAAGTTTGGTGAGTGAGGAAAAACATGTAGATTGTAAACTGGGTTTTCTTCCATGGTTCATATGACTAGGAACAGTAAACAGTGCAAAACTGAAACAAAACACCGCAATAGTATCTCTCTTATCACTTTGTGTGTGTGTGTGTGTGTGTGTGTGTGTGTGTGTGTGTGTGTGCACATGTGTATGCAGCTACTCACGTGTGTGCAGGTACTCATATGTGTGTGTGTGCATGTGTATGCAGGTACTCACGTGTGTGCAGGTACTCATATGTGTGTGTGTGTGTGTGTGCATGTGTATGCAGGTACTCACGTGTGTGCAGGTACTCGTGTGTGTGTGTGTGTGTGTGTGTGTGTGTGTGTACATGTGTGCAAGCCAGGGGTTGACATCAAGTACATTTCTCTATTGCTCCCCACCTTATTTTTGAGACAGGGTTTCTCACAGAACCCAGAATTGACTTTCTTTTGACTAGAGTGGTTGGCTCGAGCCGACACTGGGGTTAGGTTTGCTACAGCCCTTTCCTATCTGACCATTTCCCCATTTATGTAACACATTCCGGGTTTTTTTTTTTTTTTTTCATTTGTTTAGTGGATACTGCATTGTTTTCAGGGTTCTCACAAAGATTTACTCATCATCTATTCATTCACATGGCATATATTCATTGGACATTTACGCCAGCCATTGTGCTAGCTTTATACTAGAAATATAGATGTAAGACCACTGTGTTTGCTCCACCTCTGAAACTTTTGTGCAAGTAAGGTGAAGTGTTCTGGAGGTGAAATAAGATCAGATTAATCAGATGTTTGAGTGATGCACAGGAGTACATGGTTCGTAGCATATGCTCAACAGTTCAGATGCATCATTCTCACTCGAATTCTAAGTGTTCTCAGAGCAAATTCACTGTACTAAGGTCACTCTGGGCCATAGTTGCAGAGGTGAAATTTTCAATGGTCTCCCTATCATGTTTGAGCTCAGATCATAGCATTCCGTGTGGTCCTTTCTCTTTGAGTGGCTGACCTTAGAGGTCACTGTGATCCAACTCTTTATTACCTTTTCTAGTTTCTTTTTTTTTGTATGTGTGGGTCCAATATAAATGTAAATATTTATAAATATGAAATAGATATAAAATAAGCCAGTGCTTTTGCCAATTGTGTTTAGCCTATTGATAGGTATTTAAGCTTTAGCATGCCCAACAATGAAATAACCTGGGTACCCACCTTGCTACTCTGTTGACCACCACCATGCTCTTACCATGGCTCCACCTAGAAATCCGGAGTTGGTGCTCTTTCCCACACCGCTCGTCCTACCACACATGGATCGTGTGTTGTAGTTCAAGTGTTCCCTCCTGTGAACTCTGAATAAATCCCACGACTGGCTTGTGTTCTGTAGCTCTTGGTTACTCTGGTCCATTCTCCATCATGAAATCACAGACTTATCTGCAAGGCAACCTGGTTATCTGCGGTGGATCCTCCTCTGACTGCATTTCTCTCTTTGTATTATACCACAGTGTCTGGATTTCCTGGCTAACATGAACATCCTTCGGTTACTTTGCCCACTTTCTGTCTGAACCCCTTGACCTTCTTCATATCACATTTCAGATGTATCAGGTTACATAAATTGCCTGAAAACCCGACTCTTTTCTCAGAACTCTTGGGCTGCAAACAAGCTATTGCCAATATTTAGAAAGCTCTTCATCAAATTCACTTGCTTATTCCAGAAGATTTGCCTTAAGTATAACTCTTTTTTCTGTACTTGCCTGAGCCTACTCTGCTCAGGCTCAGTGAATACCATCTCTATTCCTCTCCCAGGCTAATTCCGGTCCAGACCTATGATTGAACATAATGAGTGTCATTGTAATAATTTGTCTTTATAGAAGAAGTATTTTTTTCCTATTTAAATATTTTGCTTTTGCTTTTAATTGGAATATTTGCTTCTTTCTTATTGTATTTTTTATGTGTTTTGAACATCATTCACTTATTGGATGGATAGATTTTTCTCCCTTCTTGTAGACTGTCTTCCACTCTGTTGATTGCTTCTCTTGATATATGCATTATAGTTTGGTATAATCTCATTTCTATGTTTCTGCTTTTGCATTTGCTTTTGAGGTCATGTTAAAAAATTGCCCAAGCTAAAGTCATAAGCCTTCCATATTGTGTTTTTTAATTCATTTTTATAAATGTTCTTAATCTTGTTACATAAACTGCCTCTTCTTTTAGTTTGCTAAGAGGATTTATTTAACTAATCAATTTTAATTTTACCATGCTCCTATAAAATAATCAAATGATTGTTCTTCCTTAATCTGATATTGTGATGTTTAAATTATATCCTAATATCAAACTACTAAACCATGTTTCTGTCTCTGGGATAAGGCAACAAAGACAAAATTTTTCATTTTTTTTTTTTCATGAATTTAGACACTTTTGCATTTGTGTTTCTGAGTAAAATTGAACTTTAATTTTTCTTATTTTGTTGATTCTTGTCAGGTTTTTGTATTGAGAGATTTATGTTAGCTTCCTAAAGTTAATTGGGAAATGAACAATTTTCTGTAATTTGAATAGTTTGTCTTTACAGATTCAGTAGAACTTGCCATTTATGTCATCTGTAAATGACCCAGAGTTTTCATTACATGTACAGTTTTTTTTTTTGTAAGCTAATGAAAATAAAAAAAGATACAAATAATGATGATAAGAAACATCGGAATAAAACTGTTAAAAGTTGTATGAGAGAGAGAAGGCTCAGTAAGTAAGGTGTCTACAGTGCAAGCATGACTTTGGATCTCTGGCACCTACATATGAGCATGGTCATGCATGTCTGCAAGCCGATGTTGGAGGCAGAGGCTGGGTGATCTCCAGTTGGCTGCACAGTCAGCCTAGTTCAATTGGTGAGCCAACCGAGTTAGTGGGAGACCCTATCTCAAAAGATAAGGTGCAGAGTCATCGTAGAAGATGGCCAACCTCAATTTCTGGCTTCCACGAGCACACACACGTACACATACCTCTACACACACATGTGCACATACATACTATATGAGCACACATAGACACAAAAATGTACAGGTGCTAAAACTGAATAAGTAAACTTTAAAATATGTATAAAGCACTTTCCTTTTCCTCTTCCTAGGACGGTGCTTAGAGGCACTCAGAATGGTTCAGTGTTTGACATATTGGCATAGGCTTTCCTACAATGCAAAACAAAAAGCCTAACCAAACTAGGCTTTCTTGAAACCCTGGCAGCAGGATTGTTTACCTTTATACTAAGAAGGTTGGGAAAGCACCTAAACCTGCATGTGGTGTGTGCCCAGCCAGACTTTGAAGGGTTCATACTGTGAGACCTAATGTCTTTATGAGATTGTCTAAGACAAAGAACCGTGTCAGCAAGGCCTACAGTGGTTCCATGTGCACCAAGTGTGTCCATGACAGGATCAAATGGGCTTTCCTTATTGAGGAGCAGGAAACTGTTGGGATGAAAGCACAAGCTCAGAATCAGAACGTGAAATAAATATGCAGCTTTTTTAAGCAATAAAAGTCAAGGCTTGGTCTTTGAAAAATATGTGTAAGATATGTTTGCTACAATGTATATAAGACATATATGTAGCAAAGTTCATTGGAAGAGAATTAAAGAAGACCAAGTAAATATGGAATCCTCCATGTCACTGAAGGGGGAGATTCGATGTTATGCAGATGTTATTGCTATTCACTCAAAATCTAACATAGCTTTTGCAGAACTTGGGAAAACAAGTGAATTTTTAAAAGATAATACACAGCCAGGTGATTTTAGGAGGAGGAGGAAGAAGAAGAGGTCTTGCTCTGCTAAGTAGGAAGACATTGTGAAGCTGTGATAGCTGAGGCAATGTGGCATTTGTCCATTATTGAACAGGATGATAAATGAAATTAGAGAGCTCAGAAATAAATATGAGCTTTGATAGAATGCATTTCTGCATGTCAGATCAATGGAGAAAAGTCAGATGCATTCAATAGATGGAAGTGGATAAAGATGGTTTATAAGAAAAAAATTGAATTGCATGCTTACTTTACAGATATCATGCATAATTTCATATGTATAAAGTACAGTTCTACATCCTGATTGTTAGAGTATAAATCAGTATAGCTGTTTGGAACACAGCCCTAATTTAGCTTCAGCTGTCAGCTTGATACAGAATTACCTGAGGTAGTCTTAGTGAGGGTGGGGATGAGATTGCTCAGACCAGGTTGCAAGTCTGTAGAGAATTGTCTTGACTGTTGATTGGTGTTATATGGCCCAGCTCTCTCTGGACAGCACCTTTCCTAGGCAGGTGGGCCTGGATTCTTTAAGAAAGGTAGGTGAACATGAGCCTGGGAATGAGCCAGTAAGCAGCATCCCTCTGGGGGTTTCTGCCTGCAGGTTCCTGCTCTGAGTTCATGTCCTGACTTACTTCAGTGATGGACTGTAATCTGGAAGGGAAAGCCAAAACAACCCTTTCCTCCCTGACTTGTTTTCAGCCATGGTGTTTATCATGGGCACAGAAAGTAAACAAGAACAAATGTTATTGGTTTTTATATTGTACAAAGTGAGTGTCTACATCCTTCCTGACTCTGGCAATTGCTTTTCCACGTGTATTTATGAGAAAAAATACAATGAGTACATTCTACAGCAGGTTTGCCCAAGAGTATTCCAGAAAGCATTGTTCATATTAACAAAGGAATCAGAAATAATTCAAATAGTCATAATCAAAAGAGGATAGAAAAATAGATTTATTGTATGGTAGTTAAGTGAATGAATTACAGATACATAAAGCTTAATAGAGAAATAAGAAAAATAAACAAATTTCAACAGACAACAAAAAACATGTTGTTTATTTTATAAGGAGTTCTAAAAATAAATCAGACCATATACTGATTTAGCTATACCAGTATGGTTGGTACTTTATTTATTTACTAAACAATACAAATGATTAATACAAAGTCAAAGGGAATATTTGCTTGAATGATGGGCATATAGATGCTAGTGTTTTCCTAGGTCACAACCAGGGGTGTTCATTATTCACAAACAAAATAAGCAATAAAGATGAGTGTTGCCGGGCGGTGGTGGCACAGGCCTGTAATCCCAGCACTCGGGAGGCAGAGGCAGGTGGATCTCCGTGAGTTCGAGGACAGCCTGGTCTACAGAGCTAGTCTAGGACAGGCTCCAAAGCTACAGAGAAACCCTGTCTCAAAAAACAGAAACAAAAACAAACAAACAAACAAACAAAAAGATGTGTGTCACTATTAATTACAATTAGTTCAAATTCTATATTCCTATATCTCATTAAAGTGTAAACATTTATATTAGTGATTTACCTTTTTACTCTAGCTTAAGGTACAAAACTGGTCCATATCTGCTGTGGATATCGCTCTGTGTAAATAAAGTTCTGATTGGCCAGTGGCCAGGCAGGAAGTATAGGCGGGACAAGAGAGAAGAGAATTCTGGGAAGTAGAAGGTTGGGGGGAGACACCGCCTACCGCCGCCATGAAAAGCAACATGTAAAGACACTGGTAAGCCACAAGCCATGTGGCAAAGTATAGATTAACAGAAATGGGTTAATTTAAGATAGAAAAGGTAGATAACAAGAAGCCTGCCACGGCCATACAGTTTATAAGCAATATAAGTTTCTGTGTGCTTTCTTGGTTGGGTCTGAGCGACTGTGGGACTGGCCGGTAAGAGAGATTTGTTCTGACTCTGGGACAGGTAGGAAAACTCTAGCTACACATATCTCCTTATAAAATTTATATTTACAATTTCCTTTAGTTTCTCTCTTTCATTTATATTCCCTGGGAACTAAATCCAAATATTCAGTCTTCCTAGGCTTCCATAAGGTGGCAGTGTTAAAAATAGACAGTCACCCAAACTAAGAATGCAGACTCACCTTCATCTATGCTTAGATGCACAAACGCCAGGCTACAAGGCTTGGGGTGTGGGCAGTTCTGGTTTCCAAGGGTGTATAAAAAGAAAGTGTGCTGGTGTCCATTACATTTACAGTCAGCACACAAATGTTATTCATCAGTCTTGTCTTGAGTGTGACAGAGGCATGTTCAGAAGAGTTTTCTAGGGATTAGACATGTATATTATGTGGGGCGAATCATATATTGCTTTCAGATTTTGATACTGACTCTGCATCATTGGTCCTTCTTATGCCCTGTGAAGAGCTATCCACTCACAAAAGGTCTAGTATTCTTTCTAGCAGCTGGGCTAAAATGAAACATAGCAGTTCTTTGTTTATAGAAGATACAAGGTCCCTCAGTAAATGCTTGAAATTACAGATAGTACCCAATCCTATGTATACTTTGTTTTTCCCTGTATATGGACCCATGTCATAAACTTTAACATAAATTAGTCACAGCAAAAGATTAACAACATAATAAAACAGAACATTTATAAAAAAATTCATGTGATTTCCCTTTTAAAATACTTTACATTTTACACACTTCATTACAAGCACATTTTCTAATGATGTGAGATGATACATGATGAGATGAAAGGAGACAGATAATATGTTCATTATAGTTTAGCACTGCGATACTATATAATGGTTATAATGGTTACTTGAACAAAAGCACCAGGATATTTCAGAGTAGATTTGATAATTGAAATGACTACCAAGGGACTAACAGATGAGTGATATATATAGCATAGATATATTGGACAAAGGTATGTTTCATGACCTACAAAGAATGGGAAGGGATAGTGTGAGACTTTTAACATGCTACTTAGAACAGTGGACAATCTAAACTTTATGAGTTATATACTTCTGGAATTTTCCATTTGATATTTTTAAACTATTGGTAACAGAAACAATGAACACTAAAACTATGAATAGGGGGTATATTTAAGTTTTTTAGATATATTCTAATATTAGTGAGCTTCAAGAGAGGGAAGGCACTCATTCCTAGGCTCAATGTAGATTCCTTAGATCCTTTCAAAAACAGATTCAAGTTCTATTTTTTCTCTGCCACTTCTCTTCTATCTGTGTAACCAGTAGAGATGATGATGATGATGATGATGATGGTGATGTTGACAATGAAAATAATAACAATGATTTGTAGTGGTGGAGACTTAGTTCAGGCTCTCCTGCACACTAAGCAGGCTCTCTATCACTGAACTATATCCTGGTCTCTAAGGATGCTTGCATAATTCTTGACAGAGCCAGGAAAGATACTGGAAACTCTTGAGTAGTAATATCTTCTGTTAGCAATTAAAAATTAACTTCTAACTTCTTTGTAATCATTTTTGGGTTGATATTTGTACATTTTTCTTTAGTAGAAAATTTCTTATTATGTTGTAATACAATTGAATTAATTACTCTGAATTACAAAATGGTGGCTCTTCTTGTTGTTCTCTTTCTTCCTTATGAAAAGCTATCAAGAAAGGTCAAATCAAAATCATTTATGTATTCTGTTGGGATCAAACAAAATGAAAATGCAGAATTTCTTGCTAAAATGTCACTGAAAACTTCCAGGAGACAGAAGATCAGCAAGCCCTTTAAAATCCTTCAAAGCTCATTTCCCCCACATAGCTATCCAAGTTTCATACATCCAAAGCAGTTACCAAAATAGCTAAGGTCAATGACAACAGGCACCATTTAAACTCAAGCAGGAACCTGATGTCATGTAATGAGCAGCCTTATCCCTCCTTGCATTTGAAATACATTTCCTTCCCTAAGTTATCCAAACTGGAAAATGAGCTTTCTTATATGAAAAGAAGACAAACAAAAATATGGGCAACTGTGACTAGATGCAAAGAGATTTATATAAATGGTATCTGAGAAGATATATGCATCATTATGAGAGTTTCTTGAAGAAATGATAAATGGAGTCAAGATCCTCTGGTCTTAGGAGCAATGAGCTGCATCCCCAGACAAAGAGAGGAAAATAGCCGACAGGAAAACCTCTGTTAGTATAAAATATGATACAAAATATGGACTGTGACCATTCTGGTCATTCTAAAGTGACAGGGGACACCTATCTTCTTTTCTCCTTGAATTACCCATTCCACCTATATTTAATTGGGATTGAGAGCGACTGATAGCTAAAGGAGGTCAGTTTGACCCTTAGAGCCTTTGTGTAGTAACTATCGTAAAATATTGGTAGTGCTGTGTGTGATGAAAACTTAGGTAAGCAGAGCCTCCTAAGAGGATGCAGGCGTAGGGCAGGGTCACTTAAGCTGTTAAACTTCAGAAGGACAAGAGTCCCCCCTCCTGACACATATCCAATGCCCTTGAGACTGGTTGTTAAATTATAAAGAAGCACTGTTAACACAGTTCATGTCTTGTAGTTCAACATCAGCATTCAGAGTCAGTAGAGGAGACACACATTTTCTTCCACAAAGCAGCTACAATGGCGTCTTTTGGAGAACAACAGGTATGTGGAGAAGGGATGTGAAGGGGAAGATCCGTGTTTCCTCTTCTCCGAGTGTTAAGTAGTAAAATGTCTACCCTGTAATGCAGTAACACTGTTCATACGTGTTTTCTTCCCCTTTCCATTCTGTTTACCTGCAGAGAGAATGTGTAAGAATCTAGATTGTTGAAGATGCAGGGCTTGCTGTGGATTTGTACCGAAAAGCAGATCCGTTAGGAAACAACAATGTGCAGCCTTTTGACAATGTATCTTGTCTCCTAAGACTATTTAGAACCTTGAAAAAGGGTGGGACTTCTTCATGAGGACGAGACGATTTATTTAGTACAGGTGTTCCCCTAGATGAATCAGAGGTTGCTCAGGAGTGGAATGTGTGCTCACTGTGAACAAGGCACTGGATCGAATCCCCACTTCAGATAAGAAACGGGGGGGGGGGGGAAGCATAGGAAATAGAAAGAAAAATTTATTGGCATATTTTAAAAATAACTTCACTTTGAAAGTAAGGAGTTACCTGCATGGGGTATCTGTCTGTCTATATGTCTGTTATCATCTTTCTATCCCATTAATATCTCAACCCCTTCTTACATTACATTTTTATTTTAATTACTAGACTAAGAAATATAATATAAACACTGATTTTTAGATGCTAAAAGTAATTATAGTTTAAGAACTGATTACATATACTTTAGAAATGTATGGGACAAGAATTTTAATGAAACTATTCCAAGGCTCAGGGATCACCATGGAAGAAGAGGATGTAGAGAGATTTTAAGAGTCAAAGGTAGTGAATGACTGTAGTGAAACCGTGTCCTCCAGACATGACAGGACCATTCCCTGGGCGACTTCAAACTTCTAGCATGCACAAGATAAAGTCAGATAAAGCCTCAGCATGGATGGAGGAAGGTCATGAAGCCCCCCCTTTACCAACCATGGAGCTATTGGGCAAGAGATAGCTGCTGGGGGAGGTAGCTTTTCTTCAGGGATGTGGTCCCTGAGAGGCTTCTCACAGTCTAGTTGATGGCCCTACACCCATGCATATCCTGGTAGCACTATGTGTACTCAATGGGTTAAAAAAAAAAAAAAAACAACAAACAAGTGAAACTGGGAGGAAAAAGTGATGGTGAGGTAATCGAGGAGGAGCTGGAGGTGAAGGGATGAGAAATGGATTTGATCAAAATACATTATATTCATATAAAAAATTCTAAAATGAAAAAAAAAATGCTCTTTTAGGCTGGGCACTCTGGTGCACACTTATCATCCCAACACTTAAGAAGTGAAATCAGAGGATCAAAAGTTCAAGGCCAACCTACTCCATGTGAGGCCTTACCTCAAAAACTAAAAAAAACCAAACCAAATCAACGGACCACCACTACCACTTACTGAAAATAGGTCTGTTTTTCTGTAAATACCATTGATAGTGGCATTAGCTGACAGAGATCTTAAATGTGATTGGTGGTGATCCTATTTGCAGCTAGCTCCTGAACACCCAGGCCTTGAGTATGAATGGGTCCTTCATCCACTTTAAACCATTGAGAAAGTGCCTGCTGTCCCACACTCCATTGCTTCTCTGCAGGTGGACCTGGTGTCCCAGAGTGGGAAGGAAAAGAGGAACCAAACTGCCTTGGATCCATTCCTTGGGGTCAGTTGCTCCCTTTCCTATAGTTGGTTTAGTTGTTTATGTTAAAAATAATCACTACAGAACCTGATGCTTGGAGTTCCATCCCCAGGACCCACACAGTGGAAGGAGAGACCCAATTCCTGAAAGCTGTCCTCTGCCCTCCACCATTTGATTAACTATCCTGCATGGTGTGATGCTTGCTAATGCTTGGAAATTTGCTAAGGAGGATGGCTTTCCCAGATAATTAAGGGTACTTCAATAATTCTTCCACCTTAAAACAACTTTAGTGAGAAAAAAAATCAAAGCAGAGAGAAAACAATAGAACATGTTAATGAAACTATTTTTTTTTTACACAATAACCTAAGGTTTATGAGGCAGCACAGGCCAAACAAATCAAGTCTGATGACACTCTCCATGTTCATCTGAGGATGCAGTGTGTGAATGTTGTCTGTTTCTATACACACAAGGACACTCAGTTAAGTTGGTAATACATTTATTTTATCATCCCCCGCTTTCCTTTGCTGTCTCTTCTTCTCTCCATCCTTTCTCCCCTGCTTCTTCAACTTTACAGATCCTGTTAGAATGAAGAAGGAGTGGGTGGTAAAGCTTGAGTCATGAAAAGTGTAAAATAAATAATTTTAATCTATTCTATAGAATTCTATAAACCATTAAATTAATGAAAACACATGTCATATATATTTATATATTTCAATATAATTATCTTAATCAAGTCTTCTATATTTTTTTTGAATTGGTTTGTGAAAATAGAAATAAAAATAATGTGTGTGTCTGTTCTCTGATAAAATGCCATGTGTTCTTGCTTTTGTGTAGGAAGCCCTTGACTGTTCAGAATATGGAAATGGATCTTGCCCAGAAAATGAAAGGTCTGTAGGAGTCCGAGTTGCCATGTACTCATTTATGGCAGGAGCCATATTTATCACAGTCTTTGGTAATCTGGCCATGATCATTTCCATTTCCTACTTCAAGCAGCTTCACACGCCAACTAACCTCCTCATCCTCTCCATGGCAGTCACCGACTTCCTGTTGGGATTCACCATCATGCCATACAGTATGGTCAGGTCAGTAGAGAACTGCTGGTATTTCGGACTTACTTTTTGCAAGGTCCATTACAGCTTTGACCTGATGCTTAGCATAACGTCCATCTTCCATCTTTGCTCAGTGGCTGTCGATAGGTTTTATGCCATCTGTCACCCTTTGCATTACTGCACCAAAATGACCATTCCGGTTGTTAAGCGGCTGCTGCTTGTCTGCTGGTCTGTCCCTGGAGCATTTGCCTTTGGAGTAGTCTTCTCTGAGGCCTATGCTGATGGTATTGAAGGCTATGACATCTTGGTTGCTTGTTCCAGTTCCTGCCCAGTTATGTTCAACAAGCTATGGGGGACGACTTTGTTCGTGGCAGGTTTTTTTACTCCCAGCTCTATGATGGTGGGGATTTATGGCAAAATTTTCGCTGTGTCCAAAAAACATGCTCGTGCGATTGATAACTTGCCAGAAAGTCAAAATAATCAAATGAGGAAAGACAAAAAGGCTGCCAAGACTTTGGGAATAGTGATGGGTGTTTTCTTAGTGTGTTGGTTTCCCTGTTTTTTCACCGTTCTCCTCGACCCCTTCCTGAACTTCTCTACACCTGTGGCTCTGTTTGATGCCTTAACGTGGTTTGGTTATTTTAATTCCACATGTAATCCCTTAATTTATGGTTTCTTCTATCCCTGGTTTCGCAGAGCACTGAAGTACATTTTGCTGGGTAAGATTTTCAGCTCCCATTTCCATAATACTAATCTGTTTACTCAAAAAGAAATACAATAGACTTGGTCTCTACTACTGCACCACAGATTGGAACTCAAAGACGGAGGAGGTTGCTTCAAGGGGCTAATAGGGGACAGAAGACCAGCAAGCGAGGGTCAAGAACATGGCCAGGGCATCGAGGGCGGGGAATGAATAAGACCAAAGGAAAAAAAATTATATATTTGTGAATACATATGAAAATGTATAATGTATAATAAATACTGAAAAACAAAGGCATAACAAATGAAATGTGTGTAGGAAAATGAGGATTCTGTGTAATGAGTTTAAGCTAACTTAAAAATTATGAAAAGTTTCTACTTCTTAGCACAACAGGGTGACTATTGATTAAAACGTACATGATACATTTGAAAATGATCCAAAAAGAATGAAATTATCAATAATTGAAAATGATCCACTGGTGAAGTCATGGGGCTGATTATCACTCTGGTTTGATTATAGCATACTGTGTACAAGTCCTAAATTACCATAATGTACTCTAAAATGGACAGATTGAAGAAAAAAAATACAGAAAAAAAATGAAGTTGCCCAAGGTTGTTTGTGTGGAGGGGGAAGGTGAGAGAGAAAGACAGAGCCAGAAACAGAGAGACAGAGACAGAGAGAAGAGATTTTGGCTACAATAGCAGGCTCTTGGTTTCTAGTATTTAAGGGGAAAAAAAGAGAAACCCTCTTTGTACCCAAATTCTATCTGGCCATTGTATAGCACCAGTAGGGAGAAAAGAAGAAAGATTAGAAAAGGAAATAGAAGATGAGGAAAAATTCAGGAATAAAAAGAATATGCAAATACCTTTTGAAAAAAGGATTTTATTTTATGTATACAGATGTTAAGTTTCCGTGCATGTCTGTGTATCATGTGTATGCAGTGCCTTTGGAGCCCAGAAGAGGGCATTGGATCCTCTAGAATTGGAGTTACAGATGGTTGTGAGATCCCAAGTGGGGGCTGGGGAATCGAACCCAGGTCCTCCAGGAGAGCAGTCAATGCTTTTGACCTCTGAGCATCTCTAGCCCCGCCCCTTTTTCTATTCAGGAGGATCAGAATACAGCTGAACATGAGAATTTCTCCTCCCTGGCACTACCATACATTTTGTGCAACAACTTCATTTAATGTTTCTTTCTCAGTGTCTAAGTCTATCTATCAGATTTTTGGAATATGAAAAAGTAGAAATTATTGGTAACTAAATAATACCAAAACCCCACATTCTGGCAGAAAGCATCAATTTTCTAGCTGAAGGTTAGACTTTTACTAGCTTTTACTGTGGTGAGATCAAAAGTATTTTTTTTAAATAAAGAACTGGAGGGTGGCTGAGATGGCTCAGTGGATGAATGTGTGGGCTACAAAGTCTGAGTTGAATCCACGGGACCCATATTGGGGAAAGGAGAGAACCAGTTCTTGCATAAAACTGTCCTTTGACTTCCACACATGGGCCATTGGATGTGGGCACACATGTGCACACACATACACACACAAATAAGTAGGTGAAACAAAGAGAAAAAGACCCGAAAAACTGTAACAGTGGCACAGATCCCTTGAAAGGTCTCAACGCTTCATCTTGGTCATGGCCACCCCCTATTCTCCACTTATGATGGCAGAACTCTCTTCTGTGACTTCCTAGGTTTATGAATAGCGTGTATTGTACTGGATATGATGATTAATAAATGCCATACCAAATATCTTGTGTTTGGAATCCATTATTGTTTGATCAATATCTGTATTTATTGAGAATGGGACTGGAAGAAGGAAGGCACACACACAAAAAAACCCTCATTATTTAAAGGGAAGATCAGGTACTAGTGACTTTCTATTTGGCGTTTACTGCCTTTTGTTGACTGCAAGTTGAGACTCATTAATGGTGGGCTATAGTCCGGGTGCTGTGCCAGCAAGATGAGCTGGCAAGTGTTTCTACTTCTCAGAAGGTAAAATAAAATGTAAAGTTTGACACTTTGTGTCATACAAATGGTGGCCCCTAATAGTCTTTTATCTGATTTTAAGGTATGAATGGGATGCCAATATTCCTGAAAAGTTAGGCATCTACTCTTTAAAGTGGGCACCAGTGATCTCAGTGTACCAGAAGCTGTATGCAACATTCTCAACAAAAAAACAATTAGAAGGAAATAGATATTAGAATCCCTGAATGGATTTAAAGTACTGTCTTACAATTTTCTTAAAAAAGATTTATGTATTATATATACAGTATTCTGTCTGCAAGTGTCCTTGTAGGCCAGAAGAGGGCACCAGATCTCATTACATGTGGTTTTGAGCCACCATGTGGTTGCTGGGAATTGAACTCAGGACTTCTGGAAGAGAGCAGTCAGTGCTCTTAACTGCTGAGCCATCTCTCCAGCCCCGTCTTACAAAATTTTAATTTCAGACATGTCTATGTTCACGTGGGTTTTAATATATATATGTGAATCTTGTAATATGGAATATTTTTTATTTAATTTATTTATATTTACCATGGCAATGAAGAAATTAATATTATAAATAACACTCAACAAGTTTGCTTGACCTTAGCTCCTCACAGAGATTAATATGAGACAATGACGACTAAGCAGTCAGATTAAAACTTAGTCTTGCTCAAATGCAGCTCAAAGATGGCTCTGTCACTTTTCTCTAGACCGGAAGCTGCCTCCCCATCCTCACTGTCCTTCTGACAAGTTGGCTTCTCACAGCCAAAGGGAGGAAGCAAAATGGTTAAAAAGACTAAAAGCACAAAATACAAAACGAGAAAAAAATTTCCAAAAGGAAACTATTTAAGCCAGGTACAGTTACAGGAACTAATCTAGTATATCAGAGCCTAAGATGATTTAGTCATTTTGATTTCGTTTTTATTATTCTTTGAAAGTTTCATATACAATACATATTTGGTCATTTCATCCCCTATTACACTCATTCCTTCATACTCCCAATGAAGTCCTTTTCTTCCCAGCAAGTGTTTCTCTATTTTACTTTCATTTTGGATTGTTAATGTGTTCTCTCTCTCTCTCTCTCTCTCTCTCTCTCTCTCTCTCTCTCTTTCTCTGTATGTATGTGTGTTATCTATGGGGTTTAATTAGGGTCACCTGTAGGGCTATTAGCTGGAACCTGAATAACTTAGTAGTTTCTATAACACTGAGGAAAATGGTTCCCACCTCCAGCAGTGACAGTCAGCTGTCTTTATCTGCTCAGGAACCAGTGGGAACTCATGAACACTTCTCCCATCTGGTGATCATTTTTTAAAATGAAATGGTATGATATATTCTCTCTCCCCTCATCACCCTCCCACCAAGTACTTGAGCCAAACTGGTACAAATCATTGAAATAAAAACAAATACTTCTTTCCCACACCAAGATCTTCCCATTCAGACTAAAAACAATTAAGACAATTATTCTTATTCTTTGGTTCTATCGTAGGTCTCTGGGCTGTCCAGTCTCTGGGTCCTGGCCCTCCAGGCACTGTCAGGGATGTGTTCCCTCTGATGACATGGGTCTCAAGCTGGACCAGTTGTTGGTTGGCCACACTTCTGTGCCACCTTTATCCCAGCATAACTTGTAAGCAGGGCAAATCGTAAGTCAAAGGTTATGTGGCTGGGTTGGGGTCTCCCTGTCTCCACTGGAAATATTGCCTGGTCACACGAGATGGCCGGTTAAGGCTCTATATTTCCAGTTGCCAGGAGTCTTAGCTAGGGTCATCCTCATAGAGTCCTGGGAGTTTCCATTGCACTAGGTTTCTAGTTCACCCCAGGAATACCCCTCATTTCAGTTGTCTTTCCCGGTTCTCTCTCCCACCATCTTCCCCCAACCCGATCCTTCCTGTTCCATGCCCGCCCCCATCCAGAGCCCCCCATTCCATCTCCGTTCACCTGTGATCTTTATTTTATTTCTCCTTCACAGTGAGATAGATCCATGTGTTCCCGCCCGCCTTGATCCTTCCTTGTTACTTAGCTTCTTTAGGTCTGTGGATTGTAGTCTGGTTATCCCTTATTTTATGGCTAATATCCACTTATAAGTGAGTACACACCATGTTTGTCTTTCTGGGTGTGGGTTACCTCAGGATGATCATTTTTAGTTTATGTATTTGTGCACAAATTTCACGATGTCATTATTTTTTAACAGATGAATAATAAATACTACATTGTATAAGTGTACCATATTTTTGTATTCATTCGTTGGTTGATGAACATCTAGGTTGTTTCCAGTTTCTGGCTATTATGAATAAAACTGCTATGAATAATGTTGAGCAAGTGTTCTTGTGGTATGGTAGAGTATCCTTTGGGTATGTGCCCAGGAGTGATATAGCTGGGTCCTGAGGTAGATCAAGTCCTAGTTTTCTGCCATATTGATTTCCAAATTGGAAAAAAAAATCCTAATGTTATTTGCTATCATTAGATATACTATATCTATACTTATAGATTGTTGCCAGAGAGGCTTCACCCAGCAACCGATGGAAACAGATGCTGAGACCCATAGCCAAACATTAGGCAGACCTTGGGGAATCCTGTGGAAGAGGCAGAGGAACAAGAAAACTCATAGAATCAACAAACCTGGGCTCTTAGAGGCTCACGGAGACTCAACCACCAATCAGAGAGCTTGTATGGGACTGATGTAGGTCCTCCGCACATATGTTATAGTTGTGTAGCATGGTCTTCTTGTGGGTCTACTAACAGTGGGGCTGGGGCAGTCGCTGACTCTGTTACCAGCTTGTGGGACCCTTCTCTCCTACTGGGATGCTTCACTCAGCCTCAGTAGGAGAAGATACGCCTAGTCTTACTGCAACTTGATATGCCATGATTGGCTAATATACATGGGAGGCCTGCCCTTTTCTGAAGAGAAGGGAGGAGGGGTGGGTGGGGGTGGGTGGGAGCAGAAAGGTTGAGGAGAGGAGGGAGGGAGGGAGGGAGGGAGGACAAACTGTAATTGGGCTGGAATGAATGAATGAATGAATGAATGAATGAATGAAAATAAATAAATAAATAATAAAAAAGACAATTATTCTTGCCTTGGATATCAGTCAATATTTAGTTTAGTTTCATGTGTTTTTAGTATATGGCAGTTTGGGCACATTCTCTTTCTAGAATGAATGCCAAATAACCAAGACATCAGATTTGAAATCATTGTCCTTCATTTGGAAAAAGCAAACTGCAGTTCGCTGGGACACTGAAGTCCACGGACTATTATAATATCCTCGAGGGAAGGAAGTGAAATGGCGATTACATCAGGAATCTGCATGAAGCCTTCTCTCCCCATCCTGGACCTGCCTTCTCCATTGCAGGCCTCTTGAGAGCACAGACAGACCTATATATGAGGGGATATTAATTCTCTGCACTGAACTTTCCAGAACTTCCTGCATCACACTCACCAAAGACACCAGAAGAAACTCAATGAGGTGAAACTAACATTCTAAGAAACAAAAGGTACTGGATCACAAAAAGAATGGGAAACAAATTGGCCATTTTTCACTAATACAAATGTTTGGGGGATTAGAATGTGTTACCCATGGGTTGTAACAGAAAAGGTAGCATTTTGTTTCCTTAACTGGAAAATAATTATTATGGTGTTCCTGTGAAAGGCTTTAATATTTCCATCAAAATTTGTCTTGGTAGGGTTTACAAGTTTCTATGTAACATATAAAATGTTTTTATTAAGTTAAAAAAGTATATAGGGCATGACTCAATAATTGTAAGGTATTTCAATAATGCTAAGATGCATTTTCTTCTTTGGCATTTTAGCAAAAATTACATTTATTGTTCAAATCACTATCAGATGCCATGAATTAGTTTAATATCTTCCCCTGCACACAGCATTTACTTATGATTTCTGTTGCTTCTTGCTTCTCAGAACTGCTTCCTCATTCCAAACACACAGAATGCCTGCACCAGAAACGCCAGATCTCTATGATCTAAAATAGTTCTTGTCCAGTTCAATGAGTATACAAATAGCATGTAAACATTGTGAAGATGTGTCTTTGGCGGGGGTGGGGTGGGGGGGTGGCCTGATTTTTTTGTTTCAAGCCCATTTCCAGGAAATGAGAACAAGGCTGGCCTACAGATTATTTTTATTAGGACGGGCTGAAGCCATAAATACTTTCGCTGCCCAGATAAATCAGTAATGAATGGCAGACAGAAAGGGATGAAGGAAGTTCACTGGAAAAGGGGCTGGGAGAGCTACAGTTTAATACTGGTCCCAGTGTGCAATTGCAGTGGCCACTTCAAGATTTGAGGTATTTTGTATACATGGAACAGCTGGGACCATGCAATGAAACTAAACTCACATTTGGCGTAGTGGGTGTAATAGTTAGTGTCTATAATCCCAGCACCAGGGAGGCTGAAGAAGCAGAGCTGCCATGAGTACCAAGCCAGCCTTGGTTACAGAGTGAGACCCTGTCTCAAAAAGCAAACTAGAACAATATAAAAGAAGAAAGATTTGGGGCAAGTAGTTTTGAAACTTTTAGATAGCCAAAAATTTTTACTGTTATCTGAGTTTTGCTTGTATTGGGGGGGGGCAGTAGGAGTAAACAACATTTTCTGTTGTGCAATTATCTTAATATTTTCCAAGACAGATTAAAGAATGCCATGAGACAGAGTCCTTTACTAATTAGGTTTCAATGATGTGTTGGAGCTAACTTCTTCCTGTTTAATTTAACAAGTGGTTCCTGCCCTAAAGATGGCTTTGTTTTGTGTCATTAGGGTTAGAAAATGGAATGCTACCTCACTTCTCTAGAAACTGACATTAAGACAAGGCACAGTTCCAGAAGGAAAAGAGTATTTGAAATCGTCAGAAGAACTAGACTCACCACTTCCTAATTTCTTTGGTTACATCAATAATCTTGTAAGATTAATTCCAACTGGGGAAGTTTTTCTAAATAACTTCTGACCCAAGCCTTTAATTGCAGCACTTGCGAGGCAGGACGATCTTTGAGTTCGAGGGCAGCCTGGTCTACATAGTTTCACCACAGCCTGGCTGGAGTAGACATTTTCAAGACAGCGTGGAGATCACTGTTAAAAGTGCAGCATGAGAGACCGAGGGGAGGGGAGTGTACATCAGAATTTTCATGGGAACAGGCATTGAAATACACACTTGATACACCTGCAGGGCCACAGACTGGCCTGCCTGCAAGTCAAGTGTTTCTCCCCTTCATCTACCCAAAAAGGTAAGTGTCCTCCTTATGGAAGATGTGTTTAAATAGATTCCTTCCTTCCCACTCCATGTCTAACACATTCTCCCATACTCCGTTTTAGTAGATATTTCTGTTCTACTAATTTTCAAATAAAACAGCGTTTAATGCAAGTTATAGAAAAAGCTCACTATATTTCTCACTTGCCTTCTGCCCTGCTCTATGGAAGAGAAGTTCCTCTGGCCATCCTTTGTAAGCATCTGTCATCCAAAAATCTGCCTGCTCCTATCTGCTTTTTAAAAAATGTTCAGAAAATACAGCCCTGCCCATTGTCAACAGATAAAGCTTATTTATGAACTGGAAGTTGTTGCTGCTGTTATTTTTGATGTGATGAGTATAAACCCCACACATAGTTACAAAGGAAATTTATAGAAGTGTTTCCCTTTTCTCCATCTTGATTATCAGTGTGGTGCTTACGCTCAACCTACTTGCAGTCCTGCAATGATTTCCAAGTAGTCTTGCCTACTTCAGTCTTAAATGTGGACAACAGAGAATGAAACAGAAAACACCTAGTCACAAATCTTAACAAATGCACTTTGTCTTTCCTAGCACATTTCCTGTCATTTCTACTTATAATAGTCTTAGTCTGCTTTATGAAACTCCGCATGAAGTTATACTGTCACTCTGTTGTTTTTAATCTTAGTATGCTTAACAGAAACCAAATATGTTTAAGAGAAATCAACACAAATCTCCTGAGACAAAAGTGTCCTTTAGGTTCAGAAAGAATTGGACTCTTTAAAAACAGAATTTAAATCTGAGAGTTTGTGTTTAAAGTTACCTATTTGTCTGTATATTTGTTTGTTTCTGAGACAGAGTCTCTGGAACTCACTGTGTAGCCCAGGCAGGTTTGAGAGTCTGGTGACCTTCCGGCCTCAGCCTCTGGAGTGGTGGAGTGAGCCACCACTTTATGCTTTGAGATGGTGTTTTAATGGATTATATAAAACTCAACATTATTTTCTGACCTGTGGAACTAGAAATAAAGAGAATCACAGTTAGTGTTAGTTCTAGGTCCTAAAATTGGAGAATCAGTTAAGACAATAGCAGTGTCTGTGTTACTTATTGACATATACAAATATTTGTTTTCTGTGTTAGAAGTTTGGATCACCATTTTTACTTCAAGCAGAGCCTACAACATTTTCATTTTTAAAGCTAAGGAAATTAAGTTATGCAGTTAAAGTTCAGTGTGATATCATTATGTCTCTTATGTGACCAGTAAATTTTCAATAGATTTGTTTTTGTTTTTGTTTTTTAAGGTTGGAAGCTATTTTATTTTTATTATATTTTTAAAATTTTATAATTTAATTTAATTTTACATATCAGCCACGGATTCCTCTGTCTTCCCTCCTTCCGCCCTCCCCCCGCAAGTCCACCCACATGCCCATCTCCTCCAGGGCAAGGACTCCCCCTTTAACTGCATAATAACCTCTTGCATTATATCTCTGACTTTTGGCACATATATGTGTCTGCAGACAGGCCATCTTTATCAGCTTGAATAGGGAAATAAAATATCCCAGTGTTAGTAAACTGTTTGAAATGTTTACTTACAAATATTTTTCCTTAGCAGTATGTTATTCCTGGTGCCTAAAATAGCCATAGAATTTTTGCACTTGGAGAATTCAAATTCTTGAACAAACACATAGAGAAAAACTTTGTGGTTTGACTTAAGATTTTACGTATTCAGTATTTTGATGGTGAAAGATATGTACAGTTATTGTAGTTCAAGATCTGGGAATGAGGTTGCCTGTGATAAATGTCAACCAAAAAACTATTGGAAATCTTCCAAATCATTACAGGAATAAAATAGTATATAAGGAAACACATGATAAGTGAAGGGAGGGATGGATGGACAATAATAAAAAAGATCAACACGGGAAGCATAAACGGTCAAAGTTCTACATTTTTCTAAAGCAGCAACTAAGAAAATAAACACAGTAGTTATAATTTTGAACTTTTGAATTACTGATACTTAGAGTGAATTGATGGCAGACGACTTTGAACATTGCTATACTCCAGACAGGTGAAGTTTACTGCCATAATCTGAAGAAACGAAACAACTCTGACTTCCTCCTGGAAAGGAATTCGAAGGACCCATCACCATGGATCTAGCGTACATTCCGGAAGACTTTTCCAGTTGCCCAAAATTTGGGAATAAATCCTGCCCGCCCACCAATCGCTCTTTTCGTGTCCGTGTGATAATGTACGCATTTATGACGGGAGCCATGGTGATCACCATCTTTGGGAACTTGGTGATCATGATTTCCATATCACATTTCAAACAGCTCCACTCTCCCACCAACTTCCTGATCCTCTCCATGGCAACCACAGACTTCCTGCTGGGCTTTGTCATCATGCCTTACAGCATGGTGAGATCAGTGGAGAGCTGCTGGTATTTCGGGGAGGGCTTTTGCAAATTCCACGCGAGCTTCGACATGATGCTGAGCCTGACCTCCATATTCCACCTGTGCTCCATCGCCATCGACCGATTTTATGCGGTGTGTTATCCTTTGCACTACGCCACCACCATGACGGTGTCCACGATCAAGAGGCTGCTGGCTTTTTGCTGGGCGGCCCCTGCTCTTTTTTCTTTTGGCTTAGTTCTATCAGAGGCCAATGTTTCCGGTATGCAGAGCTATGAGATTCTTGTGGCTTGCTTCAATTTCTGTGCACTTACGTTCAACAAGTTCTGGGGGACAATACTGTTCACTACCTGCTTCTTCACGCCCGGCTCCATCATGGTTGGTATTTACGGTAAAATTTTTATTGTTTCCAAACGACATGCTCGAGCCCTCAGCAACAGGCTGGAGAACACAAAAGGAGAAGTAAGAAAAAACCTGTCTAAGAAAAAGGACAGAAAAGCAGCTAAGACCCTGGGCATCGTCATGGGGGTATTTCTAGCCTGCTGGTTGCCTTGCTTTCTGGCTGTTTTGATTGACCCATATTTAGACTACTCCACGCCCATAATAGTGCTTGATCTTCTGGTATGGCTTGGGTACTTCAACTCCACTTGCAACCCCCTCATCCATGGCTTTTTCTACCCCTGGTTTCGCAAAGCTCTTGAGCATATAGTGTCAGGAAAAATATTTTCGATCCAATTCAGAAACTACAAATCTCTTTCCTGAAGCCCATTAAGGAAAACAAAAAAACAAAAACACTGTGAATATGAATTGAATACAGAAAGTGACACTATGTTGATCCTTCCAAATCCAGGTGTGGGGGTAGGAATGAGAATGCCCCCCTATTAGCCCATATGTTTGAATACTTGGTCCCCACTTGGTGGAACTGTTTGGGAAGGATTAAGAGGTGTGGCCTTGCTGGAGGAGTGTTACTGGGGGTGGTCTTTGAGGTGTTAATAGCCCAGCCACTCCCAGTTAGGTCTCTCTGTCTCTGTCTAGAGCTTACACGTCAAGATGTAAGCTCTCAGCTACTGGTCCAGTGGCATGTCTACTGCCTACTGCCACGCTCACCCTCTGAAACTGTAAGACCCCCCATAACGTGTTTCTTCTATAAGTTGCCTTGGTCATGGCATCTCTTCACAGCAATAGAACAGTCACTAAGAAACTGCAAACACTGGTCTATGACATTTTACCAACTGCAGTTCTGTAAGCTGCCAAAAGCTCCTTCCAACAGCTTTAACCAGTTAACTGATAAATTCATTAATTAACTGAGTCTGCATCCAGAGTGGAGTTACCTCTGTCTGCTACAAACAACAATTTAAAAAAAAAAAAAAAACTGTATAGAAGAAATATGAAGTGTAACATTGAGGGAATAAATTTATACCCTCAAGACAAAGACTGACTTCAGAATAAAGAATTTAAAGTGCTAACAGTTTTGGATCCTGCCTAATTGTGCTTTAGGAATTCATGGGAAGATTTGTATGATTTGATGGAGCTTCTAGTGAACTGCTTTATTTGACACAATTCTCGTAAATACCTTAGTTCCCACGCTAGGTGCTGGTTTCCTCTCTGACCTTCTCAACTCACTCCAGACATATTGCATTCAAGAGCCCTCCTTGCCCAGTGTTTCCATAGTATTCACCAGTGGGAAACAGCAGGAAGGGGTCAGTGGTTAGAGGAAGGTTAAGATGAGTCAAGCTTTCCACATAGGTATCTTCTGCAAATCTGCCCCAGGGCTGGCTGTAGTTTTCAAAAAAAGGTCAAGTGGTGTCCACACAGCCGTGTGTGGAAATTCTGCAACTGTACCCTTCCAGGGCCATTCTGGTGTAGCATGAATGCCATACTGCCATTGGTCTCAGGTACCTGGATATTTCTGTTAAACCAGTGTCCACATTTGGCTTTGTAAATACTTCCTTTGTTGGAAGTTCCTCACCCTGCTGCGTGGCAGCACTATCTGTCCTCTGTTAAACATCTCATGAACTGGGGCTTTCCCTTGTTCCAAAGAGACCCATCCTAAACAAGTGGGAAGGTAAAAGTCAACACCAAAGACTGCCCTCTGACCTTCACACTGGATTCAGTGGCACAAGCCTGCACCCACACGCCCTCACAAACACACTCACACATCTCTCTCTCACCAATATATAACATTTTAAAGAATAAATACACATTATACATTTATGTGTTCTTAATCTGGAAAGCATGAAAAGATGAGTCTTTTCATCCTAACCGAGCACAGAATAAAATCCTCACATCTCTGGCCATGACATCATCCCTACTTGCAAATGTGTTTGATTTAATGAGTGAATTCCTCAGAAGAGGCAATAAAGTTAATTTTCAACAAGTTGATTTAAGTATGAACAATTTGATTCTATATTTTTTAAAAAGAAATACTTAAGCTGAATTTTAATAATCTTGTGGTCTCAGTGATGAAAGGAAATGACCTGAAACAATGTCAGGAACTCTAATGGAGGCACACTCCCCAGCAGTTATGGAGCTATCCATATCATGATGGACTTGTTCCATTTCATATGCGTCCTGTTGGGGGCATGTTGAGAATCGAACTCAGAGCTTCCTGTGTGCAAGGCATTTCTCCACACCCAACTGTGGCTAAACCCTCCTCTTCCTCTGGTCCCTCGCCACCCCCTTTTTAAAAAAGACCCTTGGTTTGTTATATTGCCCAAGTTGGCAACTCTGGCTATCCTCCTGTCTCTACCTCCTGAATACGAGGATTATAGGTGCATTTATAGCACCTATAATAGCTAGATAATGTTGACAAAGTAAATTCCTTTGTGAAGAATTGATGCTGGGATGTATTTTCTGTTGCTGACAAGCCAGAGGCCTGCCCATTCTACCTAGCCAGTTTCAGGTCAGCCAGGACTGCACAGCTGCACCCTGTTTCAAAAAGCCAAATGGAGGCTGGAGAGATGGCATGGCCCAGAGGTTAGGAGTGTGCACTGCTCATTTCCCTAGGCCCACATCAGTAGGCTCCCTATTACCTATAACTCCAGCTCCAGGAAGATGTCAAGTCTATGGCCTCTGAGGGCAACTGCAGTCCTGAACGTATACCACATCCCACCCAGACATATAATTTTAAAAAGGCAAATAATCTAGTATCTAGATTAAAGACAAATAATCTAGAACAAGAGGTAAGGCGACCATTTGCTGGGCTGCACTTTCTCCTCCTCTGTCTCCTCCTGTGTTTCTCTGCTCCTTCTTTCCTGCTTTCCACTTCCCGCTTTGCCCACCTTTGACCTTGTGCAAGACAAATCTGAGTTGTCTCTGAGGCCATAAGGTCACAAAGCTGGTTTGCTCTCCAGAGCCCATTCTCTGGTGGCTTCCTGTGATCTCTACTGGGACCAGAGTGCAGGTGATGAAAGGGTCATCTGCAAACTGTGAGGACACAGGAAATGCAGCCTCAAGAGGCACATTTTATGCTTAAATACAAAGGACAGCACAGCCTGCCAGGAGCTGTCCCCAGGAGCATGAACCTATGTCCTATGTGTCTATTACAGAGTGGGAAATGAGTGAGGAGTAGAGGACAGAGGGAACACGGTGCTCATTTGCCTGGTAAGAGACTGGCACACTAGTTATTCTTCATTCAATAACTGTTGCTCTAAATTACCTCTTAGCGAACCAAATCCTGGTAAAAGAAGGGGGATTGTATTATGAAATGGGAAAAAATTCAGATTGTTTTTGGGAGGCTTTTTGTTGTTGTTGTTGCTGTTACTGGTCTATAGAGGGAAGCCACACTTCTGTAAAAACAAACCTGGGACATTTCAAAATGATCACTGTATTCCTAAAGATGCATGGAGAGAGCAGATCTCCTGGTACCCACATGCTCTCTTCTTAAGAAACCACTTCCTGAGTCAGAAGCACTAGTAAGAAGAAATCAGTGTTTTTGCAGATAGTCCCCAAAGTAGGATGTTTGAGATATCTAATAGTTAAAATAAAAAAGTATGTCTGGCAAAGCTGACCTTATGTGTCTTCTGTGGAATACTATCTCTCAATCGAGAGAAATACATAGACATTATTGTACTTTAGGCCTTTAATATCTGGGGAAAGTTATCATATTAAGTCTTTTCTCATTTGTTTGTTTGTTTTGTTTTCAGCTTGGAGCAATATGTTGTTTTCTTTCTAGTTTTTCTAGAAAAAAAGGTCTTGCTGTGTCCCCTAGGATGGCCTCCAGTTTGTCATCTCCCGCCTCAGCCTCTAGAACGCTGGGGTTACAAGTGTGCACACCATGTCCATCTTGCGTTTCCAGAATCAGTATTCCACAGTCCTCGTGTCTGTTTCTTTAGTGTGTAAACTTTTCCCTCAAAGAGCTAACGTTGAACCGAGAAGTTGCAGTTCTTTCTTCTCTCCAGCATTATTAGCAAATCTTTCCTCCCACTTCCTAAAGAAATAACCAACAATTTCACATACTTTCCTGAGCAATGGTGGGAAATACGGTAATTAATTTACCTCTCTGCTGCTCAAGTTTGAGGGAAATGTTACAGGTTAAAAGAATAATAACTTCCTATTATGGAACAGAGATGGTATGAAGGATTTCCTATTTTATTGTTTTAAAAATTAATGTAGGGATTTTTCTTTTTAATTTGGAGGCAAGTTACCAAAAAGGGTGTGTGTGTGGATCTTTATCATCTCAAGCTTTAAAATTGTACACAAAAGTTCATCTCCACTCCTTTCCCTGACATTTTCCTATAACAAAACACTCGTTCAACAGTCAGAGTGGTGCATACAGCTGCTGGTCAGGAGCTCGAGATGGGGATTTGGTGACATTATCTTGCCTATTCTCCCAGGTAACCATTTTAAAACACTGTGTGTGTTTTACCCTATCATCTGTCTTCAGCTAATGTTCATCTGTTTAACTATTTCCCAAGGGCATGTAACTATATTTTATTCTATCCTTTGTCTCAGTGGAACCCTTAACTATTTCCTTTATATGTATAACTATGCAACAGGAATGAGATCAGAATCTGGTAGCTTCTAGAAATGTTCCATTTCATGTTTTAAAGAATACTCCAGCTGGGGTGCAGCTCACTCTTAGAATACTTGCAAACATGCTCACAGCCTTGGCTAGGCTCCCCAGCTCCTCCTCGAGGTAAGTTCAATTTTCTGAGGCACTGTTTTGGTTGGAGGCTCCTAATCAACCCAAGTAGACACAAGAGCAATTAATGCAGGACAGCACAAAAGATGTCCTGGGAGAGAGGGGCTGATGGATCAGGGCCGCAGAACAGACTCCGGAGGTGAACTGCGATCCTGCAATGCCAGTTGAAGCAAGTATTGAAGCATAAAAATGGTAAACATTTGTTGCCAAGTCACAGTAGCAATTTTCATCAATCAGGATTTAGAGATTAGGGGCTTCCTTGAATGTTTCATTGTTGCAAGCTTGTCAGTCCCACACATTTGTTCCGTCTGTTGTTAGGAACAGCCAGGATGTTTCTAGAGAACTAAAGATGCATGTTGATGATTTCTAGGGTTCATGGAGGAGGTGGTCCAGCTATTGGAAGGTTCTCAGCTCCTCTAGGGCTTGGGAACATGAATTTTGTTTCACCCTACAGGTAAAACGGAGTCTGAAGTCAAAGTGGTGGTGCTCAGGCCAAGGCGCCTTGGCCTGATCCCTTCAGCATTAGCTTGACAAAACTGAAACTTAAAATGTTAATACCTGTACAGGGACAAAATGGAGATTGTAAAGTTTCATTTGGGAAACAAATTTTTTGTGACTAAGAAGTAGTAAGAAATGCCTGAAGAATTTTGTGGTGATTCTTGGTTGTCTCTAAAGTTACTCTGTTTGTTTGTTTGTTTGTTTTGTTTTGTTTTGTTTTTTTCAGACAGGGTTTCTCTCTGTAACAGGCCTGATTGTCCTGGAACTGGCTCTGTAAAAATCAGGCTGGCCTCGAACTCACAGAGATCCACCTGCCTCTGCCTCCCAAGTGCTGGGATTAAAGGCACGTATTACTACTACCTGGCAACACTGATTTATTCAAAGAAGTAATCATGTGTTTAAGATTTTATTATTTTTAGTCTCATAGCTTGGGGCCCAAGTCGATATATAATCAAATAATCTGTGCTGTGGATCTGATTAACTGTGTTGTGTGGAGTTTCTTGTAGTTGACCTCCTACGGCTTAATTTCTCAACTTCATTTTAATTACAGTATTAGTTGATACAATTAAAAAAGAAAAACCACTAAACTTACAAATTAAATTGCTATATCCAAAGCCAATAAAAAGTGCTATAGCATTAATATTTTAAATAATACACAGACACAGGAAACGATGACTGAGGCATTACAGCTAATGATAGAAACATTGTTTTCAAAGGTTCTATGTCCTCAGTACTGTCTTCTTCATGTAAATCCGGCTCAGGATACATTTGTGGGATCACTTTCCCAAGAGGTCAGGGAGTTTTAGACTGTTCTCAGGCCAAAGTCCATTTCTCCAATCTGGCCCTGGATCTCACAGATGCTTACCATTGGCTACCAGAGAGACGTGCCCAGAGTCAGCCCTGGAAAAACAAACCTGTGTCAAAGCCTGGGTGAGTCAGCCCTATGGTTTTCAGCTTATTAAAGTTATAAAATGACAGGTTGAACAATGTACACCTTGTATATCAAATTTGTTAGCAATTCGAAACTTGGAATCTATGTCCCCGAGGGTCCTCAACCACAGCTCTAGTTTCCTGAATGCAGAAGCTGAATGAAACAACAGCCATGAGATTTACAGAGTCTGTTAGCTTTATCGGCCATTTTTCTTCACTTTGGACCTTATTTATGTACAGTCTCGCAGTCTTGGCCACACTTTTACTCTAAATTCTGCAGACTCTCTTCGTCACATGGCAAAGAGAAATGCTTCTCAGTGGCAGAGGCAGCAGCTCACAGGGAAGATTGTTTTGTAAAAGAAACAGTTCGAGGCCAGCCTGGGTTACCAAGAGAGTTCCAGGAGAGGCACAAAGCTACACAGAGAAACCCTGTCTTGAAAAACCAAAAAAAAAAAAAAAAAAAAAAAGAAACAGTACAGCTGCAGATTATAACCATCACTTAATCTAATTAGCAATTTTACTGCTCATGATCATTCTTGAGGGGATTTTAATATAGAAAATAGGTTAATAGAACTGGACAAGAAAATTCTTGATCAGTTTATGGAATTGGGGCTATGAATTAATAAGATGGCATATGCTTCTACCTGGGATATATGGATGTTGGCTAACCATATCAATCCAGGATTTTTCAGTTGCCTTCTTGCTCAGGGTGTGGCCTCCGGCTAATATGGTTCTCTCCCGAGAGCTTGTGAGAATGCAAACTTGCAGCCCCCCACCTCAGAATCAGAGTCCAAGTTTTAGGAAGATCCACAAGTGATTCCTATGCACATGAGGTTTAGAGAAAACACTTTCCTGGTTCATAGGGACTTCCAACTTGGTTCAGACTTGCAAGCTAGCTAAGATTCAATGGACAATTGTCCTACCAATGGTTTTATTGTTCTTTTTCTTTTTCTTTTTTCTTTTCACAGAAATAAACACAGCTCTTTTGAAAAGGATTCATCCCACTCCCAAGACAAAGACAATGAATGCACCTGACCTCTGGAGTCCTCCAGAAGTACAGTTTTGCTTTGCTGTGGCTAACAATTCCTGCCCTAGGAAGGAGAGGCCCACGTTTGTCATCTGTGCCATGTACCTTGTCATGATTGGAGCAATAGTGATGACCATGCTGGGAAACATGGTTGTGATCATTTCTATCGCCCACTTCAAACAGCTCCACTCCCCAACCAACTTCCTTATTCTCTCTATGGCCACCACGGACTTCCTGTTGAGCTGTGTGGTCATGCCTTTCAGTATGATCAGGTCCATAGAGTCCTGCTGGTATTTTGGAGACCTCTTTTGCAAAGTTCACAGCTGCTGTGACATCATGCTCTGCACCACCTCCATTTTTCCACCTCTGTTTCATCTCAGTTGACCGCTACTATGCTGTTTGTGACCCTTTGCATTATGTCACCAAAATCACCATCCCTGTCATAGAGGTCTTTCTACTTGTCAGTTGGTCCATTCCCATCTTTTTTGCCTTTGGCTTGGTATTCTCAGAATTAAATTTGATTGGTGCTGAGGATTTTGTTGCAGCCATTGACTGTACAGGTTTGTGTGTGTTGATATTTAACAAGCTCTGGGGGGTGTTAGCTTCTTTCGTAGCCTTCTTTCTGCCTGGGACAGTCATGGTGGGGATTTACATACACATTTTCACAGTTGCCCGAAAGCATGCCAGGAAGATCGGTACAGGTCCTGGGACAAAACAGGCCCTCTCAGAAAGCAAGGTGAAAGTCACATCCAAAAAAGAAAGCAAGGCCACCAAGACTTTGAGCATTGTCATGGGAGTGTTTGTGTTGTGCTGGCTACCATTTTTCATCTTGACAATCATAGACCCTTTCATTGATTTTACAACCCCTGAAGATTTGTATAACGTTTTCCTCTGGCTAGGTTATTTTAATTCCACTTTCAATCCCATCATATATGGCATGTTCTATCCTTGGTTTCGTAAAGCTCTGAGGATGATAGTCACAGGAATGATCTTTCGTTCTGACTCTTCTACCTCAAGCCTGCATCCTGCACATTCTTAGGCAATGCCCCCCTTTAGCCTAGCTTCTTTTTAAAGAAACGATCTTGTATGCTCTTTCTTCCCAAGAAAAGAGGAGTTGGGTGGTTAGATGAGAAAATTTCCCAGCAGACATTATGGCCACCTGAGACAGCAGTAGATCTAACGTGCTTTTTGCCATTGTTGCTGGTGTGTGTATGCGCACCACAGCTCACAGAGTGGTTCATTTCTGGGCTGCTACATAGGGCACTCATTTGAACAAACAAGAAAACCAATTTCCAACAAATGCTGGGGACTCCTGAAGTGTGAAATTTGGGGATTTACTCCTTTGGCTTAAATTTAATGAGAATGTCCTCACTTGAACTTGGAACATCAGGGACAGAGACACAAACACTTTCTACAATTACTGACAGCCATGTACCATCTCTAATTATCCAAACCTCTGCTAAGACCTTTATTGTTTGTATAGAGGATTGATAAAGAGCTTGTGCATACCAGGGGCCCAAAAATTAAGGAATATGCGACAAGAGCAGGTAAAACAAAGCAGACAGTTATCAATACTTTCAGATTTAAGTCTCTTTTCAGGAAGAATTGATGAGGGATTCATCACATCTAATAATGCTGAACTGTCAGTAGATGAGAAAAAGAAGTAAAGAAAGAGTCTTAGCAAAACTAACTTTTCCTTTTTTCTTTTGATGTACATCTTTGCTGTATACTGGTATATATACATTCTGTGAGCATATGTACTGATGTGTGTGTGTGTGTGTGTGTGTGTGTGTGTGTGATGGTGTAGGGGGCAGGAGTATGTGTTTGTTTGGTGTGTGTGTGGTGTGTGTGTGGTGTGTGTGTGTGCATTAACTGTTAACCAAGTGAAGGTTATTTACAAAACTGAACTCTATTCCTGTCCCATACTTTGAGACATTGTTGTCTCACTGAATGTCATTTCTCCACATCTTCTTTGTCTCTCCCTTCCTCCTCTCTCAGACATGAATTTCACTAATGTCTGCCCCTTGTCATCTTATTTCTTCTTTTCTAATTCCTGTAGTAATATCAGCACACTTGGCTCAGTGGATTCTCCTTGGCCAATGCCTTCACAGTCTGTTGTAGGATACTGTGACCTGTGTTCCAGTGTTCATGTCTGTAAGTCTTAAGTGAACTCTTTATGAGCCTGTTTTCATCTTTGATCTACCCTTAGCCCAGTATTTCCACTGGCCAATTGCTCTTCAGTGAAAAACACCTCTAAAGAAACATTTCTATTCCTAGCTGGGAGCCCCCGGGAATCTCTTGACCTGCATGTACTGTTAAATATCTGAGCTTGCAGAGGTCAGGATTTGCTCATATGAATAGAACACCTTTAGGGTACGGAGAAGGTTCAGTAAATTACTCTTAATATCACAGGACAATAGTTGAAGTGAAAATTGGGCTTTGAGGTGATTGGCCACAGTTTATTGTCTTGTGGTTGAGGTCATTTAACCCTTTAGATACCCTTCACCCTGAAAGCTGATGGCAGCATCCAGAAGCTGAGGTACTCTTTCTTTTCAAAGAGCCAAAGGCACAAGGGAGTTCCTCAGGGCTGTACCTCAATCCAGGTCTTGAAGGTACAAGATGTTCTCTTATAATTAATTGCAGGGACAGATTAAGACTTCCTTCTATGGTGGGCCTCCTTCCTTCTGGTAGTTCAACAATGTCCTTTGCACTACTGAACCTAAGTGACTGAATGGAGGGGGCAGTCACACATCACATATTCATTCTTTCCATTGAATCTAAAAATAACACATAATCTGTGACAATATGAGGAACTGGGGCCTGAGATTTTCTAACAGGTCAACATTTTCCACAAAAAGGCCAACTAAAGGAAAATGAAGGGGCTGATAGAAGCCTCTACCAACGTCAAAATCATTCCTTATGTTAAGGAATTTTATAGTTTATAAGAGTGTCCATGAATATTATAAAGTGCATTTTAGAACATTCTGGTATATTCTTCCTATGCCTGAAGTAGAAAGCAGAAATAAAATGTCATACCATGTATCTTCCAATTCTTCTTTTTAGAAGACCCCTTAGTGTCCATGGATATTACTAAAGTGTTTTCCAGAACACTCTGGTATACTCTTCCTATTCCTGAAGTAGAAAGCAGAAATGAAATGTCAAACCATGTATCTTCCAATTCTTCTCTTTAGAAGACCTCTCTGGGTTGGATAGAGTCACCATTATCTCAGAAAGTTGGTGACTTCCATGGATCCATGGCTCTGTACCCAAACACATTAAGGTTAATAAACATCGACTTAGCCCTACTATTTGCCTGTAGCTTCTTTGAGTGCTTGTGGTTCAGAGGTGAGTGAAACAAGTTGCATTTTTGAGGGACTGCTGCCCTAAAGGGGAGGAACAGCCACTTACCAGGACTGAAGGACCATGGATGCTATGAAAATTCCAGACCCAGGAAGCTTCGAGAGCACAGAGGGAGAAAACTTAGCCTCATTTGGCTATAGTGGAGACTGTGCCTTTTACATCAAATAGACATATCAGGTTAAGTAAGAGAGGCAGCATCTTCACAAGAGTTGAGATAAACGCTAGGGAAGGTAATGAGAGCCTCAGAGAAACACCCCTAAGCTTATCTCATGACGCTTTGAGGAAGCAGGATTGTGCAGGAACTCACAAGCGCTGAAGTGGGGCTGGAACACGAGCTGGTAAAGACACTGGTGAGCAATGGCCTCTGGATAGCTGGTGTTTTGTGGTCTGTGCTCCTACATTTTATGGCAAACTCAGGACCACTGGTGCTCTAGAGTGCCAGCTGTCAGGAAGACAAGCTGGATGCAGAGCAGAAGTCTGTTGCTCAGCTGGAGCCCATTGACTTCTCCTTCTCTCCAGGGCAGTATCAACTTACTGCTAAGTTGCAGAATGATGGCCATGGCCTCTTTTGTCCTTTTGAGTCTTGAGAGCATCCAGTATGTGATCCTTTAAATTGGGATCACGGCTAGAAAGATATTTGGGAGATGTAGTTTCTAGCTGAAGTCGCATAACATGACTTGCCATAGGAAATAAAATGAGAGAAAAGAACACAGACTGTCAGAATAGAGTCAGGTCAGCCAGCCAGTGAGGACAGGCTGAGCTGCATGGGTGAGGGACAAGGCTTGAGGAGCCCCCCCCCATGCAAACTGCTAAGAAACTACATCTAATTGGTGAGTAGGAAGATCGAAATATGAACCTATTCCAACTACTAAATTTCCACACTTGTCTCCATATCTCATTAAAACATTTAAGTTCTGTGTAACCCAGACTGGCTTATGTCTCTTAATCCTCCTGCCTCAGCTTGTTGGGTGCTGACACAACAGGTCTCCATCTCTATTCCAAACTAGCTCTGGTGCTACTAGACTGATATATGAACTAAGAGGTAAAAACTAACTTATTCAGTGTAAAGAGAATATTTGATCATCCTCTCTCTGGGGCCTATTCCCAGTTTAGGAAGGGTCTCCCACAGAACCTGTGCTAGCTGCTTCAGCACAGGTCTGTAACCCTCATGTTGGCTCTGAAATGATCTTCTGGGGGACACACTTGCTTAGAGAGAGAGGAAGGAGGTAATGAAGACAGGGTTCTGGGGCAATCCCTCTAACGTTTCACCTCCTGGAAGCAGCTTAGTCTTATCCTCTATGTTGTCACCCTGCTGCTCTAATCTATAGGCCACTGAAGGTTCTGTGCTAGTGAGAAAAGCTTATTCATCTCCACCATCCCAGAGAGCAACACAATGAAATGAGACTCGGATCTCCTGTTATGTAGCTTGTCTTTTGTGCCCTTAGTCACAACATGCCATCACGTAAAATTGTGCTTTTACAGCGGTCCTGCTCTTCTCAGTGATGTCTCCTCCCTTGCTCTTCACGTAAGAAGGCTTTGGGGCATGCAGCAGCAGAAGCTACTCATGGACAGAGGGGCTGGATTTGTCGCAAAGCAGAAAGATGGTCATTCCAGGCTTCCATCCTTTTGGGAGGGACGAGTTAATGAAGAAAGCCTGGGTTAGAGAGTACAACAAGCCAAGCTAGCTTGGCTAGTTCTCCTACGTGATCCTCAACAACTTCTTTTGCCTTTACTTTCTAATCTGTATACAAACCCAGCAACAATCTCCCTGCTCTGTGGGATCAATGGCTGTGCAAATTAGACATATGCAATAATTCTTACCATTATCCATCATATTCCTTTAAAAACTTTATAGATTCTTCCTTTCATAGGAGAGATTTTTTTTTTTTCACAAAAGTGCAATAAGGCTGATGAGATGGCTCAGGTAAAGGTGGTGGCAGAACAAGCCTAGCGAACTGTGTTCAATCCTCTGAACCCACATAACAGTGGAAGAAGAGAAGGAACTCCATGGAGTATAATGAAGGAACCAACCACAGACCCACTGTGAGCTGTCACTCCCTGTGGACATGCGTCCACAGAGACGTGCATGTTCAGTTTTGTCATACCCGACTTCTTGGTATCTGTCTTTCCTACTCAAAATGTTAGATGTTTTATCAGCTTGTGTCCCCATGAGCAGAAGGGCAGTGTGGCGGTGGGTGCATAAAGGGTGTGGTAGAAAACAGCTGCTCACATCATGGCAGCTGGACAATAGGCAAAGAGGTATAAAGGAAGGGACCAGGACAAGATGCAGCTGCCAAGGACACGCCCCAGTGACCTGCTGTCTTTGACCAAGCATCACCTCCCTCCTTTCCTTCCACTAGATGCATCAAGTACAAGTAAATGAAGAGGCTAACTTATTTATTGTTAGGTCAGAGTCCTCATGATCTAATCACTTCTGGAACACCCCCCCCACACACACACACCCAGGGCATGTTTTATTAATCTCCCAGGTGTTTCTCAGTTCAATCAAATTAAAAGTTAAGGTTCACCATCATTTTTACTAATAATGACATGGCTGTATTGGCCAGTGACAGTAGAACTATATCATCAAGTTTTATTTATTTATTTATTTATTTCCAGAGCTGAGGACCGAACCCAGGGCCTTGGTGCTCTACCAGTGAAGTGTATCCTCAACCCCTATTATCAAGTTTTAGATACGTTCTTATTTATTCTTTGACACTTTAATGTACAAGATTAAATATGTTTTGATCAAATTCTTGCCCATTTCCTTCCCTTTCTTTTTCCCACTAAATCTCTCTTCTATTTCATATATTTTAAAATATAATCTACTGCTGGGCGGTGGTGGCACACTCCTGTAATCCCAGCACTCGGGAGGCAGAGGCAGGCAGATCTTTGCGAGTTCGAGGCCAGCCTGGTCTACCGAGTGAGATCCAGGAAAGGCGCAAAGCTACACAGAGAAACCCTGTCTCGAAAAAACCAATACATATATATATATATATATGTATATATATATACATATATATATATATATATATATATATGTATATATATACACACACACACATATATATATGTATGTATGTATGTATAATCTACTAAGTTCAATAAGGATTGCTTGCATAAGTGAGGATATGGGACTATGTATTGAACTGTGGGCAACTCATCAGTGACTACCACTAAAGAAAAATGACTACCGCACCTCTAGCAGCCAATAGCTCCTTATATAGAGGTAGAGCCTTATGAGTCTCTCTCTCAATGATAGAATATTGACAGGCTCAATCTTGCACATATCTGTTTTAGGCAACCTCAGCTCATAAGTGAATTTATAAGTACAATCAATGTTCAAGTCATGTCTGGAAGAGAGTATTCACAGCACTCCTTCCCATTCTCTGGCTCTTACATTCTCTCCTGACCCCTACCATCCAAGATATTTCACAAACCACGATGGAGCAGATGATATAGGATATCCCAATCAGAGTTGAGCACTCAACAACAGTCAGTCATGTATTTTCAATGTTGTGATCAGTTGTAACTCTCTACAGTAGCCACTGGCTACTTAAAAAATATAAGCTGTTCTGACCAAGTTCAGAGAAACACAAACCTTTGGGTATAAACATAAACATTTAGGGGGCAGCTTGACAACATGAGTATTTAGCAAATCAGCAGCAGTAAGTTCTTCCTTAGGGCCTATGACCTCTTCTGCCATGGACTTTCAGCCAGATTTATAACAGGTGTATATTCACACCTATAAAGTAGTCCTCAAATCCAACCAGAAAGTGGCTGATTACCTAACATTCATGCCAATATTGCACCAGCAGGCACACTGTTATAATTAGTTCCAGTGATAGCAAAATATATTGTTGCAGGAATTACACTGTAGTTTAGTTACTCCATCTTCTACCAGAGACACTCAGATTATACCAAGCTTTTACTATTCACAGTTTTCCACAGAAATATCTTTAGTATACACAGTTCATATTTGTGTGGTTATCTTTCTGAGATGTATCCCTTTAATTGTTATGGCTAGTTCCAAGAATTCATTGTCACTAACCATCCCGACTCCTTGTTCTAGAAAGTAAGAAAGACTTAAACAAATGCCTATAAGAAGAAGACATGGTATTATTGGTGAAATTATTAAAGCCACTCCACATAGTTAAAAGGGAGGTTTATTTTGTGGGGTAACTTACAAATGAAGGGGTAGGTTGCAGGGTCTGGCAAAGGTATAGCACAGTCTGGCGGTGTTCTCTGGAGAACTCTGCTCGGTCTACCTCCAGCGTCCAGGGTCCCGGAACCAAGCGAGAGACCTCCTCTCGATCCTTGGTCTTCCCCACTTCCTCCTCCGCCCTGCCTTATGGGCGTGACCATTACCGAAGCCTCAATGGGGGTTAGAACTTCCAGGCCAATGCTGGGATGGCTATCCACTATATGGTATATGTTTTAAAAAGAGGAGAAGAAGAAAACCAAGTTCATGTAGATGATGCTAGCTATGGCAAGATGAAGGTCTGCCACCAAGAGTTCTACAGAGCTCAGTCAAGTGAAGCTATAGTACAAATCCTAACCACAGACTTGTGCTCCTCCCCTGTCTCACCAACATCCTCCTCGTGCCTTTGATACCCATTTCCTGGGCCCACTGTGCCAGCTCCAAGGGCTGTAGAGCTTTGCAGCCAATACAGCTCTTACAGAGCAGCAGCCCAACTTCTAAGCCAGATTGTGCATCTCATCCTAACTCATTTGGTACCTGTGAGGCAGGGTAAAAGCTACACCACAAAGTGTTCTTCATAGCATCAGCATGTTAGCTTGTCTAGAGCATCCTCCATCATAGGGGATTCATGTTCCCTATGCAGCTGATGGATGCCAGGTACTGGGAGAGACTTTAAGCTCAGTTCCTCCTGTCATAAAGATTGTATTGATGGGGCCCCAGAAAGAGATGGGAATTGAAAGTCAAGCATCTTACAGAATGCTATAAATTAAGTACAGAGAATTTGAGTACAGAGTACATATGAGTAGGGCATGCAGTCTTTGGGAATCCAGGAATAACTATTTAAAAATGTGTACAGTATAGAGGAGGTCAGGCAAAATGTAGTGGGGGTGATTTAGGAAGTGGGGACATTTGAAAGACATCAGAATGTCCCCATGTTGAAGACACTTACCACCCTGCTACAATAAATTGTAAATTCCTTAAGAACCACCTCATAATAACATAAAGATGAATCTTAAGCAAATGCCTAAGAGACTACAAATTTAGAGAACATGCAAAATAGCAAGAGAAATGAATTAATAACTGTTGATTGCGAGAAGATTAGGACCCGTTGCTCCCAGAGAGGTCACACATCTTCCAAGATCACACAGCACTAACATTAGAAGGGATAGTCAAAGCAGATTTGCCTCTCTGCAGAGCCCATGCTCTTTGTATTCTTGCTTACCAAATTTTCCTCCTTATAGGGTTTAGCAGCTGAGGCACTACTAAAGGTGGGTTGTTTTGTAGTCCATAAACACACCTGGATTACTTCTTCATTTGAAGACAGTTGCTTTTACTATTGATTCTGAGAATGTGAATCGTCATTTGATCAGATTACTGTGATTGCTCTTTTATGTCAAAACTATAATTAGAAACACTCAGCTCTTGGAACACTCAGCCCTAAACCGGGTGTCTCCATCAATTTCCTCCACTCAGGGCTCCGAAAACCTTGCCGAAAAGGGGACTGCAAGAGTGTAAGAGCCAGAGGGGATGGAGGACACCAGGAGACAAGGCCCTCTGAACCAACAAGATCAAAGCTCAGATGAACACACAGAGACTGAGGCAGCATGCACAGGGTCTGCACAAGTCTCTGTGTATATATTATGGCTTCCAGTTTAGTGTTGTTATGGGATTCTTGAGTGTGAGAATGAGTGAGTCTCTCGGTGTTTTGTTTTTTGTTTTTCTCTCTCTGTGTGCCTTCTCTTGGGTTCTTTTTTTTTTTTTTTAATTTGTCCAAATCTGTTGCATTAGCTTTTGTTTTATCTTATTATATTCTATTATTATGCTTTAGAAGCCTGTTAGTTTTCTAATGAAAGACAGAAAGGGAGCAGAAGTGGGAAGGGACTGGGAAGAGAAGAGGGAGGGGAAACTATAATCAGGATATATTATACGAGGGAAAAAAACTATTTTTAATAGAGGGGTAAAAGGAAATCATTCTTAAAACTTTTTATCTGGCTGTTTCTTTTGTGTTTTGTTTGTGGGTTTTTTTTTTTTGTGTGTGTGTGTGTGTGTGTGTGTGTGTGTGTGTGTGTATGTGTTTGTAACCATTGCTGTCCTGGGACTTCCTCTGTAGACCAGGCTGGCCTTGAACTCACAGAGATCTGTCTGCCTCTGCCTCCCAAGTGCTGGGACTATCTGGCTGTTTCTAATACACTTAGTATGTTCCTTTAGAATCCTTAGCTTTTTCTCTGAAATAGCTTTATATAGTCTTTTTGGCGTGACCAACCTTCAGAACCATTTTCTTAAGAATCTACTCTTTTCCTTATTTATAAGAAACAGTGTCTTTGAGTCCAGTTCAGACTGACTTCAAGTTTATGATCCTTCCAGATTGAGGGATTTATAGGTGTACTCTACCACTGCTCAGGTAACAGTCATTGTTGTTCTTATGTCAGTAGAAATGTACAAAGAAACTCCTAGAGTACAAAAGTGTTTGAAAGGGTTTTAAAACCCCTGACATTAACTAAAGCATCTATCTAGTAATTATCTACGAAAGGGTAACTTGGCTAGTTTCAAACACAGGAGTGAAAAGCAGAACCTAAAACCCCAATGTATTTAAATTGCACGTCTAATTAATTGCCGTATTGAAAAGGAAAGGAAACAATGGAGTCTGTGAATAATAGCGTGGACTGGTCCCTCGGCACTCCTTCACTGTTTGTTTGTACCAACCCACAGGGAGGAGCAGGTTCTTCTGAGAATATGAAATCTCCCTCTGGCCTCATGCCTGTCACTTTTGCTGATAAAAGAGCTCTGTGCATATCTGTATCCACTTGGAACAGACACTTCTTCTTTTATGGGGTGACTAATTCCTGTCTGAGTAAGTAATTTGAAAACTCCCAGCTTTACTTTGAAATTTTTTACATTTATTATTATTTCGTTTGTGTTTGAGACATGGCTGCTGTATCCTGGATTAGTTTTGAACTTACTGTCGTACTAAGGATGGTCCTGGACTCATGGTTTTCCTGCCTTCACCTCCCTTGTGATGAGATTACAGGTGTGCATGACCGCACTAAGTTGATGTGGTGCCAGTGATCAAACACAGAGCTTTGTGCACACTTGGAAAAAAAAAAATCTACATGGTGAGCTACATCCTCAGGTCCTCAGCTCAATGTGTCAGTATATGTTTCGTACTCTACAGGTTGGTAGAGTGTGAATCAATCAAGTATTTTCTCATCTCAGGTAGTTTCACTCTATGTGTCATATTTTTAAAAATGTGCAATGCAAAAAACTGCATTAAGGAATTTTTGTCCTTCTAATTATTCGTCTGCTGAATTCTTATTTGGGGATGAGTTGTTACAATCAAAAACTTGAACCTACTGAATTATTGTCAGTTTACTTAATTATTGAAGGAGAAGGCTATATATTCTCTCCCAAGAAACAATGTGTTCATAATAGTTAATTTATCTCTTAGTTCAAACTCAAAAATTTAAATCTCACTTGGTGAGTGCCTTACCAAAAAAGGAGAATGCTTTACGATTTTATATGGAATACTATGACACACTTTCCTTTAAGGAAACATTTAGCCTATGTCCTCTTTTCTTTTTTTTAAGGATATCATCTACAGTAGTTTTAAAAGAGCCAGTCTGATGGACCAGCTAACATAGCTCAGTCCCGAACTTCTAGTCTCATACTACACTTGATTTTCAGGGTGTATTTGATCCAGTACTCAGGATCAATCAACTCAACCACCCTTTAGTTTTCTCTTCTTGAGATCATTCTGTGCATATTTAAGAAACAATAATTATAATCATTTTATTATTTTAGTAGAAAAGGAGACCAGATCCCAGAGAAAGCCAAAGAACAGAATCTGTAAATGAGAGCTGTCCTCCTCCCGAGTGCTCAAGAGCAGCCTCCAGTATTCTGCTTCCAGGTGAATGGGTCTTGCCCTAGGACAGTCCACCCTCTGGCCATCCAGGTGGTCATCTACCTGGCCTGCACAGTAGGTGTGCTGATCACAGTCCTGGGGAATTTGTTTGTGGTGTTTGCCGTGTCTTACTTCAAAGTACTCCACACTCCCACTAACTTTCTGTTGCTCTCCCTGGCCCTGGCTGACATGTTGCTGGGTCTGCTGGTACTCCCCCTGAGCACTGTCCGCTCAGTGGAGAGCTGCTGGTTCTTTGGGGACTTCCTCTGCCGTCTGCATACGTACCTGGACACGCTGTTCTGCCTCACCTCCATCTTCCATCTCTGTTTTATTTCCATCGATCGTCATTGTGCCATCTGTGACCCCCTGCTCTATCCCTCCAAGTTCACGGTCAGGATAGCCTTCCGGTACATTGTGGCAGGGTGGGGGATACCAGCAGCCTACACTGCCTTCTTTCTTTACACAGATGTGGTAGAGAGAGGGCTCAGCCAGTGGCTAGAAGAGATGCCCTGTGTGGGCAGTTGTCAGCTGCTATTCAATAAGTTCTGGGGCTGGTTAAACTTCCCTGCATTCTTTGTTCCCTGCCTCATCATGATTAGTTTGTATGTGAAGATCTTTGTCGTTGCTACTAGGCAGGCTCAGCAGATCAGCGCCCTGAGCCAAAGCTTGGCTGGGGCCGTCAAGAGAGAGAGAAAAGCTGCCAAGACGCTGGGCATTGCTGTGGGCATCTACCTTGTGTGCTGGCTTCCCTTCACTGTTGACACACTAGTTGACAGCCTCCTTAACTTTATCACTCCGCCCCTGGTCTTCGATATCTTTATCTGGTTTGCTTATTTCAATTCAGCCTGTAACCCCATCATTTACGTCTTCTCCTACCGGTGGTTTCGGAAGGCACTGAAACTCCTCCTGAGCCGGGAGATCCTCTCACCCCGGACACCGACGGTTGATTTGTTCCGTGACTGATTCAAGCAGGAGGAAGGAAGGTAGTATTGCCATAGGCTATGTTGTTTCCCTAGTTTGTAGGCAGCCTCCAGGGCTTAAATGGAGAAGAAAAGCATGTTACTTAGTCAGCGAAGAAGTAAAACACCATTCTCACCAAATATTCTCATGGAAGAATGTAGGGAAAGGGCTGAGTAAAGTCATCTGAATACACAGAAAGTAAGCAAGAATCCTGGAAAATATCTTGCCCCAATGTCGTTGCTTCCTAGAAACTAAGAAGCAGAGGTTGAAGTTGCCTGGGGTTTGCTTTCCTCCCTGCGTATGGTACGTGCACAGGTCACAACTTTGACTCTTCCCTCTGCCACACTATTTCCTCTCTAAAATGGCCTGAAAATAAGACAGTGTCTAGTGTAACTTCGGGAAACTATGCTTGAGTCATAATTTTATGCCATACTCAACAATTGGAGTACAACACTTAGAATGTGTCTTTCTTTAAATGTTCATGTTAGAATCCTCGTCTCCTTAGAACCTGACTATTTAGAAGTTTGGAAGCCATATCCGTCTTTTTCAATGTGGTGTCATTTTATATTGTTAAAGAAGTATTTTCTTCATTAAAAAATAAGAGAAACCTGAAATGTGCAATGTATTCTGTGATAATTAGCCATGTCTTGCCATATTCTTTGAGGTCTGCATTACATAAACTAAATCTGCTCTGCTCCCACGAGTCCCAGTGTGTGATTTTCAGCAGTAAAGCAAGTACCTGAGCCCCATGCATAGAGAGAATGGAAGCAAATATACATTAGCAGTTGTTACTAAAAGGAGTACATCCTGCTTGTTTTTATTTGTTTTTTTTTTTTAAGTTTCCTAAAGGCCTCTAGTGTTTCCATATTTTGCATTGGCTGTTTGCAAATGAAAAATTGCTTCTTTGTAAATTAATTTTGAAGTTTCTGGAGTCCATTTAGTCATTTACAGGCATGGGTGTATGTTTATGGTTTTGCCAATCTTAATAAACAGACCATGAATGTATGCGTGCGGTTTTGAAACAACTTCAATGTTAAAACTCACAAAGAATTAACCATTAAGTGGTTTGAGTAAAAACAATGGTTCACCTTTAGATAACAATCTTTGAGGAAGTAAATGTCTACCACATCTTTTGTTTTCTCTTATATGTGGGACCCAGATTCAAAAATCATATATAGCTATGCTATGACAACAGGCTCTAAGAGACAAATATCTTTGGACCTTATGGACAGTAGAAAACCTCTCCTGAGATCTCCATATGATAAGGGAATCAATTGCACTTAAGGCAAGTGCCCTGACTTCTGTGATCTATGGACTTCTGAGTATATGGTAAAGACTGTGGACCCCACTTCAAAATACAGTTTCTAAGTGGATGAAATAATTTAAAAGACAGAAATCCAAAGGAAAGCAATCATGTTGAAAGACATCTTTAAAATATCTTGGAAATAGCCACATCTGCAATGTAACAATATGTGAAAATATCAAACTCTGCCGGCAGGTATAATGAACTTATTAAAATTCAAAGTAGCGATGCATTAATGAATTTACACAATATCAGCAACAGCTATACTGAGATGTGAGAATACTGATTTCTATTTGTGACAAATATCAGAGCAATTGCTAAGTTCAGTGTGGGTTCTGCCCATATCAAAAATTGGGACAGATCAAACTTCAGATATGGCCCATCTCTAGAAAGGATGGACCTTTCTTTGTCATGTAGGATTGATTCCCCCTTTAAACATGAATTCCAAGCACTCTTTCAAACACAGATGTAAGCAGAAGGCAACAGCAGTGGAACATCACCACTAATGCCTAACACAGTGGTACCCAAGAAGTGCTTTTTTTCATCAAGAGCATCTCACTGGAGAAGAGGTCAAAAGTATAATTGTGGTGGCAATGGTCGTGATGGTGGTGTGTGTACATGCTTGCTTACATTTTTTTGCATGTGTGTGTGTGTGTGTGTGTGTGTGTGTGTATGTTCCACAAAACATCAGTATAGCCTAGGGGTTGGAGAGATGGTCCAGTGGCTAAGAGCACTTGTTGCTCTCACAGAAGACCCAGGTACAATTCCCAACACTCACATCAGGCAGCTTATAAGTGCCTATCACTCCAGTTCTAAGGGATCCAATGCCCTTCTCTGGCCTCCATGGGCACCTGCACACATGTGAAATATACACACAGAAACGCATACATACACATATGACATTTACATAAAAGTAGCAATAAAACAAAATATAGTCTAAAATTCTAAGGTGAATTATCCTTGTTTTGTATGACCCTAAACAGTAGTTCATTCTCTATATACATTTCAATTTATTTATATTACTTTCTTCAGCTAAGTCAAACCCATTGTAGCTCAGTCAGCTGGTGGTGTGCGTGCGTGTGTGTGTGGTGGTGTGTGTGTGTGTGTGTGTGTGTGTATACTCACGAGAGAAAGGACTCATCACTTCAACATCAGGCCTGAACACCAGTGACGTGTTATCCTTCAGTGACTCCTCTCTTACAGTCTTTTTAAGAATTAATTAATTTATTTATTTCACATCCTGACCACAGTTTCTCTTCTCTCCTCTCCTCCAAATCCCTTCCCTCTGTTCTCCACCCGCAAATCCACTCCTCCTCCATTTCTGTTCAGAAAAGGGCAGGCCTCCCATGGGTATCAACCAAACACAGCATATCAAGTTACAGTAAGACTAAGCACCGCCTCTTGTATTAAGCCTGGGCAAGGTGACCCAGTATGAGGAAGAGGGTCCCAAAAGCGAGAAAAAAGTCAGAGACAGCCCCTGTTCCCGCTGTTAGGAGTCCCATAAGAAGACTAAGCTATACAACTATCCCATTCATTCAGAGGGGGCCTAGGTCAGTCCCACGCAGGGTTCCTGGTTGTCGGTTCAGTCTCTGTGAGCCCCTATGAGGCCAGGTTAGCTGATTTTGTGATTTCTCTTGTGATGTCCTTGATCCCTCTCATTCCTACATCCCTTCTTCCCTCTCTTCAGCAGGATTCCCAGAACTCAGCCTAATGACTAGCTGAAGGTCTTTGCTTCTGTTTTCATCAGTTGCTGGGTGGAGCCTCTCCCATGACCACCGGGCTTGGTATCAATCTATCAGTACAGCAGAATATTGGTAGGCATAATTTTTTTCTCCAGTGTGTTTGATTCTGTTCTTTGTCTCTGGGTCATCCAGCCTGTGGGTTCCGGTGCTCGAGGTAGTGTCAGGAGTGGGCTTACTCCTCATGGTACAGGTCTTAGGCTAGACCAGTTGTTGGTTGGCTACTCCCTCAATCTCTAGGCCACCCTTACCCCAGCACATCCCATAGGCAGGACAGACTACAGGTCCACCTCTTCTACACGCTTACCCTCTATTTTACTCTCTACTGATCTTTCACCCACTCTCTGAGCAAATGTCTTAGGTTCAATCATGTTGAGTTTGGCTGTACGACTTGTCTTGATCAAAGCCTTATGGGCCATGGCATTTGCCACCTTCAAATTGAAACTTAAAGAATAAGATATGGTTAAGCTCAGTTCTTACACTTCTGTCTTCCACCATCAGAACAGATGATCCCCATAGAAGCTGTTTATTCAGCCAGGGCCTCAGAGAAAAAAAGACACAAGAAGGAAGAAGGGTATATACTTACAACTGAAGCAGGGATACCACACTCCTGCCGCAATCAAATAACATAAACAATCAAAAAGAGGAGAGAAAAGATGACCCTAGGCATTATCAAAGGAAGAAGCAATCATATAATGTGCTCCAAGAAGGTCAGGTATTCACCAGAGAACATAAATATATAGTAGGTTTGGTCAGCTTAGAAGGACTAGGCTCAGGAGTATCTAGAAGTGTCAGGAATAGCAAGTAGTGGTCTGTACAGAGTTCTTCTAGCCTTTGCATTTAATTCTATGTATAATCTTGCAAAGACCATGCTACATTTACTATTCAAAGATAAAAATTCAAAGGCAAATGATCCCAGTTTGAGTAAATGAGCTGTCCTACCTGGCTGAAGTCTCCCCAGAACGAAACAATGCAGTTTGAAATTGGAAAGAGATGGAGAATGGGGAGGGGGGGCTATAGTAAAGATGGCGGCAGAGGTCTAAGAAGCTGGTGATACAGACACAAGCTCCTTTGGGCCCACAGAAAATAGTGTGGAGACCTGGGGAGCACTTGCCTCCTAGTTTTTACTTTGAACACAAAAAGACAGACAAAAACAATGCTTGAATTGAATTTCAAGGGTGGTCAATGGAACAGATTGCCATTATTCAACTATGTGGTCAAATCCATCTCAGGCCTCTTTGGTCCAATGAATGAATTCCTTGCCCTCTTGGAGCATGTCACCAATACCTCTTTCTCTGACAAGCTTGGATTCACCATTTCTTCTCTTTCTGTTTTTGTTTCTTAAAATTTTAACTGTGATGGTCTGGCCTATAAACTTCAGTCCCAAAGCAGACTTGAACATCATTCCTGTAATTTGATTTGTCATCAACAGAAGCTCCCTACAGCTAGCCTATACCAGAATGTCTACTGTGGGCACACAGCAAGGTCCCAGGATTTCATGTCTGTAGTTACTATGTTCCTATGGTTTAGTCGGCATGGTTTCCATCCCTGGAAGCTGCTATGGAAGATCATGGGATGAGAAAAGAGTAGAGTCTCTATATCTATAGATCTGGGTCCAAACCCCAGTTGTCCCTAAAGTCTAGGTCACATGAATCTTACTGTCAAGACTTCAGTGCCCCTTTTAAGAGTACAAGATAGTAATCATTTTCAAGATTTCACTGAAAATAATTAACTGGCCACCACATGACACATTTAACTATAATGAAAACAAAGGCATGTATGGATGGCTCAAATCTCAATCTTTTCATGCTCAAGGAAGCTTTCTTCTTTTGAAAAAAAAAAAAGACAAGCAAGTCTTTTAAAATAACTTTCTATAATTTTTATTTATTTACAGTATTATATATACATATATGTGGAGAGAGAGGGAGGAGAGTGAGAAATTTAGTGAGAGAGACAGACAAACAGCACACACACAGAGAAAATGTATTAGATTGATTTACATGATAGGAATTAAGCAGTTCAAAAATTGTTATCTTCATGCCAGAGAGGCTGAGAACCCAGTAATTAATTGTTCAGCAAGGTAGGATGCCACAGCAGTTCCAACCTAGCTCTGAAGGGCTGGAGCTCCACAGAGCATCCACATTGGAAGGGTGAAGAAACTGGAGTCTGATGTCAACAGAGGATGTCAGAAGCATCTTTAGACACACTCAATTCAGATGTAGAAACAGGGCTTCCCTTCCAACTCCTTCATATCTGAGCTACCTGCTGGAAGGGGTTACACACTTTGAGGCTGGATTTCTCCCCCTCAGTTAATCCTTTTGGAAAACTCCCTAAGACATACCCAGAGGTGTGTCTCCTAGGTGATTCTAAGGCCCATCAAGTTGACAAATTGGCAAGTCCTAATGTAGCTTACACACCTTTATCAGAGATAAACAGGTATAACATTTGTAAGAAGCAGGAAAATAATACTGTGACCCATTCTAATACATACAATTAAGAGGCTGAAGAAAAAAATGAAAATAGTGAAGTAGGAGAGGATTGCCAATGCCGTCCTCCACAGTGATTTTTCCGAGAGAAAAATATTAAAGTTGAGTCTCTGAGAATGATCAGAACCAGCCTTGCAAAGGTGGGAGGAATGAGTGATGTATAGAAACAGTAGTATCTGGAGTTAGTAGATGGGTAGATGGATTTACAGAAACAGACCCCCAAGGCACTGATCACACTGAACAGAGAACTCCCTTTACTGTTGGCTGATGTTCTGATCCTAGTTAATGCTATAAGCAGTAGGACCCCAATCCCGTGTTTCCTATTTTTATTGTTGATACAACATCATTTTTTGATGCTTTTTCTGGTTGCTGGGCTTTATCTTGTAGTGTAGTTGATTATACAGAAACTCGTAGCAGAACTTTTATTTTTCCAAATTTTAAAAGTAAGCAGGCGTGTTTACAGAATCAGAAACAGCAAGGTTGGGATAGTTATTTTGGTACAGTTCACTTCTCTATTTTTCTATATTTTTTGGGAAGGGTTAATACTTTTTTGAAAATAAATTATTACATCATTTCCCCTCTTCCCTTTCCTCCTTCCCACTTGCTCTCATATCTTGCTCTCATATCTGTCTGTCTGTCTGCCTATACAATACATATATGTGGTACATGTATATATCAAACCTGCTCGGTCCATGTACTGTTACTTGTGTGTATATGGTTTCAGGACTGACCATTTTGTATTGAATAACCAACTGGGGGCATCTTCCTAGGGAAGACTATTTCCCTTGCTATCAATGCTCCACAATTGCCTGTAGTTCTTTGACTAGGGTTGAGGTCCCATGAGATTTCCCCTTCCGTGTTAGCATGTCTCTCGGTGTTATCCTTATTAGTTAGGCAGCCATGCTCATGAGACTTGATGGATGTAGCTTCTCTGTCCCTTCCACAAGACACAACCTCACAGCAAACTTCCTGTCTCTTTGGCTCTTACAATCTTCCTGCCCCTTCTTTTGCTATGGATCCCTGAGCCTTAGGTGTAAGTAAGAGTTGTGTCCTGGATGTATCAGTTCACACTGAACACCACTACCTCTCTGTTTTACAAGGCAACTTAGATATGGTTCCCTTGTTGTAAAGAGTAAATAGAATTCCAAGAGACCAAGGCTACAGTAGGTTCAACCTTAACTCTTTCCTACCATTTAATCCCCTTTTTACCTTTTCCAGGTTGTAATAGAACTTGACTCTTTTTATCTTCTTTATCAGACTGATGGCCTGTGCCAGGCTCCTAGGACCTCCCATGGAAGGGAGAGATGAGGAGGAGTGGGAGGAAGACTGGAAAAAAATGTGGTTAGAGAGTTTGAGATGGGCTAGAATTTCATTCTAAACACTATGGGACTCGGGCTTGAAGCTTCCCATTATGAACCCGTAGAGATCACGGAGACCAATGTCAAATGCTGGGGCTAGTCAAGGGTCTAGTGTCCATCTGCCTTCTGGTAGAGCAAATGTCAACCGCAGTACCCCTGCCCTCCACAGTGTAGCTCTAGCTCTGCTCTCTCATGTCTTTCGCATGGCCAAGGCAGAATTTTCTATATAGCTCAAGTCTAAGATTCGTTGGCCAACAAAACGGAAATGAGTAACAATACGGGAGAAATGTAAGAGGAAGCTGGCAGGGAAGCCATTGAGAAAACCTCGGCCGCTTTCACCTGTTTTCCTTTTCCTCGCTTTACTGTCACGGGTTTGTAGAGAAAAGCCTTTGGGACAGTTTAACAGCTTAGATTTCGTTTTCTGAGTTATTTCATGTAGTGCTCACCTCTCACCTGACAGCCATTTCCTCCTCATGTCCAGCGCTTCCCTTCATCGAGGGAGCTGAAAATGCTCAGTCAGGGTGCAGGAAAACCCTCTCTTCTTGCATCCCTCCCACAGCCCCCTGTACCTAGGAACAAGTATGATTCGGCGGGAAGCATTTTGGAAACAAGAAGAATCCCAGCATCTTGACTCGGACATGCTTGAATCACCAAACATAAGGCCACAACCACCATATTTCAACGACATTGTTATCGAAACGACTGTCATTCTCAAAATCCTTCCCACCGTCATTCACACCATCACCCTGCCATTCATGAAATAAAGCAAGGTGGCCAGGGGCTCCACGTGCTGGCCCTGGCCACTAGGTGGAGCAGTCCGCTTGGCTTCTCGCTAAGACCCCAGCGTGTCCTTTTCAAGCCAAAATGAGAGAGGGAAGCTTCTAATGGAAAGAATCAGCAGTGAAATCCAAGCAACCCAGTCATGGTGTGAGGGCAGCTGCCCAGGAGAGCGCTCCAGCATCATAGGGATTCACGTGAGCCAGAAATAAACCTTTCTATGCTAGGCTGTGGAGGTACTTTTTTTTTTTTTTTTTTTTTTTTTAACTTCAGCTATGTCTCACCTATGTCTGATGGGGGTCATTGTAGCCCAGGCCTGTAGCTGGTTTCAGGGCTTTGGAAAAACTCTGAAGTAGGACGCTGAAGATCGTGAATACATTATGTGTATTTCTTGGATGAAGTGGATACGTATGTTCAATGATGTACAAATTATTTAAAACATCGTCGCAGGATAAACTTACATGTTTTCTTAAGTGCAGAATTTATTAATGGCAGTCCTTTGCAGTATTTCTTCTTGTTTTTGATTTATTATTTAATTTCTCATTAAATATTTGTTATATATCATAAAAAAGACATTTCATTCAAATACATCATGCACTCTGACCATATTCATCTCCCATACCCTTCCCTTTACATCTTCTTCACACTAGTACTTTGATCTCATTTCTATTTTCATGTTGTATATATGTAGTTATGTGCACACTGTATGTATGTGTATGATTTTCTATGTATGTCTATGTAAAATTTAGGATCCACAAATGAGAGAAAGTACATGATATTGTCTTTCTGAGCTTGAGTTGTTTCACTTAACATGATTGCCTTTTGTTGTATTCATTTTTCTTCAGATGATCCAATTAAATTCTTCTTTATGGCAGAATAAAACTCCATGGAGCATATGTTAGTATTTTCTTTATTCATTCATTTGTTGACAGATAGGCAGATTCCATGACTTGGCTATTGTAAACAAAGCTACAATAAACATGGATGTGTGATTTCACTGTAGTGTGCTGATTCAAAATGCTTTGGATGTACACCCACAAGTGGTATGGTGAAGTCACATGGGAGGTTTGTTCTCTCTCTCTCTCTCTCTCTCTCTCTCTCTCTCTCTCTTCCTTTCTCTCTCCTTCTTGAGAAACCGCCACTTTAATTTCCAGTATGGCTAGACTAGTTAGTATTCCCAAAGCATTGTGTAAAGGGTTCCCCTTTTTCCACATTCTCACCAACAGCAGCTAATGCTGTTTATGTTCTTAGTTTCATTATTATATTATCATAAAATAGAATAAATATCAACATAACTTAAACTTGAATTTTAATGATAGATAAGGATGTTGAACTGTTTTTTTTTTTCTATTTATTGACCATTTGCACTTCATCTTTTGAGAATCAACTGTCTCTCTCATTAGCCTATTTCTTAGCTGGTTTGTCTGTTTTTTGTTTGTTTGTTTGTTTTAGTTATTTAGGTTATTTCTTTCTTTATAATAGTCCAGGTGTCAATTACTGTATCAGATGTAGAGCTAGCAATGATTTTTCTCCTGTTTTGTAGACTGCTACATTAAAAAAAAATATTATTTAACTTTATTTTATGTGACTTGGTATCAGATCTCCTGGAACTGAAGTCATAGAGAGTTGTGAGCTGCCATGTGGGTGATGGGAATTAAACCCTGGTCTTCTGAAAGAGCAGCCAGTGCTTTTAACTGCTGAGCCAGCTCTCCAGTCCCCGACTGCTACATTTTTATTTAATTCAGAGAAAAGAATCTGAGCCTATTTATTTAAAAAATATTTGTAATGAACAACACTGCTTCTTACCAGAGTCTTGGCTCACAAAAGTGGGGATGCTATTACCTGTTTCCCAGTCATTCAGCATGGATTTCTTTATGGTGTAAGCATGAAGTTCATGTTTGGCTTTAAAAAAAAAAGTAAAACAATGACTGTTTGAATGCTTGCTGTTAATTTATATTCTACATGGCTACTAAAACACACAAATTCTTCATTGTAATTAAACTTTATTAAAGAAAACCAGAGGCTTCACTTGAAAGAGATTCTCCTTAATGAACAAGAAATATTCCATGCACCTAAACCAAGCAGTGTGACACAGGATTCCATGTGTCACATGTATCCAGTTTCCAGCCGAAGGAACAGCCACATAATCACAGTGCCTCCACTCTGGGATGTCTAGTGGCTTCCGTTTCCTATTTTGGGAGAGGAAATCATGGAGTTGGAGGACAGTAGCTTGGCTGACAATCAGTACAGCTTCATGAAGGTGATGTCATTTGAAGACTATCCCCCCTACATTCTGGGATCTCTCACAAGACTGAGTCAGTTATATTCGCCCACGAATCTCCTTTTGTAAGTTGTATTTGAAAGACCAAAGGAAAGCAGGAACTGAGGGAAAACTATTCATGCATGAAATGAAATGGTTAGCAGGCTACGGTCAGCCTGGAAGCTTTGTAAAGAAAAGAGGAGAGTGTCAGAGGGGGATCGTCGATGCCTTCAGAGAATATACGAGGACCAACATGAAATCCATGGATTAAAAGAAGGAATGGATGGAGGAAATTAAATGCTAGGAGTGTCACATGCTCAGCTCTGAAGTAGTATGCTAATAAAAACTTAACATTTATTGGTCCAGTTAATATTTTCAGAGAAATGGCAGAAAGATGCACATCCAGGCAAAACTAGAAAATGATAACTCATCCTTTGTAGTATGCCCAGCCATTATTCTTTTCCATGAAGGGTCTTCTTAGACTCTTCAAAGACTCAGTTCATCAGGAAATTAAGGATACCTGTGAGTTCCTCTGTGCCTTTGCTTATATTTGCTCAGAGAACAAGTTCATAGTGGCTGAGCTGTTCTTGAACACCTGACCACTCATAATAACCTTAATAGCTTTCTTAAACCATGGGTAAAATAAAGCATAGATCAAAGGATTCATAGCTGAGTTGTAATAAGCACACCAAACACAAATCTCATAAATGTAGGCAGGGGTGATAAATCCCATAAAAGCATCGATTAATGAATCAATGCTATATGGCAACCATGAGATCATGAATGCTACCACAGTGATTCCCAGGGTTTTGGCTGCTTTTCTCTCCCTCTTTGCCACCCTGGCTTTGTAGTTCTCTGAAGATGACTCTGTTTTGCTGCCAATATTTTCTATCTTTTTAGCCTGTTGCCTAGCTACCAGAAAAATATTACCATACAGAATTATCATAACAAGACTTGGTATAAAGAAGGAAAGAAAATCTATCAGCACCCAGTTTTGATTCACAACTACCTGACATCCTCCTACACAGTTGAGGGCATTGGATAATTCTTCTAGGCCATCATCATAGACCCCTGTGTAGAACACAGCACCGCTGTACACCAGGGGCAGAATCCAGGAGATGCTGATGCAAATTCCTGACACAGACACCGTGAACTTGGTAGGATAGACCAGAGGGTCAGTAACAGCGATGTACCTGTCGATGGAGATGAAGCACAGGTGGAAAAGAGAAGAGTAACAAAATGCCACATCACAGCAGGTGTGGAAAGTGCAGAAGCTTCTTCCAAAGTACCAGCAGCTCTCAATGGACCTGACCATGCTGAAGGGCATCACAGAGACTCCCACCCAGAAGTCAGCGCAAGCCAGAGATGCGATGAGGAAATTGGTGGGAGAGTGCAGCTGCTTGAAATGGAGGATGGATATCATTACCAGGAGGTTTCCAAACACTGCCAGCACAGCCCCAATGCCAAAGACTGCATACAGGATGACGCGGGACCCAGGTGAGTAGGGAGTTTTCACACAGGACCCATTTACATTCTCATAGCAAAGCTGTAGGACTGCGGGTGGAGATGAGTTACTGCCCATGCTGCTGCTATTTGCGTGGGCAGAAGGTCTGCATTTGTTTCTCAAGATTCAGGAATTCTAATTTTCAATACTGTTAAGGGAAGAAGTCCACATCAATCCAGTAAGATGACAGAGGATATTATGAGATGTTAAGCCTAATAAAATTTTTTACTTTTAAACCTTCTGACAACTTCTAAACATTCTTTGGAACAAAATAGAACCTGATAAATACTGTATGGTTCAAAATTACTAAAATTGAATTTCAATTAACAAATAATTCTTTTTTTTTCTTAGTTGGTTAAGCTTTCTTTGATTCCTTGATATGTTTTTGTATTTTATTTTTACCTCTAGTGTTCTCTGGCAGCAGCGTAACAGTGGATGCACCTGTGGAGCTGGTGGCTCACCTACGGATTTACTTCCATGTTACATGTCTGAAACTACTGCCTACAGGATGCGGTCCTTCAGCTAAATAGACATCACCAATGGGAAAACGCCTTGACAGAATCCCAGTAGGGCCAGGTGTGAACCAATAAGATTATATTCAACAGTGATTACTAGGAAAGTTGGCCTACAAAACAAGTCTCTTCTACACTAATTACTATGAAGTATCCTAGGCAAATAATTCTTTTTCCTTTGTTTACAGAGTTGAACCATGGCCCCCTTCTCAATCATGACTTGGTCACCTTCCTGGGGTTTTAAAGAGATACAATGATGCTACAAGGTTTAAAGGTCAATTTGGCTCTCTCTAGCCTGTTAAGAGTCATTTATGCAACTCCCATGGTTACCAAGCAACAAGATAATAAGCTATGGGGAAATACTACATTGAAGAGAGATATATTTCATGGAGGCCTTAAAGAACTACATGGATTAAATGCAGCAGCTTTTCTCAGAGACTACTGAGAAAATGAATTCTGCTCTTAAAGCCTTGCTACCCAGGGACCTGTGTGCAAAGTCTCTCCATCCACTCAACAGATCTGCAGTGAGCAGCACTCTGTGTACTTTCTTCTGTGGTTACTAAAGACTGCCCTTTTTGCCGATGCTTCCAGGGGGGTTTCATTTTACAAAGAACAATACACAGGGAGTGAGAACTCTGAAATGGATTTTGTGTTCATTGTTTCAACCCTGGTGGAAGAAACATGGCAGACCAAGGAAAAATATTTTTCAGTCTTCTGGATGAAGAGTTCAAGTCTCTGGCAGTACAGAGCTGGAGACATGCAGACATTTATAAGCTTGTATGGTACATTATGAAGAGTGAGAGATAGTTCTTATTCATCTTATTGGCTATCTGATCACAAATCAATAAAATCGATACTCTTTTTCAGATATCTTTCAGGTTTCTCCTAACATTTTCTTAGTGTTTGATTTTGTAAAAATGATTTCAATTGCTTACATTACAAAACCCTATGCCAGGCTTCCCCCCATCTATCTTCTATAGATATAAGAAACAATTCTATATGGTGTGTGGTACCAAGTGTCATTCCTATGTACAACCAGTAATAGCTAACCTCATCCCCTGGTTGTGAATGTCTCTACATGTTGCTATATTTCCTCAGGAGGCAAACATTCCCTTTCCTCCCATTGAGACCCAAATTCTAGTAAAGAAAAACCTTTCCATTGGCATCCTCACCATTGGGTAGAGAAATAACTTTATAGCTCCCTTTATCATTCTGAGATTTATTTATTAGTTTATTCAGTGGATGTCTGTAACTTGGTATAAAGTAATGAAGAAAGTGCCTGTCATCTCTATGGTCACAAAGTCTGAGGTCTTTAAGATGAAGCAACACTGAATCATAAGTGGAGGGCTGGGTCTGTGAAGACAGCTCCAGAAGGGAAAAGACAATGCTCCTGATAGTGTAAGTATAAGAACAGGCAGATACGGGCCTAGGGATCCTAGAATATGGATATGTAGAGACGCTCCAGTATTTGTAGAATTCTAACTATTCTATATAAATATCATCTAAGCTCAACAGAGGAATCTAGGCTAACTTGTGCCTTCATGTTTACTAACTCAATAAGCAGCTCTTCTCCCATCCCCAAAGCAGGATGTAATTGGAGGCTTGCCTCAAGGACTCTAAAATTCTTGCACAAATCTGACTTTCCTTTAGTAAATAGTTTGGTAGTGTTAGGAAGAAGTCCTGATGCCCACGGGTTTAGGACTCTAAGGCCAAGGACAGGATTCTCAGGCAAACTTTGGGTTCTTACATCAGATGAAGTTTTCCTCCCCATTTCTGCCCCTGAACTTTAGTTGGGTCCTCCAAGACAGTTCTAATGAGACCATCCCCCCAGTGACTGAATGTGTGAAATAGTCCTCATTATGACCAAAGTAAGAGAAGGATGTGATAATGATGGCCTGTGGTCATGCAGAGCACAAACTCAGAAGAGCGTTAATGAGAGGAAATGTTTTATTCCGTCTCTATGGATTAGAGGCTGGAGGTAACCAAACACCAGGCAAGTTGAAGTACTAATCTGTCACCGAGGAATACTGGTCATTGAATACCTGCTGCCAGCTTGTCTGGTAATGGCCTCAGAAGGTCACTGGGTTATAGTGCACTACTGAATCAACTTGATTCTCTCCATCACTACCAAGGGTTGACAAATGTTTCTCCAAGTGTATGTTAACTGCTTGTGGGTGCTTGGAGCAGAGTGAGACGTTGTAAGAAACCATTTTTTCCCCCTTCAAGTGCTGTTTAGCAAGTGTTTCCTTCCTCATCTGCTAGTAAGACCTCAGGTGCCACACATGCCTGTCTAGCCACTGGGAGCACTGAAGGCTTCAGCTTTAGGACTTCAGCTGGGGCTTCAATCCATGCCTGCTTGAGTATGTCTGCCCTCAAAAAGCCTGGCTTTAGGCAAAGGCTAGAATAAAATTCTTCACATGCAAAAATAAATAAATAAATAATTTTAAAAAGGACAGGGTTTCTTTGAGTAGCCCTGGCTGGCCTAGAACTCACAGAGATCCACCTGCTCTATCTACCTCCTGCATGCTGGGGAGGCATGCACTACCACATCTGGCAAGAATTTCAATTACAGTTTGGTCACAACATTATTTCTAAGCTTGAAATGTCTGTACTAGAAGCAATGTTCCCTCAATTTACAGTGTTTGAAGAATGCATACAACATACAGTTATGCAATCATACACATAATATCTCAAGTGAGTCCCCCCCCCCCCCAAACCCCTATCCTCACTACATAGTAGACCTGGATACACTGGAACTCACTACATAGACTAAACTGGCCTCAAACTCACAGAGACCTGTCTACCTCTGCCTCCTGAGCGCTGAGATTAAAGCATGCATCACCACATCCAAGAGCATATATATATATCCTTCAAATCATCAGGCTTTGGTGGAGAACAAACTCTTCCCTGCTTGATCTTTATTCATGGTGATATCTGAGAGGTCTATACTCTTAATATGGATCTCAAGCAAATCAAGGACATTTTAAAAGTAACCCCCACCCCTCAAAGCAATGAAGAGAGAGGGGAAAAGAAGCCAATGAATCTTGTAAGGCATTTTCTGTGCTTCTGCCTCTGCGCCAAATCACACTGGTCTCGTGGCATAAACATGAACTACTCAGTAAGCTCTGCCATAGGTACTCCACTACCTTGTTACTGGGGGCATGGTTATTTTTATTTGAACACTTCATATTTACTCCTCAGACCTTGTGGAATGTATCATGCACAGTTGACATACTGTTAAATGAGGAACCTGGGGAAAGCAACAAGCCTGAATCCTCATCCTTTCTAGGCCATAAGGAGCTCACGGAGCATTGCCTTCTAGAGAGTGGCAGCATAAGGCTTCTCCCTCTCATTCTACTTTTCCTACTACCAGTGTGCTCAGTTCCAACTTAATTTGCTCAAAATGAAAAGTGGGTAATCAAGGCTATTGAATAAGGAACCTTAAAGGAGAATGAAGCTTGGATCATCTTATTCATATATTCCTCAGTAGAGTGATGGACAGAATGTCCTCTAGCACACAAGTCCATACAGTTTTTTTTTCATGTTCAAACTCTAAATGAGAATATGAAGAGGTCTGCTGGAGTGTACCACCCACACCAGAGATCTGTTGTGAACAAATATTCTCCAGAGAAGTTGCACATGAACCCAATCACAGAGCCTCCAACTCTATGATTTGTCACAGGGATGGCAGATTCCATCAAGAACACTACTGAACACAAAGAAAGTCATTGCTCTGCTCTTCATAGTCTCTTTTAATTTCTTCCTTATACTGGGGTGTGAGTGGGGGCTCTATAAAAAAAAGGGAAAGGGGAAGAAAGAGTGAAAAACAATATAAATGAACGGACTTTATCTCCCCCAGTGTTGGTCACAAGAAGTTGGGAGCCAGGGCAGAAAAATAACAGTGTTAAATAGGTATGGTATTAAAGTTATGAAAACAATTAGAATAAACTTTGGAATGGGCTTTTGAATCTAGAAATTGAGTACCAAGCTATAGAAACTTCCCATATAGTCATAAAAACTGGGGAAAAAGATTGACTGGAACAACCTTCCACTTATGAATAGATGTAATGGTAATGACATTTTACATCTGCAGTGTATCAAGTTCAAACTGTCCCATAACTAGAGATGTGTTAACACTAACTAGTTAGAAGGAGGGCAGACTAGCTCTGAAGACTCAAAGACCATTCTGTGTGGTTCTCCTGAAGATTGGAAAAATGTCCGACTGCATACCAAGATACCTCACTGAATTTTAAAAATCAAACAGTGAATTATGGTATAATATGACTGAAGTTATTTTTAAATTCTACCTGTTTGATCACCACATGATAAAAAATAAATGATTTGTTGATGTAGTCACCCTTAAAGTGTAACAGCTTTGTTTCTGGGTCAGTATTCAGTTTTGATGTTTGTACATGAAGATACCCTGGTGGCAAGATGTAGGCAAGGACTTACCTGAAAGGATACACTTCTGAGTTGCCTCCCTTAACACTGTTCACTCAATTTCTGCATCACAATGAAACTTGGAGTCCACAGAGGGAGAATCTGGGTGAGTGCATCAAAGTCTTGCATGGGGACTCACAATAGTAGATATTTATAAAGTAAATTACTCTTGTAATTATCTGGTTAAGCATCTCAACCTTTAGCATTGGCAGCAGTGGAAATGTTACACTCCTTCTGAAGATCTCCTATCAAGCTACTTGAGCACAAAGTTTCACTGATATTATTTCTAAAATTCTCTTAGAATGCCCCTTCCCCAAAATATGTAAGTAAGAGAAAGCATATGGAATCAAATTAATTGAAAAACCAAAGAAAGGATCACAGTCTAACACACAGAGCAGGAAGTGGCTACAGGACTAAGAGCTAGCTTTTCCTCACCTCTCAGTGGAACCAAAGAAAAATTCTATGTCCTAGAAAGAGCCTACAGAGAAAACGATCGAGTGGATATAATAAAATCCATTCTATAGAAGGTTTCATCTGGATTAAAGAAATGTTCAAACATCAAAAGAAGGATTAACATCATGTGTTGTTTTTCATTAGTAGAAGATAAAATAAAGAGATTAAGGGCTGGAGGGATAGCTCAGCCGTTAAAGGCTAGGCTCACAACCAAAAAATATAAATAAGGAGATTAAAAATTACTAGGGGTAATTTCTTATTATGGGGGTTGTATCACTAATGGAGGTTTTATTTGATGAACACGTGCTTTGTAGATGTGTAGAAATAGCACAGTGAATCTCGAATAGACATAACAAATATATATCAATAAAATCATTTACATGTCTACCAGAATAAAGACAACAAATAAACAGGCACTAATCTCAGACAACTATGAAATGAAATCACATAGACTTCTTAGAAAAGGGACCAGAGGGAGCTGACTTAGGACTAAATAATGATGAAATTCATCTTCATTGTACTGTCTATTAGAAGGCAATAAAGAAATGCTCTCTGACCAGGGAGAGAGCCAGTAGACAGGAGCACTTACTCTGACAGCATGAGGACCTGAGTTCAAATCTCCAGAACCCATGTAAAAGGCTTACAAGGACATGGACATGCATGTCTTTAACACCAGTGCTGGGAAGAGATGACAAGTGAATCCTAAGAACAGGCTCCCCAGCAAGATCAACCCAAATGATGAGCTTCCAGTTCAGAGAGATTCAAGACAATCCTGAGAGTGACAGAGGATAACACTGGATATGCTTTTCTGACCTCTGTGTGTGTTCAACTGCATACCCCCATGCCTGCCCCTCCCACACACAGATACAACATACACACACACACACACACACACACACAACACACGCACACATAGACCATACAACGCATACAGATACAACACACACAGATACAATACACACACATAGACACAACATACACACAAACCCACACACAGACACAATGCACACACACACAGACACAACACACACACACACACATATACAACACACACAGATACAATATACATGCATAGACACAACACACACACATACACACAAACACACACACACACTTTGAAAAATAGATATTCTTTCAAAATTCTGAGAGACTTGGTATAATAGAAATACCATAAATATTTCACAACTAATTAAAGAATAAATGTAATTGTAATATTTTACATATTTTATTAGAACAGAGAATAGATAGCCATGGATCTATAGAAGCAGGTTGATATAATTTTATGAGGACTGCTAAGGAAATGCTTAGAAAAGAGAGGTTGTTCTGTGACCAGATGAGGAGCATTGGCTTTTCCTATAGGACCACCCTTGGCTCTGTGAATATTCACAAACAGTAGACATGTGACTGGAACCCTATACACCTTCCCAAGACAGAATCACAATGTCATAACCAAATCCTACATTAGAAGGATACTTCATATCATTCTAAATGGGATTTTGTGTCTAATATTTTGTGTTTGCTGTGATGGTATGGTGGTTGGCAAGAAAAAAGAATGTGGGAAGAAGTCTTGATTTGCAAATGTCCTTGCCCCCCTTGAATGAACCACAAACAACCTGTACTTACAAGTTTAAGAAAATCCATGTCTATGACTTTTCACACTCATATGTCAGAAAGTTAGTATGCAGTTTATTGGTAACAATGTCTAGCAGCCACCTGGATGCATCGGGATCCATACTGAGCTATAGTCATTTACTGTGAGCATGCATGTTCTCGAAATACTCCTGGATTTAAAAGAAGGATATTAAAATATTTCTAAATTTGGAGGAAAAAACATGTTTGCTCAGCCAAAATCCATTGACTAATCATTACATTCCGTACACAGTGGAAGATCCCTGATGGAGGCATGCAAATGAACAAGGAGAGGGAACTAAATATGTGTGGTTCATTACAAGGCAGAGTGTAACTTGATAAACAGGATAAGCAACCTAGGTCCTCAAACCTGGGCTACTATACAAGAATGCTCTCAGGATCAATTTTATCTTAAATTTTCATGCATAGAACACTTGCCAAGGTGTTGTTAAATATATAGGCCACAGAAGGTGCATGCAATTCACATATATGATCACATTGTTCTTCCTGATAGCAGACTACTGCCCGTGGTGAATAACTTACATTTTGTTATCTCAGCTAATCTGAGGGTGAATAAATGGATTTGAATGTGGTAGTCTGGTTGGGGAGAGACTTAAAGATTCCGAAAGATCTAACAGTATAAAACGTCATAATCATAGTTTTGTTTCATGTATGGACAGAACTTGTGTTAATAACCAAAACAGTTTATCTGATTGATACCTTTCCTTCCTTTCTTCCTTCCTTCCTTCCTTCCTTCCTTCCTTCCTTCCTTCCTTCCTTCCTTCCTTTCTTTCTTTTGCCTTAGAGAAAAACATCTTGTACAACAAAGGTACTTTTGAACTAAGAAGTATGGATGAGAATATTGGTAGATTAGACATTTGCCTTACTATAAACTAATTACTCCTTCCAATGTTTACATTATCTGTGAATCTCACATATACTTTTATACAATTATTATTTTTATACAATTATTATATTTATACAATTATTTTGTCATGAAATAATATAGGTAAATACATTGTACTTCAAAGAGCTCTAAGCAAATTGACAACTGTGGCCAGGACTCTGTCCTTGGTGAGTAGATAACATTTAGGAGTAACCTCATGTCCTTTGACTCTAAGGAAGTGAACACTCATTTTGAGGTTGTTTATATGAGAGTGGATGTTATTACCTATGATGTTAGTTTTCTTTATCATTGCCAACAATTGAACTAACATCATTGATGCTATGTTTCAATAACGGAAATTGTACTTCGTGACACACAATTCTGAACAACACAGTGTACCAGTGTTTTCATCTGACACCTATATTTTTCTTTCACATTTACATTATATTTTTTAAAAACACAGAAGAAAGAAGATATGTTATATCTAGGGACTGCACTAATTGGAATGGGGAAATGCCATAGTTTAAAATGTATGTAATGTAATATATATGACTAACAATAAACAGAGAAAGAGATATGCATAAACATGTGCTTGTGCACACAGCACACACACACACACACACACACACACACACACACACACACACAATTTTCTCAAGAATACTACAAGGAAAGGTTTACTAATCCGTCAAATAGGGGGAAACTCAGAACAAAACTAAACAGAACAAAAATACAGTGATAAAAGGCAAAGTGTGCCAGCATCCCCCCCATTCCAAGGAATCTGTCCTGTTAGAACTTTTACAATTTAATTTCAATGTTGTGCTAATCAGGGAACAATTATAACTGGATTTACTTGATTGGGTCTCAGATGAAGCATAATGCTTCACTTTACAGAAGAAGATCTGGGCACTCAGTTTTCCTGGTGATGTTCTGCTGTGACTCTCCTTTCAATCCCTTGCTAAACCGAGAATCTACTCAGGAAACAAGTTGGTAGCTGAGGAATTCTCCCTCAAGATTCTGCCAGTGACAATCAGTCTGATGGCTTTTCGAAACCAAGGATAAAAGAAAGCATAAATCAAAGGGTTCATGGCTGAGTTGTAGTAGGCGATCCAAACTAGTATTTCATACACATATGTGGGTGTGATGAAGCCCAGGAAGGCATCAATGATGGAGTCAATGAAGTATGGCAGCCAGGAAAGGAGGAAGGCTGCCACAGCGATTCCCAGGGTTTTGGCTGCTTTCCTCTCCCTCTTGGCCACCCTGTCCTTGTAGCTGTCTGAAGCCTTGGCTGTCTGGTCACTCATTCTCTCAATCCTCTGAGCCTGTTGCTTAGCAATGAAGAAAATCTTAGTGTAGACAGTTATCATGACAAGTGTGGGGATGAAAAATAGCAGAAAATTGATGAAGACCCAGCTTTGATTCACTGCGATTTGACAGCCTCCCACACAGGTGAGGGCAGTCACTAGATCTTCCAGCCCGGCTTCATTGGCCCCTGTGTAAAGGAGGGAAAAGCTATAGATGATGGACAGGAGCCAGGAGAAGGTGATGCACTTGCCAGAGACAGATGCAGTGAACCTGGTGGGGTAAGTCAGGGGGTCACTGACAGCAATATATCTATCAACAGAGATGAAGCACAAGTGAAAGATAGAAGAATAACAGAATGACCCTTCAAAACAAGAATGAAATTTACAATAACTGTCCCCAAAGTACCAGCAGCTCTCCACAGACCTCACTGTGCTGAAGGGCATAACGGTCAGTCCCACCAAGAAATCAGCACAGGCCAGGGATGCCACCAGAAAGTTGGCAGGAGAATGCAGCTGCCTGAAATGAAGAATGGACATCATCACCAGGAGGTTTCCACACATAGCCAGCACAGTCCCAAAGCCAAAGACTGCATAGAGGATGAGGCGAAGGCCTGGGGAGTAAGGGTTCCTAATGCACGATCCGTTCAGGTTCTCATAGCACAGCTGGACAGATGTATGAGGGAGCAGATCTTCACTCATGATCCTGGCTAGATCACTGAGAAAACTGTCATCCAATGTGTTCATGTATACTCTTCCAGTTTTTAAAAAATCCTTGGAAAAAGATATAAAATATGTCAATAATTCCCACTACCTTATTCCCTTCATTGTACCTGTAAATCTTTATAGCCATGTTTAAGGATATATTTATACCTTCATTTCATACAACTAATTCCTTAATTATAGAAAAGGTGTCAGTTTCTATCATCATTATTTTCTTCCTAACATTTGAGTTGTCAATTTTCATTATTACCTACAATGCTATTTCAATTTTCAAATGTGCTTCTGAATTACCTACTTCCTCATATTGGAGAAATAAGTGTGGCTTCTGTAGTGCTCTGTTGTGTGAAGCTTGCTTGTGCTCATCTTTTATTGGCATTATTTACCTAAGTTCACAGACCCAAGAATGCCCAGAGCATGCCTTCCCTGCAGGAAAGTAGCTTAATGACTTTCAATGCCTAAAGCCCTGAAGACCGATTCCCCACAGTGCAAAGAGGAAAGTAAGAGACTTTTCAGCATGTTTATGCCACAACTAAATTCACACCGATCCAATTTGTGATGACATCAGATCTTTTCTGGAGATGGAGATGGGAACAATAGCTTTCCTCACCAGACCATTGTTCAGATTTGTAAGCCATGCTAATTCTCTTATTAATTATTTGAAATTGCCATTGTGTTTTTACGAGAACTTTTTTATTGACACGGCTCACACTGACTGCTTTTAAAATGTTTTCAGATGATCTTTGGCTTTCCAGCTTAGCTTTTTTTTTTTTTTCCATTAAAGACACAAGATGCTAAATTAATTAGTACTAATAATTACATATTTTAAGACTTGGACTTAGAATAATGAGAAAGAATGTAAATAGAAAAGAAAAATAGTCACTCTTGTTTTATTCATTTTGTAAATGGGAAATATTGAAAACAATATATATTTATTTTCATCTTATGCATGTGAGCATTGTGCTTGAATGTCTATATGTGCACCATGTGTGTTCCTGGTGCCTGTAGAGACCAGAAGAGGTCATCAGATTGCCTGGAACTAGAGTGACAGATGTTTTTGAGCCACTGTGGAGGTACTTGGCACTGAATGGGGGTCCTCTGCAAGAGCAGCAAATGCTCTTAACTCCTAAGCCATTTCTCTAGCTCTGGAAGATATACTGAAAATAAATTAGATAGACGGTAGAAATTTTAACATGGCTCTTCTTTTAAGGTTTACATACAATAACTTTATTTATATGCAATATGCACCTAAATGTTTATAACTGAGTGAAAAGTCTGAGGAAGCTACAAACATAACTTTAATAGTGGTTTTCTTAACTGGTGGCCATGGTTACATTAGAAACGTCATATTGTTGTGACCCTTATTTCACAGTGATCTGCACATGATAGCTGTGTGATGAGCTGTCACAGAGGCTCAATTCCATTTATTATATATGAGCATTCTCTGGACAATGATGAGTCTTCTCCTCCACTTTAAAAAATAATTTTCCATTAATTCTTTGATAATCTTACATCATGTATTTGTCTTATGAACATATTCACCCTCTCCCAGATTCATCACCCCATTTTTTCCCCAACCTTGTGTCTCCTTTTTTTTTTTTTAACCAATCTATCCAGCCCAATTAGTACTGAATACGGTTCAATTTTATCTCAGACAAATTTCTTTGTGCTCATAAAATTCTTGAGTCTTTCCTTTTTAATCTATTACCTATTTGTCTATCTATCTATCTATCTATCTATCTATCTATCTATCTATCTATCTATCTATCTATATCTCACTGCTCTAATTTATAATCACCCATTTCATTCTCATTTCCTGTCTTCTTTTTTTCTAGTTAGGCTCTTGAGATGTGTTGTTCAGGCTGATCCCTGAGTCCCAGGCTCTCAGGCTAGTCTTCTTGCCTCATTTTCTCCAGTGCTGGGACTGGAAGTATATGTCACCATACCCAGCTTTCATCACACGCATGCTCACTTGATTTCAGGACAGGTTACTTGTCATGTTGACATCTTTTGGTTTTGGTTATTTGTTTTTTTGAGATAGGGTTTCTCTGCATAGCCTTGGCTGTCCCAGAACTTGCTCTATAGACCTGGCTAGCCTGGAATTTACAAAGATCCGCCTGCCTCTGCTTCCTGAGTGCTGGGATTAAAGGTGTGTGCCACCACTGCAAGGCTAAATTGAGACTTCCTATGTGTGGTTTCCCAGGAGGGCTTTCCAGCAAAATTGTCACCAGTAACATCTTCTTGGCACTTTCCTTTTCCTCTTTCCTGTTCCAGTGGCTTTTAACATTTCTGTTTCTCCCAGGCTACTGTCTTTGGGTCTGCAGTCCATCACTCAGCTCAGCCTGTTCTTTAGATTTTGTTTGTGTTAAACAACACCCTTGCCAGGTATGTCCTCTGCACCATGCAGGACAGATGCTGCTTGTAGGGGAGCAGAGCCTTGTGGTCCTTTTGTTGGAGGTTTCTCTTTTCATGCATCTTGATCTTCTTCCCTATTTGCATTTTTTCAGACCCACTGCACCATTTATAGTAGATTTCAGCTGCCAGGAATTTTTTTTTTTTTTCTGTGAACATTCATGAGCTTCTCAACTTTCTATTTTTCTGGTAAGCTAACAATATCTGTAGTGTTCATGGTGTAATTCAATATATTCAATTAGCAGCGTGATGGCAGCTGCTGGGCACAGCCTTCAGAATGCAATGAAGCACTCAGTGATCCAGGAACCAACCTGGTGGTTGCTCAAACAGGGAAGGCTTTTAGTTTCCACCAGCAAAAGTGAGCACGACATGATTGCCTTTCTGTGCTTTGCCAAATCTGTTGCCTTCCAGTTCATCCATTTTCCTGCAAATAGTAGGATTTCGTTCTTAATGGTTGAGCAATACACCACTGCGGATATACACCATGTTTAAAAACTATGCATTTCTTAATGGACACCTTGGTTAATTCACTATTACAGTTATTGAGAATAGAGGTGTAAAGAACATGGGAATCCAGGTGTGTGTTTTGTATGTTGACTTCATTTTCTCAGGCACACTTCTAGGCTCTGTAGTACCCGATCACCCATTAGTTCCACTCTTCAGTTCTTTTGTTGTTTAGCTTTTTTTGAATCACATATATTTGTTTGTTTGTTTGTTTTGGTGGGAGTTTGGCTTGTACATTTGCTGTCTTGTGTACGGCAGCTCTCAGGAGTCAGTTCTCTCCTTATACTGAGTAGATCCCAGGCATCACACTCAGGCTGCCAAGTGCTTTCAGTCGAGGAGTACCTCACCGGCCCCATTCATTAGTTTTTAGTTTTTATTTTATTTTTTATTTTTTTTTGTTTTGTTTTGTTTTGTTTTTTCAAGACAGGGTTTCTCTGTGTAGCTTTGCACCTTTCCTGGAACTCACTTTATAGCCAGGCTGGCCTTGAACTCACAGAGATCCCCCTGGCTCTGCCTCCCGAGTGCTGGGATTACAGGTGTGTGCCACCACCGCCCGGCTGTCATTAGTTTTTAAAGAGATTTTTCACTGATTCCCACAGCCATTTTAGTTTATTTTCTCATCAATTGTTTGGAAGGATTCCCCTATTCCACAGTTTTTCCAGTATTAGTTATTTTATTTTATTGTTTTTCTTTCTTTTTTTTTTGTACTAATCATTTTCACCGGGAAACAGTTTTCTCATTTAGTGGTGGTTTGAACTACCCTGATGGTTCAGAATGTGGAACTTTCAGAGACCATTCTGAAGGCTCAGAAAAGATGGCCTAACCGAGAGATCAGTGAGACAAAAGAGACATCAAAGTCAAGATCACGATGTCTCATTAGCTACACGAAGGGGAAAATTCCATCAAAAAACAAAACTAAAACTTGTGGAATGCAAAGTGAAATTTCTAACTTGGGCCACATATGATTAACTTCAACCCTGATGCAGACAACATGGATGGACGTTCAGTGGACACAGAACAGTGTTCAAAGCATCAGAGAAGAAGCCAGACAGCTGAGATGGTACAGAAATTAAATAGGGAAGGGACACACGAAGGTGAGTGGGGTACTCACCAAAGATTCTTCTAGCAGCATCTGCTCCTACTGGGACCCATGGAAACTAAGCAGAAAATGATGTTTTAACTGTCTGCCTTCGAGTAGCAATTGAGAGAAGTTTACTAAATTGCATTAAAGAACCAGTCAAAAGTACTGCAACTATACTTAGCTTGGCTTAAGGAAACAAATCTCCTCTGGAAGGAACCACCATTCAGAATCTCTGGAGTTTTCACTGAAATGGTAATGGGTGTAGGGCTGTATTAAAAATTATTAGGAAAGTTACTCACATCCTTGAGGAAATTATAATTAATTCCTTTGGATGCTGAAATACCAAAAGAAAATGTTGGTTTAATTTCTTGATCAAAATATTACTATTATAAGATATAAACACAGGTTTTAGGAGTCACAGAAATGAAAAGTAAGGAAAGGAATAAAAGTTTAAAATTATGACCTGTACAGATTACACTTCATTCCTGAGATTGATATTAAAAGATACGCCATCTAAAATTCATACAATTAAAACTAAATAATGCTCCTAAAATCCTAAACTATATTATTATCTCCAATAATAAAATGGACAGTTTGCAATTAAATAGAAGTGAAAAACACTATCATTATATTTAGCATGTGTAGGAATGTTCACACGTGTGTACTTGCATGTGATAACCTGTAGGTGACATTGGAGTCTTCTCAAGTTGCTCTCCTCTTCTTCTTTGAGGCAAGGTCTCTCAGTTGTACCCATACTTGCCAACACTACTATTCTAAATGGCCAACTTGTTCTGGGAATCAACTGTGTCTTCCTTCTGAGCACTGGAACTACAGGTGGGCGTCTATGTCTACCAGGCATTTATTATGGTCCTGAGGATCCAGACTCCCATCCATGTGCACTGCCAGCACTTTGTTTACTGGGCTACTCCCAGCCATGAATATTTTTTTCCTCACTTGATTAATACGGTATCTTTCCAATGATTTCATTAAACCAAATGAACGACACAGAGAAGAAACTTCTATTTGTTATAATAACCCCTTGTCTCTACTCTCAAATCAGAAATATTAAAGCTGGGGCAGGAGAAAACTGGGTGTTCCATGACTCAGCATCATATTTCGTTACCATGGACCAACACCTGAAGAAAGAAAGAACTTTTATGCAAGAATTTTGATCACTTTCAATGTGAGGGTCATTAGTAAATTTTCTCACAAGGGGAAAGGTGAGCCTTAATAAAATGAACAAAGCTTCAAATTCTGGGGGAAGTTCTGTTGTGGCAGGTCTTATGTTCACCTACATTATACAGAAAGGTAAGCTGTCACTAGCAAATGAGAAGGGGAAAATTTGGCTGTGGAACAAACAACACACTCACTGGCAAGTTATCACTTGCCTCACCTTACACCATGGGGATTCAGTCCTAGGGACACACTGCATTTGGCATCATTAGGCTGCTTTCCTGAGAGTTAAAAGTGCATAGGTTAGTTAAATAAGAAAGAGAATGATAACAAAAGGTGAGATTTAAATGTGTGCACAGAGTAGGTTGGTGCTTTGAGATGTGAGGAAGTAGATTAAGCTGAGAAAATATTTAAAATAAACCTAAACAGCATTCATGTAATACAGAAGGTTGACTGTGAATCAGAAAGCAATTAATGTTAGAGAAAGAAAATGTGAATTGATATCTAAGCCTAGTGTAAAGATGTGCAGGTAAAGAAAAAGATGGACAAAATTCATTAATAATTATACATTCTGTATTTTTTCCGAGGACTTTTGGAATAGCATACATGGCTACAGATGATGACAGTTTTGTCTGGGATGAAGAAATAATCATGAGTAAAGACATGGTCCCTCCCACATCTGTCCAGCTGTGCTATGAGAACCTGAACAGATCCTGCATCAGGAACACTTACTCCCCAGTTCCTCGCCTCAACCTCTATGCAGTTTTCAGCTTTGGGGCTGTGCTGGCTGTGTGTGGAAACCTCCTGGTGATGATGTCCATTCTTCATTTCAGACAGCTGCACTCTCCTACCAACTTTCTGGTGGCATCCCTGGCCTGTGCTGACTTCTTGGTGGGACTGACCGTGATGCCCTTCAGCACAGTGAGGTCTGTGGAGAGCTGCTGGTACTTTGGGGACAGTTATTGTAAATTTCATTCTTGTTTTGAAGGGTCATTCTGTTATTCTTCTATCTTTCACTTGTGCTTCATCTCTGTTGATAGATATATTGCTGTCAGTGATCCCCTGACTTACCCCACCAGGTTCACTGCATCTGTCTCTGGCAAGTGCATCACCTTCTCCTGGCTCCTGTCCATCATCTATAGCTTTTCCCTCCTTTACACAGGGGCCAATGAAGCTGGACTGGAAGATCTAGTGACTGCCCTCACCTGTGTGGGAGGCTGTCAAATCGCAGTGAATCAAAGCTGGGTCTTTATCAATTTTTCTGCTATTTTTCATCCCCACACTTGTCATGATAACTGTCTACACTAAGATTTTCTTCATTGCTAAGCAACAGGCTCAGAGGATTGAGAGAATGAGTGACCAGACAGCCAAGGCTTCAGACAGCTACAAGGACAGGGTGGCCAAGAGGGAGAGGAAAGCAGCCAAAACCCTGGGAATCGCTGTGGCAGCCTTCCTCCTTTCCTGGCTGCCATACTTCATTGACTCCATCATTGATGCCTTCCTGGGCTTCATCACACCCACATATGTGCATGAAATACTAGTTTGGATCGTCTACTACAACTCAGCCATGAACCCCTTGATTTATGCTTTCTTTTATCCTTGGTTTCGAAAAGCCATCAGACTGATTGTCACTGGCAGAATCTTGAGGGAGAATTTCTCAGTCTCCAGTGTATTTCTTGAGTAGATTCTTGGTTTAGTTGGGGATTGAAAAAAGAATCACAGCAGAACATTATCAGAGAACTGAGTGCCACATCTGATCTTGTAGCGTCATGGATTATGCTTCAGCTCTGAATAAAACAGTTAAATCCAGCTTCTGCTTTCTTCAAGAAATGTAAAATTGCTGGGCAGTAGTGGCGCACGCCTTTAATCCCAGCACTCGGAAGGCAGAGCCAGGCGGATCTCTGTGAGTTCGAGGCCAGCCTGGGCTACCAAGTGAGTTCCAGGAAAGGCGCAAAGCTACACAGAGAAACCCTGTCTCAAAAAACAAAACAAAACAAACAAACAAACAAAAACACAAAAAAACAAAAAAAAAAAAAAAGAAAAAGAAATGTAAAATTAGTTTCTATCTGTAATAGAACTAGATGACCCTGGATCTAACCATTTTCCACTGTGTTTTGCACTGGTTAGTGTTGGTTGCTTTCCTGTTGCCCCTTTTCTGCCTTTCTAAAATTCTAATTGTTGTCTTTTGTTAAACTTCTTAAGCCTCAATTTTCAATACATAGCCATTAAATCCTTTAGTAGTGTTTTTCTAATAAAACAAAAAGACCCTTATGGGCTGTCTCTTCCTCAGAGGAGGGGTATGTGTGGTTCTCTCTTAACTGGGGCCCAGAAATACACTCTTAAAAATGTGATTTTTATGGTCAGGAAAAATAAACCAAGAAGTTGACATATTAACTTACATCTATCCGATTGTTTACAGAGGAAGGAAAAATGGTGTCACAAAGGTCACATCTGTTCAGTGACCTACTTTCTAGGGAACAGGCATGCAGAGAAGTGGTCACTGTCTAAAGGCTTTACAAGGTGTCATTTGTAGAAATGAAGGATTTAAAGATGCTTATTCTTTTTTACTAGGCGATTTATAAATTAGCTGATCCTTCACTTATTTTGTAAAGTATATATATATATATATATATATATATATATATATATATATATATATATATTCCTGTTTATGGCTGCAGTCTTCACAATAGACAAGTCTGGGATCAGCATGCTTACCTAACAATGGAAGAATGAATTAAGGAAATGTTGTATAGATATCAAGTGGGTATTGTTCAGTTTCAGAAAATAAAATTACTTGTGATTCCATCTCTTGGGAGATGGAGACAGGGGTATTAGACTTCAAGGTCATCTTCAGTTCCTAAGAGTGATTGAGGTCAAATTATGCAACATAAAGTTTTGGATCAAAAGCTATAACTCCTTAGAATTTGTAGTAGTAAAAGGATGTGCAGCTCTTGTGGAAGACCTGAGTTGAGTTTCTAGTACCTACATTAGGCAGTTCCCAACTGCCTATAACACAGATCAGGTGGATCTTGCTTCCTTTGGAACCTACAGTCAAATGAACAAACTCATGTACAGATACATAGGTAAAGACACCATGTGTAGCAGTGTATACCTGTCATTTACTCCTGGGGAACAATGACAGGTGGATCTAATGGTTCCACTGGCCAGACTTTCTAGTCCAATAGGAAATGGCAAGCTCCTTGTTTAGTTATAGACTCTATCTAAAAAAACAGAGGGAGAGTAACCTGCCCACCACATATCTGTAACTTCCACATTCCACAAAACAACATCAACAGAGTCTCCAATTATGATAGATGACCTTTCTTTTTGGTAGGCTCTTACTATGTAGCCCTGGCTGACCTAGAACTTACTCTGTAGATCAAAGCAGTCTTGAATTTGTAGAGATCCCCTTGCCTCTGCCTCCTCAGTGATGGGATTAAGGTGCGTGCCACCATGCTTGCTTATATTGGGTTATTTGTTTGTGTGTATGTGTGTTTGGTTTTAACTTTGTGCATTTCATTTGAAGGTGAGAATTTCTCTCATTTTCCTCTTTCTACCATCTCTTCCATTTTTTTTTAATCATTGAAGTATTCTCTGATAAACACCAAGTCTTAAGAAGAGACTTACAGAAGTTTCTTCTCATTTTTCATATTTCACCCTTTGGAGATTCCTATTGTCATCATTTCTGATGTGCAATTTGGCTTTATTTCCAGGAAACTTTTGTTCACTTATTACTCAACCTTAGGAGTGTAAGTAGTGAAAAGTGAGTAATCCATGTTCAACCCTCACCAAATTTCAGGGCTTTGACAATGAGGACAGTCTTAGTCACACAGAGCAGGTACTGAAAATGACTGGTTAAATTATAATGTCACAGCAGAAGATTTGTTGCATATTTTTTTGAAATGTAATTGCTGCTGGATTAAGAATAAATTTTTCTCCGATTACACTGAGATGTAAGAATTACGATCATAACAATGAAATTCATGGAACACACAAATTTAAGTAGATTTCATAACTGCTTTGTAGGTTCAAACATTAAAGCTGAAATCAAGATGTGGCAGGGAATGCTTGACAAGAACACCTTGGATATGCAAATTAATGAGGGTTCTTCTCTCTTTTCAGCACTTAAAAAATTGTCATCTTATGTGATTGATCAAAATTCTAAACTTGTGCCCGAATGAACAGTAAGAAAGAGATGGTGCTAGAGAAGAATCTTGTCAACCATAGCCCTCTGCTACAAGAACCCAAAGGAGTCCTCTGTGATAACCCATTTACCTGGGACCTTGGTCATTGTCTACACAGTATTTGAACTCAGGCTTGTGTTGGCTGTATTTGAAGAGCTCCTGAAGATGAGCCTCACTCTCTAGTTCAAATCATGTATTTCATCACTGTATTTCTGGCTTGTTCTGATTCTGGGTGGGAGTCTCTGCAGTGCTCTTCAGCATGGTCACATCCATTGAGAGCTGCTGGTACTTTGGGAGAAATTTCTCTCCTTTTCTCACCTACTGCTATTTGGCATTTTGTTACTCTTATCTCTTACACTCATGCTTCACCTCTGTCAGCAGGAACATCATTGTAACTGACTCTTGGATCAATCCAACCAAGTTCAAGATGTCTGTGTCAGGGATTTGCATAAGCATCTTGGGATTCTGCCCCCGTTGTACACCAATGCTGTGTTATACACAAGGGTCTGTGGCTGTGGGCTGGGAGAATTAACCAGTGTTGCTAACTGCAAAAAAGGATGTCAGTATGTTCCAAACTAAGGCTGAGTAGTCACAAGTTTTCTGTTATTTTTCAGACCTGCTTCTTTATGGCAATAGCCATATTTTAATAGTGACGATATAGAAAACAAGCTACAAACAAAAAGATAGAAAACATCAGTTACAAGGACAGTTATTTTTAAGGAGTTACAAAGCCAATGTGGCCAAAGGAGAGGGAAAAGTTGCCAAATCTTGGGTCAAAGTGATAACAGTTTTGATCATCTATGATTATGTAGGATCACTTCTTTCACTGATTCTTTTAAGGAGTTCATAACATCTTTCTCCAGTTATAAGCTATTTTGTTGGTTTAGCTACTGTAACTCAGTTCAAAATACATTGATTTGAACTTTATTTCCTTGTTTGATTCATGAGAACATCAAAATATCCACTAACTTGACAGGTACCAATAATCCATTATTACCTTGTAACTCAGCCCAAATCTGTAATTAAGGAATTTTCTGACAGAGTGGGAATTTTGTTGTCATTATGACAGTTATTATACTGCCCATAAATATGTTGCTTTCAGTTGAGGAGGGAAATTGATATTTAATTTTATAGCATAGCTTTTATTCTAGTAGGTTCTTGTTTTCATGATCATCTTAAATCACTTGATAGAAATATGGCTTAGTAAATATTAGTGTATACAATATTTCCTAGGTTCATCAAATCAAATCTGCCTGGATGCCTACTTTGTCTGTGGCTAATTATTGTCTTCTAGAAGCCTCCCATTTATGCTTTACTATGAGTGACAAGTTCAGTTGCTACAATAAGAGACTTCTTTTTAAGTCTTAAAATATTTATATAAGGTGTATCCATTTTTTTTTTTTTTTTTGTCGAGACAGGGTTTCTCTGTAGCTTTGTGCCTTTCCTGGAACTCCCTCTGTAGACCAGGCTGGCCTCGAACTCACAGAGATCCACCTGCCTCTGCCTCCTGAGTGCTGGGATTACAGGCATGAGCTACCACCACCTGGCCAAGGTGTATCCATTTTATATGTGAGTGTTTTGCTTGCCTGTAGGTCTGTGCACATCCTGTGTATTTGGTGCCCACAGATATCAGAAGAAGGTACCAGATGGCCTGGAACTGACATTAATGAGATTTGTGTACCACAATGTGGGTGATGGTAAATGAACCCAGGTCCTCTACAAGTTCTTAACCACTGAGCCATCTCTCCAGTCTCTAGAGATTGTATTTTGTAGAATTCCTTTTCTTTTTCCCTACAATTTTGTATGTCTAATGTCATAATATAGAGTAATTTTGTCATGATGTTCTATAAAATTTCATATTACTACAGTGTCGATTACAAAAAAACATAATGTAGAATAGTTCCTGAAAAAAAGAATAGATTATTTAAGAAATGGTAATGGAGTGTAGGACTATTTAAAAATTTTAAGTAAGTTACTCATATCTTTCAGGAAATTATAATTAATTCATTTGGATTTTTAAGCATTAGAAGAAAATTTTGGTTTTATTTCTTAGACAAAATATTAAAAATGTAAAATATAAACATAGATTTTGGTGTAATTGTCACAAAGATGGAAACCAAGAAGATGAATATATGTCTCAGATTATGAACAATAGAAATTGTGCACCACCTGTGAGAGGTATATTAAGAGATTATGCCGTTCCATCTAAAATCCAAACTATTGAAATTAAATAAATGCTCCCAAATCCATGAAGTATAGGCAAAAATATCTCAAATAATAAAATGAACAGTTTTCAGTTAAACAGAGGAGTGAAAATTATTTTTTATTATTATTTTTAGCGTGTGTTGGAATGGCCACATGTGTGCATGTGCATATGACAACCTGTAGATGGCACTGGGTGTCTTCTCCAGTTGCTCTCCACTTCTTTGAGGCAAGGTCTCTCAGTTTGATCCATACTTGCCAACACTACTAATCTAACTGGCCCACTTATTCTGGGAATCAACTGTCTTCCTTCTGAGCACTGGAACTACAGGTGGTCGTCTATGTCTACCAGGCGTTTGTTATGGTGCTGAGGTTCCAAACTCCCATCCCGACTTGTGCACTGCCAGCACTTTGTTTACTGGGCTACTATTGCCTTGAAAGTGTGGTTTTATTTTGAAAAGAACATAAATGTAATTCAAAGTGTATTGCACTTTTGTTGTTACACTAGGCAATATATATATATATATATATATAAATTTTATATATTATTATTATTGTTGTAATTATTATGAAGAAGGTAATTCCATTTTGACTACCATTAAATTACAGGGAAAATTCATGTTCATATGTATCGATGAAAGCAAAAATTGGTTAAAAAAATTTAGATAGATTTTAAGGTGAACTGTTTAAAGTATAATTTATAACTCAACCCCAAATCCAGTACTAACAATGTTTAGAGTTTCAATAGAAAAGACTTCTCAGAGGTTAGGCAGATTCTGTAACAGTGTTTTTTGAGGAGAAATATTTCCAAAGTAAAATAGAGTCACACATTAGGACACCACAGTCTGAGGATTCCTTCCACATTTTAATTTTACAATATGTTTCTAATGACTTTGTCACATCAAAGAAGAAATTCCTGTTCATTATGCTAGCCTCCTTACTTCATTCTATGAGCAAATCCTTGCAGTCAATACCTCCAATTTTCCAAATCAAAATGGTTAAAGCTGACCCTGGAGAAAAGTACTTGTTCTCCTGGCTCTGCATCTTATTTCTATAACAAGGATGAATGCCTGAAGAAAGAAAGCTTTTATGCAGGAATTTTGATCATTTTCAATATAAGAACCATTGATAGGAATTCACATGAAGGGAAAAGGTCATTTTTTTTTTTTGGAGCTGAGGATCGAACCTAGGGCTTTGCACTTGCTAGGCAAGCGCTCTACCACTGCGTTAAATCTCCAACCTCAATTCATTTTTAATAAATGAACCAAGTTTCAGATTCTGGGGGAAGTTCTGCTGTGGCAGGTATCATGTTCACCTACATTATACAAAAAGGTCAACTGTCACTAGAAAATGAGAAGAGGAAAACTTGGTTGTGGCATAAACAACATTCTCACTGGAAAGTTCTCACTTACCTCACCTTAAACCACAGGGATTCAGTCCTAGGGACACACTGTACTTGACATCATTAGGCCGCTTTCCTGAGGGTTAAAAGTGCTTGGGGGGGTATTAACATAGGTTAGTTAAATCAGGATGAGAATGCTCATAAAAGGTTAGGTTTAAGTGTGGGTCACAGAATAGTCTGCTGCTTTTGAGAAGTGAGGAAATAGATTAAGCAGAGAAAAAAAAACTGAAAAGACTTAAGCAACATTCATGTAATACAAAAGGTTGATTGTAAATTAGGAAGCAAATAATTTTAGGAAATGAAAATCCGTTAGCAGTTACATATTCTGTATTTTTTTTCCTGAGGATTTTTGGAATAGCATACATGTCTACAGATGATGGCAGTTTTCTCAGAGATCTAGCCAGAATCATGAGTGAAGATCTGCTCCCTCACACATCTGTACAGCTGTGCTATGAGAACCTGAACGGATCCTGCATCAGGAACCCTTACTCCCCTATCCCTCGCCTCATCCTCTATGCAGTCTTTGGCTTTGGGGCTGTGCTGGCTGTGTGTGGAAACCTCCTGGTGATGATGTCCATTCTTCATTTCAGACAGCTGCACTCTCCTGCCAACTTTCTGGTGGCATCCCTGGCCTGTGCTGACTTCTTGGTGGGACTGACCGTGATGCCCTTCAGCACAGTGAGGTCTGTGGAGAGCTGCTGGTACTTTGGGGACACTTACTGTGAAGTTCATTCTTGTTTTGATGCATCATTCTGTTACTCTTCTATCTTTCACTTGTGCTTCATCTCTGTTGATAGATATATTGCTGTCAGTGACCCCCTGACTTACCCCACCAGGTTCACTGCATCTGTCTCTGGCAAGTGCATTGCCTTCTCCTGGCTCCTGTCCATCATCTATAGCTTTTCCCTCTTTTACACAGGGGCCAATGAAGCTGGACTGGAAGATCTAGTGACTGCCCTCACCTGTGTGGGAGGCTGTCATTTCCTAGTGAATCAAAGCTGGGTCTTTATCAATTTTCTGCTATTTTTCATCCCCACACTTGTTATCATAACTGTCTACACTAAGATTTTCTTCATTGCTAAGCAACAGGCTCAGAGGATTGAGAGAATGAGTGACCAGACAGCCAAGGCTTCAGACAGCTACAAGGACAGGGTAGCCAAGAGGGAGAGGAAAGCAGCCAAAACCCTGGGAATCGCTGTGGCAGCCTTCCTCCTTTCCTGGCTGCCATACTTCATTGACTCCATCATTGATGCCTTCCTGGGCTTCATCACACCCACATATGTGTATGAAATACTAGTTTGGATCGTCTACTACAACTCAGCCATGAACCCCTTGATTTATGCTTTCTTTTATCCTTGGTTTCGAAAAGCCATCAGACTGATTGTCACTGGCAGAATCTTGAGGGAGAATTCCTCAGCCACCAATTTATTTCTTGAGTAGATTCTCGGTTTAGTTGGGGATTGAAGAAAGAGTCACAGCAGAACTTTATCAGAGAACTGAGTAGCGTCATGGATTATGCTTCAGCTCTGAATGCGACACTTAAATCCAGCTTCTGCTTTCTTCAAGAAATGTAAAAATAATTTCTATTTGTAGTGGAACTATACAACCCTGGATCTAACAATTTTCCACTGTGTTTTGTACTGGTTCGTGTTACTCGGTTTCCTGTAGCTGCTTTTCCCTCCTTCTTAAAATTCTAATTGTTGGCTTTTGTTAAATTTTGAAGCCTCAGTTTTCAATACATAGCCATTAAATCCTTTGGTAGTGTTTTTCTAATACAATGTAAATGAAACCAAACGTCCCTTATAGGTTCTCTCTTCCTCAGAGGAGGAGTATGTGTGGTTCTCTACTCACTGAGGCACAGATTTGCACTTTTAAATATGTGATTTTTATGATCAGGAAAAATAAACCGAGAAGTGACGTATTAACTAACATCTACTCCATTGTTTACAGTGGAAGGAAAAACGCTGTCCCAAAGGTCACAGCTGTTCCGTGACCTGCTTTCTAGGGAACAGGCACCCAGAAGAGAAGTCACAGTCCAACGGCCTTACAAGTTGTTATTTGTAGAAATGAAGGATTTAAAGATGGTCATTCTTTTTTTCAAGGTGATTTATAAATTAGCTGATCCTTCACTTATTTCGGAAAGTTTCTATAGATTTACAAAAGTCAAATTAAGAATGTATTCAGCTGAAGAAAACAGTAAACTAAAGGGCAAAGTATGCATGCCCCTGAATCTTGAAAACACATTTTTATAAGGATCACCGGATGTATTCCTAAAGCTCCCCCCCCCCCCCCCAAAAAAAAAGCCTGAATTAGTCATAAAAATTATCCTGGATAAAGCCAACTAGGTGTTTAACGTATAACTCTCTCAATAGTAAATTAGAGAGCAGTATACAGCAGTAGTGAACAAACTCCATATTCTACTCTAGATTACTTTTGTTAAGACAAGACATTATAAAATTCCAAGTCTTGGGGCTGGAGAAACAGCTCTGATGTTAGGAGCACTGGCTGCTCTTTCAGAGGACACTCCGTGGCAGCTCACAGCCCTTTTTAACTCTATTTCTCTTCTTTAACTTTGGCTTTTGTCGGCACTGAAAGCATGTGGTGCACAGATATACATGCAAGAAATACACCCACACATATCATAGAAAAATAAAGGAAAAGTCTGAGCCTTCTGGATTTGGTAAAGTTATGGATGCATACTGAGATGTTCTTGCTTACTCTTTTTTTTTCTAATTTCTATGTTGACATGCACCATGAATATTTATTAATGATTGCTGTCTTTTTTATCAGATCAATTATAAACTGGTAAAGCTTTCCGTTTGAGATGATACTATGTCTGATGTTAATTTGAGACAGTTTCTCTGTAGCTCAGACTAACCTATATTGGATATTAAATTCAGGCATTTCCCCTGCTTCTGCTTCCTGAACATTGTGATTAGAGGTTTAAGCTGTCATTCTTGCCTTATTTCTTATTTCAATGTGTTTGAGGAAGTCTGTCCTCTTGTGATTGGCAGGTGACTAAAGGCTGCTCGGACTCCTTGAAATCCTCTGTCCATAGCTGTTTAGTTCAGATATTAAACATCATTGGTTTCTTTTGACTTTAGCTGTTTCAATAAGAGTGACTTATTCTGCAGCCATAGAACACTGTCCCTTCTTCACTTGAGTGACAGTGTTCACAAACAAAAGCTTAACAGTAATTGATGCATACTGTAAATGTCTACATTCAAAAGCAACTCTAATATTTAGTTCAATACACTCAAAGAAGCAATTCCCCTTTTTTAGTAACCCATTGTGCTGTCTAGTTTTTATGTCTAGAGTTATCTACAAGGATGAAACCTCATTTGAGAAAATGCTTCCATATGCTCTAGCTGCATGGCATATTTTAATTAGTGATTGATGTGGGATGGCCCAGCTCATTGTGAGTGGTGCCATCCCTAGCCTGGTGGTCTTGGGTTCTATAAGATAGCAACCAAAAGACCTTTAAGGAATTGCTCAGAATCCTTAATTATCAGGGAGATGCAAATCAAAATGACTCTGAGATACCATCTTCCACCTGTTAGAATGGCTAAGATCAAAAGCACTGAAGACAGCTTATGCTGGAGAGGATGTGGAGCAAGGGGAACACTCCTTCACTATTGGTGGGAGTGAAAATTGATACAGCCTCTTTGGAAATCAGTATGGTGGTTTCTCAGAAAATTGAGAATCAATTTACCTCAAGACTCAGCTATAACACTCTTGGGCATATACCCAAGGAATACTCCATTATACCATAAGGGCATATGCTCAACTATGTTCATAGAAGCATTATTTGTAATAGCCAGACCCTGGAAACAACCTAGATGCCCCTCAGATGAAGAATGGATTTTAGCTAGAGTTTTCTCTCCAGGTCCTGCCAAGCCCTGGCAGTCCAACAGCCCACTTATAAAATAATCACTCAGATGCTTATATTATTTAAACTGTTTGGCCTAATGAATCAGGATTCTTGCCAGCTGTTCTTACATCTTAAATTAACCCATTTCTATTAATCTATATGTTGCCATGTGGCTCTTGGCTTACCAATACCTTACATCTCCCTTGTCATGGTGGTGCCTGTCAGCGTCTCTCTGCTTCAGCCTTCCACTTCCAGAATTCTCTTCTCTGCTTGTCCCACCTATACTTCCTGCCTGGTTACTGGCCAATCAGTGTTTTATTTATTAACCAATCAGAGCAACACATTTGACATACAGAATATCCCACAGCAATGGATTAAGAAAATGTGGTACATATACACAACAGAGTACTACTCAGTAGAGAAAAACAATGACAGTATGAAATTTGCAGACAAATGGATGGAACTGGAAAATATCATCCTGAGTAAGGTAACCCAGACTCAGAAAGACAAACATGGTATGTACCCACTCATAAGTAGATATCAGATATAAAGCAAAGTGTAATCAGGCAATAATACACAACTCCAGAGAAGCTAACTAACAGGGAAGACCCAAAGAAGGATGTGTGGACTGCCCTGGGAAGGGAAATAGAAAATATCTCCATGAATAAAGTGATGATGAGGGGTAGGCAATGGAGGGTCAGGGATAGGGGATGAGAGCCTAAGGGAATGAGATGGTTAAGCTGGAACAGGGAGGGAAGAGGAATGCAATGAAAAAGACACCATAATGGAGAGATACATCATGGGGATAGAGAGCAGCCAGTTACTGGGGTAGTTGCCAGGAGTCCTCAAGGATGACCACAGCCTGCCATACTGGCAATAGTGGAGAGGATGCCTGAACTGACTGCTTTGCCCTAGAGAGCAGACCAGTGAATGCCCTAACTGTCATCACAGAGCTTTTCTCCAGTGACTGATGGAGGCAGATGCAGAGATCCACAGCCAATCACTAGATAGAGCTCCAGGAGTCTGGTCAAGGAGAGAGGAGGGATTCTGTGAGCAGGTGCATCAGGATCATGATGGGGAAACATGTAGGGATGACCAAAACAAACTAGAGGGAACTTATGAAAGTTGGATCAATGGCTGGGGAGCCTACCTAGAACTAGACTGGGCCCTCTGTATGGTGAGACAGTTGTGTAGCTTGATCTGCTTGGGAGGCCCCTTGCTGGTGGGATCAGAATCCATTTCTGGTGCATGGGTGGGCTTTGTGGAGCCCACTACCTATGATGGGATACCTCGTGTAGCCTTGAGGCAGGGGGAAGGGCTTGGACTTGCCTCTGCTGAATGTGCCTACCCATGGGAGAACTTGCCTTCTTGTGGGTGGGAGTGGGCGATGGGTTGGGAGAGGGAGGCTAGCGGGGGAAGAAGGAGGGAAGAGGGAGATCTTTGACTGGTGTGTAAAATGAATGAAAAAAATTCCTTGCTAATAAAGGAAGGAAAGAAGAAAAAGATAGCATCCTGAACAGACTATTTTGAACTAGACAGTAAGTGGCACTCTTTCTTGGTTTCTGCATCAGCTCCTACCTCCAGGTTCCTGGCCTGTTTGAATTCCTGCCCTGACTTCCCTCAGTGATGGGTTGTTACCTGGTGCTGTAATATAAGCTTTGGTTGTGGTATTCTATCACAGCAGTGGGGATCGATGCAGGTGTCATAGCAGGCAGGAAAATGAAGAGGTGAGACTAAAACCAGGTTCAGACTGAACGTGTCAAACTTCAAAACCTTTGTCAAACATGGATCACACTTCAGGAAGTCTAATGCAAAATGGTTTATTGTAAGCATATTTAAACACAATAGTATTTGGAAACAATTTTCTAGGCAACAATCATTCCATTTGCAAGCACACAATAAAGCTTAAGATGGGACTACAAATGCCATATGACCATGTAGGTTTATTTTGTGGCTAAAAGGCCTAGAATCTAGTGTGGTTTCTAAACAAGGTGGCCAGAGAACCCAGCAGCAGACACACTGATCTGGAACTGGGAGCATGCAACACAGAGGGAATGTAAACCTTCTGAAGCTGGCATGTGAATTCATGGGATCTTATTCTGTGCTGGAGACTGCTTTAATCACAGGAGTTTATATTCTTCAGCACAATCTGGTAGAACAGGTAAGACTGTGCCTTGGTTTTTGAGTGCACTTAGGTCAGAAGAGGTCAAGTCTCATGGCTATTGTCATCATAGACAGATGTGAACATGCACCACCCAGGACTCAGAGAGTAAGTGCTGCTGCTCCTAAGTGTGCCTCCCTCCCATCATGAAGTAGAACTCGGCCAAATTGCTTAGAGCAGAAATTATGGAACACATACATTTTATATAATTACTTCAAGGGAAAATATGATTTTCATCAAGAAAATTTTAATTAAAGGTTTATATTATATGTATAGCTGTGTTTTATGTATGTATGGGTGTATGTATTTGTATATGTTCATATGTGTGTATTTATATGTGTGATATATATACATGTTTGTGTGTGTGTGTGCATGTGCTATTTTGTTTTTACCACCAATTTGACCACTTCTTTTTTTTTAAAAAAATGTATTCATTTATTTAACATCCTGACCAGTGTCCCCTTCCTCCTTTCTTCCAGTTTCCCCCTCCCCTGCTCCCCTTCTCACCCCCTCCCCCAGTCCACCTCTAATGTTTGTGTTCAGAAAAGGGCAGTCCTACCATGAGTATAAACAAAGCTTGATCTATCAAGTTGAAGGAGGACCTCAGTTTTAAGGCTGGGGAAGGCAACCCAGTATGAGGAATAGGTTCCCTAAAGCCAGCCAAAGCATTAGGGATAGCCCCTGCTCCCACTGCTAGGGGTCTCACAAGTAGACCAACTAGACAACTGTCACTCAAATATAGACAGTCTATGTTGGTCCCATGCAGGTTCTCTGGTTGTCAGTTCACAGACTCTGTGAGCTCCTAAGGGACCAGGTTAGTTGTTTGCGTGGGTTCTTTTGCCACGACATGTCCCCCATGGCTAGTATAACCTTCCCCCCCTCATCATCAGGCATCAGGATTCCCTGAGCTCAGCCCACCCGTACTTTTTTTTTTTTTTAAGATTTATTTTATTATTATGTATACAGTGTTCTGCCTACATGCATGCTTGCAGGCCAGAAGAGGGCACCGGATCTCATTACAGATGGCTGTGAGCCACCATGCGGTTGCTGGGAATTGAACTCAGGACCTCTGGAGTGACTTGGAAAAAAAACTGCACTATCTCTCCCTGCCATGTAACAAAGACGTGTGAGTTCCACATGATGCAGAATACACACAGAAGGCAAAGAACCTTGACAGAGCTTGCATGGATTCCATACAAGAGCTGAATCTGTAGAAAGAGGTCATCTTGATGCAAGCCTTCTGTGTTTGGGGATTATTATGATTCCCACAGAGTACTGAAGATGAGACCTCCCTGATTAGAGGCTTTAAACGCAGAGATGGAGCCCACCAAGCAAAGGCTAAGAGTGGACAAATTTGGCTATAATAGTATTTTATTCATGTTAATCCACCCCTTCCCCCTCCTCCTAATGGAATAGAAACAGCAAGGTCTATAGTATAATGAATATGAAGAAAGACATTTATCTTCTTCAACGCAAACATGATTCACTATTGATGTCTATCACTGGAAGAAAGGGGACAATATTCAGATGTGGACTGAAGATGTGGAACTGAAATTGAAAGAAATCTAAACTTTCAGTGCTCATGGTGACTGACAATTGAGGGTCTACCAAAAGAGGAAAAAATCAGATTGGCTACGGAACACGTATACACTATGGTTGATGCAAGCACAATTTCATACAGTTTCACACCCACATCTAAGAATTCCTTAGGCAATTAACAGTATCAATAAGAAATGTTTTTGAAATACATGTAGATCATGTAACGGATCAAGCTAAACTGGTGTAATTATTCATGAACTCAAAGAATGCCTGGACCCCTTAGCAGACAATTTGCTGCATGTGTTCAGTGCTCATAGCAGTTCATACTCAGCTTGTAACTTTCATCGTTCTTGTGTTTGGTTGCTGCCATCCTCTTATACAGGGGTTCTCAACTTGTGGATCTTGACCCTTCTGTGAGGATGAACTACTTTTTCACTGGGTTATATCAGATATCCTGTATATCAGATAATTGCACTATGATTTATGAAAGTAGCAAAATTATACTTAGGAAGTAGCAATGAAATATTTTACGGTTGGGGGGTCTCCATAACAGGAAGAACTGAATTGAAGGGTCACTGCATTAGGAAGATTGGGATCCACTGTGTTAGAGTCTAACCCATAAAGACAGGGCATAAAATCTTTTTCCTGTTTCCTCTCACTAAATGTCTTCTTAATTTTGGCTGTGCTATGACCACAGACCGTCATTACTGTATCCTTCTCTAATGGGAAATGCTTCACACTCTCTATCATTTGGGTGATTACAAGTTAGTGGATTTTTAGTAATGTGTTTCAGGAGCCAACAACCTGTCAACTAGTGCTCAAGTGTAGAAATGAGAATGAAAACTTAGGATCACCACAGAACCAAAAGTTTGTCTGAGAATTGTGCTCTCAGGGTTAGAATCTTAAACCCCAGGGAAGGAAAACTTCTGTCCAACCTTGATTTGACTTTTAGTGGACTCATTTACTTAAAATAAATTTGTAAACAACCATGGAAGTAACATTTCTACAATAATGTTACAGGTGTTGGGGATATCTCCTAATTATATCTTACCTCAGCATTAAGTTTTCATGGAGTTAATCTGAAAGCAAAGGTCAAATTAACCTGGATGAATCTATTTAGTTTAGACTGTCTAACGTATGTGTAGAATAGTTGCAATATAAAAACATTGAAGTGACGTTTTGCATTGCTTGTACCTGACCATTCTTGTGTTTATTGCACTATAGGGCATTGGCTTTCTCTTCCTGGTGCTTACTGCATCTATGGTCACTACCTCATGATGCAGTTATATCATTTGTTACAGTGTGTCCCAAATTAATCAAAGTCACTATGCAATATAATCTATCTGTATACTCCTGTTTATGGCTGCAGTCTTCACAATAGGCAAGTCTGGGATCAGCCTGCTTACCTAACAATTGAAGAATGGGATAAAGAAATGTTTTATACATATCAAGTGGGGTATTATTCAGTTTCAGAAAATAAAATTACTTGTGATTCCATCTCTTGAGAGATAGAGTCAGAGGTATTAGTCTTCAAGGTCATCTCCAGTTCCTAAGAGTGTTTGAGGTCAAATTATGCAACATGAAGTTTTGAATCAAGAGCTATAACTACTTATAATTTACAGTAGTAAAAGGATGCACAGCTCTTATGGAAGACCTGTTTTGAGTTGCCAATAGCCACATTAGGCAGCTCCCAACTGACTGTAACATAGGATCCCCTGGATCTGGCTTCCTTTGGCACCTACAGGCACATGAACAAACCCATATACAGACAATGTAGGTAAAGACACCATGTGTGGCAGTGTGTGCCTGTCACCCAGCCCTGTGGGACAAAGACAGGTGGATCTAACTGGTTCACTGGCCAGCCTTTCTAGTTCAGTAGGGAATGATAAGCTCCATGTTTAGGTACAGACAGACTCTATTTCACAACTCAGAGGAAGAGTAACCTGCCCTCCATCTATTTGTAACTTCCATATCACACATAACAACATCAACAGAGATTCCAATTATGATAAGTAAGACTTCTTTGAAGAGATCCATCTTGTAATCAATCATAGACCATACTCTAGACCTGGCAACTGAATTAGGAACCACGGATCCCACAGAGTGGGACATGTGCCCCGCCTGTGGCTCAGGTGATCCATGTTTTAAAAGATCCTTGTGTTTGGAACTTCTAAGCTAACTTTGTTTCAAAGCCTGAAAAATTTCTCTGCTTACTTTTTCACATCTTGCCGTTTCTTAGCTTAGGCGTATCCTGAAAATACCCCTCTAAAAGGTCTTTGCCTCTCCCCAAGCTTGATTTATAAGACATGCTCAGAGAAAAGGGCTTGGGACTTGAGCACTTCATCTCCAAACAGAAAAAACATGCCCGCTCAAATACCAGAAAACTCTGGTCCCTGAAAGAGTCAAGTGAAAAATGTATCCTGGCCTTATAATTAGTGTCCAAGAGCTAAGTAAGGTCAGGGAAAGAAAAACATTGGAGGAGATTGCTACATTTCTGCAGGGGTTTCCCTTTTTGCAGAGTGAAGCAAAAGAAGCAACATCTTAGGCTGGAGAAGCAGAGCTCAGATAAGAAGCCTCTTAAGTGGGGGCTGAGAAAAGCTCAGCTGCGGCAGCTCTCCAGGAGAGGAGCAGGGTTGCTATATCCTGCAGGGAGACCATCCCCCTTCATACCAGGCATAGTCTGACTCTCCCAAACAGTCAGGATACCCTCCTCTGCTGTAGCAATTTCAGGCCTGACTCTCCCAAGCAGTCAGAAAAACTTCTCTTCCAGGGCTGAGCTGTCTCTGTGCATCTCCAGCCATCAGAGCTGTCCTAAGTAGCTCAAGGTGTTGCCTGACTCACCAAGTAGTCAGGATACCTTTCCCCAGAGTGGCAAAACTCACATATTTGGTGCCAAAAACTGGAACCAAACCCACAGAATTGCAACAAATTTACTTGCAAAACCCTCACCAAATTTCAGGGCTTTGACAATGAGGATAGTCCTAGACACATAGACCAAGTACTGAAAATGACTGGTTAAATTACAGTCACAGCAGATGATTTGTTGCATATTTTTTGATGATTAATTGAAGCTGGATTAAAACATATTATTCTCAAATTATACTGAGACATAAGAATCATGATCAATACAATGATATTTATGGAACACACAAATTTAAGTAAAATTTACAACTGCTTTATAGCTTCAGAGATTAAGGCTGAAATCAAGCTGAGACAGGGAATGGGGAAATATTTGATAATGATGCCTTGGATATGCAAATTAATGAGGATTTTTATTTACCCTTCAGCAAATAAAAACTGTTTTCTTATTGGATTTATCAGAACTTGTGCCTGCATGAACAGCAAGAATGAGATGGTGCCAGGAAAAGAAATTTGTCACCCATGGCCCTCTGCTACAAAACCCAAAGGAGTCCTCTGTGAAAACCCAGGTCCTTGGTCATTGTCTACATACTGTTTGACCTCAGGGTTGTGCTGGTTATGTTTGAAAACCTCCTGAAGGTGAGACTCACTCTCCATTTCAAGCAATTGGATTTCATCATTGTATTTCTGGCTTACTCTGATTCTGGTTGGGAGTCTCTGTGATGCTCTTCAGCATGGTCACATCCATTGAGAGCTGCTGGTACTTTGAAAGAAACTTCTCTACTTTACTCACCTGCTGTGATGTGGCATTTTGTTGCTCTTCTCTCTTCCACCCATGCTTCGTCTCCATGGACAGGCATAACATTGTCACTGACCCTTTGGTCTATCCAACCAAGTTCACAGTATCTGTATCAGGGATTTGCATCAGCATCTCCTGGGCTTTGACCCAGTGTACAACAGTGCTGTGTTCTACATAGGTGTTTATGACCCTGAACTGTAAGATTTATCTAATGCTGCTAACTATATTGAAGGATGTCAGTATGTTCTAAACTAAGGCTGAGTATTAACAGGTTTTCTGTTACTTTTCAGACCTGCCTCTATTATGGCAATGCTATATAGTCATATTTTTATAGTGACTAGAAAACAAGCTAAAAAGGAAAAGTAAAAAACATCATTGACAAGGACTGTCATTTTTAAGGAGTTATAAAGCCAATATGGCCAAAGGAGAGAGAGAGAAGCTGCCAAACCATGTGTCAAAGTGATAGCATTTGTGATCATCTATGACTATGTAGGATCACTTCCTTCACTGATTCTTTTAAAGATTTCATAACACCTTTCTCCAGTTATAAGACATTTTGGTGGTTTAGCTGCTATAACTCAGCTCAAAATCCATTGATTTGTGCTTTATTTTTTCTTTGATTCATGAAAACATCCAGTAACTTGACATGTATCAATAATTTATCACCTTGTAACTCAGCCCAAGTCTGTAACTAAGGAATTTCTTTACAGACTAGGAATGTTGTCATTGTGAGAGTTATTATTACTGCCCATAATATGTTACTTTAATTTGATGAGGAGATATGATATTTGTATGTCATAGCATAGCCTTTATTCTAGGAGGTTCCTGGTTGCATGATCATCTTAAATCACTTGATAAAAATATGGTTTAGTAAATATTAGTTTATGCAATATTTCCTAGCTACCTCAACTCAAGCCTGCCTGGATGTCTTCTTTGTCTGTGGATAATTATTGTCTTTGAAAACCCTCCCATTCTCCATGGGCAGGCTTCTGGAACTTGGTGCCTGTGGTGTGATACTTTGCACAGCCTTATTGCAGTGGGAAGGAGCTTGGACCTGCCTATGCTCAGTGTGCTGGGCTCTGCTGACTCCCCATGGGAGACTTCAATTTGGGGAATGTGGGTGGCTTGGGAAAGAGGGCTGGGGATGGAAGGAGGGAGGAGGGGGCATCTGTGGATAGTATATGGAGTGAGTAGAAAATTTCTTAATAAAGAAAAATGAAAAAAAAGAAAAGCCTTCCATTTGTGCTTTCCAATATGCAACTAATTTCAGTTTCTACAATGGAGATTTCCTTATAAGTCTTAAAATATTTTTATTAAATGTATTCATTTTATGTGTGAATGTTTTGCTTACCTGTATGTCTGTGTACAGATGCCCTGGAATTGGCATTAAGGAGAGTTGTGAACCACCATGTGGGTGATGGAAACTGAACCCAATTCCTCTGCAAGATCACAAGTGTTCTTAACCACTGAGCCATCTCTCCAGTCCCTAGAGAATGTCTTTTGTAGAATTATTTTACTCTTTTCCTGAAATTTTGTATGTCTAATGTCATAATATACAGTAATTTTGTCATGATTTTTCTATAAACACTCATATTTCTACAGTTTTGATAATAAAAAATTCATAATGTAGAATAATACCTGAAAGAAAAATATATTATTTAAGAAGTGGTAATGGAGTGTAGGACTGTTTAAAAAATGTTAAGTAAGTTACTCATAACCTCCCAGGAAATTATACCTAATTCATTTGGGTTTTCAAATATTAGAAGAAAATGTTAGTTTTATTTCATGGACAAAATATTAATACTAGTAAATACAAATACAGATTTTATTGTACTTGTCACAAATATGGAAACTATGAAGATGAATGTATGTTTGAAATTATGACCAATAGAAATTGAACCCTTGAGATATATATTAATACAGGAGACTGTTCCATCTTTAATCCAAACAACTAAAACTAAATAAATGCTCCTAAAATTGTAAAGTCTAGGCAAAATATCTGCAGCACAAAAATGATAGCTTCTGTGTGATGTATTTCTGTATGCTGTGAATATGTGTTGCTATGATTGGTTAATAAGAAGCTGCTCTGGCCTATGGTGAGTCAGGTTATAGCCAGGCAGGATATCCAAGAGAGAGACAGGAAGAAGAAAGGCAGAGGCAGGAGAGACCCCTGGCCACAGCTCAAGGAGCAGCAAGATGCCAAAAGACCACTAATGCCACAGCCACATGGCAATACATAGATTAATAGAAATGGATTAATTTAAGATGAAAGAGCTAGCTAGTAAGAAACTTAAGCCATTGGTCATACAGTTTGCAATTAATATAAGCCTTTGAGTGATTATTTTATAAGTGGCTGAGGGACTTCGAGGGCCAGATGGGACCTGAGAAAATTCACAGCTATGTTTGGTGCTCAATGTGGTAGGAAGAATTTCCACCCAAAACCTGAGAAAGAGTCATAAATGGAGTCAAGAGCAGCTGCCTAGTTGTGTCTGTCAGACAAGCTGTGATTCAGAGATGTTTGGGCATGCAGGCTTGAGCTACAGTATGGTGGGTTCACAGCATGTGGGCTTGACCTACATCATGGTGAATTCCCTCCATGGTACACAGAGGCATCTCCAAGCCATGCCACACATTGCATGGCAGATGCTGTGGAATGTCTTTCTGTATGCTGTGAATATGTGTTGCTCTGATTGGCTGATAAATAAAGTTGTTTGGCCTATGGCAAGGCAGCTTAGAGGCAGGTGGGAAATCAAAGAGAGAGACTGGAAGAAGGCGGAGAGACAACAGTGAGCCGCCCAAGGACCAACATGTAATGGGATGCAGGTAAAGCCATGGAACGTGTGGTGATACATAGATTAATAGTTATGGGTTAGTTTAAGATATAAAAGCTAGATAGCTAAAAGCTTGAGCCATGGCCATGCAATTATAATTAATATAAGCTTCTGTGTCTTTATTTGGGGGATGAAGTGGGAGACATTTGTCCCAACTGCCGGCAGGCCAGGACACAGGAAATCTTCCAGCTACTGGCAGATTTAGCTTTTGCTAATACAGAACTCACCCCCACCTCAAAAAAGTTTCTGGTCTATATGCTGCTTGTTGGAAACATAGAACCACTGCTTCTCAGAGCTGGTGGTAGGCATACCTCAATCATGTTAGGAAACTGCGATGAGCAAAGTCAGTAGCCAAGGCCGCCTCATTGGTCCTTGCCACACAGTTTAGCAGTTCAAAATCTCTCCTGATCAGAAAAAGATTATAGACACACAAAAGACAGATTCAGATGGATAAACCTCTAAATGTTTTGCATTATAAATAAAAATACACATAGGCTTGAAAGAGAGAGGAAGGGGAGGATGGATAGTTATATAAATAAATATATAATTAAAGAGACAGTAAAAATAATATAAAAAAATAAGCCATGTAAAGATGGAAATCACACAGAGAGTCTAGATTATATTGTCTTTGGGATTTTTAACTGAAGAGAGACATTTGATTATAAAGGCTGCTGAATTAAACATATATATATATATATATTCTCAAGGTAATGTGACTTCAAAATTTTTTTCTAAGCATGTGTTGCTTTGGAAAAACAGTCCTGCTTTTCTTTCTACAGAAGATGAGAAGTTGTGGACTCCTTCCAGGTTAATATGAATCAAGGAAGACTCCCTGAGAGGTCTTCAGTTGATCCAACATCCAGAACAGCTTCAAAGTAACTGGCTCAGAGAATACAGCCTCACAGACTACTCCAGTCAGGACTTGACCACAATCCTAAAAGTTTCTTTGTGTCTACATAAAACTAACAGTGCCTCCAATTAGCAGGAAGTGACCTACAAAACTATGCCCACATTGCCAAAAAATGGATTATGGATGTTTGTCTTTGTTTAGACATTGGTTACAAATTGTTATTGGTCATAGTCAATCTCTTTCTAAAAGAAAAAAGGGGGATATGATATAGAAATGATGGGATGAAAGGGTAGATTATTGAATCTACTTTTAAAGAGCAACAACTCGGTTGAAATTTTTTTTTTTACATTGCTGTGGATTTTTGTTTATTGATAAAAATTTAAAGTTAATTTTGTTATATTGTATGTAGATTTCTACTCTTGTTTAGGTATTATGCTTATGCAACTTATTTTAAAATGCAATATATAATTAAATACAAATTAATAGTCATCTACACTAGTCAAACTTATAGTCATGTTAATTAGGTTTTCTAGATATGCAGAGATATATTTCAGATAGACAGTTAATCTTCAAACACTTCAAAGACCTACAGAATACAGCATTTGAAATGTTTTTAAGAACTTAGATTTTTCAGAACAATAAAACATATCTGCTTCTGACATCACCAATTACTTCAAAGAAGATGATGGGCATCAAAAAACTCCAAATGGAGTTTACTTTCTTTATGGCAAAAGTTAGCCATTTGCACAAGAAACTTCTCTTGCCTGGACTGTTTGATAATATGTTGTATAAACTGGACATATAGAACCCATAGGAAAATGACTTTGAATTTTGCCAAAACAAGGCAAGATGGTCCTTCAGGTTCCTGATTCACAGAGGAGACTGCCAGACATTCTGCAGAACACAGGGAGAGGCGATTGAGAGACTCTAGACCTATAGGCTGAAGATGGATGCCCAAACATTGCAGAGGAACTTTGGATGACTGTCCAGGCAGCCAGCTATCTTTATCATTTCCAAAATTTTGAAAGTTGCTTACAAAGCACTTCCTGTTTACTGAGGTAATATTATATCCTTCTGAGGTCTTTGATGGAGCTGAATACTAGATAGTTATAATTATAGTTTTCCTTGGTTACTATGAAAGATAAATTAGATATGAAAATTTAGACTCATAGAAATAAGACAGATGATAGAGTATTTTCTTTTATTTTGCCAAATATAAATAGACTAGCTATTGTAACTGTAATTTCTGTTTGATCACTGCTCTATTATATATTATTTTACTATGTTAAACTTAAAACCTTCCTTTTTGTTTAGACAGAAAAGGAGAAATGCTGTGGTATTTCTTTCTGTATGCTGTGTATATGTGCTGCTATGATTGATTAATAAGGAAGCTGCTCTGCCCTATGGTGAGTCAGTTTCTAGCCAGGCAAGAAATCCAAGAGACAAAGAGGAAGAAGAAAGGCAGAGGCAGAGAGAGGCCAGCCTGCCACCCAAGGAGTAACATTCCAGTAGACTGGTAATGCCATGCCAATGTGGTAACTTAAAGATTAATAGAAACAAGTTAAATTATAAGAGCTAGCTAGCAAGAAGCCTGCTATAGGCCATAAAGTTTGTAAATAATATTAAGCCTCTGAGTGATTATTTTATAAGTGGCTACAGGATTGTGGGTGGAAGAGATTTGTCCCAATCGTGGGGCCAGGCAGAACCAGAGAAACTTCTGGCTATAGAGAGCTTACAATTAAACAGAGGAGTGAAAAATATTATCATTGTATTTAGCGTGTGTAGAATGTCCACATGTGTGTGCATATGCATGGAGAAGCCCGTAGGTGGCACTGGGTGTCTTCTCCAGTTCCTCTCCCCTTCTTTGAGGCAAGGTCTCTTAGTTGAATCCATACTTGCCAAAACTACTATTCTAGCTGCTCACTTGTTCTTGTAATCAACTGTGTCTTCCTTCGGAGCACTGGAGTTACAGGTGGCCAGCCATGTCTACCAGGCATTTATGAGGCTTCTGAGGATCCAGACTCCCATCCTGACAGGGCACAGCCAGCACTTTGTTTACTGGGCAACCCACTGCCTTGCAAGTGTGGTTTTATTTTTAATAGAACAAGAAATGCAATTAAAAATTTATTACCCTTTCATTATTACATTTGGAAAATAATAAAATAACTATTTTATATATTATTATTATTATCATTATTATGAAAAATATAATGCTATTTTGACTACTATTAAACTACAGAGTTTGTTCATGTTCATATGTATTGATGGAAGAAAAATTGTTTAAAAAAATCTTTAGATAGATTTTAATGTGTAGTATTTATTATATAATGTACAACTCGATACCAAAAAAGCAGTACTAACAATGTCCAGATTTTCAACAGAAAAGGATTTTCAGAGATTAGGCAGATTCAGTAACAGTGTTTTGTGAGGATTTCCAAAGTAAAATAGGCATGCATTAGGACAACATACTCTGAAGATCCCTTTCACATTTGAGATTTGTGGTGTCTTTCTAATGATTCCGTTAAATCAAAGAAGAAGTCCTGTTTGTTATACTAGCCACCTTGCTTCATTCCACAAGTAAATCCTTGAAGTCCATCCCCCTTTTTACCAATCAAAAAACTGAACATTGAGAAAAGTAGTTGTTCTCGTGGCTCACCATCTTAATTCTTTAACAAGGACCAATGCCTGAAGGAAGAAAGAACTTTAATGCAGGAATTTTGATCACATTCCATACAAGAGCAATTAATAAAATTCCTCAAGAAGGGGAGAGGTCATTTTTAGTAATTGAACAAAGTTTCAAATTCTGGGTAAAGTTCTGCTATTATACGGAAAGTTCAGTTGTCACTAGCAAATTAGAAGGGGTAAATTTTGGTTGTGGCACAAACAGCTTACTTCCTGGCAAGCTCTCACTTACCTCATCTTGCACCATGGGGATACAATGCACTTGGCATCATTAGGTTACTTTCCTGAGGGTTAAAAGTGCTTGAGGGCATTAATGTAGGTTAGTTAAATAAAGATGAGAACGCTAACAAAAGGTGAGATATAGGTGTGGGTCACAGAATAGATTGGTGTTTTGAGATGTGAAGAAATACATAACACAGAGATAATGTATAAAATAGACTTAAACAGAATTCATGTAATACAGAAGGTTGACTGTAAATTAGGAAGCAAATAATTTTAGGAAATGAAAATCCGTTAGCAGTTACATATTCTGTATTTTTTCCTGAGGATTTTTGGAATAGCATACATGTCTACAGATGATGGCAGTTTTCTCAGAGATCTAGCCAGAATCATGAGTGAAGATTTGCTTCCTCCCACATCTGCCCAGCTGTGCTATGAGAACCTGAATGGATCCTGCATCAGGAACCTTTACTCCCCAGGCCCTCGCCTCATCCTCTATGCAGTCTTTGGCTCTGGGACTGTGCTGGCTGTGTGTGGAAACCTCCTGGTGATGATGTCCATTCTTCATTTCAGGCAGCTGCATTCTCCTGCCAACTTTCTGGTGGCATCCCTGGCCTGTGCTGATTTCTTGGTGGGACTGACTGTGATGCCCTTCAGCACAGTGAGGTCTGTGGAGAGCTGCTGGTACTTTGGGGACACTTACTGTAAATTACACACTTGTTTTGATGTATCATTTTGTTATTCTTCTATCTTTCACTTGTGCTTCATCTCTGTTGATAGATATATTGCTGTCAGTGATCCCCTGACTTACCCCACCAGGTTCACTGCATCTGTTTCTGGCAAGTGCATTGCCTTCTCCTGGCTCCTGTCCATCATCTATAGCTTTTCCCTCCTTTACACAGGGGCCAATGAAGCTGGACTGGAAGATCTAGTGACTGCCCTCACCTGTGTGGGAGGCTGTCAACTTGCAGTGAATCAAAACTGGGTCTTTATCAATTTTCTGTTATTTTTCATCCCCACACTTGTCATGATAACTGTCTACACTAAGATTTTCTTCATTGCTAAGCAACAGGCTCAGAGGATTGAGAGAATGAGTGACCAGACAGCCAAGGCTTCAGACAGCTACAAGGACAGGGTGGCCAAGAGGGAGAGGAAAGCAGCCAAAACCCTGGGAATCGCTGTGGCAGCCTTCCTCCTTTCCTGGCTGCCATACTTCATTGACTCCATCATTGATGCCTTCCTGGGCTTCATCACACCCACGTATGTGTATGAAATACTAATTTGGATTGCTTACTACAACTCAGCCATGAACCCTTTGATTTATGCTTTCTTTTATCCTTGGTTTCGAAAAGCCATCAAACTGATTGTCACTGGCAGAATCTTGAGGGAGAATTCCTCAGCTACCAACTTGTTTCCTGAGTAAATTCTCAGTTTAGATGGGGATTGAAAAGGGAATCACAACAGAGCATCACCAAGGAACTGAGTGTCACATCTGATCTTGTAGCGTCATGGATTATGCTTCAGCTCTGAATGAAACACTTAATTCCAGCTTCTGTTTTCCTAAATAAATGTACAATTAGTTTCTATCTGTAATGGAACTGGATTACCCTGCATATAGCCATTTTTCACTCTTTTTTATACTGGTTAATGTTGCTTGGTTCCCTGTAGCCCCTTTTCCTACCTTTCTAAAATTCTAATCGTTGGCCTTTGTTAATGTTTTGAAGCTTCAATTTCCAACATACAGTCAATTAATACTTTGTAGTACTTTCGTAATACAATGTGAATGAAATAAAAAGACCCCCGAAGGCTATCCTTTCCCCAGAGAAGGAGCGTGTGTGGTTCTCTATTCACTGAGGCCCAGATTTACACTTTTAAAAATGTGATTTTTGAGGTCTGGAAAAATAAACCAAGAATGTTATGTATTAACCAAAATCTACTCGATTGCATACAGAGGAAGGAAAAACGCTGTCAGAAATAGTCACATCTGTTCCGTGACCTGCTTTCTAGGGAACAAGCACAAAGAAGTGAAGTCACAGTCCAAAGACCTTACAAGTTGTTATATGTAGAAATCAAGGATTTAAAGATGGTTATTCTTTTCAAGGTGATTTATAAATTAGCTGATTCTTCACTTATGTTGTAAAGTATCTATAGATTTATAGAAGATTTTAAAAAATATACACAAGAATCAAGTTAACAATGTGTTCAGAAGAAGAAAACACTAAAATAAAGGGCAAACTCTGCAGTCATCTTGAATCTTGAAAACATATTTTTATAAGGATCCCCAGATATATTTCTAAAGCCTCCTCCAAAAGTCTGATTTTGTCATGAAAATTATCCCAGATAAAGTCAACTAGGTATTTTATAGATAATTCTCTCAATAGTAAATTAGAGAGCAGTATATAGTAGTGAAATAAACAAACTCCATACTTTATTCTAGATCATGTTTGTTTAGATAAGACATTATAAAATTCTAAGCCTTGGGGCTGGAGTAACCATTCTGCAGTTAGGACCACTGGCTGCTCTTTCAGAGGACACTCCGTGGCAGCTCATAGCCATATGTAAGTCTAGTCCCATCTATAACTTTGGCTTTTGCAGGCACTGCAAGCGCATGTTGTACATACATACATGCAAGCAACACACCCTCACATATAATAGAAAAATAAAGGAAAAATCTGAGCCTTCTGTATTTGCCAAAGTTATAGATATATTTTCAGATGTTCTTGCTTACTATTTTTTTCTAATTTTTATGTTAACATACTCCATGAATATTTATCATTAATGATTGCTGTCTTTCATTGTCAGATCTATTTTAAATTGGTAAAAATTTCCCTTAGAGATGATACTGATTTTTGTTTGAGGTAGTTTCTCTGTAGCTCAGACAAACCTATACTGGGTTTTAACTCCAGGCAATCCCCCTGCCTCTGCTTCCTATACATTGTGATTAGAGGCTTATGCTACCACTTTTGCCTTATTTCTTATATTAATGTGTTTGAAGAAGTCTGTCTTTGTGATTGACAGATAACTAAAGGCTCTTCAGAGGCCTTAATGTCCTCTGTCCATAGCTCTTTAGTTCAGAAATTAAACATCATCAGTTTCTTCTGACTTCAGCTGTTTCAGTGAGAGTGACTGAACCTGCAGCCATACAACAGTCTCACTTTCAGTTCAGTGACATTGTACATAAACAAAAGCTTTACAGTAATTGATGCATACTGTAAATGTCTGCATTTAAAATCAACTCAAATATTTACTTCAGTACACAGAAACAATTCCTTTTTTCTTTGTTTTTTTTTTTTTTTTTAGTAAACCTTTATGTTATCTAGTTTGTATGTCTGGAGTTATCTGTAAGGATGGAACACCATTTGATAAAATGCTTCCATATGCTCTAGCTGTAGGGCATTTTCTTAATCAGTAATTGCAGTAATTGCTGGGAGATGGCCCAGCCCATTGTGAGTGGTGCCATCTCTGTGCTGGTGGTCTTGGGCTCTAAAATATAGCAGGCTGAGCAAGCTATATTGAGCTAGACAGTAAGTATCACTCCTCCATGACTTCTGCATCAGCTGCTGCCTGCAGGTTCCTGGCCTGTTTGAATTCCTGTGCTCACTTCCCTCAGTGATGGGTTGTTACCTGGTAGTTTAATAAAGGCTGAAATAAACCATTTCCTCCAAATGTTGCTTTGGTCATGGTATTTTATCACAGCAGAAGGAATCCATGCAGGTGTCATATCAGGCAGAAAAATGTAGAAGTGAAAATACAAACTCAGTTCAGACTGACTTTGTCAACCTGGATCAAACTTCAGGAAGTCTAATGCAAGGTGGTTTATTGTGAGCATATTTAAACACAATAGAATTTGGAAACAGTTTTCCAAGCAACAACCATTCCAATTCCATACACACAGGAAAGTTTAAGATTGGACTACATAGAGACTCCTTTGCAAACTCCATGTGACCATGTAAGTGTACTCTTTGGCTAAAAGGCCTAGTATCTATTGTGATTTTGAAACAAGGTAGCCAGTGAATCCAGCAGCAGACACACTGACTGTGGAACTGGAAGCATGCAAAAAGGGGGAACTTAAACCTTCTGAAGCTGGCATGTGAATTCATGGGATGTTTATTCTGTGCTATGCAACGCTTTAATCACAAGAGCTCATCTTCTTTGGTACAATCTGGTAGAACAGGTAAATACTGTTAAATACTGTGCCTTGGTTATTGAGTGCACTTAGGTCAGAAGAGGTCAAGTCTCATGGCTATTGTCATCATAGACAGATGTGAACATGCACCACCCAGGACTCAGAGAGTAAGTGCTGCTGCTCCTAAGTGTGCCTGCCTCCCATCACAAAGTAGAACTTGGCCAAGTTGCTTAGAGCACAAATTATGGTACACATAAATTTCACATAATTACTTCAAGGGAAACTATGATTTTCATCAAGACAATTCTAATTAAAGGTGTGTATTATGTATGTACACGTATTTCTATGTATATATTTGTATATGTTCATATATATATATATATATATATATATATATATATATATATATATATGCCTATATATGTGTTTGTGTGGGTATGCATGTGCTTTTTTGTTTTTTTTCATCAGTTTGACCACCTCTGCTTTTTTTTTTTCTTTCTTTCTTTCTTTCTTTCTTTCTTTCTTTCTTTCTTTCTTTCTTTCTTTCTTTTTTTTTTTTTAAAGCATTTATTTTACATCCTGACCACAGTTTCCTCTTCCTTCTGTTCTCCAGGTCTCTTTCCCTACCTTGCCTCTGCACCCCCTCCAATCAAGTCCTAGTGCTTCTGTTCAGAAAAGGGCAGACATCACTTGGGTATAAACAAAGCAGGAACTATCAACTTGAAGGAGGACCTCAGTTTCAAGGCTGGGGAAGGCAACCCAGTATGAGGAATAGGTTCCCTAAAGCCAGCCGAAGCATTAGGGACAGCCCCTGCTCCCACTGCTAGGGCTTTCACAAGTAGACCAACTAGACAACTGTCACTCAAATGTTGGTCTACTTGTGAGAGCCTATGTTGGTCCCGTTCAGGTTCTCTGGTTGTCAGTTCACAGACTCTGTGAGCTCCTAAGGGACCAGGTTAGTTGTTTCTGTGAGTTCCCTTGCAATGACATGACCCCCATGGCTGGTGCAATCTTCCTCCCTCTCTTCAACAGCATTCCCTCAGCTCAGCCCACTTCTGCTTTTTATCTTTCAGATCTATGTATTAGGTCATTTCAGTGAGAATTTAGGAATAACATAAATAAATGTTTGTATTCAGTTGGTGTGGTGTTAAGTAGTGTACACTGATTTAACCACTCAATTATTAAATGTGGAATTGCACCATTACTTATTAAGAAAATATCTAGGCCTTGGGGCCCCATGTGACCTGACTCCTCCCTCCATACTTCTAATGCTGCCACATGGTCAAGAGCTGATGTCATCTCAAGGCCTTGCTCCACTCTCAGAATAACAGATTCTGGTTGGTCACTGCCTGTGTCTTGCTCATGTGGTTTTAGAATATGAAATCTGAATAAGAACTCAGGAATCAAGTGAGTACATCTGGTTGAACATTTTCACTACAATAAACTTAAATTTTGATATTGCAAACCCAAATATACAAATTTAAAAGGTGTCCAAAAATATTAAAGCATCATTTGTTATTTATGTTCAATAACTAAATGAAATATGTCAAAACAAGTGATGGTATACTATGGAATATTGAAATTATTCAGAAAAGGAGCAAGGAACAGAGTTTGACCAACAAATTCTTCCTTATCTCTTCTTGTACTATGAAGGCTGACCAGTCAAATGTGTCTCTAGTTTCATTTTGGTCTACATTTGGTCTACCCCAAACATAAAATGGCTTTTTTATTCTCTCTCCCTACTGTGTTTACAGTCCCTCCATCAATTCACCATGGTTGATAAATCCACTAGATAGATTCCACAGCCTATTACTTACTTCATGAATTTAAAAGTTTATTCAAAGTATAACTCACATTAAAACTTCAGTGTCATGTACAATTTAGCACATCATCTTTCATGCCCATGCCAGACTATTGAATGATATCTCTTATCTCACAGTATCTCCATTCCCTCTTTATAAACCACTCACTGTCCAGAATCAAGACAGGAAACCAAGAGAATATTGATATCACAAGATGACATTCTCTCTGTGTAGTAGTCATGTAACCTTGATGAAGAAAGTCCATGAGGTGGTCGCCAAACAAATGTGAGCTCTGTGATTTGGTACAACCAGATTCCATTGGGAGTATCATGCCCTACCAAGACATGTGTGTGAGATTTCTTTCAATGGATCTCCTCTAATTCCTGCTGGCAGTCTCTCCATGGCTGGAAAATTTATGGGATTTTCAAAAGGTCATGTTATTTAAGGACTATGACTTTGAAGAAGGTACTGACAAAGGGGTTCAAGTTTTAGTGCCTTCTTAAGTCTCCTTATGTAGTAATAGTCCTTAACTTGCCTTCAGTTTATTTAGAACCAAAGGATGGTATAATTGGGAAGGTAATTTGATTGACTGGGAGAAATCTCCACTAGCCTCTCTGCCATGTAACAAAGAAGTGTGAGTTCCACATGACATAGAGCACTCATGGAAGGTGATGAGCCTTGACAGAGCTTGCGAGGATTCCATAGAATTCATAGATGAATCTGTAGAAAGAGGTCATCTTGGTGCAAGCCTTTTGTGACTAGGGATTATTATGATTCCCACGGAGTCCTGAAGATGAGACCATCATGATTAGAGGCTTGAAACACAAAGATGGAGCCCACCAAGTGAAGGCTAAGAGTGGACAAATTTGTTTATAAACAAATTAAATAAAATTATTTCATTCATTTTAATCCACCCATTGCTCCTCCTTATGGGATAGAAACAGAAAAGTCTACAGTATAATGAGTATGAAGAAAGACATTTATCTTCCTCAGACCAAACATTATTCACTACTGCTTGACTACCACTGGAAGAAAAGGTGGCAATACTCAGATATGGACTGAGGATTTGGAACTGAAGTTGAATGAAATCCAAACTTTCAGTGCTCATGATGACTGACAATTGAGGGTTTAGCAAAAGAGGAAAAAGAAAGATTGGCTACAGAGCAAACTATGGTTGAAGCAAGCAAAATTTCTTACAGTTTTACACCCAACCTAAAAACTCCATAGGCAATTAACAGTATCTACAAGAAATGACCAACTGTGGTTGGGCAGTGGTGGTGCATGCCTTTAATTGCAGCACTCTGGAGACAGAGGCATGTGGATCTTTGTGAGTTTGGGGCCAGCCTGGTCTACAGAGTGAGTTCCAGGAAAGGCTCCAAAGCTACACAGAGAAATCCCATCTCCAAAAAAAGGGAATGTTTGTGAAATATATGTAGATTATGTAATGAATCAGGCTGAACTGGTACAGTTATTCATGAACTCAAAGTATTGCCTGGACTCCTTAGTAGACAATTTGCTGCATGTGTTCAGTGCTCACAGCTGTTCATATACACCTTGGTTCTTTGATTTTCCTTATGTTTGTTTGCCTCTTATACAGGGGTTCTCAACCTGTGGGTCTTGACCGCTCTTTGTAGTTGAACTACTTTTTCACTGGGGTCATATATCAGATATCCTGCATATAAGATAATTGCATTTGATTCATAACAGTAGCAAAATTACAATTATGAAATAGCAATGAAATATTTTATGGTTGAGGGGGTCTCCATAACAGGAAGAACTGAATTAAAGGGTCACTGCACTAGGAATATTGAGAACCACTGTGTTAGACTTCAGCCCACAAAGATAGGGCATAAAACCTTTCTCCCTATTACCTCTACTAAATGTCTTCTTAATTATGGCTGTGCTATGACCGCAGACCATCATTACTACATCTTTCTCTAAAGAGGAATGGTTCACACTCTCTATCACTTGGAGGATGACAACTTAGTGGAATTTTACTAATGTGTTTCAGGAGCCAACAACTTGTAAATGGATGGTCAAGTGTAGAAATGAGAAGGAAAACTTACATTCACCAAAGAATCAAACGTTGTCTGAGAATCATGCTCTCAGGGTTAGAGTCTTAAACCCCAAGGAAGTAAAACCTCTGTCTAACTTTGATCTGACCTTTAGTGAACCAATTTACCAAAAATAAAGTTGTAAACTGTGGAAATAACATTTGTAAAAGCATATCACAGACTTAAGGAATATCTTTAAATCTTACATCAGCATTAAGGTATTTTTTAATTTTATAATTTAATTTAATTTTACATATCAACCACGGATTCCCCTGTCCTCCCTCCTCCCGCCTCTCCCACCCTCTTCCCCAACCCACCCCCATTCCCATCTCCTCCATGGCCAAGACTCCCCTGGGGATTCATTTAAACCTGGTGGATTCAGTACAGGCAGGTCCAATCCCCTCCTTCCAGGCTGAGCAAAGTGGCCCTGTGTAAGTCCAAGGTTCCAAACAGCCAGCTCATGCTCTAAGGACAGGTCCTGGTCCCACAGCCTGGGTGCCTCCCAAACAGTTCAAGCTATTCAATTGTCTCACTTATCCAGAGGGCCTGATCCAGTTGGGGGCTCCACAGCTTTTGGTTCATAATTCATGTGTTTCCATTAATTTGGCTATTTGTCCCTGTGCTTTTTCCAATTATGGTCTCAACAATTCTCAATCATACAATCCCTTCTCCTTCTCACCAATTGGACTCCTAGAGCTCCACCTGGGGTCCTGGATGTGGAACTCTGCATCCACTTCCATCAGTCATTAGATGAGAGTTCTAGCATGACAGTTAGGGTGTTTGGCCATCTGGATCACCAGAGTAGATCAGTTCAGGCTTTGTCTCGACCATTGCCAGTAGTCTATTGTGGAGGTATCTTTGTGGATTTCTGGGGACCTCTTAGCACTTTGCTTCTTCCTATTCCTGTGGAGTCTTCATTTATCATGGTCTCCTTTTCCTTGTTCTCCCTTTCTGTTCTTGATGCAGCTGGTATCTACCACTCCACTAAGCTCTCTTTCCCTTGATCCTTGCCCTTCATTACCTCACATCCAGTTTGCTCATGTAGATATCATCCATTTCTCTGTTGTTGGGTGATCCTTGTGTCTTTGTTAGGGTCCTGTAGTTTCTAGGTAGCCTCCCTGGAGTTGTGTAGCAGTCTAGTCATCTATGTTTTACATCTAGTATCCTACTGTGAGTGAGTACATACCATGTTTGTCTTTCTGAGTATGGGTTACTTCACTCAGGATCATTTTTTTCTAGATCCATCCATTTGCCTGCAAACCTTATGATGTCATTGCTTTTCTCTGCTGAGTAGTACTCCATTGTGTATATGTACCACATTTTATTTATCCATTCTTCAGTTGAAGGGCATCTAGGTTGTTTCCAGGTTCTGGCTATTACAAACAATGCTGATATGAACAAAGCTGAGCATGTGCCATTGTGGTATGATTGAGTATTCCTTGGGTATATGACCAAAAGAGGTATACCTGGGTCTTGAGGGAGCCTGATTCCCAATTTTCTAAGAAAGCACCATATTGATTTCCAAAGTGGCTGGACAAGCTTGCATTCCCACCAACAGTGGAGAAGAGTTCCCCTTGCTCCACATCCTCTCCAGCATAAGATGTCTTCAGTGTTTTTTATCTTAGCCATTCTGACGGGTATAAGGTGGTTTCTCAGAGTCATTTTGATTTGCATTTACCTGATTATTAGGGATGTTGAGCAATTCCTTAAATTTTTTTTCAGCCATTTGTGCTTCCTCTGTTGAGAATTCTCTGTTTAGCTCTATAACCCATTTCTTAATTGGACTGTTGGTCTAATTTCTTGAGTTCTTTATATATTCTGGATATCAGCCCACTGTCAGATGTGGGGTTGGTGAAGATCTTTTCCCATTCTGTAGGCTGTCACTTTGTCTTGTTGACTGTGTCCTTTGTTCTACAAAAGCTTCTCAGTTTCAAGAGGTCCCATTGATTGTTTCTCTCAGTGTCTGTGATACTGGTGTTCTATTTAGGAAGTGATCTCCTATGCCAATGCATTCAAGATTACTTCCTACTTTGTCTTCTATCAGGTTCAGAGTAAGTGGATTTATGTTGAGGTCTTTGATCCACTTGGACTTAAGTTTTGTGCACGGTGACAGGTACAGATCTATTTGCAGCCTTCTACATGTTGACATCCAGTTTCTGAATAGGTACCACATATCTAAGTTAAATAAAGACAAGATAAACTATTTAAATTGTCAAATAACACCTAAGGAAATAGAATCGGTCATTAAAAGTCTCCCACCCAAAAAAAAAGCCCAGGGCCAGATGGTTTCAGTGCAAAATTCTACCAGATCTTCAAAGAAGAGTTAATACCAATACTCTTTAAATTGTTCCACACAATAGAAACAGAAGGAATATTACCAAACTCCTTCTATGAGGCTACAATTACCCTGATTCCTAAACCAAACAAAGATGCAACAAAGAAAGAGAATTACCGACCAATCTCCCTCATGAACATTGGTGCAAAATATACTCAATAAAATACTGGCAAACAGGCTCCAAGAACACATCAAAACAATTATCCACCATGATCATGTAGGCTTCATCCAAGGGATGCAAGCATGGTTCGACATATGAAAGTCCATCAATGTAATACACCATATAAACAAACTCAAAGAAAAAAACCACATGATCATCTCACTAGACACAGAAAAGGCATTTGACCAAATCCAACACCCCTTCATGATAAAGGTCTTGGAGCGATCAGGAATACAGGGAACATACCTAAACATAATAAAGGCAATTTACAGCAAGCCAACAGCCAACATCACATTAAATGGAGAGAAACTCAAAGCGATTCCACTAAAATCAGGAACAAGGCAAGGCTGTCCCCTCTCCCCATACTTATTCAATATAATACTTGAAGTTCTAGCCAGATCAATAAGACAACATAAGGAGATTAAGGGGATACAAATTGGAAAGGAAGAATTCAAGCTTTTGCTATTTGCAGATGACATGATTATATACATGAGTGACCCCAAAAATTCAACCAAGGAACTGATACAGCTTATAAAAAACCTTCAGCAACATAGCAGGATACAAGATCAACTCAAAAAAATCAGTAGCCCTCCTATATACAATAGACAAACAGACTGAGAAGGAAATCAGAGATACATCACCCTTTACAATAGCCACAAATGATATAAAATACCTTGGGGTAACTCTAACTAAGCAAGTTCAGGACCTATATGACAAGAACTTTAAGTCCCTGAAAAAAGAAATTGAAGAAGATGTCAGAAAATGGAAAAATCTCCCATGCTCATGGATAGGTAGGATTAACATAGTAAAATTGGCAATCTTACCAAAAGCAATCTACAGATTCAACACAATCCCCATCAAATTACCAACACAATTCTTCACAGATCTGGAAAGAATAATACTCAGCTTCATATGGAAAAACAAAATACCCAAGATAGCCAAAAGAATCCTGTACAATAAAACAACCTCTAGAGGCATTACAATCCCTGACCTCAAGCTCTACTATACAGCTACCATAATAAAAACAGCTTGGTACTGGCATAAAAACCAACATGTGGACCAATGGAATTGAATTGAAGACCCTGACATTAAACCACACACCTATGAACATATAATTTTTGACAAAGAAGCTAAAAATGTACAATGGAAAAAAGAAAGCATCTTCAACAAATGGTGCCAGCATTAAGTTTTTATGGAGTTAACCTAAGAGCAAAGGTCAAATTAACCTGGATGACACTATTGAGTTTATATTGTCTAATGTAAACGTAGAATAGTTACAATATAAAAACACTGAAGTGAAGTTTTGCTCTACCTGGACCTGACCAATCTTGTGTTTACTGTATTATAGGGCATTGCCTTTCCCTTTCTAGGGCTTACAGCAACTCTAGTCACTACCACATGATGCAGTTACATCATTTTTTACAGTGTACCCAAATAAATCAAAGTTAGTATTGTTATATTTATCTGTATACTCCTGTTTATGGATGCAGTATTCACAATTGGCTAGTCTAGGATCAGCCTGCTTACCTAACAACAGTGATGTGCTCTACATAGGGGTCTATGGCCTTGGGCTAGAAGAATTATCCAGTTGCTCTCCCCTTCTTCTTTGAGGCAAAGTCTCTTGGTTGAATCCATACTTGCCAATACTACTATTCTAGCCGGCCCACTTATTCTGGGAATCAACTGTGTCTTCCTTCTGAACACTGGTGTTACAGGTGGGCATCAATGTCTATCAGGCATTTATTAGATGCTAAGAATCTAAACTCCCATCCCGACAAGTATAATGCCAGCACTTTGTTTACTGGCAACTCCTTGCCATGAAAGTGTGGTTTTATTTTGAATGAAACCATATCTGTAATTCAAAGTGTATTGAACTTTTATTGTTACACTAGGCAAAAAAGAAATAAAAACTATTTTATATATTATTATTATTATTGTCATTATTATGAAGAAGGTAATTCCATTTTGACTACCATTAAAACACAGGGAAGATTCATGTTCATATGTATTGATGAAGGCAAAAATAGGTTAAAAATCTTTAGGTAGGTTTTAATGTGAACTATTTAAAGTATAATATACAACTTAGTCCAAAAACCAGTACTAATGCCCAGATTTTCAATAGAAAAGACTTCTCAGAGCCCAGGAAGATTCTGTAACAGTGTTTTGTAAGGAGAAATATTTCCAAAGTATAATAGAGTCACAGCACAGTCTGAGGATTCCTTCCACATTCAAATTTTACAGTATCTTTCTAATGATTCTGTTAAATCAGAGAAGAAAGTCCTGTTTGTTATCCTAGCCTCCTTACGTTATTCCATGATCAAACCCTTGCAGTCTATAACCCCACTTTTCCAAAAGTGAGCCTGGAGAAAAGTAGTTTTTCTCACAACTGTGTATCTTATGTCTCTGACAAGGATGAATGCCAGAAGGAAGAAAGAGCTTTCATGCCGGAATTTTGATCACTTTTGTTACAAGAGACATTGCAATTCTCATGAAGGGAAGAGGTAATTTTTAATAAATGAACAAAGTTTCCAATTTTGGTAAAGTTCTGTTACAGCAGGCATTATGCTCACCTACATTATACAGAGAGGTCATCTGTCATTAGCAAATGAGAAGGGGAAAACTTGGTTGTAGCACAAACAACACACTCACTGGCAAGTTCTCACTTACCTCACCTTACACCATGGGGATTCAGTCCTAGGGACACACTGTCTTTGGCATCTTGGGGTATTACCATAGGTTAGTTAAATAAGGATGAAAATGCTCATAAGAGGTAGGATTGAAACTTGGGTCACAGAATAGACTGCTGCTTTTGAGATGTGAGGAAGTAGGTTAATCAGAGGAAAAAAAACTGAAACAGACTTAAGCAGCATTCATGTAATAAAGAAGCTTGATAATACATTAGGAAGCAAATAATTTTAGGAAATGAAAATCCATTAGCAATTACATATTTTGTATTTTTTCCTGAGGATTTTTGGAATAGCATACATGTCTACAGATGATGGCAGTTTTCTCAGAGATCTAGCCACAATCATGAGTGAAGATCTGGTCCCTCCCACATCTGTCCAGCTGTGCTATGAGAACCTGAACAGATCCTGCATCAGGAACCCTTACTCCCCAGGCCCTCGCCTCATCCTCTATGCAGTCTTTGGCTCTGGGACTGTGCTGGCTGTGTGTGGAAACCTCCTGGTGATGATGTCCATTCTTCATTTCAGGCAGCTGCATTCTCCTGCCAACTTTCTGGTGGCATCCCTGGCCTGTGCTGATTTCTTGGTGGGACTGACTGTGATGCCCTTCAGCACAGTGAGGTCTGTGGAGAGCTGCTGGTACTTTGGGGACACTTACTGCACATTTCATTCTTATTTTGATGGATCATTTTGTTATTCTTCTATCTTTCACTTGTGCTTCATCTCTGTTGATAGATATATTGCTGTCAGTGATCCCCTGACTTACCCCACCAGGTTCACTGCATCTGTCTCTGGCAAGTGCATTGCCTTCTCCTGGCTCCTGTCCATCATCTATAGCTTTTCCCTACTTTACACAGGGGCAAATAAAGCCGGACTGGAAGATCTAGTGACTGCCCTCACCTGTGTGGGAGGCTGTCAAGTCCCAGTGAATCAAAACTGGGTCTTTATCAATTTTCTGTTATTTTTCATCCCCACACTTGTCATGATAACTGTCTACACTAAGATTTTCTTCATTGCTAAGCAACAGGCTCAGAGGATTGAGAGAATGAGTGACCAGACAGCCAAGGCTTCAGACAGCTACAAGGACAGGGTGGCCAAGAGGGAGAGGAAAGCAGCCAAAACCCTGGGAATCGCTGTGGCAGCCTTCCTCCTTTCCTGGCTGCCATACTTCATTGACTCCATCATTGATGCCTTCCTGGGCTTCATCACACCCACATATGTGTATGAAATACTAATTTGGATTGCCTACTACAACTCAGCCATGAACCCTTTGATTTATGCTTTCTTTTATCCTTGGTTTCGAAAAGCCATCAGACTGATTGTCACTGGCAGAATCTTGAGGGAGAATTCCTCAGCTACCAACTTGTTTCTTGAGTAGATTCTCAAGTTAGTAGGCATTGAAAAGGGTGTCATTGCAGAACATCACCAGAGAATTGAGTGTCACATCTTATCTTGTAGAGTCATTGTTACACTTCAGTTCTAAATGAAGCACTTGAATCCAGCTTCTATTTTCTTCATTAGTTTCTATCTGTAATGGAAGTAGATGACTCCAGATCTAACCTTTTTTTTTTTTCACTCTGTTTTGTATTGATTTGTGTTGCTCAGTTCCCTGTGGCTCCTTTTCCTATCTTTGTAAAATTCTAGTTGTTGTCTTTTGTTAGACTTTTTAAGCCTCAATTTTCAATATGTAGTTTAGTGACCTGCTTTCTAGGCAACAGGCACACAGAGGAATGGTCACTGTCCAAAAGCTTTACAAGTTGTTATTTGTAGAAGTTGAGGATTTATTCAATGTGATTTATAAATCAGCTGATCCGTCACTAATTTGTAAAGTTTCTAAAGATATAAAACAGTTTTCAAAGGTATACACAAAAGCCAAATTAATGATGTATTCAGAAGAAGAAAACACTCAGAGAAAGGACAAAATATGCAAGCACCTCGAATCTGGAAAATACATTTTTGTTAGGTTCCACAATGTGTTTCTAAACCTCCTCTCTGTAAAGGCCTGAATTTGTTGTACAATTTACCCTGGATAATATAGCTCTGTGTTTTTAAATGACTGATGTAATAATAAACCAGAATTCATTGTACAGCAGAGGACTAAACAAACTGCATATACTATTCTTAATTAATATGTTTAAGACTGGAAATTATAAAACTTCAAGTCTTGGGGCTGGAACAACAGCCCTGAAGTTAAAAACACTCACTGGCTGCTCTTTCAGAGGACACTCCATTACAGTTCACAGCCCTTTGTAACTATAGCCCCATCTGTGAACTCCAGGCCTATGCATGCACTGCAAGCTCATTGGGCATAGACATATATGCAAGAAAGACACCCATGCATATAATAGAAAAATAAAGAAAAAATTGAGCCTTTTATACTTGACAAAATTATTAAGACATACTGAAATGTCCTTGCTTCTTATTATTTCTAATTTCCATGTTGACATATACCAAGACTATTTATTATTAAAGTGTGCTGTGTTTTATTGTCAGATCTATTTAAACTGGTAAATCTTCCCCTTAGGTTCTATCCTAGTTCTGATTTTTATTTGTGATAGAGCCTTTCTCTGTAGCTCAGACTCTATGTTGCATTGGAACTTCAGGAAATCCCCCTGCTTCAGCTTTCTGAATTTCTTATTAGAGGCTTAAGCTATCACCTTTGCCTTTTTTCTTAATTTAATGTGTTTGAGGAAGTCTGTCTTTGTGATTGGCAGATGACTAAAGGCTCCTCAGACTCCTTAATGTCCTCTGCCCATAGCTCTTCAGCTCAGTTATTAAACATCATTGGTTTCTTTTGACTTCAGCTGTTTCAATAAGAGTGACTTATCCTGCAGCCATAGAACAGTGTCCCTTCTTCACTTGAGTGACAGTGTTCACAAACAAAAGCTTTACAGTAATTGATGCATACTGTAAATGTCTGCGTTCAAAAGCATTTACAGAGATGGTAACATCTCCATGATAAATTAGGTAGGTGATTAACTGAATGACTGCTTTCATAAAACATTTCTAACATTTGCTTTCCTACTATTACTTCCTACTATTATTCCAATGTGTTTTTCTTAATGATTTTAACCTAGGTGGCAGGTTATTTTTCTATTTCAATCTTCAGCAAATTTCTGTGGTAAAAAGTTAGTATTTATTATCTTCCCATTGGTGGTTGATTTATGAGATTTTCTCAAACAGAAAATCCTCTCTGGCAGCTCTAGCTCTTCAGTTTCCTTCTTGAGTTCCCGCACTCCTGATAAATCATCCATGAGAGACTCTAGGTCAGAAAAGGTGTTGATGTAGTTGCCTGACTCTCTCACTTTTCATACCCTTCTGCCTGGCTGCCATGCCATAAAGCACAGTGTAAGTCATTCCCGGCTTCATCACTGAATTGCTACTACTAAGATATACCAATACACAAAATGAAATAAGCACAGTTGATACACGGGCTGGCAACCGGAGCAGTATCTGAGGCTCGCAGTTCAGCTTTGGTTTCTGAAACTGTTGTTTTGAATGTATTTAAAATTTTTTTCTTAAAAATAATTTTTTGTTCAATTTCCATTAAATGAACTAATGCTCCTGTATTATATTATATACAAGATAATACTCCTGTACCATACCCCATTCCCTCATTTCTGATAGGTTCAGTCACCCCCCTCTTTACTTCTCTGAGTTTCTTTCAAATACTTCTTCCACCATTGCTACCCAGTCACCCTCTCCCCACCTGGATGCATGGACAGAATTGTGTCATGTTCCCTTTCAGTCTCAGGACTGGGCATAAGCCGGGGTCAGAAAATTTTTGTTAGGTATTTAGAAGGGCCAATTCTCCTACTCAATTACTCCCTCTCCAAATCACATTACTTGTGCTGTAGACTTTACAATTCCTTTGAAGCCACACACCTATTTTTGGTTAAACTGGCAGTCCCGTGAGTAGGGAAGATGTCTGGCTCTACTTCCTTGTCTCCATCATGGGCATGACATATGGGCTCAACACTGGCAGGAAGTGAGTTTGGCAGTATCTGTGACACATTAATGCTGAGCTGCTGGGGAGGATGGCATCTCTGAGGCTCCTCATATGCCCTATAAATACAAACCTCTATACCTAAATGGTAGGTGAAATGAGAATGGTCCCCACAGGCTCATATGCTTGAATACATGGTCATCAGTTGGTGGAACTGTTTGGAATGGATTAGTAGACATGGCCTTGAGGTGAGCTTTGATGTTCACAAGCCCACACCAATCTCAGTCAGCTCTCTCTGTCTCTCAGCTAGTTCTCCAGTGTCATGCTTGTCTGCTTGCTGCCAATGCTCCACACCATGATGGCCATGGACTCTAACCCTCTGGAGGTGTGAGCCCAAATTAAATGCTTTCATTTATCCACCTCTTTGGTCTTGGTATTTTGTCATGGCAATGGAAAAGTAATTGTGACACTCATAGGGGAAGGATTGCAAACACCAAACTCCACGAGAGACCACAAAAGACAGGAAAAAGTAGATTTAGACCTTTCATATGCTGCCCCCAAACCCCATTTTTGGGTAAAGTAGTCTTTCTTTTGTTCATTTTTGTTTTAGTCCCAGGGTGTGTAAACTTTGAAGGCAGATGAGTGAGTAAAGAAACATCATAAAGGAGTCGAATACTGGGCTGGGCTCTTTCAAGATTCTTGAACTGAGAGTATCCCAAGGGTGGTGAAAATGAGAATCAGCTCTACAAAGTGGCACGACACAGAGAACACACTTCAGAGAAGAACTAGTGATTGTAATTATCAAAGCTAAGTTCCCTTTATGATTCACACCTCATGCCACAGGGACCATCTTAGAGGACTTTATAATGGTTGAAGTGGGTTGGCTGACTGCCTGAAAATTCTAATATTTACTCTGTGTGTGTGTGTGTGTGTGTGTGTGTGTGTGTGTGTGTGTGTGTGTGATTATCTTTTGCAGGGAAGAGCATCACTGGGGTGAACAGGTATCTAAGTAAAATAATTTATAAACTAGATAGTACGATTCTGGGCTGATGACAATTCATAGGACATTTGCTTAGGGTTAGTGATGAAGTTTAGGGATAATTATATAATTATTAAGTGATTATAAACTCAGGATAATTTTCAGAATTTTAAATGTCTTTCAATTTTTCATTATGTGTAAAGGTTGCAAACTGGGAAAATACTTAAAGTAAGCAATCAAATATGCTGTATGATTTTTTTAAACTCCAGAACTCAAAATTTAATTAAGATTATTTTTCCAACTGTTCATGTAATAATTTCTGGACTAAAGTAAGGTTTATATCAGATATACCTAGAGTTAAGGATGAAGCTAAACACAATCATAAAGAAGGAAAATAAACCTGGGCAATATTTAAAAATCAATTCTGCTGATACGGCATTCCATTTCTTTAATTTTTAGATCTCAAAATTACTGTTGTCTTCTACCAGGACAGAAATCCCTCAAGCACCATAAAGCAGACTCATGACCAACAACTTTTCCCAACCAGCCCTGCAGCTCTGTTATGAGAACATGAATGGAACCTGCATTAAAACACCCTACTCGACAAGGGTCAGGGTCATCCTGTACATGGTCTTTGGCTTTGAGGCTGTGCTGGCAGTGTGTGGGAACCTCCTGGTGGTGATTTCAGTCCTCCATTTCAAGCAGCTGCACTCTCCAGCCAATTTCCTCATCACCTCTCTGACCATTGCTGACATTTTGGTGGGTATCTCTGTGATGCCCTTCAGCATGGTCAGGTCCATCGAGAGCTGCTGGTACTTTGGAGACAAATTTTGTAGCCTTCACAGTTGCTGTGATGTGACATTTTGTTACTCTTCTGTCCTCCACCTGTGCTTCATTTCCATCGACAGGTACATTGCTGTCACTGACCGTCTGGTCCATCCCACCAAGTTCACAGTGTCTGTGTCAGGAATCTGCATCAGCATCTCCTGGACTCTGCCCTTGGTGTACAGCAGTGCTGAGTTCTACACAGGCATCAGTGCCAAAGGTATGGAAAGCTTAGTGAGTGCTCTCAACTGTGTAAGGGGCTGCCAAATTGTTTTGATAGATTTTCTTTGTTCTTCATACCTACCCTTGTTATGATCATTCTCTTCAGCAAAATTCTCTTCAGCAAAAGAGGTATCTTGATGAGGGGGCATTTTGGGGTTAGGGAGAAATCTGGAGTCAGGGAAACTCCAAGTAATCCACAAGGATGACCCCAGCTAAGACTCCTAGCAATAGTGGAGAGGGTGCCTGAACTGGCCTTCTCCTGAAATCAGATTGGTAACTACCCTAATTGTCATCAGAGATACTCTATCCAGTAACTGATGGAAGCAGGTACAGAAATTCATAGCCAAGCACATGGCTGAGCTCTGAGAGTCTTGTTGAAGAAAGGGAGGAGGTATTCTACAAGCTGGAGTCGGGGGTGGGGGTCATGACAGGGAACCCACAGACAGCTGACCTGAGCTCTTGGGAGCTCATGGACTCTGGACCAACAGTTAGGGAGCCTGCATAGGACCCACCTAGGCCTTCTTCATGTGTGTGATAGTTGTGTAGCTTGGTCTGTATGTGGGGTCCCTAGCAGTGGGACCAGGACTTGTCCTTGGCACTAAGCTGACTTTTGGGAACACAATCACCATACTTGATTGCCTTGACCAAACTTGATCCAGGGGGATTAGTTTGGTCCTGCCTCAAGTTGATATGTTATGCTTTGTTGACTACCATGGGAGGCCTTCCCTTTCTGAATGGAAAGGATGGGTGGGTAGATGGGAGGTGAGGGGAGGGAACAGGAAAAGTAGAGAGAGGGGAAACCATAGTTGGTATATAAAATAAATGAAAAAAAATAGTAAAAAAGAGATTATTTTGGCTCATATAATACAACCCTATCATGGTTTCCCAACTCCTTACTCCTCCCAGTTTCTCCCCACCTTCCCTCCTATCTGGATCTATTCCCTTTCAGTCACTCATTAAAATACAAACAGGCTTCTATGGAATAATAATAAAGTAAAATGTGATATAGTATGATGATATAATATGACAAAAACTAACACATCAGAACTGAACAAAACAAATAAAAAGAAGGAAAAGAACCCAAGAAAAGGTACAAAGAATAGTTTCTTGTTTTCAGGAATCCTATAAAAATAATAAACTGGAAGCCATAATATAAATATTTGCATATATATGCAAAGGACCTGCATAGTGAAAAAAGAAAAGAAAAAAAAACAAATAAAATAAAATTTAAAAAGAATAAGATAAAATTTTTAAAATAAAAAAAAAATCAAAGAGGGGAGCCTTGACAGGACATTATGAGACAAGGAACCTCCAAAGATGTCTTTGAGTTCATTTTCTGTTTACCATTGACTTCTGGGCAGTTTATTTCCCAAGTGAGATGCCCTTATGTAGTGGGTAGCCATTCTGGCCTTGGCCTGGAAGTTCCAACCCCCATTGAGGCTTCACACCTACAAGGCGGAGCTGAAAGAGGACCCTGAAGACCCAGGATCCAAATGAGAGGGATCTCTTGGTGCCCAGACCCTGTACACTGGAGGTAGACCAAGCAGAGTTCTCCAGAGAACACCGCCGGACTGCGCCATACCTTTCCAAGACCCTACAATCTACCTATCCCTTCATTTGTAAGTTACCCCACAAAATAAACCTCCCTTTTAACTATGTGGAGTGGCCTTAATAATTTCACCAATACCCTTAGAGAAAACTAAAATTTTATTTGCAAGTGGTTATCGATTGAAGATAGCTTCTGGGTCAGGGATGGTGGTATATGTCTTATTCTTCTTTCTGCTCTAGGACCCTATCTGGTACAGACCTATGTAGACCCTTTGCATGCTGCCTCAGACTCTGGGAGTTCATATGTGTGGTGTTGTGCTTAGAAGAATTTATTTATTTATTTCCTTAATGTTCCGCATCTCCTCTGGCTCTTACATTTTTTTTTTTTTTTGTAATTTACTTTACATCCTGACCACAATTTTCTCTCACTCCTCCTCTCCCAGTCCAGTATCTAGAACATATAAGAATACAATGGACAAATCAGCTGTATACTCAGAAGAAGAAATATAAATGGTCAATAAGACTGGGTCAGGGGACCCATTGATCTCCCTGGGAAAGGAAACTAGAATAGGTAGCTATAGATGGGTGGGGTGGGGAGCTGGAATGGGAGCATAAAGCAGGGAATGGAAGGGAAGAGAGGGATGAGAGGGACCACTGGGAGAGAAGCTAAAGTTAAGGGCCATTTGAGGGGTCATATGGAAGCATAATATAGTAGAAGCTTCTTAAAATATGTGTATATATGAATGTTATCTAAATGAAGATGCTAAAATATGGGGAGACAAAGCTCCAATTGGAAATTTCTTCTCACCAAATGAAGTTCCCAGTACTAGGAATGGACTACATCTAATTGAGTTGTTGGCCAAAGGGGTCTTTGAGGAACCCCTAAACAACTCAAGTTGTTACTAAGGCTATATAGATTGCTCTCCATAAACTGAGAGCAAGGCCCTATTGCTGAAGACAACAATTCACTGAAAATGAGGAAGTCAAGCTGATGCCTAACTAGAGCCTCCACCCTTATAAACTAGTGTTCTTGATACTGGAAATGACTCTGCAGGGTACCAAAGGATGAAAGTAAACATCAATCCAGCCACAAACTCTGCAATCTACAATGGTGACCTATGTGAAACACAGGCTAGTGCAATGTGGTACCAAACTTGTGGGAGTAACCAACCAACATCTTATTTGACTTAAGGCCCACTCCACAGATAGAACCTGTAACTAACACTGCTTGGGTAAGTAAGGATCTGAGACTAGATAGCCCAAGGACCTAGGCAAAACCCGACTTTTCTTGTTCTGCTAAAGGAATACAGCAATAACATGACTCCTAATGACATTCTGCTATGCTCATAGGCCAGTACCTTGCTCAGCCATCATCAGAGAAGCAACCTCTTGTAGCAGATGGGAAAAAATACAGAGACCCACAGTCAGATAATATGAAGAGAGTAGAGAGTAAGAGACCACAGAACACTCAGGATTCTCCATCAAATCTCTCCCCACAGGGCTCAGGAAACCCTAAGAAAGAAGAGGAGGAAAGAATATAAGAGCTAGAGGAGATGGAGGACACTAAGGAAATAAGGCCTTCTAAATACAACACCACACATATGAACTCCCAGAGTCTGAGTCTGAGGCAACATGCAAAGGTCTACACAGGTCTGTACCAGATAGGGTCCTAGAGCTGAAAGAAGAACAGGACCATCCCTGACCCAGAAGCTATCTCCAGTTCATAATCATTTGCAAACAAAAATTTAGTTTTCTCTAAGGGCATCTCACTTGGGAAACAAACTACTCTTAAGGGTAGGCTGCATGCCCAGTCGTAGATGGCCACAGAAAACAATCTCAAAGACAACTTTGGAGAGTCCTTATCTAATAATGTCATGTCAGGGCTTTTTTGTCTTTTCTTTCTTTTTTCCCCCTACATATATGTTATGGCTTCCAGTTTTGTGTTTTTATGGGATTCCTGAGTGTGAAAGCAAGTGGGTCACTACATCTATATCTGTTTCTCGTGCCTTTTCTTGGGCTCTTTTTCTTTCTTTCTTTCTTTCTTTCTTTCTTTCTTTCTTTCTTTCTTTCTTTCTTTCTCCTATTGTGATTTGGTTCTTTGTTTTGTTTTATAATTTCTTATTTTATTTTGGTATTATCTCTTAGATTTCCATTTGCTTTCTAGTGAGAGAAAGAAAGGGGGTGGATCTGGATGGGAGGGAAGGTGGGGAGGACCTGGGAGGGGTAGATGGAGGGGAAACTGTAATCAGAATATATTGTATAAAAAATCTATTTTCAATAAAAATAAAATAAAAACAACTTATACTTATTTTCTGAACTTTCCAAATTTGATGATTATTTCATTCAATATCTCAGCATAGGTGTATTAAAACTATCAATGAGGGGTTGGGGATTTAGCTCAGTGGTAGAGCGCTCACCTAGCAAGTGCAAGGCCCTGGGTTCGATCCTCAGCTCCTAAAAAAAAATTTCAATGAGATTCAACTTAGTTATTGTAAAAGAATAACATGAATTTCCATACATTTTAAATTATGCATTCTATCTGTTGCTTTCCATAATATTGTCCCATATCATTTTTGTTCCTGGTTATTTTTATTGAAGTTGAACCTTTACCTATGAAATTTTGAGGGACGTGGATATGATCTTTTTCCAGCAGAATCACTTGCTCTTCCCAGCCTTCTCTCTACTATAGACCCTGAGATAATTTGAGAGAAAGCCCAGCCCTCATGTTCTGGAAATATTTGTGCTCCAAGGTTTTACTAGAAACACTGGCTGTGGGCTCCTCTTCCTGTTTGGGACATAAAACATCCTAATCTTTTTCTCAATGCCCAATGAGCCTGACAGAACTGGGCTGCACTCTGCCCTCTCAAGTATTTCTTCTGGAATTGGATAACACCTGGTGGAAAAAAACAAAGCAAAACAAAACATCATTCTGAATTTTAAGTTCATTTCTTCTTTTCTCCCTGGTGAACCTTGACTAATTCTCACTGCCTTTGTACCCTCTGATGTATTTTGTTTATTGGTTTACGGAGTTTGTTCTTTAACCATTCCATTCATGTATAAAGTGCATTCTGATATTAAGGGTTTTTTTTTTTTTTAAATGCTTTCCCCAGATTTTCTAAATGTTCTCGTTTGAAATATTGGTGTGCATAACGTGTTCCACCATCACTGGAACAAGATGTCCTGGGGTGGAACTTTTAGCAAATGTATAAAGGAAATTACGTTAAGGGTTACCTGTAACATAACCTAAAGTTGCTAAGCACTTTTGTATCTCAGGGAAAGCAAATAATTCTTTGTGTGAGAGGGATCTGTAGTCTGCTTCAATGTCACAAAAAGACCTACTGGGATGTAGGAATAGACCTCAGTGGTGAGAAGTAAATTTAAACAAACTGATTTTCAGCCTCAAAATAATGATAGTTTAGTTCCCTAGTTTCAAATTCCCTTATCTGTTTTCCCCGCTGGTTTCATTAATATCAACTAACATTTTCAAAGCAATATCTTAACAATATGATAATATTGACCCTTCTATCTCATCTCGTTCCTAAAAAGGATGCTTCTATAGTTCTTCCTCTAAGTATGTGCTGAATATGGTGAGAAACTATCTCATCATTCAATGAAGGAAAGAGGGTGGGGGGATGGGAACGTAAAGGCTAATGTTCCTTCCTACACAAACTCCCTCATGTTTTGCTTTCTTTAGTCCAGCTATTCAACATTAACTTTAGTCAAGAAATGCCAAATGGGAAATTCCAGAAATAAAATGGTGGCACATGCCTGTGATTTTTCTTTCGTTATTACCATCATTACCATTTGTGTGTATATGCTACAAACGAATGTGTGTGCACGTATGTGTATGGATCCACACAGTTTGTGTGCATGTGTAGAGGCCAAAGGTCAACACTAGATGACTTTCTCTACTACCCATCAATTTATTGTTTAAGGCAAGATCTCTCACTTAAACTGGAGCTCAGTGACTTCCTAGAGTGTCTAATCAATCAACAAGTCCTTGAGACTCTCCCGTCTCTGCCTCCCAGCACTGAGATTCCATGTTTGCATTCATGTGCCCTGCTTTTTACATGGCTGTTGGGGTCTGAACCAGGGTACTTATGCTTATATAGCAACCATTTCCCTCACTAAATCATCTCTCCAGCACCCCCAGTACCCAGGATTTGGGAGTAAATGATCACCTCAGAATAAGGCCAGTCTGAGCTCCACAGTGAGTGGATGTTAAAATTCAAATTTTAAATTGAACATGATTCTGAGTAATATAATCATCCTTTCTCCAGGATCTAGACATTGAAAGCTGACCATCCCACTGGCCATACAGCAACTGTCTTGGTCGTGTTCACCATTGTGGGAGAACAGTGCTTGAGATCAGAGTCTCTCATGTTAGTTAATGATCTCAGTGCACAAAGGTAACCAAACTGTCAATTCAGGTTTGCCAAAGAGCAGCCAGACATTGCTTCCACTAAGTATAAATGTAGCAATCCTATGATTTGGTATAGAATTTTTAAAAAGTCATGTGCTGAGGTTGTCAAGATCTGCAGTAAGACCACAGTTTCATTTTTATGAAATTTTTGGAAAAAAAAAAGCATGATTTGTGTCGTACTTCACACTACCCAAGTTATGTCCCTAATGTGCTTAGTCACTCATATCACTACATGTCATCAACTAGACATCACATCACCTCACATTAGAGATGAAAAAGAATGGCTGATGTAGTATTATTGTAGGTATTTTGAGACTACATTCACACAACTTTTATGGGAGTATTATAACTTTTATTTTCACATATTGTTACTAATACCTTACTGTACATAGTTTACATTTTAGTATATAGTAACTAGGTTATGTACAGTGAGGTATTAGTAACAATATGTAAAAATAAATATATGTGAATTACATATGAAAAACTTAAATATAGACATCACTGCTGACAAAATTTGTGATACCTTCTTAGATTTTTACCTTGCAAGGGTGAGAAAGAACTGCTCTATGCATTCTTTTTAAGAGAGAACACTATTGAAGAAAGATGCAGAAGTGAGTTTTACATGAATTCAAGACTGCTGTGGATATCTCTCTGTATAAATAAAATGCTGTTTGGCCAGTGGCCAAGCAGGAAGAATAGGCGGGACAAGAGAGAAGAGAATTCTGGGAGGTGCAAGGCTGGGGTAGAGAGATGCTGCCAGCCACCCCCATGACAAGGAAGTTGTAAGGTACAGGTAAGCCACGAACCAAGTGGCAAAGTATAGATTAATAGAAATGTGTTAATTTAAGATAGAAGAACTAGATAACAAGAAGCCTGTCACGGCCATACAGTTCATAAGTAATGTAAGTGTCTGAGTGATTATTTTATATGTGGGTTATGGGACCACCGTGGGGGCTTGGTGGCACCTGGAGAGAAGCTCTCCAACTACACAAGTCAAATATGTTATTTAAATGGCATTTTTCCAGTGATAATTGATAATTCATTCTCAGTCTTCAAGTTGATTATAGTCACTAGTCCTGCTTTTTTTAAAGCTTTATATTATTTTGAAAAAATATTTTTAATTGACAAGTAGCAAGTACACATATTTATAGATACAATGTTTCAATAAGAAATTTTAAGTTGACATACAAAGCGACGGGTTTCATTATGGCAGCGTTGTTATTGCATTATCTGGCTATGGACATACAACCCACTATACTTTAGTCTAACTCATCCCTCTTCTACATCGCCTTCCCTTGTCTCTTGCTAATATTCTTCCTTCTCTGAAGTACCCTATCTTGTCCATCTTCCATATCATATTCTCTTCCTTTTGGTGGAAGATTTTTCCCACTTTCTGGGCAGTGTTATGTCTTTAAAACTAAAATACCAGTCCTACCACATTGGGAATGCTCCAAGATTCTGCCCTCTTTTGGACACAGGAGGATTCCACGTGGCTTCTTATCTTGAGAGGTGAACAATGATGGGAGGAGATGGAGGAACAGTCATAGAAGAGCAGTGGGAAAATTACTCCTGCACTGTGTTAGCATGGGTGGCTGTCTGTTATGGCTGTTTCATGTCACCCCAGATTCATTTGTATGACCAAGTTCTACAGTTTTGCCAGATGAAGTCCTATCATTGAATACGCCATCTTTAAAAGGCAATTGAGTTAAAATGGATAATTTAAGGTACACCTTAATCTAATGTGTCTGATGAATCTTTAAAAGAAGATAATGGCACTGACAAAGAGCAAGCAGCTTGTAAAAGCTGAAGCTAGACACTTTCCAAAGAAGTCGGTTCTGGCATGGCTTAATCGTGGACTTCCTGGCTTTCAGCTTTGAGACAGACAGTACATTGCTGGGATTAAGCCAGCTGGTTTATGGTATTTTGTCTTAACAATGATAGAAACCTAATGCAGGGTTGCAAAAGGCAAAAGAAGAAAGATCACTTGATAAGTGGATTTCACACCCAAAATGAGACCAAAATCTCAATGCACTGAGAGACATATGTTCAAAAACATTGACACTGGTGACTTATAGAGGCAATGTATTGCTTTGTCACATAGTATAATAACCATCTGTATGACAGTTTCATGGTTTAACTTTGCCATGGCTTTTTCTCCAAAGTTTTAAAAATGTTATATTTCCCTAATTGTCAAAGAGTCATTTCTTACGTTTAGTTCCATCACTGCTTCATAATTTTGTCCCTTGAAATACTTTTTGAATTTAGCATTAAACTTATTCTGAAAACAAAGTTGTGGTTGATGAATGTCCCTTTAAAATTTCCCCACTTAAAATAAGCTTTATGGCTTTCCTAAACCAAGGATAAAACAAAGCATAATATCAAAGGATTCAGGGCTGAGTTATAATAGGCACCCCAGCAACAAATTTCATAGATGTAGGCAGGAGTGATGAAATCCATATAAGCATCAATCAGTGTGTCCATTGTGTATGGCAACCATAAGATCACAAATGCCCCTACAGTGATCCCCAAGGTTTTTGCAGCCTTCCTCTCTCTCTTGGCCAGTCTGGCTTTATAACTCTCTAACGATGATTCTATTTTGCTGCTACTTATGGTAGTTTAAATTTTTACAGCTTGCTGTTTAGCTACCAAAAAAATTTGCTGAAGAGAATGATCATAACAAGGGTAAGTATGAAGAACAAAAGAAAATCTTTCAAAACAATTTGGCAGCCCCCTACACAGTTGAGAGCACTCACTAAGCTTTCCATCCCCTTGGCACTGATGCCTGTGTAGAACACAGCACTGCTGTACACCAAGGGCAGAGTCCAGGAGATGCTGATGCAGATTCCTGACACAGACACTGTGAACTTGGTTGGATAGACCAGAGGGTCAGTGACAGCAATGTACCTGTCAATGGAGATGAAGCACAGGTGGAGGACAGAAGAGTAACAAAATGTCACATCACAGCAACTGTGAAGGCTACAAAATTTGTCTCCAAAGTACCAGCAGCTCTTGATGGACCTGACCATGCTGAAGGGCATCACAGAGATACCCACCAAAAAGTCAGCAATGGCCAGAGAGGTGATGAGGAAATTGGCTGGGAGAGTGCAGCTGCTTGAAATGGAGGACTGAAATCACCACCAGGAGGTTCCCACACACTGCCAGCACAGCCCTTAAAGCCAAAGACCATGTACAGGATGACCCTGACCCCTTGGCGAGTAGGGTGTTTTAATGCAGGTTCCATTCATGTTCTCATAACAGAGCTGCAGGGCTGGTTGGGAAAAGTTGCTGGTCATGAGTCTGCTTTATGGTGCTTGAGGGATTTCTGTCCTGGTAGAAGACAACAGTAATTTTGAGATCTAAAAATTAAAAAAAATGGAATGCCATATCTGCATTATTGATTTTAAATATTACCCAGGATCATAACACCTTTTATTATTTTCATTATAGAGAAATGAGGAAATTTTAAAAACTCAGAAGATCAATTTCCCCATCTTCAGCCACAGAATTATACCTATAACTATGTTAAATAAACTCCACTGATAAACCCAGACAAACAACACTAATTTTTACCTGTCCAGAAAACAATTACCTGTGTAATTGAGTGTAGATTTCTTTCTTGTAAAAGAAGATGGCTTGTAATATAATTTCATATTCAAAAAGTCACCCTTAATAGTATTCCAAGCCCTAAGATGTTTAGAGAAGCCAGCCAATCCACTTCATCTTTTGTGAACTTCACATGAGGAATCCGTACAGTGCAAGGTGAGAATCTTGAAAACACACTCACTGTTGTTAATTATAATTAGTAAGTTCTACAAGTTATGTTTCTCTGTACACTGCTAAATTATGTGAATACTACTGATAGTCACAACCAAGTATTTCTCTGACTGCCCTGAAATGGCATAGTTCAGTATTTGGCAATGATATTATCCATTTAGTATTCTTAGCCTGAGCCATAGTTAGTTCTTATCCAATGAAGCAATTATCAGTTCAGATGTTTTAAAGACTTCCCCTCACCCTGCCTCTAGAACAGTTGATTCAAAATTTTGAAAGACAAATATAGTCTATTATTTAGGGCAAAGAGTCTAAAAATGTTTTGGAATTAATTTACAACAACACACATTAATTTTGTGGCATGAAATAGATGATTCAGTCGCACGTTCACCAGAGTCTTATTGGTCGTGCTCTCTTATACATTCTATACCATTCACCTGGGCTGAGATACATAGTCTCTAATTCCTTGATCAACAACATTTGCACGTTGTTCTGAGTAGGAACCCACAGCACCTTTTAGAGTATGACTGTCATGTGGGGACTTTCACAACTGGATGGAGACAATTAAAAACCACCAGGCACCAAATGCATGCTTTAAGTGGTGTGTGAATAAAGTTAAAACAATAACTGAATAATGTTTTCATTTCAAATAATAAATCATACAAAAACTCAAAGCACATGATAAAATATAATTCTAAAACAGAACCAATAAAGACTAAAACAGGAAACAGGATATGGGAAACACCATCCAGGTATCTTACTGAAGATCATGTGTGTCCATTTTATTGATGATGCATGGGGAGGAATGAGCAAGTGGTACCTCAAATGCTGAAAGCCTTAATCAGGTAAAGGTTTCCTGTAAATTTATAGACAGTCCCTATAAGGATTCAGATTTTTATACTTCATTAGTCAAAGATATTCCACTTAAAGGAAAAGTCAAATGACTGCATCTTGTACCTGTACACACCAAGAGAAGTGCAGTGACTGTTAGATCTCTTCATGATCTCAAGTGACATATCTCACACTTAGGACTATCATTCTGGCCAGTTCTATCTGGAGCTGAGAGCAGGAGAATGTCCTGTGTTTGGATGGGAGTAGTTGGTGACCTTGTGATGCTGGTTGGAGGTATCCATTGTAGAGAAGTTCTGCAGATGGTGTGCACTGAGATAAACAGGGGGCCCTTGGTAGTTCAAAGCAAGGCCATGCTATAGGTAGTGGTAGGCTACAGCACTATGTTGAAAGACAATTCTTTCTATCTATTGAACTGAAATGGTGATAGAGCCATTGACCTGTGACATCAAGTGATCTCATGGTGTCTGACACGGTCCACTGTAAGCTATGTCTTAGTGGGTCATTCAGTGGAGATGAACCATCTGAGGTCAGGCATAGGCAGGCTGATGGGCCCATAGGAACTTCATGGGGTAAAAGTTCCTGTTACTAACCTCCACTGTTCCACCTCTGCCTCATACCTCAGAGAACTTGAGCAAAAGCTCAAAGTATGTTTGACAAGAGCTGCTTCATTCTCTTGGCGTGCACCAACATGGACAGTTACATTTTAAACTTGCTCAGCATGGCCTTAGATGAGCCCAGAGAAGGCACTTCTTCCCAGGAGGTGAAGTGTTAGTTTTGATCAGTTGATGTCAACACTAGGACTTGTCCTTACCTAGTGAAACGTTCCCTTCCTAGAACTTCGCTCAGTATTTTATTTACTGTCTAAACTAACTCTGAATGTTTTCTGAAATTTCTCTTGCACTTTTATTCCCTACCATCTCAGAAGAGAACCCCTCCGGAAATTGTGGTCTTTTTAAAAAAATATATTTATATGAACAATTCTTAGCAAATAGTTATTGTTTATATTGATGAGGGGAACGGACACAAATATGTTCACAGTAGCCTGGGATGTAGGGGTCCCTTAAGAGAAAGAACATAAACTAGAAGAGAAACAAGTCAGCTCAGGGCCTTTCAAGTGGGTTTTGCTGTCTTTACAAATCTACTCCATCGTAAGTCACTCCAGGGAACCGATACATTCATGTTTTCTTTAAGTCTGGTGTTCAGTGCTTACTTAGTACTGTCTTACAAAATGATGCAATGTTGCCCTCTGGCATTAGTATCATGTACATATGTATATATGTTTGAATGGAATAAAATATCTAAATCAGTTCCTATGCAATTCCTGAGATGATATTCCCTGTCTTGTACCTCTGGAAATGTTGGAGTGGTTTTTTATTTTATTTATTTATTTATTTATTTATTTATTTATTTGCCCCTGACCTGTTCACAATGGGAGTAGAGCATTGACACTGAAAACAGATATGGCTGTAACTTCAAAATTTAGTGTATAAAATATGCTATAACTTCAGAATTTAGTATATAAAATCTCTCCAAAATATGTTTCTTAATTGATGCTTTTAAAGCAATATCAACAATAAGAAAAGCAAATACTAACACTGAAAACACACATAATAGGAATGGACTGCAAGTTATTCATATAAGTATCATGTTATTTTGTAATTACAATGTCTTTATTCTGTATATTTGGATTCCTGATCTCTCTGTGGAAGTTTGGACTTGATACTTCTTTATGCAAGACTTGTTTTTAGGCTTGTTTTATTGGGCATACATTAAAAGTCTCTTGAATAAAACATCTTAATTATTTTTTTCTTACAATAGAGAACATTTATAAGACATGAAACACAGATTTTTTTGCTGTGGTGGTTTATGACCTCTTTGCTTTCAGAATCTATAGGTCCGTTTTGCTTTGCAGTCAGTACTTCATGGAGAACACTCTTTTTCTTTTCTTTTCTTTTCTTTTCTTTTCTTTTCTTTTTTTTGCCATTTTACAGATGATAACTCTTCTATACAAATGGTAAGAACTCTAGCCCAAGTGAAGCCAGTGAATGATGTGGACAAATTTGAGCATTTCAAACACAAGCAGCCTGGCCTGAGGAGCTCTCTCTTGGCCTTTGCCTTGTGCACAGCCTTTTCAGATAAAAGAAAGTAAATGCTGTCAGAAACAAACGTGCCATGTGCAGTCCCTAAGATGCTGGCTTGTATGTTCTTAGTGTAAGTACAATGAGACTAGTGCTGGACTTTCCTCAACTACTAATCATTAGACACTCTACAAAACCAAATAAAAATGAAAAGTGACATTAATTTTTAAAAGTAAAAGACAGACCATCAGTAGGTGGGTGAAAATTTAAAAACTGATAAATTGTTTGCTTTAAAAATATTTCTAGAGGTTTAAAAATTGCAAGTCAATATTCAAAACATTCAAATAGTATAGACAAGACTTTACAAGCAAAAGATGTGGCAATTTAGTATTTTCTGTAGACATCTAGTGTTAGTGTTTTGATTTGTAAAGGACGGAAATGTATCTACCCAAAGTGGAATGTATCTTCACACTATTGCCTAAGTATTACAACAAGTGGTCTTTACAGCAAAGCAAAAGATGTCTGGAGAGGTAGCTCAGCAGGAAGAGCCCCTGCTGCTCTTCCAGAGAACCTGAGTTTAGTTCCCAGCACACATATCAGGCAGTTCACAACCTCCTGTAACTCTAGCTCCAGGGGACCCAAAGACTTTTTCGACCTCCACAGGCACCTACATACACAGCATACATTAACACAGTAGACAGATAGACATATACACATACACACAATTTTGTATATATGGTAATCAGAGGCAGAAGAAACAAGAAAATTTGGGAAGAAGGAACAACGCAACAGTTCTAGACTAGGATCAGATCTAGAAGGTTAATGTACGAAACAAGTATTATCATATCTGTTATACTTCATTGGAGACTTTATTAAATAAGCAGACATTATTCATTCTTGTAACAATAAAAAGAGAGATGATAGATACATTTATTGATATCATGTTAGCGTTGTGGTGTATTAACCTCAAAAATAACATTTATTTTTTAACTTAAACCAATTCTAACAATAAAAGTATTATTAATGTGTAGTGGGTAGCCATTCCAGCCTTGGCCTGGAAGTTCCAACCCCCATTGAGGCTTCGGTAATGGTCACACCTACAAGACAGGGCTGAGAGGGGACACTGAAGACTCAGGATCCAAAGGAGAGGCCTCTCTTGGTTCCAGGACCCTGGACACTGGAGGTAGACCAAGCAGAGTTCTCCAGAGAACACCGCCGGACTGTGCCATACCTTTCCCAGACCCTGCAACCTATCCCTTCATTTGTAAGCTACCCCACAAAATAAACCTCCCTTTAACTACATGGAGTGGCCTTAATTCATGGAGTGGCCTTAATAATTTTACCAATTGTAGTTAAAAGGGATGTTTATTTTGTAGGGTAACTTACAAATGAAGGGATAGGTTGCAATGTCTGGGAAAGGTATGGCGCAGTCTGGGCGTGTTCTCTGGAGAACTCTGCTTGGTCTACCTCCAGCACCCAGGGTCCTGGAACCAAGAGAGGCCTCTCCTTTGGATCCTGGATCTTCAGCGCCCTCTCTCAGCCCTGTCTTGTAGGTGTGACCATTACCGAAGCCTCAATGGGGGTTGGAACTTCCAGGCCAAGGCTGGAATGGCTACCCACTACATTAATGGACTAAATTTTCAGAGTATGTAGGGGCATGTATGTTGTCTTTAATGCTTATTTAAAAAAATAATGTTGATGGGGTTGGGGATTTAGCTCAGTGGTAGAGCGCTTGCCTAGCAAGCACAAGGCCCTGGGTTCGATCCTCAGCTCAAAAAAAAACAAAATGTTGAAATGAGTATTTCTAGTATTGTTCTGTTCTTGGTTTTGTTTTTTTTTTTTAAATACAAATGTTGTGAGAAATGTAATTCTTTAAGGCCAACCTTCAATGTGTAGGAGTAAAACTGAGTCAAGGGCATTAGAGGGAAATAAAAACAAATACGGCATATCAACGGCTTGTAAAAAATAAAGAGGTCATGAAACCCAGACAGTTAAGCATTTATTATGGTTTCCTTAACAAATGTAAAACTCTATTATAGCTGGCATTCATTCCTTCCTGCATTCATTCTTGGCTGTGTGAGGAATGAAATCCATGGCCTCTCACATGCTAGACAAGCACTGTTACTGTTCCATACCCCCAGTCCACTACTGCTGTGTCTATATTTTGTTATTTTGTTACTGATGAACTATTGATAGCATTACCACTAAATGATTGGAAAAGTTACTATAACATTTTGACCAGCACAGAGGGAAATGGTTCAATTGCTGATATTTTCTATACTATGTCTGAATAATTCTTTCTTTCTTTTTTCTGAGACAGGGTTTCTCTGTGTAGCTTTGTGCCTTTCCTGGAACTCACTCTGCAGACCAGGCTGGCCTTGAGCTCACAGAGATCCACCTGCCTCTGCCTCCCGAGTGCTGGGATTACAGGCGTGCACCACCACCTCCTGGCTGAGTACTTCTTTTAAATATGATTTTTTTTAAAAATACATAGAGCTTTATATAATTTAGTTGTCATTTTAAGTGTCAACCTGAGAAAACACATGTGAATTAAGTAACACTTTAAAATAGATTTATATTTTTAATAAAATTAAACTTGTATTTTAATATTAACTTTTATATGAGAGAGGCATATTATTTTCATAGCTAATTATTTTTTGTAATAGTCTAGAATCTTTTTTACTGGATAAAGTCAATAATTCAGGACCTATAGCTCACCAAAGTTGAAAGACCAAGTTGAGCCACATGTCTCAGATATAGTGAGTATCAGAGAGCAGAGCTTACTTCCCTATTCCATGGGTCTGGCTCTGAACATAGCTAGGGTTCTTCAGAGTCTTGAACCACAGCTGGCTAAGAGGTTTGTGGTTGATTTCTAACAATCAGTGTGTCCTTGGCCAGAGGATGGAGTTATGCTAACAGGCTGGTTGGTCTTGAGGAAACAGACACAGAAGTTTTACCAGAGGGCTTCCTTTAGGGAAGGCCATAAAGAATGGAGAAATAAGCAAGACAGATGATTGGGAGTACATTCCACACTTAGTGATGTCCGGAAGGAATTAGAAACATCGCTCATTGGGATTTATTACTTTTGTAGTCTGTTCCTCTAAGAATGTGCTCTGTGAAGTAATAATAATAATAAAAAGAGCTAAAACCGAACAGCATAGGATATGCTTTCCAATTACGTCAGGTGGTTTTCTTTATTACTTACAAATGTTAGTACACAGTTTACATTTGCAGTGGAAAGCAAGAACAGACATTAGTCTAAAGACATCTTGACGCAGCATCTAAGGAACACAAGCTTTGAGTTGCTTCTGAAAGAGTGAGGAGCTTAACAGCAATCCCATGAAAGCAGAACCATGGCTTGTGGTTGCTTTCTGAACCACAACCAGGTGCCCAGCTGGGAGACTTCATGTTCCTGTCATTGTCTTTCTGCTAAACACTCTCAGATCAACTTAAAAATCTATTATCAGTTTAGCTTTTCTGTGAAGTGCTTCCAAACTAGTTCATCTATAAGGAATACAGCAGGTATTCCTGTGGAATGCTTATGGGAGTGTTCGCTTAGAATCCTTTCACTCTGTTACACATGCTTATTCGAAATCGTTTGCGTAATCAGCTACCTAAACAAAGACTTAAGGCCATCATTCAAAGTCGTGAGAAGTGGGGTTTCCTTATCATTAGTTTTCAGGTTCTCACTGTATTCTGAAACGTGCAACATATATTTTAATCAAAGTGAATTAGATTCCTTTTGATTGAGAGCTGTATAACTGACTAGAAAGTGGGAGCTGCTCCTGGAGTAAATATCTGCTTGAGTTTTTATTGTGTTAAAACAAGCCCGGTTCACTCTGTTTTTGTGTGTTTTCAGCACCAAATGTGCTTTCTTTGACTCAAAAGAAGACCAGTAAGGTTATGACACACTCATTTGAATTAACATTTTAAAAAATAAAATTCATATTTTACTTCAAATTCTAAACAAGGAGAGAAGAGGCAAGCAGATCTCTTTGAGTCCAAGGCCTGACAGATCTACATAGCCAATGCCCTGCCAGCCCAGGCTACATAGTGAGACTATGTCTGAAACAAAAACAAAACTAGACAAACAAACCATTCCCCAAACAAGTAGACAGACCATCTTTTTATTCATATGTAAATCCTTCAGTAATAACATATGTTCTCTAAAAGTCATATTGTGTGGCACACATGTTCCTTGTGAACCTGTCTCTATGAAATAGGTAGGGAGAGAGCTACCTTTCAGTCAATCAGAAGTACTGCATTCCAGCTCACTGTAAAGATCTGTAAGGTTAAAAATAAACATTTCAAGAATTTGTAATTATATTTACTTCTTATGCAAGATACACTTTGAAGAAGGCTTGATCTCTTGAAAATCTTACTTCAAATTCCCAAGAGCATCTCCCCCTCTGCATTATTGTCAACAATATTATTGTCTGAATACTCATCATGGGTAGGGAAAAATTATAATGCTTCCAATTACTTGATACAATACAAATAGAAATTTCAGAACAAAGCCAAAACCATTAAAGAGTACATGACACTGGAAGGAATTAATAGATCTGATCACCTGTCACTCAGTCCTAAAATGCACAGACACACTAAGGAAAAAATGCTTCAGAGCAACCCTTGAATGTCAGACCTCTTATTTGGTGAACGATTCTTGAGCCTCCCTAGATTGGAGGGTTTATTTTGCCTTTGACCTTCAACCCAAGCCAACTTTCAAATCTCTGTAATGATCTTTTTAACCTACATCTGCCTCTTCTGAGAATAAATTTGTTGTGCATGAATCACCCCTGAAGACTTTGCCACTCACAATAAGTTTTATTGCCTTCCGAAACCAAGGATAAAAAAAGGCATATATCAAGGGGTTCATGGCTGAATTGTAATACACACACCACACTAAGATCTCATACACGTAGGCGGGTGTTATGAAGTTCATGTAGGCATCAATCACAGCATCAATAATATACGGCAACCAAGACACCAGGAAGGCTGCCATGGCAATCCCCAAGGTTTTGGCAGCCTTCCTCTCTCTTTTAGCTACTCTTTCTTTGTAGCTCTCTGAGGAGGCCTGAGCTTGATTGGCTGTACTCTCTATCTTCCTAGCCTGGTGCTTTGCCACCAAAAATATCCTACCATATAGAAACACCATGACAACAGTGGGCAGGAAGAATAAAAGGAAACAAAGTAAAACCCAATTTCGGTTCAGCGGAGCCTGACAGCCTCCCACGCAGGTTAGAGCAACCACTAATTCCTCGATCCCTTCTTCATTGGCTCCCGTGTAAAAGATAGAAAAGCTGTACGTGACAGAAAAGAACCAAGAGAGAGCAATGCATATTCCAGAAACCGACACCGTGAACTTGGTTGGGTAAGTCAGCGGGTCTGTAACTGCGATGTACCTGTCAATGGAGATGCAGCACAGATGAAATAGAGAAGCGAAGCAGAAGGAGGTGTCGAAACAAGTGTGGAACTTGCAGTAACTCTCCCCAAAGTACCAGCAGCTCTCCACAGACCGCACGGTGCTGAAGGGCATCACGGTCACCCCCACCAAGAAGTCAGCACAGGCCAGGGATGCCACCAGAAAGTTCGTAGGTGTGTGTAACTGTTTAAAGTGGAGGATGGCTATAATGACCAGTAAGTTTCCAAACACTGCCAGCAAGGCTCCCAAACCAAGGACCACATAGAGAACGGCTCGGGGACCCGGAGAGTAAGCACTTTTAATGCAGGATCCGTTCACATTCTCGTAGCAGAGCTCCAAAGATTCCGCAGGGGAGAAGCTGCTTGCCATCGCGTTCAACCTTGATAGTTTTAAACTTCCCGGACTTCCATTCTAGCAACCTGGATAAAAAATGGGGTGACAACGTCAAAAGTTTTTGTAAAGAATGAACAAACAAAAACCCTCTAGGTAAAATGAAGGTGATCTTTATACTCAATCTTTCCACGTGCTGTCTACAACCATTTTAAACTTCCCAAAGTACTCCAAAGTTGCTGTTACATAGGAACTTCATCCAGAAAGCCACTCTGAAAGTCCAATGTGTTTCTAAATAAATGATCAGCGTTTATTTTATATTATTATCTTATTTATTATTTTATATTATATTATTACTATAGAATTTACTAATCATTTGAAAGGCCGTGTGTGTGTGTGTGTGTGTGTGTGTGTGTGTGTGTGTGTGTGTGATCTTACCTTTTCAAAATCTCATCTGTTACCCCCTGGATTGAGAGAACAGCTCGGCCACCAACGGTTGACTTTTATTAACTGCTTAGCTGTCTCCCCAGGGTCACCACCTCAGCAGTGTTCAGCAACTCCACTTTGCTTCTTGTTTTTTCTTTTCAAAGTGGAAAAACTAAATTACGTAGCCTTCGAATCATAATTTTTAAATCCCCATAGTATAGAGTGTGAAGGCTGGGAGAGTTCACTCAACTGTTGCTTTATGCACAATTAAAGAATGTACTTCTCCTGTGAGAAGTTTTCATTTTTTTCTTTTTTATCTTGATAGTTTGAGCAGCTGGAAGTAACCTGGAAACCTGTTACCAAACAGTTACTAGAATAATTGATCTGAATGTATTTCTCAGGCAAATAGTCTGAGTTGTCTAAAATCAGCAAGTGTTTATTAAAATAAGCCCAAACTTCCCTAGCACCTCATGTTTTAATCAGGAAATAGGAAATTTAGTTTTAAACCTACCACAAAGGAATGTTAGTAGCTGGGGTGGGTTGGAGTGTGTTTGTACATTTGCTGTGTCCTGTATATGAGTATACACATATACTGCCATCTGAGGCACAAATAGTTTCTAAAGATATTTGAATTAGTTCTTAGAGTAGACATAAAGATAGTTTCCAAAGTGTACCTGACAAACAACTGATTAGTTTCTACTTTGTGAATAAGAGAAAACTTACATTTGAATATTAATCTCTAAGCTAAAGAACAGACTCCTCTTATTGCCATTTCTTCCACAACATGCATCTTTTGGAAATTCAGACTTATATACAGATGTATGCATTGTTGGCTTTTACTATTTTTAAGTAGTGGATTTCCACATCCACAAATTTTAAATGTGGATTTAATTTTATTTAAATGTGCTATTTCAAGCTTCACAAATTCACTTTCTTGACTTTGAATTCCCATTTATTTGTTTTTTAATTCTTTTAATTTTTTTCTTGCATGTATTATATATCACAATCATAGTTTTCCCTCTCTTTCCTACCCCCATGCCCAACCCCACCTCCCTTCTCCCCCAGATCCACCTGCCTCTGTCTCCTCAGAAAAGAGCATGCCTTCCAGGGACTCAACCAAACATGGCTTACAATGCTACAATAGCACATACCATCATATCAAGACTGGACGAGTGACCTTGTATTAGAAAATGAATCCCATAAGCAGTCAAAAGAGCAGGAACAGCCTTGCTCCTACTGCTAGGAATCTCACAAGAACACCAAGCTACTCAGCCATAACATATATGCAGGGGACCTAGGTAGGACCTCTTCAGACTCCCTGGTCTCTGTAAGCCTCCATGAGTCCCGGTTAGTTGATTTTATGGGTCATGTTTTCTTGGTGTCCCTGTCCTCTCTGGTTCCTCCAATCCTTCCTCCCCCTCCTCTACAGGGCTCGCTGAGCTCTGCCTAATGTTTGGCTATGGGACTCTGCGTCTGCTCCCATCAGTTGCTCTTGTCTCTTTGATGAAGATTCTGCTAGGTTCTGGTCCCAGAGCACTCTACAGGCAAGACACAATGTAGTTTGAAGGTTTTATGGCTGGGTTGGTGTCCCAATCCCTTCACTTGAGGCCTTTGACTGGTTATAGAAGATGGCCTGTTGAGTCTCTGTGTCCCCCATTAGTAGGAGTCGTTGACAGAGTTACTCTAGTAGATTCCTTGGTGTTTCCATTGCAAAGATGGTTAAGATTGAAAACACAAATGACAGCTCATGCGGGTGAGGATGTGGAGCAAGGGGAACACTCCTCCATTGCCAATGGGAATGCAAACTTGTACAGCCACTTTGGAAGTCAATATGGCAGTTTCTTAGAAAATTGGAAATGTATCTACCTCTGGACTCAGCTGTACAACTCCTGGGCATATACCCAAAGGATACTCCATCCTACCACAAAGACACGTGGTCAACTTTGCTCATAGCCCTTTTACTTATAATAGCCAAAAATGGAAAACAATCTAGATGTTCTTCAACTAAAGAGTGAATTAAAAAAAAATGTGGTACGTTTTCACATTGGAGTATTACTCAGCTGTTAAAAACAATGGGATCATGAAATTTGCAGGTGAATGGATGGAATTTAAAAAAAAAATGACCCTGAGTAAGCTAACGCAGACCTAGAAAGACAAGCATGGTATGTACTCACTTATAAATGGATATTAGCTGTGCAGTAAAGGATAACCATGCTATAAATCGACAAACCCAGAGAGGCTAAGTAACAAGGAGGCATTACGGGTGTGTGTGGGGGGAGGCACAAGGATTTCCTCAGGAAGGGGTAATAGAATAGATTTTGTGGGTGGACTGGGGGAGGTGGGGTTGGAATAAAGAGGGACCTAGTCCGGGAAGGGATGGAGAAAATAGTGGGAGAAACAACTGGAATTGGGGGGCATCTCAGGGGTCAGATGATGTCCTGTTTATGTTTGAGCTCTCCTTGGTTTTGGATTCCAGAATTAACTACTGTCTTTGCCTTGGTCAGTCTTGGGCTTCCCCAGATGACAAATCTACATGTTCTTAGATCAATGTGGCCAATAAAGTTACACTGCTAATATAATCTCTGCTTCTATTCACATTCTTTGAACAAAGTCCACATAGGTCTTATTTTACTCTCGGGGTAGCTAAAGGCATTTCACTCCAAGTAGTACCCTGCCCCAGAGTTTAAATGTCTGTGTAAGGAATTCTTGTTCCTCAGTCCTTGGCTACGCCCTCCACTTCATTGTGTTCGAGTAAGGATGCTATTGTGCAAGAGGGAGTGGTTGCTTTTCCCAGTCCTCTAGCCTTGAGTTCTAGAATGGCAGCCTGCAGTCTCAACAATGTCTTAATCCTTGCTCTTACCTGGAATCAAAGATACCAGAGCAATAAGAAACACCTCCAAGATCCACATGGTTGTTTAATGATGCTTTTCATCAATAAGAGAGATTGGGATTTCTTAAATAAATGTTCATCCCAACAATGGGATGGGAAGGAAGTAAAGAGATAACCAGACCTGCCAGAAACTAAGCAGATTTTTTTTAATGTTAATTCATTTCATAAGGGCACTGCTGCTAACATGAATAGGCACCTAGCATACAAATCTCAAATGTCACAGTAATAATGGAGAATGTTTTCTACAGATAGAAGTGTGTTTATTAGGAAGAGAACAGAATAGTAATACTACATCCCTTAGTAGCAATATCTAATAATCAACAACTGCCTTAACTTCTTTTACTACTTTTCATAATTCTAAGAGTAAATAGTTATTGCTGAAGTGCTCCATATGCAAACATAAAAATTTAATTTTAAAAATGTGCCACCTGGAAAGTAAAATGTAGAATATTTTTCATGTGCATTGCATGTAATAGCACATTATATCCATATACAATCAACTTGTCTATCATAGAACACTAGAATGGGTATGAATTTTGTACAGTATGGTGATGTATTTTCTGAAAATATCTCTTGCTTGCAGAGACTGAATATTTACTAAAGCTTGCAGTTTAGTTAATAATTTGCCTTGAGATCATATAAGACAGTGCACTTAACCTGATATCCTACTGTATACTCAGCCTGTTTAAGTTTAATTCATCTTTAAGGGAACAATGAAAGCAACCTTATTAACCCTTAGATTTCCTCTGCAATCAGATTTTTGCAACTGAAGCTAAATTTGTAGTGTTAATCTTATGTACTCTGTATGTACTTATGTACTCTGACACAGAGTAAAGTATGTGTAGATGTGTGTATTGTGATAACCATTTGTTCAAAACAGCCAAGAGGTTTAAATAAGCTGCCAATCAATAAAACAATATCGCATAAATGTTAGAAGCAACACATGGCTATAGGGTGACAAGATCTGTTTGTGGCTTTGAGTACTAGTCTTGGTCAGCTAGTGTCTTTGGTAAAGTAACTCCTCTCTTAAAACTGTTAATTATCTCTGCAAAGAATTCCTTATTCCTTTCCCATTCTGTATGTTATGTGCTGTTCAATAGATACAGAGAAAAGTTCTTTGTTAAGCAAGGCACAGAAACAGGACATTGGCCCAACAGATATACATAACAGACATGCCGCAGGAACAGATCAGACATACCCGACAGACAGGCAACACAAACAAGCCACAGAACACAACCACAACAGACAGAAGACCCAGGGAGAGAATTGGTGATTTCAAATTGGCCTTGGTTCTCGGTCCACCTACTCCAAGAAGTCTCTGTTTTCATTCGTAGATGTGGTGTCACTCTGAAAAGACAATTCAGAAGAAAGCAGCTGCAGAATGAAGGGGCTGAACTGGAGCAGTCAGACATCCACACCACACGACAGTGTTGAATAGGAGGGTTGCCAAGAGCAGCTGTTGGCCACGTTTCAAGTCCATCTTGCTTTATCTCTATTTATAAACCTTCTTTTTTCTAATTAAAATGTAATTACATCATACCCTCCTCCCTCTTTTCCTTCCAGCCCCTTCCATGCATCCCCTTGCTCCCTCTCAGTTCATGGTCTCTTTAGTTATTATTGTCACATATGCATATATATATATATACGTAAATATGAAATGGTGAGTCCATTTTGTATTGCTTGTATGTATATTTCAGGACTGGCACCTGTTAAGGGGCTCACCCCTGCGGAAGACTCTCAAGCCGATGTTGTTAAACTTCTTTTTAACATGTGCTCAACAATCTTCAGTCATTCCCTACAATATTCTTGAACAAACTTGGAGCAGAGAAAATACCATTTAGTATTCTTGTTGATCTGATACTCTTGAAGAAGAGATCTGAATCCCAAGTTTTTAAGAAGTACAACTAAATATTCCTATGATGAAAAAAAGGTGTACAATTCTGCCCTATTTGTGGTTAAGTCTGGATGAGAGAGCAGAATTTTAATTTAATTGAAGTTAAACAGCCATATTATCACGATGCTGATATATTAGATAAGGCCAATGCACCAAGAGACTGAAAAAAAAATAATAGCACTATCACAACATTTTGACTCGTTTCAAGAATTAGCTTTAGTGATTTGGTCTAGTAAAACTTTGCTGTTGTACCTGAAGCCTTGTTTTCATTTTTATTTTTATTTTTTTTACTTTTCATTTAATACATATCTATTATTAAGATACTGTAACAGAATAAAGAGGAATACAGAATCATACTCAAATCCTAAAATGTAGCCAACATAACATAATTACCTAAAGCCTAAATTTCTAGAAATCCTTGGCGCTGCATAGGCAAGATATTTGGTCATTATTCTTCTGCCCATTATTTCCCTCCTTGGTTTATAAAGCTGCAATGATACTATACGAAATGATTATAGATCATCTAAAAGTCACCTGAAGTTAGTTTTCAATTCCCCCTCTCTCTCTTGCTTCTAATGGCTATGCTTAAGTTCACTTATTATTTCCTCTGCAGCTTCCGTTTGACTTAGTCATCAACAATATTTAATATCAGAGATTATAAACTTTCATTTCTAGCTTTATTTTGTTAGCCCAGGTTGGCATCATTCTGAACCTCCTGAGTGTTAGAATTACAGGCAAGCACCACCATGCCCAGCTGCAGATCTACAATTCTGTCTAGTGTTTTATTGTTTTTATTTCTCTACTGAGGTTTCCCATGCTGGTAGCACATTTTCTTTTCTCTCATAAAAGGTCATGATAGCAACTGCTTTTAAAATCCTGCTGTGCAAACTGCAACATCTGTGTCATCTGAGTTGGGCTCAATTGACTTTCTTTTTTCTTCAGGATGGGTCTTGTTTTCTGACTTAGTTTGTGAGGTACATTGAAGCATTACGAATAGAAGACTGAATTCTGCTGTTTCTCTTGATGATGATTATGCTAGATTCTGCTTTCTGGCGTGGTAGCTCTTAACTCAGAGCTGTCGTCCTGGGCTTGAGTTGTCGCTCAGGTATTTCCAAGTCTGAAGGCATTCCCTCAAATTTCTACATTGAAAATTAACATCCAGCATTACAGTGTGAACAGGTGGAGCCTTCAGGAGGGAATTAAAGGACCTTACAAGAAAGTTGCTTCCCTGGATTTCAAGGGAAGACGCAGCAAGAAGATCCATTGGTGAAGCACAGTGGGGCTTCAGTAGACCTTGAATCTGCTGACACCTCAAGCTTGAGATTTTCAGCCCTTAGTTCCATGAAAAAATATATTTCTATTGAAAAATGGCTTCACACACAAAAAAGACAGCTTAAAATTTTTGTTGTAGCAGTCAGAGTGGGCTTAGATGTCAGAGGGGTAGACAAACAGAAATTAGGGACTCCCAATATGCTTTTTTCTTTATGAAGAGTCTCCTAACTCTCTCCAATGAGTATAATTATCTTGAGTTTAATTTTCTGGTTCTCTGTAATGAAATGACTTTGGGTTTTTACAAATTTCCTATTGTCAACCCAAGTGCCATGCTGACTCCACTAGACTCCAGGCTGACAATGAAGGAAATGGAAACTCAATTACATCAAGCATGCCTTTTCTACCAAAACTGGTTGTGTGATTTACAGGTAACAGAATTTCATGCTTTGTTCTGGAGAAGGGATTGGTCAGGATCAGAGCTATTCTCACAGATGCAGGTTTCTGTATCCTTTCATGGTGGAAGGAACACGAAACTCCTTCAATCTTCTCTTACCATGCATGACATAGTCACGTCAAAACCTTGCCTCTTAATACCATCTTGTTAGGGAGGAGGTGTCAACATAGGAATATTAGAGGATCATGTATATTCAGACCAGAGCAATAGCTAAATTTTGCAAATAGGCAATTGGACCAAGTGGATTCAGGATTCTCAATTTATATCATGACTATGTTTTAGTGAGATCATGTAAATCAACATTTCTCAATATCTGACAAAGTAAGAATTGAAACACAAAATTTATTGGAAAATAAAGCATTTAAAAATCATGCTGCTTCTTACAAAATTATTTGCGAGCAGTAAATTTACTGCAATTAAAAAGAAACTGTGTGCTTAAATGTAAGATGCCAAAGCTTGTTCAACATCTATAGCCAGTATTGGAAGTAGATTTCCAGTAAATACTTTGTAAACTGTGTCAAGACAACTTCTGTCTAAGATGCAGAAAATTGATGAGACCTTTTCAGGAGAAAATATCTCCCTTCTTCTAAACCATTCTTTGCTAGGATCAGAAAAGTAAAGGCCTACAATGACTCTAAGCTTGCACTCTTCCAGAATTATCCTATGTGGGGCAATGCAAACTTGAATTTAATACTCTGTAGGGCTAGATGGGGTTAGATGAGCTGAGGCTAAGTTCTGACTTTGCTATCTGATTCATACTAACTATGTAAGTGTGTTTTTAAATAAAGACAATGAAGAAAACAATGCCTGGTATTCAATATTATGTGGCCATGGCTGATGTTAATAGTACATTGGTATATGTAAATTAATCATTTAATTGAGAACTTGATGTATTGTAAGTTTCCAGAAATAATTTTGATATTATTTTAAAGGTATTATGCTGGGGGAAAAATCCTATTGTGGATATAAGCAAAAAACAACATAGTTATCAAGAAGTAGCAGGTACCTTTGGTAGCTAAACGTGTCATAGTACATGAATGTGCCATTTAAACAATGTCTCAGGAGTTGTACAAGTCTGGGGCATATCAAAACACACCTCTTGCCATACAGTGGTGGCATGTACCTTTACTCCCAGCCCTCAGGAGGCAGAGGCAGGAGGATCTCTGTCCAGCCTGGTCTGCAGAGTGAGTTTCAGGACAGTGAGAGCAGTTACACAGAAACCCCATCTTGAAAAAAACAAAACAGAGACAAACAAACCATACCTCTTAATTCTAAAGGCAAGGTCCTTCAATTTGTGCCTGCTTTCTCTCTCATTGTCTTAGTGAGGGTTGTATTGTAGTAAAGAGATATCTTGACCACTGCAACTCTTATAAAGGAAAACATTTAATTGGGGCTGGCTTACAGTTCAGAAATTTAGTTCATTTATCATCATGGTGGGAAGCATGGCAGCATGCAGGCAGACATGGTGCTAGAGAGGTATCTGAGAGTTCTCCATCTGGACCCACACGCAGCAGGATGTGACTGGCTTGAGCTTCTGAGACCATAAAGCCCTCCCCTAGTGACACACTTCCTCTAACAAAGCCACATCTAGTACAACAAGGCCATACCTCCTAATAGTGCCACTCCCTATGGACCACGTATTCAAACACATGATTCTATGGGGGCCATTCCTATTCAAACCATCACCCTCATATATTGGCACTTACATTGACAACCTTTTTGGATGTCCATAATGACTTGATTTTTAAAAAAATGAAATCAAGCCTAGTTTTTATGCACATAAAATACGCACATACCTCTTGTATCACAAAAACTATTTCATTATAGTCATGCTGGAGATAACCTTTATGGATCATGGCTAGGACAAATTCAGTGAACAGAATTTTTTGTACCATGGTACATTTCAATGCACACTTAATTTAGAACAAGAGATTGTCTTCAGATATTGAATTACATGGATAACCTGTATTGATTTACCTGGATGATCAGAACCTTGGAAGAATCAGTATGAAAGGATTGATAGCGAGGAGATTTAAGCAAACGAAATGATGAATAGACCTCTTCACATGGGCTCCAAAAGGAAAGAATTATATTCCATGTGAACACCTATCAAATGGCACACATAAAGAGAAAACTATTAACAAGTTGGAATGGAGGTAGTCCACTTAGAGATGCTAGCTAATCTCAGTTCTCAACGAAAATGCTTCTTGGTCAATAGTTTTATGAACTAATGGTCATAGCAGCAGACATAGAGGCTAAGAAGGTTTGTAACATGGCGGGCATCCCTTCTTACTTTCTTTGTTCATTTTTTGGTTTCTCTGTGTAGTTTTAGTGCCTGTCTTGGATCTCGCTCTGTAGACCAGGCTGGTCTTGAACTCACAGAGATCCACCTGACTCTGCCTCCCGAGTGCTGGGATTAAAGTGCCACCCACTGCCCAGCTCCTCCTTACTTTTCAACACAAAAGCAGAACAGCCACAGACCAGGAAACAAGTTAGAAAGAGTGTTACCTATCTTAGGAAAGGCAGAATTTGTCACTGTAGTAAAAATACTTATGTAAACCTAAATCTAGTTTCTCCCTTTGCCTTGTTCTGTTAACCCCACCACCTGTTACCTATGACATATCTCACATACATCACAGGACACATGTTCAAGGCAGATTTATGTTTAAAGAAATGAAATAGTATGCTGATGTGCTATAGGATTGCATCTATACATCTAGGAATGCAGAAGCAGCTCATCTTCTCAATAGTATGATGGACTATTAGATTCATAAGTGTTGTTTAGTTGTATATTTTAGCCATGGGTTATTGACTATTCATAGGAGACTTTAACAGAAATAGGAGAGGAATAGGCACCATCCAGAAGGCATAGATTTGGAGTTGGAAGCAGTATTTGGGAGGACTGCTTGTTCCTGTGATAAATTTTGCGTTATGTCTGTTTACTTGACTCTTCTATATGATTGTTAATTATTTTTAAAAGGAAGACTACATTTTTCTCAGACATTTTAGCTATATCTATAGTTTTTGGACTCCATTATAGGAGAGTTTATTGATCAAGGGTGGTTCACAGGTGGTGGTCATGTCATATTCTTTATGGTTTTTGTCTTGTTTTTCACATCTGGAGTGGGTTTGTATTTTAGTTTTAACTTCTCCCTCTTCTAAGTCTATTTAGTTGTTTTGTTCTGGGTGTCCCTTTTTAGGGAGATATCTGTATGATATTAGCTTTGGGTACTGATAAAACTTGGTGCTGATTGTTGGGTAGGGTTGCTGAGGTGTTCCTGTCTTGGCTATCTGTCAATGAGGCCAATGGTTGAGCATATCCACAAAGCACCAGATGGAGTAAATCCCTGACCATTCTGTGAACCTGCTGGGGGCATGATACTAACTATCAAATCCACTAATGTGTGTCTTCTGTTTGGTGGTTGTACTTAAAAACACAGGTCTGAACTAACCTCTCAGACCACAGGAGTACAGACTTCCAGACTTGCACCAATCATGTAGACCCCCAAAATAAAAACTCCAGACCTATACTTTGAGACTGCTGAAGCCAAATTCCTAGACTCTCATGGAATCCTGGGCAACTGGAGCTGAAGCTCACACCTTGCACAGACTTTAGGGTTACTGGGGCTATAGGCATGGCTGTATAGAAATCAGAGGTCTAACCACAGTGTTGTCTTACCCTGATGGAGCTGAAGGCCTTGGCCTTCAGTGCCTCCTCATCCCACTGAAGCCAGAGGTCTGGTTACTCAGTATTTTCTGGTCCAATAGAAACAGGAGGCTATTCCAAGAATGCATTTAGCAAATAATTATTTTCAAAGTTCAATATTAAAGGATAGAAAATAAACTATCAAGCAAATGGAAACCATAAATAAACAGGCATGCGATTCCTTATATCAGATAAAGTAGACACCAAGCTGAAGCTAATTAGAGGAGATAAAAGGGGATAGTTCATATTATAAATGGAGTAATTCATCAAGATGGCATAAAATTTTAAACATGGACTCACTGAAAACCAGAGTTCCTAATTTCATAAAACAAATACTAAAAGGCCATGTAGGTCTTGACACAATATTAGGAATGGTATTTCAATACCCCACTCTCATATTTGGATAAGCCTTCCAAACTAAAAATAAGCAAAGAAACTTCAGAGCTAAAATACACTATAGATCAACTAGACTTATCAAATATGGATAAAAATTCCCAACAGATATGGAATATACATTTTCTTAGCATCCCATGGAACCTTCTCCATAACTGATCATATCATAGGTACAAATCAAGTCTCAACAAATACAAAAGAAATGGAGATAATTTTTTGTGTCCTATAAGATTAAAATGAAATAAAAATAGAAAATAACAAGAGAAACTGCAAAATGCTTTGGAGACTAAACAATACATTTTTTAACAAACAGTGGTTCATCCAAAAGAAATTATAGAAAAAAATCTGAAAATTCTTAGCGACAATAAAAACAAGAAGACAATCTACAAGAACTTCTGGGACATAACCAAGGCAGTCCTAAGAGGGAACTTTACAGAAGTAAGTGCCCCATTCATAAATCTGAGAAATCCTGGAAAAATGACCTAATGATGAACCTAAGACTCCTGAAAAACAATAAGCAGCCATTCAAAAACCCAGTAAACAGCAAAGACTAATAAAAACTAAAAAAGAAATGAATGGAATAGAGACTAAAATAATAATTCACAACCAACCAAAGAATTGCTTCTTTGAAAAAAGTTAGTTAGACTGACCAACTTTTCAACAATCTAACAAAAAGAAAGAGAAAAAAACACAAATTAACAAAATCAGAGCTAAAAAATGGATTATTACAACAAACTATAGTAAAATATCAAACGTTAAGGAGTACTTTGAAAACTTATACTCCCAAAAGTTAGAAAAAGTAAAGAAGAAACAGGTAAATTCTAGATGCATATCATTTTGCAAAATGAAAAGCCAGAAGTCACAGTGAATCAAACAGAGCCATTACAAGTAATAAGGTTGAAGCTATAGACAAAAGTCTCCCCTCAAAGAAAAGCTCAAGAGCATATGGATTCACTGCTAAATTCTATCAAACTTTCAAGGGAGAACTGGTATCAATTCTTCTTGTTTCTCAAAATAGAAAGTGAAGGAACACTATCAAATTCAATATACAAAAGCATATTATTCTGATACAAAACCCAGGTAAAGACACAGCAGCAACAACAACAAAGAATACTAGAGGCCAATTTTCCTGATGAACACCGACATGAAAATTCCCAAAATACTTGCAAATTAAATTCAGGAACACATAAAGATCAAACATTTTGACTAAGTACACTTCTTCCTAGAAAGAAAAGTTTGTTTCAAAATGCTTAAATCAATAAATGCAAGACAACATATAAAGGAACATCAGTATAGAAATTACATAACCCATTTCTATTGATGCCAAAAGCCAATTGGCTAAGTTTAACATGCCTTCATGTTAAAAGTCCTGGGTACATTAAAATAAGTGGAGAATATCTCAAAATAATAAAACAATAGCAGCTGTGGTAGTTTTAATGAGAATGACCCCCATAGGCTCATGTATTTGAAAGCTTGGTCCTCAGTTGGTGGAACTGTTTGAGAAGGATTAGGAGGTGTGGTCTTGTTGTAGTAGGTGTATCACTAGATGTATTCTTTGAGGTTTCAAAAGTCCACACTATACCCAGTCTTTCTTTCTCTGTCTGCAACTTATGGATCAGATGTAAGCTCTTAGCTACTGTTCCAGCACTGTATCTGCCTGCCTGCCACCACACTTCCTGTCATGATGTTCATGGACTACCCTCTGAAACTGTAAACAAGCCCCCAGTCGAATACAACCTTTTATAAGTTGCCTTGGCCATAGTGTCTCCTCACACTAACAGAATAATAACTAAGATAGCAATCTTGTATGAAACAAAGACAATAAGAAGATGTCCTCTAAGATCTGGAAAGAGAGAACAACACCTGCTCTCTTTTTTTATTGATATTAAGAAAAATATCCCGTTCAGAGTGTTACAGAAAAATATACACATGTACGACAAAAACTTCAAGGCTTTGGAAAAGGGTGTCAAAGAAGGTAGTGGACGATACAGATAGCTTCCGTGCTTCTAGACTGGCAGAATTAATAGTGTGAAAATGGATATAGTAACAAAGTTAATGCATCAATTTAATGCAACACATAATCAACATTTCAATATCATATTCCACAGACTCAGAGAAAAGAACAACCTAAGAACACATATGTGTTGAAACATGGTCTCTGAACGAAGTTAGGTGAGGAGAATTCTGAGAGCGTGTGAGAAAACTCAAAGAAAAGAAGATGAAAGTCCTGTGACCGCTGTACCTCCATAACATGGGTTGTTTTTGGAATGTGCTTGCGTTTCCCTCCCAGACCTAGTAAAGAGGAATAGGTTTTCTTCAGATTACCCATCATCTACTATTATTATACAATGTTTTTTAAAGACAATAAAACAGAATTATGTTTCTAGGCACTATTTTCTTGCTTCTGAGGGGAATTTGCTCACAACAGAAGTAATGTATGTAACAACAATATAAACTGTATTTGAGAACAATAGCTAAAAGTAGGAACCAAGTTGGAATACCTGTGTTTGTCACCGGTCTGTTTCAAGCGTATTACAGTTTAAGGCTCTCTAATTTTGCTGTAATTTGCTGCCCCTCAGTGGTCAACTTGAATAACTCCAGATACACCAAAAGAGAAAACTAATGCACGAGAAACTTGGGCTATTTCTTTTGAATGAGATCTCTTTGCCCAGGGATCGTACGTGTCTGGGACAGGGATGACTTTGACTCTGGCAAGATGGACTCCAGGGCTGAGACAAGACAGGATCTCAGGGAGAGGCCATATTGGGTCCTGGATTCCCAGAACAGTTTTTCTCCCCTTCCTGTGTTACTCTTGTTAAGTAACAATTCCTGATTGCTCATGGATTTGTTTGTCAGACTACAGTAATTGTAACCATAGCTCTGGGTCCCATTAAAAACCATCTTTTTTTTAAAAAAATAAGACTTCTCTCCCACCCCTAACCTGCAACCAAATACTTACATAGTGTACCAGACATACATGCAGACATAATACCCATATGCATAAAATAAAAACAAATAGCATTTAAAAATATTAATGAACTATAGAATAATTTCACTGCACATCAGATGATTCTCCCTTCAATTGCTGTGACCAGAGAGTTATCTTCTCAGGCTCAACATCATGCCTAGTCAAAGCATTTCCTACCCAGTCTCCAGCTAAAGAATACCAGTCCATGCTTCCAAGATTCTCTCCCTTTCAACCTACCCCTCTATAAAAATCACCCGAGGGTTTAAAACTATTAACTTCATCAGAATCACATTACTACTCTTCATCAAAGAGCCTCTTTCAAATCTTCTGGTGTTCTGCCTACATCCTCCTCTTGAGTCTAAACTGGGACCTGAATAGGCTTTTCCAAACAACTTTTCCACAGGATCTTAGCCTGGTTATAAAGGAGAAGTCTAAAGTAGGAGTTAGAAACGTCAAGGTAACATTTGTCCTTCTCAGGCAGGCTTGCCAAGCACCTTCCAGTCCAGGCATCTGTGCAGGTGCTAAGAATGCAGGGAACAGCCTGAGCAAGGTCATAGTCCAATTAGGGAGGGGCCCAGTAAACAATCAACTGTTCAGCAAAGACAGCAGCAGGGTACCCTGGGAGGAGGAGAGGCTGGCTTGGGGAGAGCCTGGCTGAAGACGTTCTTTGTCAAAGTGTGTCCCATCAAATGTACTCTACATTGATCTATGACAAATGGCATTCATTTTCTAATCTGTGACCCTGCACACACCCTAAGAGTCTCTGAGCATGTCTTTGTCACGCTTACAGGGCTAAAGGTGAATTTGTCCTTGCTTGTTTGTTGGTAGGGATTTTCACTGTTGCTTGGTGGTTGCTCACAGTTTTCACTGGGTGCGTGACAGGGGACAGAGCTGACTCCATAACGCAAGCCACACACTTTTTGCCAGTAAGCATGAAACATATGAGTCCAAGTGGAAAATTATGTGTGATAATATGTGGAGATATGAGATCCACAGAGAGAAATAGATTATTTAAGAAGAAAAGGAAAGGGAAATACAAAAGACAAAGAAAGGGCCACAAGGAGCCAGAGGAATTGTTTCCCTGCGTTGTGAGTTACACATTTTTGGTGATCCTGCTGCCGCCACTGTAGCCTAGCAAAATACTTTCTCTGTCCTTCCTGAAGCAATACTATCACCCACGCAAGGTGCTGATATTTGCCCATGACTCTCATAGTCAGGAAACTTTGAGAAAAAATTGGAGCCAGCTGGTCATGAGCAGGAATATCTCAGCCCAAGTTTCAATTGGTTATCTCCTGGCCTTTAAATTGTGGATTACCTTATTATCATAGGTAGTCTTTTGATTAAAAATGTTAAAATTTAAATAATAAACTCAAGGGAGCTGGAAAGATGTTCCAGCCATTAAGAGCACTTGTTGCTCTCAGCAGACCCAGAGTGGGTTCCCATGACCTCCACAATGGGTCACAATCATCTGTAAGTCCAGTTCCAGATCTGATGCCTTCTTCCGGCCTCAGCAAGCAAGCATTGCACACAGGTGATACAAGCATGCAGAAAAGACACTCCCATGCATAAATAAAAATAACATTTTAAAGTACCAATAGAATAATTTCAGTGTACTTCAAATGGTTCTCCCTTGAATTGCTGTGACCAGAGAGTTATCTTCTCAGGCTCAACTACATCCCTAGCCAAAGCATTTCCTACCCAGTCTCCAGCTAAAGAATACCAGTCCACACTGCAAGAGTCTACATGACTCATTACTTTCAAATAGAAGAATTTAATTTTCCTCATGTATCTCATTTAAAGAAAAAAATGGAAGTTCAGAGGCACATAAAGCAAAATGTACAAAGTGAATGTTTACAAGTATGTTCTTCCACATTCTCTCTCCCTCCCTCCCTCCCTCCCTCCCTTCCTCCCTCCCTCCCTTCCTCCCTCCCTCCCTCCCCTGTCTCTCTCCTCTTTCTCTCTGATATATTGGAGTGTGTCATGTACTCACTCAAGTAACCCTCACAGTGAACCTGTAAAATATATTTGTTTCTATTTCCCATGTGAGGGAACAAAAGCATTGAGAGATTAAAGGAATTAGCCAAATCACATGTTTGTGAATCCCAGAGCTGCTGTTTGAACCTGGCACACTGGGTCAGAGAACGTCGAGTTCATCTTAACACTGCGCTGTTGTCTGCACCAGTGGCCACTTGCAATTCTGCTCTTAAACATGTGGAAATGCCCTTTAAATGCCCCACCTTCAGGTTTTTTATGTTATTTGCAAACATTATGGGTTTTATTTTCTTTTATTACTTTTATGTATTTTTGGGGTGTGTGCACCACGGTATTTCTGTGGAAGTCAGAGGACAACTTTATGGGCTCCGTTCTCTCCTATGGTGTGAGTTCTGGGAATCAAATTTAAATAGTTATGCTTGGTAGAAAGCCCTCCCTACCCACTAAGCCAACTCACCACCCTGTTGAGCATTTAAAAACACAGCAGCGATGTATCATTTCAGCATGCTTTTCCCAGCAGACACTCAGAATACAATCCAATTGTAGAGTGGATGGGATAAAGACTTAATCAGCTACATCTGTAACTTTTATACATTTGCAGAAAGGTTCTTCTCATCACAGAGCTGCAGCATTGTAAGATGGCCAGTACCCCTGCACTCACCCTTTATCAATACAAAGTTCATTCTTTGTCATATGTCTATTTCTGGGGTCCAACAGTACTAAATTTCACCTGGGGCCCATGATCCTCAAAAGCAGTAATAATTATGAACCTCTGACCCTCCCTCCCCCTGTGTTTTGTGTTTTGGAAAAGACAGTCCCCATAGGACTGAGACAATGTCCCCTATCTGTCCTCTCGATAAGGCCAGATACAGAGGAACCTTCTCACACATAGACACACATACACTCCATTCCCAACTAGCTCAACTTCAACTTCTGTTCTCCACTAATGACCAAGAACAAAACTGATATTAATGAACCTTCAGTTGAGACTTCCTTCTCCAAATCCTAACAGTCTGTCTAGTGGCCTGAGCCAGCTAACAGTCAGGCCCTCTTAGCCCTTCTGGAGAACAGGAAGGCCCCCGGGGAAAGCAGTATCTGATCCTGTCACTCCCATTTGGTCTACTTCTCCACACCCAGTCTATTCTGGTCCTGTTTCTCTACAAGGAAACTCCTTTGTGTGAACTCAGGAGCCACCTGTAGATTTCACAATCCAAAGATCTTTCTACATGCCGTAGTCCCTTCCTCCACTGCGATAACTTTGGGGTTGATTGCTTTACTAAGCTCAGGTTTGCTATATTATTTATTATATAAAAAGAACCCTTTTGTTTTGTTTTGCACTTTTTCCAGTGCTCTTTTTCACTATTCAAATGCAGTTCAAATAAAGTGGCTGCTTTATTTTTTTTCCCCATATAGTCTATAAAATTCCAGCAGATGTGCTCATTCTCAGGAGCCTCCAGGATTTCACCCCTTTGTTACCCTGAAATTATAGTCATCAGGGACATTAATTACCCTAACTGTTCTGGACCTCATAACGTCCTCTGTACTGAGTGGTTCCACAAAGTCACTGTCATGGGTCTTAGCAGCTCAGCTACAGTTTCAAACCTGTCTCATCCACAAGAGGCTGTGAATTCTCTCCTGGTTTCTACTGCATCGGCGAGTTAGATCTCTCATTTGGGTCTGACTTTGTAAAAATCATGGGTTAATATAACCCATCAAAATCTGGAGCTTGAGAAGTGAGCAGGCAGCTCCAGCACTGGAAATAGAGATTCAGAGAAGAAGAAAAATGTGTAAGGATTTATTTATTTATTTGTTTGTTTGATTTTTTGGATTTATTTACAGATGCCTTATTACCCACCAACTTCCAGAGGGCAGCAGCAAACACCTCACTATCCTGCCCCCCACCTCTCCCTCACATCATTCTGGATTTTGCCTCAAGCCTGGTTATTTAATAACCTCCACCTGGATGACTGAGCACAGGATTCTTGGGGCTTTGCCACTTTGTGTCCTTTTCCTCTTTTCTGGTCTAATGTCCCCTCACACCGTTCCTGCTACCCTGGGAGCACTGAAAAATCTTAGCATGCCAGTTTGGCTTCGGCCCTTATGTTGAACAAAATTGCACTAAGACTTCTATGGGTTGTCTGTTGTCAGATTTTGACAGATTTTCCAGTGTAGCACTTAAATTGGATTTAGATGGAAGTAGACTGAAGTGATACAAGAATATGGGAAGGATGCTCACAGGATACAGGGGCCAGGCAACGTTGGATTTTTTTTTTTTTAAAAAGAAGAAGCTAAGGATGTGTTCTTAGGGCCTGAACAGAGGGCCAAGCAGGTAAAGTGCTTGTTGCACATGCATGAGGATCTTAGTCCAGAACTACCGTACCTACATAAAAAACTGATCACAGCAGTGGCGTGCCCTTTAATCCCAACTTGGGGGAAGTAGAAACTTTATGACACCCCTTCCCCGGGATTAACTTGCCAGCCAATATAACTGGTAGCTCAACTGTTGATTGAGTTCTGGGTTCTGGGTTCAGTGAGAGACAGTGTCTCAAAAAATAAGATGAAGAGGACATTTAGATGTCAGCCTCTAATCACTACACATGCCTTCATGGGTAGATACACCACAAAATATGTACCCACTGCCCCCCTCCCACACACACACCAGATACAGAAGGAGACTAGCTTTGGTAAACACCCAGAGTGAAGCTCTGGAGAGTAAGTGGAACCACAAATTTAGTTCCACCGTAAGCCCAGGATCTGACATCAACCAGTTCAGATAAAGGAAATAACTCACTAGAAGATGTAACAAGTCCAAGTGTGTATTCACTTAATAAAGAAGTTTCAAAACACTCAAAGTAGATCAAGAAAGGAAGTAAACAGGTTCACTTATGGCTGGAAACTTCATCACTCTTCACTTGGTAACTGAAGAAACAAGTAGTCAGAAAATCAGTTAAATCCCCCAAATGATATCAACCAAGGCCAAAGTAGAGCAGGAAGTGGGATCAGGAGATACTGACTCTGGACATGGCATAAGATCCCTTGGAACTGAGTTACATCTGATTCTAAGCTGCCACATGAGGACTGAGATCAGAGCCCAGGCCCTCTGTAAGAGCAGCAAGTGATCTTAACCACTGAGCCATCTCTCTAGACCCCCAACACACCTTTTTTTGGTTTGTTTTTGATCAACTCCTTAATTAGAAGAAAAGATCACAACAAATTCTGGTTTCAAGAAAACTTTAAGACAAACTTTAATATACAGAAGCAACTTTAAGCCAAATTGACTTCAACTTAGCACTACCTACAGTCATTAAGGATCAGTTAGCATGGTAATTAAAGGGAATCTGGTTGTTGCATCATTAGTAGCAATGTGTGTGAAGTGTGTCTCTTAAATATTTAAATTTAATATTTGTAAGAGAACATAAAGCATTTGTCTTAGACGTGCAGATGCTCACTTTAATGAGAAATTGTTCATTATGTGTTGTGTCTGCACATCTGTGACATTTCCATCCTTTTCACCTCAAGGAGACAACACAGTGCGCATAAAGAAATCTGAACAGGGTTATGAACTTGGTTCTACATGTAGAATGGAAGAAAGTAAAAAATGGATTGCATACAGGTACAGCAAACCCATTTTCCCTTAAAGAACTCAAAAAGGTTAATGGTTCTAAATAACTCAAAAAAGGTTAATGGTTTTAAAGCATTAACAAACACATTAGGTTTTTAAAGTCAATATATGACAATAACTCAAAGAATGAGGACCAAGAATTAAGAAGGAACCTTCGTAAGGGGCTTAAAGCACTTGATTGTAGGGAAATGGAGAGTAAATTGTTTTGAAGTCCTAAGTTATGTCTTTAGTAGGCACATATAGTAATTTACTAGAAGAGATAACATAGTATTTTTTAACAAGTTCTTAATGAAACTCAGGAAGAAAAAATAAACGAAGAATGAGTGAAACAGACCAGCAATAACTGGAAAGATGTTGTGATTCAAACACACCAACGGCTTTACATGTGGATGGTCTGTGTGTTCTAACCCAAAGGTGAGAACTTAAAGAAAGAAATCAAGAAAAGACTGTGGACTCTCTACAGACCACTCACTTTAGATGTGAAGATGGTAAAATTAAATAGACAGATGAAGACAGGCCTTGCAAATCTCAAGCAAATGAAAGCTAAAGCATCTAAAATAAATGTAAAGGGAACCCTGGATGGCCATAACAGAAAAAGGGGGGGCATTGAATAATGATAAAAGATCAATTGCTAGAAGACACAGCCACTCTATGAGGGCATACACACAGAATTTTTTCTTTGAAACATGTGAAGTAAATCCTGACTGGCATAGGAAGAAAAGGAGACAAGTCATAATTGATTGGAGACTTTGACCCTTGTTTTTAGTAGTCGGTGAGAAGAGAAAGCAAGGAAAATCAGCAAATCCCTTTCATACTTGAACCACCTTGAACTCACTGATGGTTGTGAACCACGCCTTCTGATAGTAGCTTTATTCTTTTTTATTTTAAAATTTTTATTTTATTTTATTTGTGTGTGTGTGTGCTATTCAATCCCTCAATCCCATTTGTAGATATTTAGCCAAATGAAAAAAATATATTTTTTGTTACTTAAACACTGTATTCTGATATTTATAGACATTTTCTTCATATTAACCCCAAACTAGCTGGGACGGTGGTGGTGCACACGTTTAATCCCAGCACTCAGGAGGCAGAGGCAGGTGGATTTCTGTGAGTTAAAGGCCAGCCTGGTCTACAGAGTAAGATCCAGGACAGGCACCAAAACTACACAGAGAAACTCTGTTTCAAAAAACAAACAAACAAACAAACAAACAAACAAAAAACTGCTGCACCCATAATAACCCCAAACTAGAAGTAGCCACCTGGTAATAATAATACTCTATATCATATCAGAACCTTCAGCCAAAAAAGTACTAAGTATTGTACAACAATGTGGAAGCATTTCAAACACACTATGCTAAGTGAAACAAGAGTCTCAAAGGGTGATATTTTGTACAATTAATTTTTGTATTGGCGTCAGTGGTGATAGGACAGAGCCACAACTCTGCTGTCTCAGCTGGAGCAATCTAAGGAGTTGCTTGAATCTCTTAGGGACCTTGAATCAAGCCAACCTAGGATTTGTGGCTTCACTAGAGAAAAGCATTTCTGGCTAGCTAGTTTGAAGCAGAGCTGGAGATTTTTAGTGCGGATATAAAGAAAGGAGCTCAGGGGAGAAGTAAAACACACCTGAGAACACAGGTGTAGACTTGTGTAATAACAGTCCCAGATAGGAAGACACACCCAATGAGGGTATGGGCTCCTGAGGGAGCCCATTCACTGTCTTCGTATATTACTAATTTTTTTTTGTTGTTGTTGTTGGTAGTTTTCAAGTTACTTCTGAAAAGGTTGCTAAGAACCTGCCCCCTCCCAACCTTTCTCTCTTTCAAGAAGTGAGATAAGTGAGGTGACTCCAGAGACACCAGGAATGGAATTACAATCTGATACACTAGAACCAGAAGCCACTAGGATTGCACAAGGGGTTAGTAATGTCATCTTCCTGCAAACAGTGTTTCTGGTGAGACTCTTAGAAGACAGCACACTGACTGCTGGGAGGGGAGAAGGGCTTGACCAGTTGTGAATTGCATTGCATTCTTGCTTCATTGCTGGTAAGTTCAACCTGGTCTCTTCCCCTCTCAAGTCCCCATAAGGTTCATTGTCTTTCTATCCTGCTTCATTAGGTACAGAAGACACCGCAGTGTCCAGGTCAGAGGAGAAGGCATATTATATTAAAGGGTGTAGAAGGAAATGTTCAGGAGAATACAAATGTTCTGAACCAGACTGAGGAGGTAGATACATTAGGTGTTTGTAAAAAATCCATTTAATCATACACACACACACACACACACACAAAAAAAAAAAAAAAAAAAAAATCAACCAATGTGCTTGAGTGCCTTGGAGAGGAATACAGACCCACAACAAACAAATCTATCTGCAAAACAAATGTGCCACATTGCACTGAAGCAAGTAGGGACAAAGAGCTGACCTTGATACATTTTGAAAACATTGGTTTGACTTAATTCTCTAAGACCAAAAAGAATTGTCTGCAAGCAATATGTTCTGGACTTTATTTTTCTCACATGTGTATAGAATATATTTGTTTTCTAGCTTTATCTATCTCCAAGAGAATACACTCCAATAACAGTAAGCTCTCTGATCTTGGTATTTAAATACTATTTACAATAAAAAAGAACAGATATTTGTAATAAAATTAATGAATGTAGACTTGGAATGGATTTAATAGCTGAAGGGAAGCCTGGAACATCTTACACCAACAAATACAAAGTAAAATTAAAAGGCCTGCCAAATGGACATGGTAGCCAGATGAAGAAAATTCTCAATGGGCAGGAGAAATATCTGGCTCAGGCAATAAAGTGCTTGTCATACAAACAGGAGGACCTGAGTTCAAATCTTGAGCATCTACACAAAAAGCCAGGTGCCACAGCAACTTGTGTTTGTAATCTCAGCACTGGGGAGGATCCCTGGAGCTTGCTAGTAACCAGCCTAGCTGAATCAAAGTGCTCTAGGATCAACAAGAGATCTTGTCTCAAAAAATTAGGTACAGAGCAATCAAGAAAGATACCCAACAATGATCTCTCCCTCCACACAAATACACACATATGTGCATGCACACGTACCCCTCCCTCATGAACATGCACACACTCACACAAATCCAAACTGATGGAATAACTGAGAGACAACTGAATTAAAGGATAAAGTCTAAAATAAAGATCTACAAACCCATGCTGATAAAAATGGATGTTTACAAAATAAATCTGGGAGAATCGACAATCCTTCTTCGATAAGCATAGAAATAAATACAAAGTCAATGCTGGAAAAACAATCACAAGAGGTCTGATGAATGCTGTTCAAAACAGATTGATGAATTTTCAATGGATTTCTAAGACTTTAAGGAAAATGTGAAATATGTGCACCATCTCAAACCATTTCTCTTCAAAGATTGATTAACCCGTGTTGAGGTTTCAGTATATTTCCATACACTTTTGTTTTTACTCTTGTTTCCAGTAGTGGTTGGGACATTGCTTCACTATGTACCCCAGGCTGGCCTCAAACTGACAGCAATCCTTCTGTCTTAGCTTCTCAAGTACTGAGACTCTAGGTGTATGCCCAGCCTATGAACTTAACGTTCCTCCCCTCTAAACATGAGGTACTAGCCTTCATCCTTTGATTATAAAGCAGGCATGGAATGCTTTTGTCATGTATTATAGAAATGGAAACCTTTCTTTGCTCATGGAGGAACCTCAGACACCACCTTAACCAAGAGACTTGAAACTGTCATTACCAACAACAGGTCATGCCCGTGTCCCATTCTATAGGAGGTGACATAATGTGAGGGAAGGGCCACTTTCTCTTCAGTTTGTTTTCCAAACACCACTGATCCTGCCCAATCATGGAACTCATCAGAGAAAGCTAAACTGAGTCATACTATACAGAACACTTGGCTTAAAAAGTGTCAAGGTCATAACAAAGAAAACTCGAAATAGTCATTGATGCGAGGAGGCAAAGAAAACACCGTATCAATACAGTGTAAATTCCTGGATTGGCTCCCAGAACAAATGGATATTAGTGGAGCTGTTTAGCTGAAGTGGGTAGCTTAATTAATACTACTGTGCACAGAGTCATTGTTGTTGTTGTTTTGATAAATGTTGTATAAGTTGCTTATCTTAAAACATCTGAATGAGCTTCATATACAAATTCTGAAGGATCTTTGGGACTCTTCTAAACTCCTTTCTACATTTATTGATTGATTAATTGATTGATTGAATGTGTGTGTGCATCATACACACATGTGATGCTCAAAAGACCATGTGTGGGAGTCACTTCTCTTCTTCCCCCACATGAGTACTGGGGATTGAACGCCTGTTGCCAAGCTTAATGGCAAACACCTTTACCTATAAAGCTTTCTCCCTTCCCCTGTTCTTATTTATTTATTTATTTATTTATTTATTTATTTATTTATTTATTTGCAAGGTCTCACTCTATAGCTCAGTCTGGCCACTAGGTTTCTCTGTAGGTCAAGTTGGTCTCAAATTCACAACAGTCTTCTTGCCATAACCTCCAGAATTCTGGGATTTCAGGCATGAGCTACCATGCTCAGCTTGCGATCTCCTGTGTCTAGAATTATTCTAAAATTAAAAAAAAAAACACTTTAAAATGAGGAAGTGGGAACAGCAGATGATAGTTAAAGATAACTGTGAGCCAAGTACACTAATAAGAAAACCCCCAGTGTGTGGTTATGCTGTTGCCAGGAGGAAGGTAGGAGTAGACAGAGAAGTTCCTTAAAGCAATGTCCCATGCATGTAAAGTCAGGATCCAAAGTATGTGGTCCTTAGAAGTAAGGTGACTCAACAATGTATGGTCTGAACAGGTACACCTTTAAGAATGAATGGGTTGCTCAGCAGGCAGGATACTGAGACCAAAATGGTAAAGTGGGACTGTCCAATGCAAAGTAGATGTGATCACTATGTTTTGTTACCATAAGAAGCTTGGGCATAATTTTGAATGTTTGCCATATAAAGAGCTTTGAATTTAACTTTGAGAGTGGTATTTTCTATAATACATACTTGAAAGTTGTCTTAAGAGTTTCTGTTTCTGTAATAAAACACTATGACTGAAAGTGGGTTGGAGAGATAAGGGTTTATTTCATCTCGTAGCTTGTACTCCTTCACCCAGGGAAGTCAGGGCAAGGACTCAAGGCAGGAACTTGGAGGCAGAAACTGATGCAGAGGCTATAGAGCAATGTTGTGTACTGGCTTGTTCTTCACAACTTACTCATAATGAGTCCTAATAGAACCCAATACCACTGGCCCAGGGATGGCACCACCCACAGTGAACTCAGCCTTCCCTCCATCAATCATCAGTCACGAAAATGCTTGCCCATAGGATTGCCCACAATTCAATCTAGTGGCAGCATTTTCTCAATTGATGCTTCCTCTTGCCAAATGACTCCGGCTTGTCTAAAGTTGACATAAAACTAGCCAGCACAAAATTCTTCTCAAATAATAAGTATGAAAATATTCATAGTGAAATATATTCAGAAATGTCGGGTCACATAAAGTCATGCCAGTTTTTTTACTGAGCCACTTCCCATGGCCCCTAATTTATGAATGTGCAATGCCCTCTTTCATTTTCTAAATGTCATTTGTTGCTCAAGCATTTCTCTGTAGGCCAACTCTCAGCTTCCTTCACCCAACCTGAAGCTCCACCCTCACCCTGCCAAGCCCTTCCATCTCAAAACAGTCCACTTAGGAGCTTAGTGCAATCGTGGAGTGCTGGTTTCTGGACCAGGCTTACAGGAGGTGAGTGGTTGCTATGGTAATAATAAAGTGGAGTGGAACTGGACTGGGCACTTTCACTGCTTCTGTGGTGGACAGTGGACGGACAGTGATGGACAAAAAGAAGAAGGCTCATGGGAACAGTGCTTGAAAAGTAATGATAAAAAAAACAAGTGGCTATGGTTAAGGTTTATGTGTCAAAACATGGAGTCCCCAGTTCATACAAGTCGTGAATAACTTCTGCTAGTGAAATTTAGAATCACCTTTGTAACAGGCCTTAGAACACGCCTGTGGGAGATTGTCATGATTTGATAACAGAGGTGGGAAGACACATCCACTGTGGGTGGCACCATTCCCTTAGTTTAAATCCTGGGCTGGAAAGGAGAAAGTGAGCTGAACACAGGCATTCATCACTCTCTGCTACTTGACTGTTGGTGTAATGTGACCAGCTGCCTGATGTTCCTGTTGCTGCTGTAACTTTGTCATTGTAGACTGTAACTATAAAGTGTAGGCCAAGAGAAACACTTTCTTTATTTTTTCTTTCTTTCCTTTTCTTTCTTTTTTTGTGTTTTTTGTTTTTTGTTTGTTTTTTTGAGACAGGTTTCTCTGTGTAGCTTTGAACCTTTCCTGGAACTCACTCTGTAGCCCAGGCTGGCCTTGAACTCACAGAGATCTGCCTGGCTCTGCCTCCCAAGTGCTGGGATTAAAGGTGTGTTCCACCACCTCCCAATAACCCTTCCTTTTTTTTTTTGTTTTTTGTTTTTTTGTTTGTTTGTTTGTTTTGTTTTTCGAGACAGGGTGACAGGGTTTCTCTGTAGCTTTGGAGCCTGTCCTGGACTAGCTCTGTAGACCAGGCTGGCTTCTAACTCACAGAGATCCACCTGCCTCTGCCTCCCGAGTGCTGGGATTACAGGTGTGCACCACCACCGCCCGGCCCCTTTTTCTTTTAAAGTTGCTTTTGCCACAGAATTTATACAGCCAAAGGGAAAGTAATTCAGACAATATGTTAATGCTGCTTAAAGAAGTCTTTGGGGGATAACTGTGATCAGAAAAGATCATGAGAGAACTAATAGCTTTGTATGAAGATTTCTGCCATGACTTGTGCTTCCTTAATCTTCAAATGTCTTCATATGTTGCATATTAACTATGAAAATAGTGAGATACATTCAGAATTGTGAGATCAAATAAAGCAATGACCATTTCTTTACGGAGCCACTTCTTGGGGCCTCTGAAGTATGAATGTGCAGGCTAATGATACAGCTCGTGGCTGTCACCAGAAGGAAAGAAAAGCAGCATGGTGTGAGGCTTGGTGGCCTCCAGAATCATAAATTCGAATGAACTTCTACTCCTTACAAGTCACCCAGTCTCATATTTTTTACCATAACAAAAAGTGGACTGATGTAAATATAAAGATTATCCCAATTTAAGTGTCTGTTTGGATGCTCAGTTATAATCCAAGTGTTTCAACATCAGAGAAAAACCTGTGCTGGTACTTGTGTGATGTAGAAAACAAGTCGGCCCCAGCAGGCTGCCAGGTACTTTCAATTATGCTATCCCAAATTAACTCTCACTTGCTAAATATTAAGAACCTTTTGTTCTAGCACAGACTTCAGAAAATAGTCATGGTTTTCGGGTTATATTATAAATCACAAGTTTTCTTAAGTCAAACTGTCTTATTTACCAACATATTCTTTGACTTGCTATCTATAGTTGTCTTTTTGTATCTTCTATTTCTCTAGATTTGCCACAAAATTACACTGTAGCATGAATCCTAATTGACCTTATTAATAAAAACCCACAGTCAGATACCAGGGTGAAAGCTGAAAGATCAGAGAAGCAGAGAAGCCAGTCACTAGAAAGACTTCTTACCCCAAAAATATCCTTAGCCTGAAAGGGAGCTAAGCTCCTTTCTCCTCCCGCACAGCCATATCACTTCTTGTCTCAACCTTCCTAGTGCTGGGATTAAAGGTGTGTGTGCCTCCCAAGTACTGGGAGCAAAGACATGGGATTCCAAGTGCTAGGTATTAAAGGTGTGTGCCACCATCGCCTGGCCTCTATGGCTAACTAGTGACTGGCTTTGCCCTCTGATCTTCAGGCAAGTTTTATTTGTTATATCATATACATATCATCACATTTCCCCTTTGGAAAATAATAATTTTCAAACTTTTTTTTAGTTTAGTGGTTAGTAAATAAAAAGGAATTATTATTTATTATCTATTTCCATACACTAGAATGCTATTCAGAGGCAGTTGAAAAGAGTAGTGAGTGGCTCCCTATCCTGCAAAGGGAGCTTATACAGGTGATATTTGCATAGGGAAAGGAGGGTGCAGACAACTATCCAATGGCTTGCTCTGATTGCCTCTCAAACTCTTTCCAAAAAAGCACTTTCCTAATAACTCTCTCTGAAAAACCCAAATTGCATTTTTTTTTACATAGGTAATGGATTCTGTGGCGATTTGAATGAAAACGGTCCCCATAGGCTGTTATGTTTGAATGCTCTGTCCCCAGTTAGTGGCACTGTTTGGGAAGGATTAGGAGGCGTGGCCTTGTTGGAGGAGCTGTATCACTGGGGGTGGACTTTGAGGTTTCAAAAGCCCATACCATGCTGTTAGTTCTCTCTCTGGCTTGTTCTTATGGATCAGATATAGGATCTCAGCTACTTCTACAGTGCCATGCCTGCCTATTGGCTGCCATATTCCTTGCTGCAATGGTCATGAACTCACTCTGAAACTGTAAGTGAGCCCCCAATTAAACACTTTCTTTTATAAGTTGCCTTGGTTGTGGTGTCTCTTTAAAGAAACAGAAGTATAACTAAGGCAGACTCCTAGAAATATAGAAGCATTTACTTTGTAGGAGGTAAAATGATTTCTGGTTAAGGCCTTATTGATTAACTCACTAGCTGAGTAGTACTGGGCCTCACTGGGTTTAGGACATCTGTCTGAACCTCACTAAATAGTGACTAAATAATAAAATGTAGTACCACGGTTGTCAGGAACTCCTTCAGAATCCATTTACTCTCTAGACCTCTAAGTTTAACAGAGAATTATTACACTTAATTTTTATCTTTGAATTCAAATGACTAGGAAGGAATCTAATACTAAAATATTTTTTTTAAATGACAACTTGGATCAAGCCCAAAGTTTGATTTGGAACCACCACCTTTGGTGCCAGCATCGTCGGTGACTGGTAGGGCAACCTAAAAAGTTCTCTGAGCCTCGGGGCCTTCTCTAGGGCCCCATGCTCTCCCCTCCACCCAGCCCTGGGTTCTAGTAAAAAGAACTTGGAAGGGCATATAGAAAGCACACTAGATATTAGCTCCATTTTACAAATCCTCTCTTTCATTCTCCATAGCTAGTCCATGTGCAAGCCTTACTAAATATTTGTCCCATTAACCTCCCTCCTTCTCCATCATATTAACCTCAGGACACTCCTTCAAGATCTCCAAAACCGATGAAATTCTTTACCAAGGCATGTGGTTATTACAAACATCTCCTAAGTGCCTTTCTTCTCTGCCATATTTCCTTTCTAATTTTCCTAACTTCTCCCAGAGTTTCCTCTGTGGTGTGGAATTACGAACACTTTGTACCTTTCCTTAAAATCTTGTAGTAGCTCAACTCTCATCAGTGACAACATGAGACAGAGGCTTTTAAAAAGCACACTTGCACTTCCACTGTCTAATCCTTTGAATCCATGCACCATGTTTTCACCAAATAAACCAAGCATTCACACACATTGCATGTGCCTTCTTTTGCCACAATGTCCTCTTCTATCACATCTTCCAGTGAAACTTTTATTTAACTTTCAAGAATTCTGCTCCTGTTTCCACTTCAAAACTCATCACTGACTCTACAGTTAGGCCACCTGTCTTGGGCTCTCCACTGTGCTCTGTACAAATCGCCAACACAGAACAGCTTGTGGTGTCAAGTGAAGGGCACCACTACCCCATAGGAAAATGCAATACTCTGCTCATTTTGCTATCTGTAGGGCAAGGCCCCATAGCTAGAGCAGGGCAGACTTGCAGCAGACATTTGCTGATTGAGTGAGGCAGCAGGAAGAACTCTAGAGTCGGGCTTAGGACTCAAGCCTGTGCTGTTCCTAATGATCTGTGTGACTTGAATTGTTTGGTGTTCCAGGTTCCTTAGCCTGTGTAATGAGGAAGCAGAACCAGATTGTCTGAAAGGGACTCTGTGGCTTTAACAGTTACAAGAATTTTTATTACAGAGGTTGCTGCCTTGTCGAAGGATGGTTTTTAAAATTATGACAATTTTGAAAAAAAGGAGAGGCTTCAAACAGAAACTGGAATTTCCTCAGTATTTTGAAAAACGTATAATGCTAAAACATATATTGAGCTAATATTTCTAAAAGTTTGCATTGGGAACTATGGGTATAGCTCAGTGGTGGATCATCTTCCCAAAGTGTGAGGCCTTGGGTTTGATCTCCAGCACCTCAAAACAAAACCTCAAACCACCTGGGAGGGTGACACAGGTCTGTAGTTCTAGCTTCTCAGAAGGACAAGGCAGGAGGATTTCAAGTTCATGGTCTGACTGTGCTATAGAGTGAGATCCAGGTTAGTTTGGGCGACCTAGGAAGACCCTGTTTCAAAAACGAAGGGCTGGAGATACAGGACACAGCTTTGGCACTTGTTTCCCATGTGCAAGGCCCTTGGTTCAATCTCCAGTACCTGAAAAACTAAACAGAACTCAAAAGTTCACGATGACCCTAGCTGAATCACATCGATTTAAATGGGTGCATGTCCTTTGCTCAATCTGCTCACTCCACTGTGCGGATCCTACCTGGAAGAGGCAGTGCTTCGGCCTGACCTAAATCATCTACAGATGCTTGCTTGTGTAATAACAACCAACGTACAGTTTGCTCTGTGGTTCCAGCTCACAATATTCTGGATTTCCCTTACCACACACAGGCACAGTGAAATTCTTCTGAGCTTTTGATATCACATGTTTTCACGCCCTTTTCTTAAAATAACGCCCTCTTCATTATAGGCAAAGGTCAAGGCAGTCTATATTCTAATTAATTTGGCTCAAAAGAATTTCTTTCATTTGAGCAACTGATGCCTCTCATTATTGGAACATTCTGTGCTCTTAAAGCCCTGGAAAACTACATCCAGTATTTCAAGGATGCGAGAACGATCATGAACTAAGAAAACAACTTTACCAAGTGGGCACCCAGAGGTGATTCTTCATTTATTCTTTCTTGGGTTCAGCTAGACATTTTTCAATGTTCAGTCTTCAATGCCTTGACATTTTTTTTTTCTGCCGTGACATTTTAAAGTGGGGTTGTAAATAATATCTACTGCAGAGTTGAGGGGTAGAAAACAGGACCCGCAGGAGCTGATGGTGCCTGAGACCAGGGAGGATGGCGCCACCGTAAATAAAGCAGACGGCTCTCCTCAATCCCATGCACGTAGACTTCCACCATCAGTTTGTCAGGCTTCAAAGCACAGCTCCCTAGCAATTTTCCTCGTCCCTTCAAGCTTTAGCTGTTATTGGCCAATGGGAGAGAAGCGAGCTCCGCCCCCTCCTTCCCGGGCTGTGCCCAGAGCATGCGCAGTGGGCTTGCTCGCGTCACCGCCCATCAGCTGAGACTGGCAGCGGAGGGCGGTGGACCCCGGGGTGACAGCGTCTGGCCCCGGAGGAGAAGGAAGCCGATGAGGTTAGGGTAAGAGGCGGCTGCAGAGCCGGAGGGTCCGGGAAGGGCACCCCAGAAGCGCATCCCGCGGTGGCTGTTTTTGGGTACACAGTGTCGGGCTCCCCAGGGACGCAGGGCCGGCGCCTCTCCGGCTCCCACGCCCCGCCGGGGACTCGACCCGCGTGCACTCCGGGGCGCGCGGCAGGGGACACGGGCTGCCTGTCAGCTTTGGGGGCCGGACCCCATCGCCAGCTCCCGCCAGGCGACTGCCTTATTCCGCATTCTCTGTCCACTTCCCTTCCAGTACAGAAAAGCAAAAGCGTTGGGCCCTGATCGTCTGGCCACAGGTTCTTTTCCGCCGCCCCCTTGAGTTTGCTGGGCTGTTGGCCTTGGCTTAACACAGGCTAACTTTCTTTGACCTACCTTGTGTGCACGCCTTTAATTGATTGACCCCCAAGACCCTTAACAAAAGTATTTTAAGAATTCGCATCTGTGTTTTCTAGGTTAAAGTCAGGTTTAAAAAAAAAAAAAGGTGTAGGTAGGGTGGAGGGAGAGGAAGATAGCCTTCTACTCAAATGCTAATTTTCCCTTCTAATTTTTTATTATGCTTGGATTTTATATACATATCTCATTTTTGATCGCTTCAGATCTTGTATTCTGGCAATAATTATCATTTACAAATGGTCTATAATGGGGGCGGGGAGGCGGGGAGTGGGGGTGGGGAGGAGGAGAAAGGAAGTAACCGTGAGCCACGGTTGGGTTTGGTCCTGTTGGAGGTGGGCATTTCTTTTTCGTCTACTCTGAGCTGCACTGGCCAGAGACTGATAAAACTGTTAAATTGTGTCTCGCGATGTGAAAGCCTTTGGCTTTGCCGCGTCTGAAGTTGGCCCCAGGCTTGTGACTAGTTAAGAATTAGACAGCGTTTCCCAGTGTCTGGGGAAGTTAATGTGACACTGTATTAACTCACCAGCCTCATTTTTCTTCAGCTAGTTCACTTCTTATATTGCTTGCTCCCCATTAACAGTCCTTTCTAACTTTGATTATGATCCCAAGTTAGTTCATCCAAGTGCTGCTGGTTGAAATTTATTAATAATGACCTGAGCTGCATGTAGCTCAAGGGTGGAGTGCTTGCTTAGTATGCACAAGGCCCTGGTTCAGTCCTCAGCACTACAAAAATATTATTGCTATGTATACTATTACTATTAGATAAAACACCTACAGTTAATTTTTAATAATCCACCTACAGTGGATTTTATTATGGTTCAGTGTAATTTGAAACATTAATGTGTAAAACCATGAGGGGGAAAATCCTTGGTGAACTAAACTAAAACCAAATAATGTAGCATTCTAGTTTAATTGATGAAGGAGCTGGGCTGAAATGCACTTGGGTAGTTTGTGGAATGAACACCCTGATGGAAGACTGAGCACCCTCATATCCATTGATTATCTCTTAGGATTGATTCCTCTCTCGTTTGTCTTGGGGACTGAAAACACAGTGTTCGTCTTTGGATCTTTTAAGTACTGCAAATGGTTTGAAGCAGAGGTTACATTGACAGAGAGCAACAGTAGTGACTTCTCATTTCAGATCTGGCATCTTTAGCATGTGATAACAGCTTGCTGAGAAAAGGAGCTAGTAGTCACGTGAGGACCATGGGGAAAGCCTTCCAGAGATAGGAAAATGGCACCTGGAAAAGCCAAGGCAGCAATATGCCTGGAATTTAGTGTTTTAGAAATGTTAATATTTACTCGCAGACTGGGTCTGTGTTCTTAGGAAATTGGTACGCATGTTCGTTAACACTACAAACATTGATTCCTGACCTATTTTGTAGCCAAGTACTAGAGAATAGAACCAGGTTCCACCCCACCTCACACCACACACACACAAATAAAAACCCTGGGGGACAGATGAGAAGAAAGTCCAGTATGTTTCACTGGTGTTCATGACTAAGAAAGTGAAACTGACCGTCTGTTTTGAGCAGGCTAAATTTTAAACCGGTTTGTGCTTAGTGGAAGTCTTAAGGATTCAACAGTATGTCCAGTGGTAACTGCAGGGCAGTATTTTACATTCAACCATCTGTCTCAAAGATTTCTCTGAACTTCTCTTTGGTTCACAGTCTTGAGACAGCTCTCATTTTGGGTGTTGCCCTTTGAACTCCCTTCTCTTTCACCTTATAGTATTTATATGTCTTCATAAAAAGATAATTAGTAAGATGTTGAGTTGAACACTGTCCAATAGAACTTTCTGTGGTGATAGAAATGGTCATGTGAGCTGTCCAAGCTTCTGGCTACTGGCCACATATAATTTCTGAGCACTTGAAAGGTGGCTTGGGTGGCTTCCATTTAACTTAATTCATTTTAATAGTCCACGTCAATAGCAGCTACTCTGTAGGCAGTGCAGGCGCACACGATGATTTATATGATTATTTTGAGCAAAGGCACTAGGAATTTAAAATGGGCTTAGTTCCTTGCAGCTTAAGCTAGGTACTGGGGATGGTTATAGAGCACAAACATTTTATAAACATAGCATTAATTAGCTTACTTGTAAAAGTCATAAATTTTTTATCGCTAACTATGTACTTGTATGTGTATTTTTTTTTTGCAGCAAAGATAACCATTGTCCCACTTACATTGTATTTAATTAGAAGAGCCAACTCTTGTTGTCTTTGAAATGTCATCATTCTTTAGCTGAACAGTACCAAAAGGGAGGGTGCTGCTCAGTATTAGTACCTCCATCCATTTACATTTCTGCGTTGAAGAAGTCAGGATAGCAAGGTACCTCTGGGCCAGCAGAAAGGTGGCAAGTTTTGGCTGTGTAGTTGAATTGCTCTACCTGTCCTAAGTTGTTGTATAGAAGGCAATAGGATTTAGTCTAGTGTTTGAGAAATTGTGAGCGCCCAGATTTACTTCCTCATTTTAGGTCCTTTGCTAATCATATACAAGTTATTTGTTCTCAGTGATGCCCCAGTTTCTTTGTGAAAAACTACAGTGGTAATTATACCTATCACATAGGCTTTTGAGAATCATTAATTTATTATAATTATAATAAAATAATAATTAATTTTAAAAATAAAATCATTAAAGGCACCATGTGCTGGAAATATTCAACTCTTTCTCAGATTGCTGCTCCTTCATCATTCAAGACTGCACTGAGGTGATCACCTCTATACCCTTCCTCTGACAAATTCTGAACAGATGAAGAGGATAGCTCTTAGAATGAATGAAGCCCATTTGTGTCACCAACAGGGACATTTTCCAGTTAGCTTGCTTGTGTCCAAGGATGAGAGCAACAGGCTGTGATTGTGACTGACTCAGTGACTTAACTTTTTGTGGAAAAAACAAAACAAAACACTGAAGTTTGGACTGTTGTATGTACATGGATTTTGAGAGCTCAGAGAAAACCAAAATCCTTTGCATGAATTAGCAGGACTCTGATATTAGTCCCTTTGGGGGAGGGAGACCAGGTTTCAGGGGAGTGTGTGGCTGTGTACCTCTGATGAGGGCCCTGCAGGTGCCACATCAGATTTGTCCTCTGTGTGCAGTGGAAAAGCACTTGGCCCCTGGACGTTCCTTACCTTACTTTGATCCAGGCAGGAGGCCCAGCTGCTAAGTGTCTTCGCCCAAGGTAGAGACTTCTGGTTGCTGGTTATACTGGCAGCAGAACAGGCAGTTGGTGAATTCTAGTAATTTTAAAGACATATAGACACCAGAGAGAGTGTGTTAAGGGTGTAGCTTGTAGATGTCAACGTGAGACTTATTTGTGCCCATGGTTAAAGGAGGAATCATTCACAGTGTGTTGGTGTTGACTGTAAACCACAGGTGCTTTTGGAAGCCTGACTGACAGAGAAAGATGCCACTGAACCAAAAGAAAATGGTCTTTCTCCATTTATTACGATACTATTTGTCAATTAAAAGGATTGAGGTATTGAGAGATGCTACAGGGAGCTGTTCCTGGAAAACACAAGGAAGAGGAACAGATCAGTCACAAAGAACATATATTGTATGATTCCACTCATGTGAAACACCTGGAATAGAAAAGCATACAAAGTGGATTAATGATTTTTATGGCTGAGAAGGTTGGGGACAAACAGCAGATGAAAAAGGATGGGTAGGGACTTGCTTCTCAGAGTAATGTGCGTTTTAAAAGTTACATGGTGATTACCACACAGCTCTATTAACATATTAAAAACCACTGGATTATATGATTTCAGTGACTGGATTGTATGGTATATGAATTATATCTTAATAAAGATCTGATTTTTTAAAGGATGGGGTTAACAAGCTGGCTCAGCAGGTAAAGATACTTGTTACCAAGTCTGATGACCTGAGTTTGATCCCCAAGACTCACATGGTGAGAGAGGAGAACCAGATCTTGAAAGTTGTCCTTGGATCTCCACACACTCATAGTAGAACACTCACATGCATGCACACATACACACATACACACACACACACACACACACACACACACACACACACATGTTTAAAACTTTAAAGATGAAATAGAGGATCTGATTGATTCACGGAATGCTTGAAATGGTGTTTGAGTCATTGACTTTCAGGCCTAAGCTGACCTTGAACTCAAGGTCCTTACAAATTAGGGACTCCAGTGCTGGGGCTACAAGTGTCCAACATCACGCCTACCTTTTCAGATCTAGTCTCACTCAGCCTGGTTCCCAGCTCTTTACGTGGCTATAGTCCTAATTCAGTAGTTCCGGGAAGGGAATTTACTCCTGCTACCTTGTTGCTGTGGGTCAGCTGTTTGTTAAGGTTGGAGTTTGCTTTTAATGACATTGTTTTTGAGTCTATATTTAGGACCTGGTTCACGTGGAACAGGGAAGGAGAGTAGAGAATATACTAAAGCTCTCAAGACTATCTGATGACCAGGCACATTCCACAGTGCACAGACCCAGTTGGTTTAACCAGTCGTATCAGCTCAGCTGTTATATTTCCTCCCAGCACTGTCACTTTGTGTCTTCCCTACCATCATGCTCCTTGTGTGTAGATTCAACCCACCGTGTATCAAAAATATCATTTAGTTATATCAGTATAGAACATAATATATACAGGTTCCTCTTTTGAAATTTATTCCCTAAACAGTACATTGTAACAACTATGTACAAAGCCAAAGAGACCTGAGCATAACCAGATTTTAGTATCCCTGTACTCTCATCTGTTGGAAATTCCAGTGGTTTGATACTGGATTATGGTCAAACAAAACCTAGAAACCAAGACTCGTTCTTCTGAGATAATTACTCCCAATGTTAGTCAACATGGGTAACTTTGGAACCTGAACCCTGGGCTTAAATCTCACCTTAATCAATGGGGGTTCTTGCTACTTTGGACCAGTTACTTAATTGTTATATGCCACAGTGTGCTCAAAAGAACAGTCAAGGAGGACTTTAAAGGGGAGGTTGTGGAGTGACGTTAGACGGCCAGTGTTTCTGTTTTCCTCCCATGGATATGTAGTTACTGTTAGGTCACTCCTCTTTCCCTCTCTGGGTTGCCTCCCACTCATATCAGCCAGGAATCATTTGGTCCAGGGCTGGCCACGAGCTCCCTTTTCCTTTGACAAATATCATTGATCTTCTCCAACTGGTCCTCATATCTAAGCCTTTGTTCTCTTTATTAATCATACCTAAGTATACACCTTATATGTTGAGGCTTTATAAATGCTTTCTAGAAAATAGCAGTAGTCTTTTTCCTTCCTTGACCCTCTAATCTCCCAGGTGGGTAATTTGCGAAACGTACACCAATAATTTCAAAATATAATTGTACAACTTTTGTATTTTTTAGGTGACTCCTAGAAATCCATATAGCCTACTTGCATCTGATGAAATCAGTCAGTCAGCCAACCAGCCATGTCTTACACTCCAGGGATTGGTGGGGACCCTGCCCAGCTGGCACAGCGCATCTCTTCTAACATCCAAAAGATCACACAATGCTGTGAGTTCAGTTTCAAATCCACTCCACTCTTGTTTTCAATTCTTGAACTTGGTGGTAAATGTGATAAATCTCTAGTGATTAAGGGAGGAGGGAGGAAGGAGCATTCTTCTAAGAACACATTTGAAGAGGCTATAGCTCTTTAGAGTAAGTATGGAGATAATTTAATAGAAGAACGGAGTGCCAGCATAGGCCCAGGCCGCACTGTGTCATTAATAACATAAAGATTTACAAGTTGATGTTTGTGTTTACCCTGAGACCACCTGGTTCTTGAAGTTGAGATCTGCTGGCTTAGTCTCATAGGTTAAAATCTAATGAGTATTAGCAAGAGGTCAAAAGATTTATATTTATTAAGAATAAGATCTGAACAGGTAGGCTTAGGCTAATTTTGTGCCTGCAAATATGTGGTATAAATGAAAAGAGGCTGGAAAGAAGTAAACACAGCTATTGTGGTTCCTTTGTGTGTTGCTGTAACAAAATATACAAGATGGACAGGTTATAAAGGAATAAATTATTTAGTCCCAGTTTTGGAGGACAGAGAACACAACACCAGCATCTTCTGACTTCTGGTGAGGACCTCTCGACTCATGATGTCACCTGGCAGGAAGGGAAGTAGGGGAGTGAGGTGAGGCACACTCCCTGTATGACCATCACATCATGAGGACCAATCTAGCGTAGAAAGACCGAGAAATATACTAATATATTAATCACCTCTCAGTGGCTCCTCCCAACACTATGACTTTGGGGAACAAGTCTCAACGTGATATTCAAACTATGGCAAGACGAGATGTTTTAATCTGTGGAGAGAGATATTATGAAAGATGGTATGGATTCCCCTGCAAACTTCCTTTGCTACGGAGACAGCAAGTCAATAGACCCACTTTACCCACCAGCACATGTACATGTGTGTGCATACGCATATTCATAGGCATGCTTTCAACGTAATTCCTGAATCACAGCTAATCACACAATGTAGATTATTCTAGGCATCTTTCACTCAGTGCTTTGGGACATTGCCAGAATTTTTTTTTTTTTTTTTTTTTTTTTTGAGACAGAGTCTCACTAGATCAGAACTTGCTATACTACAGACCAGGCTGGCCTTGAACTCACAGAGCTTCATGTATCTTTGCCTCTGGAGTGGTGGGATTAAAGGTGTGTGCCACCACATATGACACCAGGGCTCCTCGACTGCATAATACACTTTTATTCTTCCACCTTACCAACATGCTAATGTACTACTAAAATATGGGATGTTTTCAAATGATCTCACTATTGTTTTTTTCTTCTTTTTTTTTTTTTTAGTTAATCATTAACCTCTTGATATTGTTCTACACAAGTGATTTAGATGAGATGCCAATGCACTTTGGAGGTCAAGGGAATAAAGTTACAATATAGATGGCTTTAGAAGGTACTGATGTCTACTCTGATTTAGAGTAGTTAGTGTTTTCTTTGGCTACTATCAGGGGAGCCAGGAAGGAGTAGCATTGTACATCGTGTTATTCATGACAGGCAGTTAAGAGCACTTCATCAAGACTATTCCAGCTTCTTGCTCCTCTGGTTTCAGATTGCTCCTTGGCTTCCTTGCTGCTTATTGTACAAAACACTGATTGGCCTCAGGTGAATGTAATCATCTGTGTGACATTTAAGCAAGCTGATAGTTCAGTTTACACATATGGAAAATCCAGACCTTTTTCAAGAAAGGATGCCAAAGTAGAATAGGTCATCTTGGCTCATTGAATGGTGCCAGGAATTCAAGAGGCTGAGGAGTGACTGTACCACTGGGAGATTAGAGAAATGTTAAGCACTAGATAGTACAGGAAGTACCTGAACTGGAGCCTGTGGAAGTTTGAACTGGAAAAGGAAAGGGCTAGTTTAAACCAGACCATGCTTGCTAAGAAAGAGATCAATTGCTCCAGCCAGATGAGACATGATGATCTGAGCCAGAGTTGACTACTACTACAGTGTGGATGACAGCTAATTATAATCCATAGCAATCTTGGATCATGCCGAAGGCTTCCCCCAACTGTTCACAACCCTTAAAACAGGACCAAGCTGAGCCTCATTGTCCAGGCCTATAATTCCAGATATTCAGGAGTCTGAAGCAAGAAGATGACATTTTCAAGGTTTGCCTGGGCTACAGAGAAAGTTCAAAGCCTGTGCAATTGAGCAAGACCCTTGTCTCAAAAAGTAAAAAGAGGGCTAGAGATTTAGTTCAGGGATAGGGTCCTTAGCTAACATGTGCATGGCTGTAGATTCAGTTCAATAATTAAAATAATTTTTTAATGAAGACTGAGATTATTAAGTCAAGAAAAGGTCCAATGACTATCTTCAGATATGCAAAGTACTGTCTGTCAAACATGAAAGTGAAGACACATGTACTGTGTACAGGTTGCTACACAAGTCCCCAGCTACTGGGAATTAGACACTAAGCTGAGAAGGAGAAGAACTTTTGCATAGTCTACATTACTAAAGGATGGCTTTGCCCCTCAAGAGTGAGTGCTGTGACCAAGAGACTAGAAATAGTGTTCAGTTAATTTCCAAGTCATTTCTTCAGAAATGTAAATATTGAAATGATGTTTCAGACTAAGTGACTTTTAGTTGTGATGTTCCGTTTGGGACATTCAACAGTAGTTCTTTGAGTGTCTATTACACATTAGACACTGTTTCAGAGAATGTGAATGTAGCTGTAAACAAATCTATAAGGTCCTGTCTTCATGGTGTACTGTGGAATTGGAGGTAACATATGGCATCAAAGTTAATAAGCCACACAATCTCCTACGAGGCAACTAGAGTGAGAGTGATGAGGAAGCAGGCAGCTGGGTGCTTCGTTGCTTAGATACACCCTGGATGTAGGAGGAAGGCCTGGCAGAGAGGGCTACAGGAGCAGGTCGCATGAAGGAGGTCAGTAGCAAATCACCATCCCACAGCAGTCAAGAGCTGAGTTGCTCAGAACACAAGGAGAAAGAGCAAACCTCCATGTCCAAAGCACAGCACTTGAGGCTAGAGTTGCTGGAGGGGAAATCAGAGGTGGCCGGGTGAGTTACCGAGTACTTTGCTCCATAGAGAGTTTAGATTTCACTGTACACGGCAGTAGACATTACTGAAAGCTTAAGAGGAGAAGAGACACAATCAGATCTGCACGTTGAAAGGGTCACTGGGGTTGCTACTGAGCACAAGTGTGAGGAGAACAAGGGGGCATGTTTTGGTGTTTATAGAGTCTATTGAAAGAGATTTTTGTTGTGTGTCAGGGTTTTATCAATGAGGATGGAGAGAGGTGAAGAGTGTGTGTAGACACAGAGCCACGAGGACTTGCAGGTGCGTGTGTGTGGGCCTGGGAGGCAAGGAGAAGAGTCATACTTTTTGTACAGAGCACACAAGTAGGCGGTGACATGTGTGAATGAGATAACAAAGGCTACCATCCGGGACTAGTTATGGAGGATCATGTCTCCTTCTAGTAATTTCTTTTTCTATTTTTACTACAGTCCTAGGGAAGTATGCTACCATTGGATCACTTCACCCTTGGTCAAGTAAATATTGAAATGTCTTTTGGACATCCAAGTGGAGATGTCAGACGGCTGAAATACATGAATTTGGAAATTGAGAACCATATCACAGTTTTTCATTTGTAATATGGGATCACAGCATAAGTAGTAGTTACAACCTTAGATCTGAATTGAGCCCAAAAGGAGTCAGAGAAAATGACTGGGGTGTTAAGAACTGTGGAAGTCAGGTAGAAAGTAGCATAAAGAATTTGAGTGACCAGAGAACTAAGAACAAAATAAAGATTTTTTTTTTAAAAAGGATGTTGAGGCCTCATCTATGTCTACTGCTGCTGTGATACCTAGAGGGAAGGAGCAGAGAATTTTGTTTGGCAAATGGCACTGAAGAGTAATCTCATGTCTGTATTCCAAGTGTGGGATTTAAAAAAAAAAAATGCATTGCTTAAAAAGATATCACAGAATTTTGCTCACCCATGCTTATGCCTTGGATGTGGTAACCTATCTGCCAGGAATGTATTTGATCTGGGGATTTTCCTGTTTAAGAAAGAAAGGATCAATCACTATTTTGTAGACAACTAACTGACCCTGCCTTGGAAATCAGTGATGGTCAGAGCAGGGGTTGCGTTTCTCCACTAGAAAAGGAAAACACTAGAACTTTACAGTGTAATTGTAAAAGAAAAGTCTTTCAAGGTCAGAGGGGATTGCGAATAGCACTGGAACACGAATCCTCAACCTGCGGGTCACGACCCTTTGGGGGGCCAAATGGCCCTTACCCTTAGGAGATACCCTTACCCCTTGCCTAAGACCATCGGGAAACACAGATATTGACATTATGATTCGTAACAGCAGCTACAGTTATGAAGTAGCAGTGAAAATAATTATATGGTTGTGGCAGGGAGGTCATCGCCACAACATGAAGGGCTGTATTAAAGGGCCACAGCATTAGAAAGGTTGAGAACCAGGGCTCTAGAAGGTGGCTTGCCTTTCATCTACTCTGCAAACTGAAGCCAGATGTGATACCGATGGAAGTGTAGTCTGTTTCAGAGTACGTTTGTCTTCAAGTGAAATATGAAATAAAGGCATCAGGTAAGGAAAGGGAAGGAAGAGATGGGTTTATATGGCTTGAACAACAGAGAGTGAACGTACAGTCCAGCAGGAGCTAGAGAAGGAGGGGATTGGTTGGTTGAACGCAAACTTGAGACTTTGGCATGTCTTTAGTGACCAGCACTGCTGTGCATGTTTCTAATTCTGAAGTTCAGTGTCTGAATGAAAGCAAGCTCAGAGTGAAACTACGTGACTGGTCTACATCCAGCCTACCATTCTGGTAAGAGCTGTGCAGAAACATGTGGAAGTGAAAGGCAGAAGCGTGAAATTTCAGTTCTCTTTCCCCTGGTCTCACCACGCTATTAATACAGATAGGCACGATGGGATCAGGGTTCTCTTCACCATGGTAGGTTCTTCTTTGACACTAACATTTGCATCATTGAATGTGTGTCCTTCCGGATTACCTGCTTTTGTAAATGAGTCTAGGGAAGGTATTGTGAGTAAGATAGCTAGGAAGTGGGCATCTGCTCAAACAGAACCCAAGGCTTCCTGGGCCTGCAGTGGGAAAAGTTTATGTTTCTGCTAGTTTCGATCAGATAAATAAAGACTTATACAAATAGTGAGTCTTGTATCTTATTTTATGTCAAAAAGAAAACAATCTTTATTATTATTATTATTATTATTATTATTATTATTATTAGAACCCACAAATAACAGCAAGAATATAATTTTGTTTTATTTAACAGTATCCTGGCAGTTCTGTTTTGCAAAGCATAGGATAGATGAGGTTTTTGTTTTTGTTTTTGTTTTGAGGTAGTAGGTGTTAAGTTGAAGGCCTCATACATGAGAAGCAAGTGTTCTACCACTGAGCTGTGTCTCCAGAATCCTTAGCTCCAAACAGTATTTTAAACTTGTCATTTTTTGCTATTCAATCACTTCTTTTTGAAGGGGGATCTGTACTGCTATAAATCTGCTTCAATAGCAAACATTTATACTATGGCAGTAATATAGTTTATAGTAAACAAGATATTTAGACATGAGAAGTCTCTGCACATATACATCACAGGTATATGCCACATAGTGTAGATGGTTACTTACTTTGAAACAATCTGACCTTTCAATGACAAGTTGAATAGATGGAACAAACTAGAACTTTATGGATTTCTCTGTGAACTCCAATATAGAAGATTAAAATGATGTAGCAGATGTTTTGATTCCTTGCTGTAGGCTGTTGATCTTTAACAGAGTTGGTAAGACATTTGTACTGCCAGGCCTCCCTCCGGTGCCTGTGTGCCATAGACAGAGCTTTCTGTTCCAGGCTTGATATGGCATCCAGCCCTTCTTAGTTCAAGGCTTCTGAGAGGTGTTCCTAGCAGGCCAGAGTTGCTATGCAAATGAGTCTCCTAGGTCTAGAAGCTCAGCATGCATCACAGAAATGATAGAGTTAGTTTTGCAAAGCTTGAGTTCACGTTCAAGAGTAGCATTTTTGTTAAAATATCTGGAATTGGGATATCCACTCATTACCTTCTCTCGTCCTTGGTATTTTCCTTGAGACAACTCCTATCTGTGATGTAGGAGGTCAAGAAACCTTTGTGGGCTGACCAGAGAATGATATTTTTATATGGACCACTCATGCTTCCTCAAAGACCTCATTTGTGTCTTTAGAACACAAAAAGAGAACTTATATTTTTGAAGAGCAGAAGAAATATATTGAAATCTTCAGCATAACATTTTTTTCTTTAAGTAGTTGGCATACATTTATTATTAAATAGTGTATATGACTGATGAGTATGCAGTCCAGTCACTCTCCACCACCATGTCCTGCAGAATGGGGAGTCCATTCTGAGCCCCCAAAGCACTTTTCATGCTTACACTTCCTCCATGTCCATCAAAGATAAGCAGGACCCTGAGATTTACACATCACTGATTAATTTAAGGTTCATCTGATAGAGTTAATTAGTGTGTTTTATTTTGGGTTGGGCTTCACTCTCTTTTGGGTCTGTGGGATTCATCTATGTGGCTATGGGTCATTTGTTTTCATTTGCAGTATTCCTTCTTAAAATATTTATACCACAGTTTCCCTTCTCTACTACCACAAACATTTGAGGTCTTTATGGCTTGTTGTTGTTGCTTTGGTCTTGCCCTTTACTGTTATAAGTGATGCTGCTTCTGTTACTGGGTTGGTTGCTCTTAGGATCTGTACGTGATTGGTGTTAGCAGAGACAACAATAGCTTCCTAAAGTGCTTGTTTCCTCCAGCTGGTGTGTCAGAGTTCATAGTTTCAATTTCTTGCTAACATGGACAGCCTAAAATTTTACCCATTTCAGCACTGTTCTTATCTTGTTGTGGCTTAATTTGCATTTCTCAAAAGTCGAATCAGGATGTTTGAGAATGTAGCTGTTAGGAAACTTGGAGGACATAGAGCATTCTGTAATCCAGCAAGCCGTGTGTGTGTGTTTGTGTGCTTTTCCTGAGATCAGAGACAATGAGTGGGAGCTAGCTCTTTTGCTTTCTAGCATGTGGTTTTCTTGGGTTTGATGGGTGGATTATGGTCTCTTTCAACTTTGTGAAGCATCACCACCGGAGTCTCGGGGACTTTTGAAACCTCTTCTTACATGTGCAAGGTTATGCTTTTCTGCCAAGAGGCCATTTGTCATGAGATGTACAGAGCATATTTACAAGACCCCATGATGGAAGCAGCCATTCATAAGTGACTGGAGCAGCTGTTCTCAACCTTCCTGATGCTGTGACACTTTAATACAGTTCCTCATGGTGTGGTGACCCCAACCATAACATTATGTCATTGGTACTTCATAACTGTCATTTTACTACTGTTATGGATCGTAATGTAAATATGAGACCTCAAAGGGGTCACGACCCACAGGTTGAGAACTGCTGGGCTGGAGTATCACCAGGATTATATTGTATTTTATGATATTTGAAGGTGGGAGTTATGGGCATAAATGTTTCTAGAGTGAGTCCTGCCAGAATGAATTAAAATAAGAATTGAAGGAAGTTGATAAATAGAATCGAAAATAGCTAACTATGGAACAGTATTTGAGGAAAGAATTTTCCGTACACAGTTGTTATAGTTAAGTCTGTGCATTAAGGGATAGTTCCAAACCCAGGGTCACTCAGACGACCCTGCTCCATTCTGTGGGACAAAACAAAAGCATAATGGGTATGGGAAGGAGATCCATAAAGAAGTATGGCTGGCAAGAACAGAAGGGAGATGAGAGGTCGAAGAGAGAGTAAGCAGAATGTATTATAGACATGTGTGAAATTGTCAATAAAATTTATCAATAAAAAATAGAATTCTGGCATTTGAGAAAGGATTTTTTTTTTTTTCAAGGAGAATCGTAGGTGGCTAAAAACTTTCAGAAAACAAACTAATGAAATCCATCGGTAGCAAAATCTTCCCGTCGGGGGTTCTGGAGAGATTGCTCAGTAGTTAAGAATACTTGCTTCTCTTGCAGAGGACTGAGGTTCAGTCCCCAGCAGACACACGGTGACTCACAAACATCTGTAACTCCAGTTTAAGGGGATGTCACATCCTCTTCTGACTCCCCTGGGCACTGCAGGCACATGAAGCACATACGTACATAGAGGCAAACACTCATGTGCATAAAATAGAAAGTGAACAACTCTAAAAAAAAATGACAAAAGCCTTCCCAGCAGAATTTGAGTACAGAACTTGAGCCTTTGCAATAAATGTTAAAGGATAAACAGAAACATGTTTTGTGTTAAATCATTTGTTTCATTTTTTTAGTCATATGTCTCCTATAGACTCAACTATTTCATCAGACATAATCTTGATTAGAATTTTAAAAGAACCACAGTGTCTCCACAGTAACTATTCTTACTGCACACATACTGTTCTTGTTTATTATGAAGAACCACTGCTTAGCACTTGATGCCATAAGGTTCTTAGGACTTTGAAATGAAGTAGGATGACTCTTTTAAATGAGGATGGATTCTTAAATGGGAGTGGATCTGGGAGGATTCAGGGAGGAGTTTGGAATGAGTTTAGTCCACATCCATTGTCTGAAATTCTTTAAGAATTAAGAAAAGTATTTTTCTAAGTCTAGGTCATTTTGTTGGTCTGGGTGGAAATATGTTCCGGTCTAGTGGAGAGATGCTGTTTTTTTACCCTTAACATATGACTGTACAAAAGGGAAGCCAGTATCTTGACTGTTCTTTTTGGAGCCGAAGCAAGCTTTCCTGTCACAAGGACTCCAGTCTTAAGAAGTGAGCAGATTTGTTGGAATCATGTTTACTTGGAAACAGGAAGTGATTTTTCTCCAGGGTCTTTTGGTGGAACGAGAAGGCAGTTAGTGGAGGAAATGGAGTTGAAAACTCACCTCTTCCCTCCTCCTCTGCAGTCCAATCTACCTGTTTCTCCTGCCACAGCACTTGGAAATATGTGGTTGAGATTACTTCCCTCCTTGCACACCAATAGCTCTGGTGTTTTCATGATTTTGTCCTGCCTGAATTGTTGTTACAGGACAGAAGAGGTAGGTAGGAGACTTAAAGAGAAAGACACCTGTTTTCCTCTCTAGTGACTTGTCCTACAGGTTGAGTGGGGCTGCTATTTGAAGCATGAATACACTTGTATTTGTTTCATGCACTAAACTCTTAATCAGTGGCTTTAAGGTGCTTCCTGGAAGTTTCTCACTTCCCTGTATGTGAATCATCTCTGGGCTAATGCCCTGAGCATGAACTCTCTTCCCTTTGGTACCTCTCCTACATTCTGATTTGTTAGACTTCCCTGGTTGGATCCAGCCCACTGGTTCTGTGTGTCACCTTGTTTATTTCTCTTCATTTCTTCTGTCACCACCCAGGTCCACATTGTTCCTACTACTTCAGATGAGAGCATCCTCCAAATTGTTCTCTCTGCTTCCTTTCTTGCCTGCCTAGTCTTCTCACTCATGACAAGGCAGACTTTTAAAACTATAGATCAACCCATGCTCCTCCCCCACCCCATTCTAAAACTCATCTATGATTTTCTTGGCTCTGTAATCAAGTGTGAACCCCTATACTGCTCACATCCTACTATGCCCCCTGTGCCCACTCATCACCTACCTCAGGTTCTTTCTGCACCTTCTTGGAGTGACCCTTTGTCACTTCAGGGCCTTTGTGCTTGCTGTCTTTCCGGTGGCTCCTTTGGGGACATTCAGGTGGCCTCGGTACATCCTTGGTGATGTCTTATTTGATCTGTTCTCTAATCATTTCCTCATCAGCTTGTTTTGGTTTTATAATGCCTTTTATCAGAAAAATCAAAGAATAATTACTATTTATTTTCTCTGTGATCCTCATTAAAATGTTAGTCTTTCAGACAAAAGTTTTAATGTCTCATCCACCAAAGTATTTACATGAATTTTTTTTAAGAAAATGAGGTTATAATATGCAAAGGGTATCTTCTTCACTATTTACTTTTTCTCCTGCATCTGCTAGCTTCATGTGTTTCATTATTGGGTATTTCATCTCTCTTTTAACAATCCTTTATTCATGGAATTTTTAACTTAAGATTACATGTATGTGTACAAGTTGGGGACCTTGACATGTATGCTGTCTATAGGAATGCATACTTGGAGATCTACATAGATAAAGCGCAATGTTACCCATATGATGCTACATTTACTTAAACAATTACAGTTATTATTAGCTTTATTCACCATGAATATAATCTATGTCCAGGGACTGATGGAATTACAGTGTTGCTTCCCTTTTATGAAATTACAGTTTGTGGTTACTTGTGCAATGGCCTCATGTGCATTTGGTTGGCTGGAAGCTGACTTGTTATTCTTTAGGTTTGACTAGTATTTGTTTCCTGGAATTAGTGTGACAATTTTTATCCTTGTTTCTTTGCTTTCTTAATAAAACTGTTTGCTTGTTTTCTCTTTACAAGTGCCTGAGAAGTATTTTTCATTATAGAGAATAATTGCCTTTTATGTGTTTACCGAACAGGGTTTTGCTTAAAGTAGTTGATAATGTTAGTTACTTTGGAAGAACCCACACAAGACATGAATAGATATTGTTCCTAGATTTCCTTCTATGGTATAGTTATCATAATCATTGAAGAGACCATGGCTGTAGTAATGAATTAGTGATGTGAGTTATGACCATTTATTTTTATAGATGGATTTGTTTTCATCCCCTATGAAGTCAAAGAGAATGCCCAAAGGCATATCCAAGATCTGCTGGTAGCCATGGACCATTGTTCTCCTTGGGAATGTAGAAGCCTTTGCCTTTAATAAAGGCCCACTGAGGCCTGCTCACTGGGAAAACTCAGTATATTGCCTTGCTGCTGGGCATGGATTTAAAGCAGGCTGGTCAGGAAACATTTGCTGATTTTAGTTATATTGTCTTTCTGGAAGGTATCTAAACTCTTTTTGTGTTTGTTTGTTCATTTGTTTGAGAGTAAGTGATTCTTGCTATGTGGCTCCTATTGGACATCTGCCTCCAAAGTGCTGAGATGATAGCATGTCCAACCACATCTGTTGTTTTAATCTAGTATATCACTTATTTTTAGTTTTTTATTTTGTGTGTGTATGACATGTATATGGCGTGTGTGTATGTGTTCATATTTAAGTATAGAAGTACAGGCATATGTCCCATAGTGTAGAGGTCAAAGGACAACCTCAGGGGCTCACCTGGACAGGGTGTTTTTGCTCTGTTGCAGATGCCAGGCTAGCTGGCCAGTGAGCTTCTGGGGATTGTCCTGTCTCAGCCTTCCATCTTGCCATGGGAGCAGTGGGTATATAGACAAGTACGACTGTGCATGCTCTACCTGTATTCTAGGGATTTGAATTCAGGGACTCATGCTTGCATGGCAAACATTTTACCCACTGAGCCATCTCCCCAACCTTAACCTAGAGATTTAAGGCACTTTAAATTCTGTGCCTCGTGTTAAGTATCATTGTGCTTTTAAAATGTTGTTATCACACTTTACCATCAAGTCTATCAGATGAGAAAACTTAGTTTTGGAATGCTTAAGACCCTTTCTCAAGTTCATACAGTTATGGGAGATTTGTGTTGGATCTCAGGAAACTTCTGATGCATATAACACTATGTGCTTAGATCATGTCGTATTGTATCTGAGTGTAATGTGTATGTCTGTATAATTTGTCCCTATATATGAAACATCTATTGTGTGCTAACAGTCTGGATGCTAGAGGTCGGTCAGCGAGTAAAACAGATGTTTGCATCTGTAGAGTGAATGTTTAGTGAGAAAAGAAGGAAAGATTAAGTGGTTTGAACAATAGCAATAACAAAAACATACTTTATGCTGGAGGGGGACTGTATCTATGAGGCGAGTACTTGGGAACCAGGTAGGCTTGCCGAGGAGTTAAAAGTTGAGCTGATACTTGAACTCATCATTGAAGCAATTTGCAGAATGCACCTTGCAGTATCTGAGGATGTTTTAAATGGGGAAAGACATGGAGAGGGCTATTCATACGGCAGCTCACTTGAGGTATTGAGGTGAGGAGGAGCCAGTGCCCGGTTAGGTCAGTTTCACGGGCCGTTATAAAGCCTTTTACTATGGCTAGAACGAGGGTTTGGGCAGAGGCTTCCCAGTCCTAGTGCAGAGGCAGACGGGGCATGCTTTTAGATGTGGCAAAGTGGTTAGGCTAGAGGATGTGTGCCAGGGAGCAGATAGAGTAGATAGACTATAGCGTGTGTGTTTTATCAAAAGGTCAGTAAAAAGGAAGGTGAGAGGAGGCTGATAGATAGCAGGCTTATGGAACCAGCATGCCAGAGGGAAGAAGCTGGATGCCTAGGAGGTGGTGATTATAAGTGATGTGCCTGGCATGACACTGGAATTGTGGAGGAGGCACACAGCATGTGACATACCCTAGGAGTCATGGCCCAAGGGTAGAATCATTTGGTGAGCAGTGGAAGGGATCAACCACTTGTGTATTGAAATCATCAGGAATGAAGACAGGAGTCTGGGTGAGCGAGATAAGAGTTAGCCGAGGAGCTACAGCTATCAAAGGAGGCAAGTGTGGCCAAGGAAGCAGAATGCCTAAGACTATCCTGGACAGAGGAGATGGGTTTGGGCACTTTCTGCACATCAGTTCCTCTGGTGCTCACTCAGACTTGAGTCCCGAATTTGCCTTTTCTTTCTTTCCTGAGGGCCTCTAGTTTTAACGTCGTTAGTCTTATTATTTGACTAGGTCTTCTGGCTCGTTTGTGGTCTTCCTTCCCACATTTTAGGATCATCTTTTGTGCAGTTTCAGTGCCTGTTTGTCATCCTATGGGATGACTTTGATTTTCCGGTCAGGAGGTTGATGTGTGGAAAAGAAAATGACTGTTTTTCCTGCTCGAGGACCCTTCTTTCCCAGTCCGTGCTCCCCTCAGGGAAGGGGGGCGGTCTTAATTACTTTCTTCTTTGCCTCTCAGTATTGTCTTGGCTTTGGAGGGTTGTTCTTAAGTCTTGATCACCCCTTAATATTAGTGTCCTAAGATACACAGCCACCTCTTTCCAAGCTGTTCCTCTCCTTTTAGAGAACAGTTAGCCTTTCATTTAAGTTCAGATCGCCTCTACCCACCTGCCTTGGCAGGCTGCCCAGTTCTTTACTGCCCAGCACTAGCCAGTGGATGGGGAATCTCTCTTCTCTCTTCCTCTTTCAAGTTGGAACTTAATTATGTTGCATATATACCTTGAACACATGGTCTAAAGATAATTGTGTACAGTATTTTTATAGTGATTTTGTGGGAAAATTTTTATGGTTTGCAATTTTCTTCTTGTGTCATTGTGTATGTGCCCAAAATGAGTTTTGGATTTGGATTTTGGACTGGGGATGCTCCATTCATAGTGAGGTTCTGTGAGTGACAGCAGATCCTCCTCCTTTACTTCACTCAGCATTGGTTGTGGTTCCCTGTCTATCTGTGTGGTTCCCTGTCCATCCACGTGGTTCCCTGTCCATCCATGGGGTTCCCTGTCCACCCATGGGGTTCCCTGTCCATCCATGGGGTTCCCTGTCCATCCACGGGGTTCCCTGTCCATCCATGGGGTTCCCTATCCATCTACATGGTTCCCTGTCCATCCACGGGGTTCCCTGTCCACCCATGGGGTTCCCTGTCCACCCATGGGGTTCCCTATCAATTCACGTGGTTCCCTGTCCATCCACATGGTTCCCTGTCCACCCATGGGGTTCCCTGTCCACCCATGGGGTTCCCTGTCCATTCATGGGGTTCCCTGTCAATCCACGTGGTTCCCTGTCCATCCACATGGTTCCCTGTCCATCCACATGGTTCCCTATTCATCCATGGGGTTCCCTGTCCATCTATGGGGTTCCATGTCCATCCACATGGTTCCCTGTCCATCCATGGGGTTCCCTGTCCATCCACATGGTTCCCTGTCCATCCATGGGGTTCCCTGTCCATCCATGGGGTTCCCTGTCCACCCAGGGGTTCCCTGTCCATTCATGGGGTTCCCTGTCAATCCACATGGTTCCCTGTCCATCCACATGGTTCCCTGTCCATCCACATGGTTCCCTGTCCATCCACATGGTTCCCTATTCATCCATGGGGTTCCCTGTCCATCCATGGGGTTCCCTGTCCATCCATGGGGTTTCCTGTTCATCCACATGGTTCCCTGTCCATCCATGTGGTTTCCTGTCCATCCATGGGGTTCCCTGTCCATCCATGGGGTTTCCTGTTCATCCACATGGTTCCCTGTCCATCCATGTGGTTTCCTGTCCATCCATGGGGTTCCCTGTCCATCCATGGGGTTTCCTGTTCATCCACATGGTTCCCTGTCCATCCATGTGGTTTCCTGTCCATCCATGGGGTCCCCTGTCCATCCATGGGGTTCCCTGTCCATCCACATGGTTCCCTATTCATCCATGGGGTTCCCTATCCATCCATGGGGTTCCCTGTTCATCCATAGTGTTCCCTGTCCATTCATGGGGTTCCCTGTCAATCCACATGGTTCCCTGTCCGTCCACATGGTTCTCTGTCCATCCACATGGTTCCCTGTCCATCCACATGGTTCCCTATTCATCCATGGGGTTCCCTGTCCATCCATGGGGTTTCCCTGTTCATCCACATGGTTCCCTGTCCATCCATGTGGTTTCCTGTCCATCCATGGGGTTCCCTGTCCATCCATGGGGTTCCCTGTTCATCCATAGGGTTCCCTGTCCATTCATGGGGTTCCCTGTCAATCCACATGGGTTCCCTGTCCATCCACATGGTTCCCTGTCCATCCACATGGTTCCCTATCATCCATGGGGTTCCCTGTCCATCCATGGGGTTCCCTGTCTATCCACATGGTTCCCTGTCCATCCACATGGTTCCCTGTCCATCCACATGGTTCCCTGTCCATCCATGGGGTTCCATGTCCATCCATGGGGTTCCCTGTCCATCCATGGGGTTCCTTGTCCATCCATGTGGTTCCCTGTTCATCTATGGGGTTCCCTGTGCATCCATGGGGTTCCCTGTCCATCCATGGGGTTCCCTGTCCATCCACATGGTTCCCTGTCCATCCATGGGGTTCCCTGTCCATCCACATGGTTCCCTATTCATCCATGGGGTTCCCTGTTCATCCATGGGGTTCCCTGTTCATCCATGTGGTTCTCTGCCCATCCATGTGGTTAACTGCCCAGTATCTGCTTATTTCTATTCCTTTGGCCTATGTTTATCCAATCTTCAGTTTATTTTCATTACTCTGAAAATAAAATTTATAGGGATTTCCTACCCCTACCCCTCACATCTGTTCTGTGCATCTGGATGGTAGGGGATAGGAAGGAAAGGATTCAGAATCAAGCTTCTGCTGAGTTCCTAAAGGAAGCAGACATCTGTCCTTAGTAACTTAGAAATACCTGCATGGCATCTTGCCAGTGAGCACAGCTTAGACACTGGGACAGAGGTAAGGGTTCGGAATCATTGCCATATGTGCTTAAGGTGACCTGGTGACTCAGCTTGTCCTCTGCTGCTGCTTTCCGACAGAATATCTGGGCTGTCTCCTGTGGGTGAGAGGAGGAAGCAATCTGATATCAAGAATGCAGGATCACTGCAAGGTGTAGGACATCCCCATAGCCCGGCCCTTCTCTGTTGGCTTCTTACCCTGTTCCACTCTGAAGAGCCAGGACCTCACCAAGCAACTCAACAATTTACCCAAGAGCAGAGCAGCTCACCAGTGCATGTGTTAACATAGGAATGCAGACTATCCTTGCCAAAAGGTTCAGCCTGTCATGTCTGCTCATCTGGAAATCCAGTTTAAAAAAAAAAGGGGGGGCTTGCTTTTGAGTTGTTATTAAGAACCAGATCCACAGAATTACCCTTTATTAATCCAGTGTAGCAGTAAACTGTACTTTGCTGAGTTACCTGTCTTTCTCTCTGGGGTGGGGAGCTGATGAGAAACCTAGACATGTTCTAAACCTGAGATTGCTTTACAGAGGAAGGGTGGTATGTCTGTCTGCAGGGAAGCTCAGCTGGGCAGCAGAGGGCCGGATGCTAGGGACTGGGCCTCTGGAGGAAAAGGTTTCTCTTTCCTTTCCACCAGGAAATGGCCTCCATGGTTTGCTTGAACCCACCCAGACAATTAACTCCACTGTGCTGAGTCACAAGACAGGACAGGACAAGAGATAAAACACTTTGAAAAGAGGACACTAGGTTTTTAGCAACCAGTGTGTGTGTGTGTGTGTGTGTGTGTGTGTGTGTGTGTGTGTGTGTGTGCGCGCGCGCGCGCGCGCGCGCGCGTGCGTGTTCTCTTGGAAACTTTCCCACATGTGATCTGCTTTTTGGGGATTAGAGCACAGTTTTCTCGACATTAAATAAGCCAAGTTCATTTGACTTTTCCCATAAAACCGTTTTGTGTTTTACACATTTTCAATCAAGTGAGACTCCCTGCACACTGCATGCTCCACATTGAACCTGAATTTCAGCCTTCAAACTTACTGCCTTGCGTTCTTATAGATATCTAGGTCATTTCCAATTTTTCCCATACATTTCCTTCTAATACTCCAAACCACCCTGTAACACAGGTAGAAAGTAATGAAGGGAGATTTGACTCTTTTAACATTTAAGGCTTTTTCTAGTTCTGTTTCCATTTTGTATGTCACTTGTAGCAGCTGCTGGGTACACGCCACTGTCAGGTACCAGCTAACTCGTCCCTCCTAACTAAGATGTGTTCCTGCTGATGTCTTTATCATTACCTCTAATTCCAGCAGTATATTGTAGATTATTGTAGTTAAGGTGACTATTACTATGATGAAACACCATGACCAGAAGCAACTGGGGAAGAAAGGGTATATATTTGACTTACATATCCTGAATCACAGTCCATTGAAAAAAAGCCAAGGTAGGAACTCAAACCAGGTAGGAACTTGGAGGCAGGAGCTGATGCAGAGGCCATGGAGGGGTGCTGCTTATGGCTTGCTCCTCATGGCTTGCTCAGACTGCTTTTGTATAGAACCCAGGACCACCGGCCCAGGGATGGCACCACCCACAATGGGCTGGGGCCTCTCACATTAAACACTGCTTTTTAAAAACGTGCTCCATGCTTGCCTTTAGGCTGATCTCAAGGAGGCAGTTTCTCAATTAAGAGTCCCTCTTCCCAAATGACTCTAGTGTTTGTCAAGTTGACATTAAAACTAACCAAGACATGAATGCTACTGAATTCTCCTCAAAGTATGAGTCACAACGGCTAATAAGGATACTCTTACTGTTCACTTCTGACTCATGGGAGAAACTGACCAACCACTTGCTTCTGTTAGTGTCCATGTGCTGGCTCTCACTGTCTCCAGGACAAGCTGCTTCTCCATGTTGTTTTTAGTTAATGACAACTTGCAATTGGGTGGTTTCAGTGCAGGAGGGTGCCAAGCAGCTGTGGCTGGAGTGATGAGGTAAATGCCCAGAGTCAGCAGCAGGAAGTGGAATCAAATTTCCAAGCCAAGCTGACTCAGGTGCCCTTGCTGGTGGCCTTTCCTGGTAGGTGAAGACTTGTCCATCCTCTGTGGAGTATAAGACCGAATCAGATCGTCAGGGTCACACAGGGTTTCACCAACCATTTTGTTTCTGACATGTCACAATTCTGTCATTCTGGATTCTGTGCTAGAAGACGGTGGTGGTACATTCTGCCCTTGGCTGTTTGGAGGTTATTTGCAGGTGCTCTGTGTGGGTTACAGCAGGCTCTGTGGTCCCCAACTCCCTTGTCAAATATTTGCAAGACCTCCACATCCCCCAGGCTGCACCTCTTCAGAGCTTTATTATAAAGTATTTTTATATCCTTGTCCACTGGAGGGCAGCACATCCACATGTACTCAACAAGAAGCAACAATGGGAGCTGCTTGTTTTTGATGAAATAATAAAGCACTTTTGGGTGGATGTGCTGGAGATGCTGTTAGGTTATTGAAAAATGTTGTATATTCCATAATGCCCCCTCCCTGGAAGTGAGCAATAGTACAAACAGTACAAAATGGCAGACAGTGGCAAAAGTGATTTATGTATTTCTATTCTCATAGAAGTCTTGATTTACATTGTCCTCTTATGTAGTAAATTAGGAATTTCTACAATTCCTTTTGTAATTTGAAAAGTATTCCTTAATATTTATGCAGCATGTTTATCTTTAATTGAGTCTATTCCAATTGAAATGAAATACCACTGTCCTGTAAATTCCAAAACCACCTAGACCATAAACTGAAATGGAACCATCAAGAGATGGGGAGGAGCATTGTTTTTTCCAGATCACTAGCCTGCTTGCCATCAGCCTAGCAGTGTCTTGCCTTTTCCCTGAAGGCATATTTTCCCTCAGGTATCTTCGTGTTGCATGATCGGCTGAGTTGGGCCAAAGGAATCCTATTAGCCAATTATCCTCATCACTCTCCAAGAGAAAGACATCTGTGGAAGCCATGGGGTCACAAAATAACACCATGGTAATAGAGTCTTCTACAAAGAAGTCCATCAGCAATGCAGAATAACTGTAATCCAGCTTCTAAATTAACAATGTAACAGATAAGAATAGTCTGCTCAAGCCTGTGACTCCCAAGCACTAGTAACACAAACTTTCTGAAAATTATAGGGGTTCAGCTTGATGCCCAAGCATCCTCTGTGGAAAGTTTGCAACATTGTTAAGTATTTATGCCAGATAGACTTAGTAACATAATTAGTTCTTAGTGCATTCAGGGCTGAGCGGAGCTTGTGAATACAGAATTTAGTTAATATTTAATAATTTAATAAATCAGAACAGGGATGTCAGCTTTTCTATTAAAGCATCAAATAGCAAATATTTTAGACTTTTGCAGGCAATGTGCAATTTCCTATACATTTTGTTGTCTGTGTTTACTCTTTATATTTAATAGCCATTTTAGCTTGGAAAACTGTACAAAACCAGATCCTGAGTCTATCAAGGCGTTTGATGACCTTGGTACAGGAAGGTAGTGATAGTGGTGTCAAAAAACGATGACCCTAGCATTCTGTTAGTTCATGGCACCACAGGAAACAAAAGCAGGCCAGAGTGGGCCTTGCCATCCCTGGTGGTGAATGGACCTCATGTTGGGTGCTGGGTCCATGCAGTCTCAGCTCGGCCTCTTACCGTTGCTTGTTCAAGTTAGGGACAGTTGACTTTTGACTCCTTTGTGTTGACCAGACACTCAGACCAGGAAATGACCCCTTTCAGTATTTCTATCACACTGAAAAACATAATGTGAAAGCCAGGAAAGCACTATTTTAATCCCAGCTCCTGTAGCAAAAGCAGTTTCTTGTACATCAGTTAGTCTCTGTGGCTATCTGTGTCTTTGTAAAATGAGGTTGAGTCAATATCCTCCACCCCCTCTCTCTCTGTTCCTGTGCCCAGTGCAGTCCCTAGTGGATCAAATGACAGCATTGCTCAGATGGTGGACCAGAGTCTAAGTGTAACCTGTATACAACACACCTTGTATACAAAGGTAGAGAGAATGCATAGGAAAGGAGGCAGATAGTCCAAACAGGGCTCTAGGTCAGTTAAGGCAGCCAGCTGGCCCCATGAACACTTTGGGGGAACACATGGAAAGCACTATTGTCCTTTTACATGTCCTTGATCCTAATGCAGCTGTATATGGCAGACAAAATGGTGAGTAAGGATGGCTTTGAACAATAGACTTCTACCTATGAGACCAGTGCAGGCCATCCATAGACAAAGAACTATTAGAAGGTAGCCAAGGAGGACTGAAGCTATATCTTGGTGGCTGGGATAGAGTTAGGCCTCTGCCACGGTAAAGCTACAAGTTGATTATGTAAATGTGTGATCAAAGACACCTGCAAGGTTAATAATGGTGACACTGGCCAGGACTAACAGCTTATAGCCAGTCAATGTCACCAGCTAACAAAGCCTAAGTCAAAAATGGGCAGAGGATGAGGCTTCAACATCCCTTAACTTAGTGGGTGGGCCCTCTATTGTCTTGGCTGTTGATAGTCTAGAGAAGTAACCAAGCTTAACAGTTACCTCAGCCTTTGTCCAGTTGCTGCTATAGCCATGTAAAGACTAGACAAGGAAGTTCAAAGGCCTTTTCCTCTCTTGGAAACTCTCCCCTGTCTTGGAACTTTCTCTCACTTTCCCTGAATTTCTTACTTTTCTGGATTCTCCTTTATAAAATGTGTTTTTACCTGGCATACTCCCAGGAGTGTCCATAGCTTTAATCTTCTCTGGAGTAAGACAAGGAACAGTGTTTGGTGACCACAAGTGTCTGGAAACGTAGGTCCTTGGGTCACGCAGTACTGGGCTGTGATAGTTTCTGTTACACACAGAATCCCTGAATTATTGATGGTTTTACAAGTCCAGACCAACCAGCTGTCTTGTAGATTATCCCATGGTCTAAATTGGTCCGATTTCATCCTCGTATAAAGATTCTGGATGTGAATACACACTTGTGTCTCTCTCACCACATCCTCCCACGTGATTCCTAATGCCTTTTCATCCCGTGTTGATGCTGACTTTGAGCTTTTGTTTGAAACAATACATTTATCAGTGGAAGGGTTATCTCTTAAATATCATCTCTCCGGGATGGCTGAGGCTGCTTGTGGTTTTTTAGCATTCTTTAGTTTACCCTTACCTGTGTGATTGTTACACAGATGACTGAAAATCACATTTCTAATTGTGTTATACACTTCTCATTTAAAGCTGCAATGCTCACTTTATGTTATAGTAAAATATGCCATTGTCATAGTTATTGTCCCATAACTTTTATGCTGGCAGATTCAAGTAAAACTTACATGTACTACTCTTGGTTCAGTCTCTGTAGCACAGGAAAGAGATTACCATTTTGGGTCATGAGCACAGATTCACACGTCAATGTCCCCACCCAGTTTTCTCTTGGAAAATCAGTCTGTTGCTGCTACTGATTAGACAGAATAATCCATTTACTTTTTCTCTTTTTCAGTTATTATTATCTACCATTATGCCTTTGTTTTTCTTTCTTTCCTCATTTAATTACCTTATTGCTTCTAATGTAACATTTTCTGTGGCTGCACCTTTTCTAACAATTATTCATTAATTCCTTATTATGACAGCCGTGGAAATACAAAAAACTCTGAATCAACTTGGAACCCCTCAAGATTCACCAGAATTGAGGCAACAGCTGTAAGTTTTGTTTCTTGGGGTTTGTTTTGTTTTGTTTTGTTTATCTTATGAGACAGGGTTTCTCTATGTAACTATCCTGGTTGTCCTGGAACTCACTCTGTAGACCAGGCTGACCTTGAACTCACAGAGATCCACCTGCTTCTGCCTCCAAAGTGCTGGGATTAAAGGTGTGCACCCCCCACTGTCCAGGTTGGTTTTGTTGTTGCTTGTTTTTTGTTTTAAGACAGAAAAAAGAGAATCTGCTTTTGTGGTGGCTTTCTACTGGAGAAAATGATGGAAAATTAATAAGATAGGAGGATTGCTGAGAATTCAAAACCAGCCTTGGCTACAGAGTAAGTTCTAGACCAGCCTGGGCTACAGAGTAAGTTCCAGACCAGCCTGGGCTACAGAGTAAGTTCTAGACCAGCCTGGGCTACAGAGTAAGTTCTAGACCAGCCTGGGCTACAGAGTAAGTTCTAGACCAGCCTGGGCTACAGAGTAAGTTCTAGACCAGCCTGGGCTACAGAGTAAGTTCCAGACCAGCCTGGGCTACACAGTGAGACTCTGTCTCAAAACTTACACACACACACACACACACACACACACACACACACACACACACACACAGAAGTTACATATGTTTCAGTAAATATGGCAGTAGGAATAATAATAGTGCTTTATGTGTTTTATAGATTTTATAGTATTCTTCATCTTTTCTCATCTGAACTTTGTAAAATGTGATGTTCATATATAGAACCATTTCTAGTAAGGAAAATCTCTCTTTCAGAGCCTTGGTGATATGCCCAATATCTGCCAGAACCTCTTAAGTCCTCAGTACTTTAATAGCTACAGATTACAACTGATACACACACACACACACACACACACACACACACACACACACACACACAGAGTAATACACACACATACACATACAGATATACAAATACACAGACACATACATACACATACAAACATACAGACATGTACACACAGCATTATCTCCATACAACAATTAGCTAGAACAAAAGTACAAAGACGATATAAAAAGATATATAATAGAAACTCATGTTTTTTAAAAAGTACCATTTGAAGTATTTGTAGTTTTCCGTAGTTTATGTTTTATTTTCTACAATAGAATGGACGTTGGGGGTGACTCATAGCTAAGACACCATCACTCATTGAAATGCAATGCAATGGAAGTACATACTAAATAGTCACATTATTGTTGTGAAGTTAACAGCGGGAATTCTGAATCTATAGATGTGATTGTGCAGCTTGCCTTTTGAGAACTTTGACTCTCCTGTTCCAGAGACTTAGAGAAGCAGGTCCAAGTATGGGCATTTGGTTTCTAGAGCTAGGAGCTGGCCATTATTCTTCCTCACTAGCTCTATGCCGGCCTCTACATCTGAGCATCCTTTCCTTGTGAACCTCACTGGCAGTCCACGTGTAACAGAAGGGATGTACAAGAGAGGCCCTGGTATCATGCCTAAGCATCCCTTTAATGCAAGACTGTATTGTTGGGTATCAAATTTTTCATTACAATTCGTACTTTTTTCTTTATAAGTTATCTAGGAAAATGCAGGTATAGGTGTAATTTACCCCTTTTGTTGTATTCAGGTCTGTTAATAAGGAAGGCCTGTTAGATCTTCTCCATCAAGTTTAACTACTGGTAAATTTGTACTGTCACCGACTCTCCTCCATCTTTGTGTTTGTGGAACATAAGTGTTCACATAAAGAAATAAGACTTACAAGATGTACCTCACACCTGGGAACTGGACAAGAACAAATAGTCCTTCTTCCTCAGATGCCCTCCCAGGGGAGACACAGAGAAGAGCTGTACACATTGTCAGCCTCTCAGATATAAAGGACCAGACAGCCAGCACTGTCCTGACTCCATGCCCTTCTCACAGGAGTCAATTTCATTGATAGCTAATGATTTTTACTTGTAGGTAATAATAATTCATATTTCTTTCTCTAAGTGTGCTTATTCTGGGTGAATGAAGTCCTTTCTATGCCATAGTTCTTAATATTTATAAAAAAAATAGAACCTAAAGACTTGGTTTGGCAGAAGAAGTTGACAGCCAGTTGAGTAATCAATGAGTACTTTCACAGTTGATAGTTTGAAACTATGAATACCCAGACAAAAGAACTAGTTCTTCTACAGCCTTTGACTAGGGCTGACACAAGGTGCCGGAGTTCTTTGGCTATGATGTGGTTTTGCCTTCTGTTTCTCCTTTTGTTTTTTCTTTTCACTTTAGGCAGCAGAAGCAGCAGTACACTAACCAGCTTGCGAAAGAAACAGATAAGTACATTAAGGAGTTTGGATCACTGCCTACCACCCCCAGTGAGCAGGTAACCCGGCTGTCAGATGTGTGTTTTGATGTACTGAATGTAAAAGAAATTAAATGCGTGGTCGGATCTTTGAACTGTGATGCTACAAAGGAAGTCCAGGTGACCAAAGAAATTGTATTTGAGATTAGTTACAAGAACACAAAACTGTATTTAGTTGTTCAGGTAGTATCATGTGCTTTCATAAAGCAGAAATTATTTCCATGTAGTTGCCTGACCCATAATTAAGTGCATACTGAGAAAATGCCTCCTGTGTAATTGCTTCCTGGATTTGCGGGGCTGTCCTCCCCCCGCCCCCATACACACCCAGCATACCTGGGGGCACAGTTAGCTCCTTGCTTACTTATGGCAAGTTATTTTTTATAAATGTATGTATAGATTTTATTTGCCTAAAAGGGGGAATTACCTAAAATTAAGGCCTTGACCCATTTATCAGCCACTACGAAAGTCTAAAGTGAGAAGTCCTGTAGGCAGGCCTTTCTCCTCAAGACAAAAGTGCAAGTGTTTGAGCCCATTTGAAGGGTGCCTGTGAGTCCATCAGACTGTCTCTGTAACTGGAGACTGAGTGACAGTTTCAGGATCAAATACATAGCAACTGGTGCAGATCCCAGGGAGCTTCTCAGTTTGACCCAGCAGCCCTGTTTCTCTCCCTTCCCTCTAGCGCCAGAGAAAGATACAGAAGGACAGATTAGTGGCGGAATTCACAACATCGCTGACAAACTTTCAGAAGGCCCAGCGGCAAGCTGCTGAGAGGGAGAAAGAGTTTGTTGCCCGAGTGAGAGCCAGCTCCAGGGTATCGGTGAGTATGAAGAGTGATGTGGTCAAGGCATGGCATTTGCATCATCCTGAGGTGCGAAGCTGTAGATGTCTGTGTCACTCTTCAATCTGTGACTGTTTTCAGGGATGTCTCCTCAGGTTTTAAGACGAATAATGTTGTATATTGTTGTAGTTACTCCTCATGGAGCAAATAGCATTGTACACACTACATAAAAATAGAAAAACCTGTTTTGTCAAAGGTTAGAGGTCAAGTCCGGGTGGTCTTTTCATGGCAAGTTGGTTTGCGGCTTGGTGCTTGGGTGTGTGCCAGGGTACAATGATGAACTCAGGGCATGTGCCAAGGGATTCGGAGAATGAATATGAGCCTGGAAACTTTTTGAGTTAATCTAGTTTTAAATTCTCACGGGATCCACCATTACTTGATGTCTCACTCTTTAATATAGAGGTTTCATAATGACATAAAGTATTAGCTAAATTATACTTATTATGTGGTCTTTGTAAATAGCGAATTCCTTCCTCGTCAGTTTCAGATATTATTTTGTCATTACTTAAGCAGAATTTATCCTTCCCTGCTCCAATTGCACATGAACACACCCATATGTATGCACATACTCACATGTATGCACACACATGAACTCACCCAAAATACAGACAGTTAGGCCATCTTCAAGGGAACTATGAGTGTTGTTTACTTTTCCTCATTCTTGCTTTCTTTCTATCTTCTAAATTATTCAGGGTGGTTTTCCTGAAGACAGCTCAAAAGAAAAGAATCTTGTTTCCTGGGAAAGGTAAGAAGTTAAAAAAAATTATAAATCAAAAGATAATTTTTCAAGTATTATATATTATAGTTCATGAAACAGAAAGAGAGCTTTTATTATATTGTAAACATAAGTGGCTTATTATTTATAAATAGATAGTAAATTTGGGAAATATTAAATATTTATAAAGTATTTATTATGTAATTTGTAACTAGATCACCCAAATAAACTTATTTACTTAATTTTAAGAATAAAATATTCTAATGTGAAGTTACCAAGTATACTTTGTAATACTTAAGTATTACATATATGATGAAACCATGAGTGTAATGAAAATGAGGTAAAATTTGGGTAAAATATCTTTTTATACTTAGAAGTTTTTATTTATTTTTTGAGATTTCTTTGGAGACAAGATCTCACTGTGTTGTCCAGGCTAGCCTGGGATTCATTGTGTAGCCAGGATTGGCCTTAAATTCTAGATGTTTCTGTCTCAGCTTGTCTAGCTTACAGGATTACAGGCATGTACCACCATGCCTGACTTTTTAAACTTTTTTAAGTGAACAATATTCTGGTCTTGAGGATCAAAATGTCCCATTTAGTGGATAATAAGTCCTCTTTATGTATTTGTTTTTATAGTCAAATACAGCCTCAAGTCCAGGTCCAAGATGAAGAAATTACAGAGGATGACCTCCGCCTTATTCATGAGAGAGAGTCTTCAATCCGGCAGCTGGAAGTAAGCCTTACAGCTGTGCCCCACTGCTACTCTGTTCTTTGAGCATGTTCACAGACCTGAATAATGCCGGGGAAGAAAACTCTAAGAATATCTGTCAGTTTGGTGAAATTTCTAGTATAGAATTTGGAATAACTCCGGTTTAAGAAATGATGCTGTTGGTGCTAGAGTGAGAAGCCATATTCCTTCCACACTGTTAAATCACTCACAATTCTCCTTAGTGTTGAGAAAATACCATTCTAGAAATAAACGTCTGTCTGGGGAATCTGGGGAACTAACACCCTTCAGCATACCCACCATCCCTCCACAAGTAAGTCTTTTACAGTAACATTAAAACAAAAACTATGTTTCCTTTTAGGGTGTCTACTGTAACACAGAGATGAAGGATGTCTTAAGTTGTCCTTCTTGTTAGAAGTGATCTGGCCCCTAAGAAGTGGGCTAATAATGGCTTCCAGTGGCTACAGTTCACTGAGCATCTTCCATGTGCCAAGGCACTGTGATAACTGTTAATTTTCACATTCTGTCCTCATAAAAAGAGAAACTAAAGTCACTATAGGTGTGCAAACTTCCTTACACAAATAAAGAGTATCTTTAATTGGGAAAAATAAATAGGTATATACTGAAGAAAAGTAAAGCTATAATTTCTCTAGCCAATAAATTTATAGTTTGTTTACCCACCAATGACATTTATAATTTCACTATAGTCTGTTGGGTATTCAAATTTATTAATGTAGGGCTTTACATTTATAACTAATGTTTTATTCATTGAAATTGTCAAATTGATGGGTGAATTTCTTATTGAAATATAAGAATACTCATATTCTTCTAAGCAAATATTGCCTGTGACAAGAAAACTTACCAGTTTTGGACCTAGTAACCCATGGCCTTCCGTGTTATAGGTCCTCAATTTTCATCCTCCTCACTTGATGCAGTGAGTGTCACAGACTTACTTTGGACAACTAGTGGCATCCTGAGGATGGTTAGGATTGCTTATAGTGGTATATTTTCTAATGTTCCCAAGATTAATATATTACTTCTGCATGCATACTTGTATATGTCTGAGTGCGGGTAAATTTATTCCTTTCCTTTTCTTTTGAATTTCCTCATTTGTGGGAGTGGGGACCAAATTCCTAATAATGCATAATAATGTACACTTTTTGTCTTAGGCTGATATTATGGACATTAATGAAATATTTAAAGACTTGGGGATGATGATTCATGAACAAGGAGATGTGATTGGTAAGTCCTGCTGCTGTGGACTTCGAAGTGGGAGCAAGTGACCTGCAGTTCCCCTGCAGCCGCTTCTCAAGCAAGAAACCACTTCCTTACTGTCTCTGGGCTCTCTGAAATCAAAGGCTTAATCTCTGCAGTTTGCTGCCCTGGCCTCTGTTTGCAATCCCAAGGATGGAATTTATCGAGGGCCTCCAGCTGCTGTAAGGCCCCGTGGGGCCTCCTAGCCTGCTCCAGGGTTACAGTTTCATTCTTACTCAAATCTACTGCTGTCACACTGAGACTGGGGGTCTCTTGGTGTTTGTCATTGTGTGTACTGTCTGTCTTATGGGAAATAGCTATTTGCCTGGTCACTTGTGCTATCAACTACCGAATCGTTTTTTAATAGATTCATGTAGCTCATTTAGATGCTAGGGGACTGAGACCCCTGGCATTAAAGCTTTCAGATTGGGATGTAACCATGGAAACGGGTGGGTGGGGTAATAGACAAGGTCATTTAAAAATAAGTGTGGGAGCTGGAGGGAGAGTTCATGTGCCAGCATGGGGATCTGAGATCAGAGTCCACAGAAAAGAAAGCTGGGTATGGCGACAGATGTTCCTAGCTCTAGAACTCTGAAGTGCAAAGGCAGGATCTCTGAGGTTTGCTCCCTGCACACTTCAGGCTCACTGAGAAGTCCTCTCTCAAAGGAGTAAGCTGCAGACCAATAGAGCAGGACACCTGACGTCCTTCTTGGCCTCTGTATACACAGATGCATGTACCCAAATACACATGCACACATACAGCTTGTGCATGTGTACACACACACACACACACACACACACACACACACACACACACACTAGTGGTAGAGATGGATCAGTTAGTAAAATAGGTGGGTACACAAGCCGTGAGGACCTTATTTCAGATCCCTAGCACCTACATAAAAAGATTGAGCATAGTGTGGGCACAGGCTACCCTTGTCCTAATCCTAGAACTAAACAGGGAGAAACAAGAACATCCCTGGGGCTCACTGGCCATTTAGTCTTGCTGAATTAATGAGCTCTAGATACAGTGAGAGGCTCAGTCTCAAAAAGTAGTGAGAAAGACATCTGAGGAAGATACCTGAAGTCAACCTCTGGCCTCCACACCCATGTGCACAAGTATGTCCACACTGGACATGTGCACACATACACAGAGGAAGTGGTCGATTTGTAGAGAGACCAGGGTATTAGTCAGAAGAGTCTACCGCTGAATAACGCAGTCACCAGCTGTGACACTAAGAGAAGAATTGAAAACATCACTAAGTCAGGGGTCACGGTATTCAAGAACGGAAGAAGCTATGAGGTCTTTGAACGTCTGCTACCAAGGAGGGCTAGAAGAATGTGGCACCAATGTGGCCTTTAAAACTGAGAGTCCCCAGTCCTGCAGATCATTGTCTGCTCCACCTCCAGGTTACAACAGAGTGGAAAGGAGGGTGCCACCCTGAAGGCCTGTGGGTCCTGGGTGGGGACTACACTTGACTGCAGTTAGGTTAATGAAAACAGAATAAATTAAAGTTATCAGATTTGTACTGTGAAGTTGGCCACTGTACCAGGCAAAGTAGGCAGAGCCTTGGGTTTATGTGAATGATTTGAGGTGGGTTGCATTTGCAGAAACAAACACAAAGCTGAGGAACACTAGGAACTAACAGGACAATTCGATGAAATAAGCGTACAAAGGCCTGAACTCCAGTATTTGGGCACTTCCTTGGTCCTGAGGAGAGTGTTCTTTGAGAAACTGAGGAAGCCTTTTTCCTATGTGATGACCAAAGTCTTTGGGCCTGGGGAGAAGAGGGCTGATCTGTTTTATACATTGGTCTTCAGATAGTATAGGGGTTGGGGATTTAGCTCAGTGGTACAGTGCTTGCCTAGCAAGCGCAAGGCCCTGGGTTCGGTCCTCAGCTCCAACAACAACAAAAAAGAGATAGTGTAAGCATTGAGGCTATAAACTGACAGCAGCTTGTGCTGGTGCTGTTCTGGTATTTGCAAAATGACAGTACTTTTATTGTGTCCAGTAGAACTAGAGAAGATGGTTAAGGTCATTTGTTTATGCATTTGCATATTGATTGGATTACGCCTTTTCCTTAAATGTCTGCTGAATTAATCTTGGTGATTTATTGTTAGCACGTCAGTTCACGTTTAACGACTCTCTTCTGTGTATGTGCATTTTATTTTAAAGACAGCATAGAAGCCAACGTAGAAAGTGCAGAGGTGCATGTCCAACAGGCAAACCAGCAGCTCTCAAGAGCAGCGGATTATCAGGTAATGTTACCTGTACTGCATTTTCTTACAACTTAGAGTTTTGACTTATACTTGAAGGGGCTGCCTGTGCTGCCTGTAGAATTCTGTGGAAGGGGAGGATCAAAACTATGCCAATCAATTTAAAGTCGGTTTGGGCATGCGTGTTCTCACATTGATCCGCAGAGATAGGAAATCATGAGGCTTGCAAGAGACCACTCCTCCGAGCTCTTCCCATTGTGGGGGTCCCTGCAAGCGACACAGATGGCAGGGAAACAGTCTGGGTAAGGTCAAAATGGAACTTGGGTCAGCACAACTTAGCCGGTGCTGCATGAAAAACTTCTGGAGTCTGATGCTAAGCAATTTGTTTTTCACATACTTAAACACAGTGAAACTTTGGGGGAAAGTATCCACCTGAGAATTACCACAGCAAAGCTTTAGGCATGGCTATGTCAAAGTGCATCTCTTTAGCCAAGCACCTGTGACTTTCACATAAGAATGAGTTCTAAGGCCGGGATGCGGTGGTGCACACCTTTAATCCCAGAGTTTGGGAGGCAGAGGCAGGCGGATCTCTGTGAGTTCGAGGCCAGCCTGGTCTACAGAGCGAGATCCAGGACAGACACCAAAACTGCACAGAGAAACCCTGTCTGGAAAAACCAAAACAAAGCAAACCAAACCAAACAAACAAACAAACAAAAACAGAATGAGGTCTATTGACTAAGAAGCAGAGCTCAGGAGTCTGGGCCTAGGGATTAGGGGTTTGTAATACGCATAAAGATGAGTTCTATTGACTGACAAACAATGCCCAGAATTCTGGTGGTTTCCATGAGGGCTGGCTTTACAGAATAGCAAAGATCACCAGGTATTAACATATCCATTCACATCCTTCTGGATGGCAAACAGTGTCAATTCTCCCACTGAAGAAAAACAAAATCCATGCATTGAACATTCTGGTTTTTCTCATGCCATCTATAAGCTGTGCCCTCTATCTCCCATGATCGTCTCTAATGTGACAGTGACAGCCCAACACATGGAGCGACCTCTTGGGTCACCTTCCCCCTTGTTTCCCATTCTTCCTTGTTACTTTTTTATTTTTGATTTTTCAAGACAGTCTCTCTGTGTAGCCCTGGCTGTCCTAGAACTCACTGTGTAGACCAGGCTGACCTCAAACTCAAGAGATCCAACTACCTCTGCATCCCAAATGCTGGGGTGAAAGGCATATGCCACCACTGCCCGACCCACCACTTTTCTTTCCTGTCAGTGGTCCTCCAGACTGAGGTGACAAAGGTCCTTGGACTGGAAAGGTCTCTTCAAAGTCTCTGGGAACTATATTAGCTGGGGGTGTCATCAATCATCACATACTGTGTCAGCATGCAGCAAAGACTTTCAGTAGATATAAATTTATTTCTCAAGAGAATCTCCTTAATATTGTCCATATGTATCCGTGAACTACAGATCATGTTTCAGATACTATACAGATATTAAGGCTGTGAACTATTAACAATTGTACAGTATGTAGACCTTTTTTAGTAAGAATGAGGCCAGACTGTTCTGAACCTCTGAACACCATCATAGCACATCGTTTGAATCCCCTCTTAACACATCGATTTTTGTTGTTCTGCATAATTACCCCTTTCTTGGACCTTGTAACTATCATATTGTGACTTCTTAGGTATTTTCAATTGCTTTTACTTTCTTCTCTAACCTGAAAACCTGAGTTAGTACCATGTTTTTTTCTCCAGGCAGACCACTGTGTAGCTGACACCATATAACACTGCTGCTTTGGGGGCTGTCCTTTACCCTCATGCCTGGATATTATCAGTCTACTACTCAAACCAGTACCTCTTCTTTCTTTCTTTCTTTCTTCTTTTGTGTTATTGGGGTTTGAGAGAGAACAGGGGGCCTAACCCAGGGCCTGGCATACCAAGCAAATGCTTTGCCACTGTACCAGTGTGTGCCTGACACGGTTTCTCCTTCCTTCCTTCCTTCCTTCCTTCCTTCCTTCCTTCCTCCCTCCCTCCCTCCCTCCCTCCCTCTCTCCCTCTCTCTCTCTCTCTCTCTCTCTCTCTCTCTCTGTTTATTTACTTCTTTACTTATTATTTATTTTGGGGTAAATTTTATTTCTTTATTTTATGTGTGTTTTACTGCTCTAACGGTGATTAAACCTAAAAGAATGGAGCCTAAAAGTGGCATGGACTAAAGTCTCATGCAATAGCCAACTTATTCAGAGCATCAAACAGTTCAAACTTGAGGATTAAGAAGAGTCACCGCCTGAGCAAAGTGTCCAATCACAAGGACAAACTGCACATGGCAAAAAACATGTTTTTCCATAGAGGCATCTGAATAAATAACAATAGCCTGTTGTAATGAATAATCTAAAGGAAACTCATTCTTATATGCTGTACCTGGGAGGAACATGAAAACACACTCCAAGAAAAATTCCATGTGTTTTGAAGAAACTAAGGTCATACAACTCTTGTCTTGTTTTCTTGGCATTTTCTCACAAGCACTCAGAATTCCTGGACAGTGTCCTGACAATGTGTGTTGGTATTTTGCCTGCATATACCTGTGTACCACATGTGTGAGTTATTAGATAGTTGTGCACTGTCATGTGGGTTCTGGGAATTGAACCTGTGTCCTCTGGAAGCGCAGTCAGTACTCTCAACCATTAAGCCATCTCTCCAGGCTCAGTTTTTTCTTTCTTAAGTTCAACCAGGAAAACTACCTCAATTAAAAAAAAAAAAAAAATTACTCCTTGAATTATAACATTCACTCAAGAAAAATATTTCTTTAAAAGAAAAACAATATGTGTTTTGTCAAGGGTTTTAAGAAGAAAATTCACAGCCCCGAATACAAGGGCTCCCAACTATCACTAGAGTGAACTGAGTTACCTTCAGCTGTTGTGGAATCACTGAGTCTGTCACTGAATCTTGTTCTTGCTTCTGCAGCGCAAATCCAGGAAAACGCTTTGCATCATCATTTTTATCCTCGTTGTCGGAATTGTGATCATCTGTCTCATCGTATGGGGACTGAAAGGCTGAGTCGTGAAGGAGCGGACCGCTGCATGACGTTGTCTGGGTTGTGTAGGCCGATCCTCGTGATCACTTTCTATTACTATTGTTATTTTAAGGCTGTGGTGTAAAGGATGGTCCCGTACTTTGTCATTCTCACTGGGAAGGAGCTTCTTTTGGATTCGATCTGGTGTTTTCTAATATGAAGGTTTTTCTAAATACCGTCGCTGGTATGAGTTCCGTCTTTTTAGTTCAGTGGCTGTCAGGTTTTGCTCACATTGTATATGACTTTCGGTTATAATTTATTTATATTGTCTGACTGAGTTTGGGGGATTACTCGATTGGTAGGTGTACTCTGCTTACACCTTTGTCACTGTGTAACATGAACCCAGTTTGTGCTATCTTATTTTTAAAAATTCAGGTTTAAATCTGACTTGTCCAGCAATTATTCTCCCTAACAAAACCTTAACATAAATGTTTGTGGGACGTTTTACCCCCTGTGGTCCCCAGCCATGGGGAACGTTATTGATCTTTCATTATTGGATTACTTTTGTCTTCTCTGAATAAGGTCTGTGAACCATTTCCCAATGTGTATATATACCTTTGCTATGGATTGCATCGTAAGGACAGTAAGGATAGATTGTTTTTACATGTGGTCTGTTTAATCCGATGTGTACTAAGCAAAGCATAGTAACTGTAATGTTTGCTGTAACTTGGAGGAAGTACCTGAAAAATCCATACCAATATCTATTCTGTGTAGAGGCTAAAAATTCCAGTTTCTTTACTGCACCGAACAACCTTCATACTGTCTGGCTTTGTGTTCTGCAGAATACTGATTAGATGTGTATCTTTGGGTCATCATCACAAAGTCACGTTCCCACAGTCACAGGTTTGGGGCTTAATTTTGACACTTACAGTTTATTTAGAGTGCCATTTTTTATCATCCTTCATTAGAATAAGAATCAGATGTCTGCCCATAAACTCACTTGCCTTTTTAAATCAGTGTTTTAATGCACTAATCCGAATGCTGTAAAGGGGGCTATCTTAGTTTAGCGTTTGTGTTTTATATTGTTCTTATATCGCAGTTTGCTAGTGAAGGCATTGTTTAATGTGGCAGGCTCTGCAACACTGAAATGGGAACAAGTGAAATAGTAACTATGTAACTGTATCCTTGCAAGCAGAATAAAGATGATTTCAGAGATGTCTGCTAATTCTGATTCCTGGGACTCTGTCTGCGGAACCTGGGCTCCCCTCACATTTGCTGCTGCAGGAAGCAAAGGCCCTGTGGTAGGACGTCCTTCATATTTCTGGGTCACTGGTTGAAATTTTAAACTTTGGAGTATCAAATGGGTTATTTACTAATAAGTAGAATCTGATTCACATGTCAGCAGAACTTTTTTTTCTGTAAAAGTGATAATAGAAAATGTTTTGTGAAAGATTGGAACAACAAGGTTTTCTGGTGTCTGAGTCAGACCACTTTCATTAGAATGGGTGGTCTATGGAGAATTCATGCAAATGCCGCCAGGTCAGTGCCAGCCCCCCAGGCCTGGTCCCGCAAGGTCTTCTCTTCCAGATGTCCCCAGCATGTGCGGTGTCAAACACTGCACTGCATCTTGTAGCTAAAGGAAAGTTTCAGTGACATCTACGAAACAGCTTCGTGCCAAGCATCCGTAATAACACATCTGTGCTCACGTCGGCCATGCCCATTTACCCAGTCCCTTCCTACTGAGTGCCCTGTAACAGCAGAGCATGTTCAAACATCAGGGCATCACCTTAGCTACTTTACTTCAAATTTGATCTTAAGTTATTCTTTTAGATGCATCATGGATCAGTGATCTAAGATGGCAACTTTAGCTGTTTGTACTCTTTTAAAAAGGCACTAACTTGAGGAAACTTTTACAAGATATTTAGAACAGGAAAATTACTTTTGACTGAAAACTGAAAACAAAACGTGACAGAATAGCAGGTGAGAAGAAAAAGCTTGAGGGCTCCCTCAGGTCAGTTTTAGAATTTCTATGAAATCTTAAATCTTATTTTTTTTATTATTGAGAATATTATATAAGCAGTCTACCCATATCTTTTTCAGCATCTTCCCATCTCAACTTTATGTGGGTTTCTTTGTTATTCATTTTTAATTTTTTTATAGCTCTTTGAGTCCTATTAGTGCTGTTGACATGTACATGAGTGTGGAGCCACCTCTGGGAGCATGGAATTCTACCCATGACCACATCCTTAAAAAAATTTACCCCACCCCCACTGCGAGCAACTATAAGCTGCCATTAACTTCTCCGTAAGGGGTGGGCTGTGGAGATCGACCATCCTCCCTGTGCTGGAAGTTTGGCTGGCATGATCACGTGCCAGCCTTCTGCAGGTCCTCCCATATGCTGTGAGTTCATGGGTGTGATGGCAATACCATGTCTAGAAGACAGCATCCCCCAGCATCCCTCCCCATCCTCCGGCTCCCACACTGTATCGGGGGTATGGGTTCACTGGGGTCCATGGAAAGAAGACACAGAAACACTCTAAGGATGAATGTTTAGCCTTTCCAGATGCAAGAAGATCAGCCTCTGGCAGATTGACTCACTGCTGCTTTACAAGGGACCTTTGTGTTATGCAGTCCACACCTTTAGCAAATCAATTTCCGTATGCCAAAACCTTTTATCTAAGCTCCCCAAAGAGATCATGCCAATACAAATTCTCTGTTTGCATAGTCCTCCCGAACCAAGTTTTTCATAGGCTTTGAGCCCTTAGGAAACTCTCAGATAAGATTTACACAATTCAAACTGAAGGTACCAGAGACAAAAAGTAGCAGTCACACAAGGCAGATTAAAGCTAAGTGCTAATCCTCCGAATCAAACCAGCTGCAGAAATCTGCAAGAACTGCCCTAACACTATACTCTCATCACATCCTTAGGAAAATAAAGTGAGAGGTTTTTATGACTGACTATGTCTGAATCTTATTAAAACTGAAGACATTTCCCCACTGAGTGCCGTGTTGTTCAATGTTCTCAGACAGGACTGAGTGAGATTAACTGGCTTTGTAAATTGGATGACAGCCTAACATTAGGTGTTTAGGTTATTAAAATATAATAGAGATATCCGTTTGCAGAACAGTTGATAATAAAAGAATAACTGTTCCCTTTGAATATAGTGCAATGTTTTCTAGTGGGAATGACATCTTCTATTATAGATGTGGGCACAGACAGGGCCCAGGATAGAACAAGAAGCTGTGTGCACTCGCTGGAGGAGGCCCCTGGAGCATGCCAGGGACCACGATTGTAGTGGTGACTACTAACACCATACCTTGAAGATAATTTTGGGGCCAGTCAGTTGTGGTCCTTTCTGCTTTTGGTAAAAGTGCCCCATTTTAGTGCCCAGAATGTTTTAAATACCAATATGTTTCAATAAATCTATAATAAAAAAAAGTGACTCTGTTTGCTTTTGGCTCATGAAACAGGTGTATGGTTTTAACAACAACAACAACAAAAAAATCACTCAGAATATTTTTGTTGCCTCATGCAGAGACATGAAGTCTGTGATGAAAAATAAAAAAGTCACTGCCACATGTAAGAAATACATTTGACTTTGGCTTTCAATGGACAGTGAGTAAGCCATTCCTGGGAACTGTCCTCAGTGTTGAAGAGAGCGGTGACTTTGTCTCCATTCCCAACAAGATGTGTGTTGGCTAGGACAGCAGCAACCAGCAGTTTCTCCTTTACTTCCTTGCTCCTCCCCACTTCCATCTCCACAATTGTTTCTTAATAAACACTTGACTTAATTTGCCATTAATTGGAGTCAGCTTTGCCAGAGTGCTACATGTCTGGGCATCAAGATAATGAATGAACCAAATGAATATGTTCCTTTTCACAGAGAGCATTTGCTTCGACATTTGACATATAAAAAAAAGCACTTAGCATAGAGTCCAGGATTGTAGCTCAGTTGGTAGAATGCTTATATAGCATTCACAAGGCCATGGGCTCGATCTTTTGCACCGCATAAACCAGTCAGAGCTCTGGGAAGTCAAATCAGGATGATCAGAAGTTCAAGGCCATCTTCCATGACAATGAGTTTAAGGTCAACCCGGGCTACACTCTATGTATCATAAGAAAATGGGAGGAAGGAAAGGGAGAAAGGGAGTGTGCAAGGGTGAATTCACTTTGGGACCACCAGGCACTTACTTAAACAATTGGCCATACCACTCTAAGGACTGATCTCTCTTAGTGCTGCTATTTCCCATTCACAACATGACTGGATTTCATTTTCTTTCCTCATTCAGAAGACCTCTGAAAATCAAGCTTTCTGGAAAGAATCTATTTTGGCAGTCTATCAAAAAGTCTCCAAACAGAGTTGTTCTGATGTCTGAGGCTGGACTTGGCCTTGAATTTCAGATCCCACATTCCTCAAACAGTCACAGAATTACTGCTTTCCAGCAGAGGGCAGAGCTACATAAAGAAAGGAGGAAGCAAGGGGAACATGTGATCCATTGCAACACAATGCCCTCAAACAAATGGATTGATTATGCTCCTTGCAAAATACAACAAAATGTTTTCAATTTAACCTTACCCCACCCTCTACAATTGTTGTTTTGTTTTGTCTTTAGTGAAAAGGGAGGTGTAGAAGAAACTCCTTAGGCAGGTAGTAATCCATCCCTGGAATACTGGCTCTTGGGATGTGAAGGCTGGAGGATCAGGGATTTAACACTAGCCTCCACTGACCACATAGCAAGGTCCAAGCCAAGTTGGGCTACATGTGACCCTGTCTTAAAAACAAAAGTGGAGGGGAAGGGAAGAGGTAAGGGAGGGTGGCAGGAACAGGAAGAACAAGGGAGGATGAAGACTCCTCTAATAGCTGATGCCAGTGTGAGTAATTTCCTATAATTCAGATATTGCATCAACAGGCTCATTCTAAACCATTGTCTTCATAATCATTTCGTTGTGACTGACACACACATAAAAATATGGCTGATACACAAAATTAACCAGTGAGCATTACTATCCAAATAACCCTAATTTTACACACTCAAATCGAGCTAAAGAGCAGACACTGTTGCTTCTGGCAGGGTTTAAGAAGTCAGTCATTTAGTTACTCAGACTGGGTTCCTGTAGGTTGTGTTGTGACAGCATTTTTTTCGTGTGAGTGGTAGAAGGCAAAACCAGATTTCCTGTGCAGGCCCTGCATGCATAACACCCCTACTTGTTTTCAAGGGAGTCTTCTAGAACTGAACCGAGTCTTTAAATAAACTTGAAAGAGCATTAATTCCCACTTGGACCAACCCAAAGTACAAATTTTTAAGTGTTTACTGTAAGTACCGCTGGATTGACCTTGCTCATTCCAAAAGCTATGGGCATTGGCAGAAGGTTGAGAGAGGAACTCACCAAGCCTCAGCTAAGATGTACTGGTCCTGCTTTCTCTTCAGAATGCCTGCTTTTCAGTGACTTAACAGTAGAACTGATACCCTGAACTTTGACATAGAAAAATAGTCTAAAAATCAGGGATCTGAAACACAAGTAATGTGGGAGATTTTTTTTTTTTTTTTTAAATAGTGCATCACTAAAGACTAAGCAGTGAGTGCCTGATGTCCATGCCAATCTTTCCATCAGTAGGGGTCCAGGGAACATAAGTCATGTCTTAGTGAGGAATGTATTATGATTTAGGGGATTTCCCAAAACTAGGTGCTATGGTCATTTTGAATTAGTTTGAAGGTGCCACAGTTTGTTTTCGATATGACTGGCCACATCTGACCTCTTTCTAGTGCCAGATTTAATGTAACATCTGCAAAGGTTACCATGTTTTTAATATGTGACTTAATGTAACATCTGCAAAGGTTACCATGTTTTTAATATGTGATTTAATATGCAGTGGGTTTCACACCATAATTTAATAATTCAACTTTTGTCACACATCGTTCACCTAGTTCTGTCTGAGGTGCATTGAAGTTTTCATTGTTGTTGATATATGCATAATAGTATATGTATACTATTATATATAATATAATGTATAATATAATATAATAATATAATAGGACACAGCCCTTATGGTTGACATTTTTAATTTCAGTTCTTAGGTGATTCACCCCAGGTAGGATATCGACCCAGCCAGCATTTTCTTTGTAATGTGAGTTTGATTTCATAGAGTGCATTTACCCTGGTTTATTTACCTACTAAGAAACATCTGACCTTCTCTGGTACTATGAATGAAATAGTTATGAACAGGCATGTACAAGTTTTGTATTAGTAAAATTTTCCTTTCTATGGGATAAATGTCCCAAGGTACAATTATTAGGTCGTATGCTAGTTGAACAGTTACTTTTTTCTTATTTTACTCTTATTATTTTTTTTAATGTGAATGTGTATTTTGCCTGTGTATATGTCTGTGTACCACCTGCATGCCTGATGCCCATGGAAGCCAGAATATGACATTGGGAGCCTTGGAACTGAAGTTACAGATGGTTGTGAGCCCCTATGTAGGTGCTGGGAATTGAATCCAGGTCTTCTAGAAGAACAGCCAGTTTATTAGTCACTGAGCACTTCGCTAACCCCTGAATAGTTAATTTTTAAGAAAAAGTGAAAATCACTGGTTGCCATAGTAATTGTCCAGAATGAGCCCGATTCTTCATGCCTCTACTCCATGATGTCTTTGCTTTTTATTTTAGTCAGTAGGTATGCAATGCTAACTGACTGCTGTTTACATTTTACTCTGACTAATGTGGAACATGCTGTTCTTATATTTGTGGCCAACAATATTTCTTCTGTAATGACCAATTTCTTCAGGTCTTGCCACTTTGTCTAATCAAGCTGTGTTTTAAAAACATATATTCACAAGACAGTTCTTCATTGGATATATGACTCATGGATATTTTTTCTCGCTCAGTGGCTTGCCCTCATATCCTCTCAACTGCACCTGTTGCAGAGTGAAATATTTTAATTCTGATAAAGTCCCATTTATCAAGTTTTTGTTTGCTGCTCATGATTCTGGTACTAAGATCTCTTTGCCTAGCCCTTGGCTCCAAAGGTTTTCTCTTTTGTGTTTATGAGCAATATCTCTTTATATTACCTTTAAGTACAGATAGGGTGAGACTTGAATTTAGATCCATTTCATTGCCTGTTGATTTCCAGTAGCACCAGAACTGTGTTTGTATAAAATTTTATCTTTGCATCCCCCATCAACAGAGTTGATTTTGCTTCTCTATCAATATCAGTTAGTTAACAATGAGGTAGAGTATCATCTCCAAATAAAATGCGGGGGGGGGGGGGAGTCAGCCTCTTGGTTATTGGCTGTGATGCACTGATCTGTGACTCTATACCCACAGCAATGCCAACAGTCTTGGTTACTGAACTTAAGGAGTCTTGAACTTAAATAGATGCATTGTTTCTACTCTATTCTTTCTTTCTGAGACTGGCCACTCTTATCCTGAGTGTCTCACTAGGTGGCTATTTTCATGGTTGCTCTAGCTATCCAATTTTAAGTGTCTAACTCTGAATCTCTGTAGTGTCCCCACTTTGCCAGCTGTGGGCATGAACAGACATTGTATTGTCCTTCATGTCTCTTACCCTTTCCTATGCCTGTTACAAATATTTCCTCTGTACCCTAAGGTCATAGTTTTTAACTCAACCATCAAACACAGGTTAGAAGTCTTTTAAAAAGGAAGGGATGTGGTGGTTTCCTCATATTTTTCTTTGCTGGGTTCATTTCTTCCTGAGAGCCCAAACTCCTTTAGTTATCATTTTATTCTGTTTGGCAAATTTCCTTTGGCCTATAATTGTTACCGCTGTCAGTGCTTTGCTAACAACCAATCCTATGAGGTTTTCGCCATCACTGTCTCCATTCTTTCTTCATTGCTGGATGAGCCATCTTTTTTTTCCTAAACGTGGAATTCAAGGTTAATAGTTCTTATGTGCCAGCATGTGGTAAGTATTGTCCCACTTTTTCTTACTGGCTTCCATGGCTCGTCATAAGAAAGTCATCAGTTCTCAAGTTTTTCCCTATAGATATGATATCTAATTTGTCTTTTCTTTCTTGTGTCTTTAGTTTTCAAACACTTAAACTTGAACATGGTTGTATGGTTCAGTGGAATTTTGGAAGTTACATTATTTGAGGGTTTTCAACTTATATGTGTATGTATGTCTTTTGCCAAATTTGGGGCCCTCATTTCTTAAAGTCTTTTCAGAATGGCCCTCTGTTATCTCCTTGGCACTCTCATGTGAATGCCAGGCCTCTTACTGAAGTCCCATAGGTCTCCAAGGTCTGGTGGGTGCTGCCTGTCTTCTACCTGGTGTTTGAGTGGGAATTAATGTTTATTGTTGTATCTTCAAATTTATTGTTTTATCCCCTCTGCATCTTTTCTTGTGAATCCATCAGTTTAATGGAAAGTATTAGTAGGGATGAAGAGGATGTTAGGGTAGCTGTTTCAACTTCATTATATTAATTCAGTTGGAATTAATAATTTTTAACAGAGTAGAAAAAAAATTAGTATTAGTACAGAGAAAACCAAAGAAGCCTCATGTTTCATGTTTAATTTCTTTCAGTTCAAACAGCAAAATAAAGTAAAACTTAGAAAATCATAGTACCATTTATGTTCTCTCTCATGTGAATTTCGGTCTCTTAACTGGTAAACATGTGTATCCTGGTGGAGATAAAAATGAGTGAAAGGCAAGAAACCAGCAAGGGGCCCATGGGACTGGAAATAAATAAGAGGCAGTAAAGGACAGGGTGGGGATGGCAATAGAGCCAAATGGAAGGGAGAATGATGGGACAAGGGAAGGCAGACAGGGAGATGAGGGCTCAGCAATAAATAGATAATAATAAAATCACAGTAACCAAATGACTCAACTTATAAAGACTCGTGCGCTCCAAAAATTAAAGACTGCTCATTTCTTCAAGCATGCCTGAAAGGCTTAAGAGCAATGTATGTGTATTATTAGTCAGGATTCTCTAGAGCCACAAAACTTATGGAATGACTCTCTCTCTGTCATATATATATATATATATATATATATATATATATATATATATATATAATTGGAATGACTTACGGGCAGCAGTCCAACTAATCCAACAATGGCTAGCTATGAATGGGAAGTCCAAAAATCTAGTAGTTGCTCAGTCCCACAAGGCTGGGTGTCTCAACTGGTCTTCTGTATATGTTGGAATCACAAATAAGTAGTATCTGATAATAGTGAAACAATGGATGGGCTAGCAAGGTGAGGGCAAGCAGGCAAAGAGCAAAAACTTCCTCTTCTGATGTCCTTACATAGACACCCTCCAGCTGGTGTGTTCCAGATTAAAGCTGTATATCTTCTCATCTCTATATTTGGATCAGAGGTGTGTCTTCTTATCTCAAAAGTCTGGACTAGAAGTGGATTCACCCACTTCAAACCAAGCAGAAAATCTCTCACAGGTGTACTCTCCATTTCTGGATTGTAGCTCTTTTCAGATATAGTCAAGTTGACAAACAAGAATAACCATTACAGTGTGTTCAGAAAGATTTCTTAGAAAATATGCAAAAGACAGCAAACATCACCTGTATAAAATAAAACAGTTTTTTTCTTAAAATTTCTGTGTAAATAATGCTAACTGGTTAAGTAACAATGTAGTCAGTTCATTAACATCAATTTAGTCTAAAAAAGAGCATTTCTTTTATACAAAGAAAAGATACCATGCTATCTTAAGAACAGAAATATGGTGTTAAATTTCATAATAATCCTTTTAGTGTTTTCTTCTTACCAATGTGAATGAGATTTTCATTAAAACTTAAGAAACATGGGATTATTTCTCATTCATGTCACATCCTTAATTTCACATTGAGTCATATAACAAATTGTATTGTCAGTATTTCTTGGTGGCCTGTGCAGCATCCACAGCATCCTTGCTGGCTCTGGTTCTCTTGCATGCATGTGAGTATGTGGATATGTATGAGTGTTCACGGGTGTGTGATTGTACATGCATATGGGTGTGGGTGCCTGTGGAGGCCAGATGTCAACACTGAGTGTCTTTCTCAATCTTTCTCCACCTCTGTATTGACCCAGGGTCCCTCAGAACCCAGAGTTCTCTGATTAGGCTATTCTAGCTGGCCAGCTGGCTCTGAGAATCCCCATCCTGCCTCTGGAGCACTGACTTGTAGGCTGCCATCCTGCCTGCCCATAGTATTCACATAGACGCTGGTGTCCAAACTCCAATCTCATGCTTCTGGGTCAAGTGATTTCCCCACTAAGCCATCTCCTCAGTCACAACTTGTCAGTTCTCAATGGCACCCAGGCTTCTTTTCTGGAACCGTATCTTTTGGTGAGTAGGCACTTCATCTGGAAGGCTATAGGTGTAGTTGACATGATCTGAACTGCCAAGACTACAGACACGGCTTTACTTGAACCAGCAAGTCTAATCATGATTTGTTTCCATGTTGGTTCAGAGATAGACAGAAACCCTGTGTCAGTGATCAATCAGCATGTGGCTTTCCCTCCAACCTGTGATGCACATTGAGCAAGATGTAGAACAGCATTCTCTGGTGGTGAAGCCAGACCCCAAAGGAAACATTTTCATCCTATGGTGAATGACATCTTCCACACAAAGGCATGAATTCATAGAGTCCTTCCTTCCTGTGTTCACCCAGAATGCATCTGCTGGGTGCTTCCTGAATGCTGGGCCCTGATTGAGAGCAAAATCTCATGCAATAGTTTCTAATAGTGGCAGCAACAAAGCAATTGATCATTTTCCATACTTAATTAGAAGCAAAGTGTATCTTTTAAAATTTCATCCTGGTGTCTAAGAAGACTTCTTTTTCTATCCGGGGAATTTTAGTTCCAGGAGGAAAACAAGACAATGAAAACAATGCATAAAAAGTTCCTTTCAAACTTCTCCAATCGACAGTTTTCCTGCTCTGCTCACCACGATGCTGAGAGACCTCGGAAACACAAATGATGCTGTGTTCAGACTGAGTACTTGACCCTGGGAAGATGAATGACCAGACCCACTCACCATATGATTATAAGGGTCAGGTAGTTTAAAAAGAAATTACAATCTGAATCGAAGCAAGGATGAACAGTGTTGCTATTGAGCTGTGGATTAGCGAATAAGCATAACCCTGTTGAAGAGAGGTTGGTGTCAGGGAAACTGCATGTTCTTGGAGACCAGCAAAGCTCTTGCAATAAAAACAGCAGTGAGGGAGCTAGCTTTTGTCAGTGATGCCTTTGCCCTCAGGTTTAGAGCTGTTCAGAGGCTAGATTGAGAATTTTAGAGCTCCCAAACACTGTAAAGGCTGTGATTTCAAGCTCCACTAGAAATCCACAATGTTGTAAAACTCATACCAATACTGACATTCAAGTGACCCTTCCTTATTTCAAAATAATGAATAAAATATTAGTTAAGCCTTTCTTTGTTATTTCTGAGTCCTTTGCTTTGTGGGTGCCCTTTGTGGGTGTTTACTTAGTCTGTTGGCTAATTTAGCACTGATTATATTTCAAGTACCTACTAATTTTGCCATAATTTTACAAAATCTATATGGAGAGGGGTAATGTTATTTAGAAAGGAGTTTGAATATTTTAGGAAACAATATGCTTTGGCTTGGGCTCCTCTGGGCTTATTGTATTGAATGGGTAGAATAAGGAACACCCTTCAACCTTACATACATCATTGTTTTTGCAATGATCAAGAGATATGGGTTTAGAAAAAACAGTGTAGGTATGCCAGCCAGCTTTCCATCGCTGTCACAGAACACCTGAGATAAATCACCTCAAAGGAGAGAAGGTTTATTTTGGCCCACATTCTCAAAGGTTCAACCCATTGTCCCTTGAGCCTGTCAGTTAGGGCTTGAGACAGGCTGGCATTTGGGGCAGGGAACACATGGAACAAAACTGCTTACATCATGGTGGCTGCAAAACTGTGAGAGAAAAGAGGAAGAAGCCAGGGTCCCCACACATTCTTTAGGAACATACCTCTGTACCCTCCAACCCAACCTTCTGAACAACTGTCTTCCAGTAGTGCCACCAGCTTCGGAAAAGGTCCTCAACAGAAGAGCTTCAGGAGGACATGTAAGATCCAAAGCATTCCATAGGTTTTATTGTCCATGGTGTGAGATCCATGTGTAGATCAAGTGTGGTCATGAACAACACACAGGTGGGAAAGGATCACTCCAATTCAGTGCATGCCTCTTATCTGCAAGATTAACTTCCTAGGTGTGGTTGAATGGGCCTCAGGGAAGATGACCAAGTAAAGCAGAATGCTTAAAGGTCTTTCCTCATCCTCCAAGCTGTTTGTGATTTGTTATAGACATTTGTTCCTGCCTTTTGTTTCTGTTCCTTTTTAAAAAAAAAAATCCTAGTATTAAGAGCATATTAAAAGATCCACTGCTCCCACCTAATGCTTCCCATAGATACTCGATTATTATTTTTTTCTAACAACCTTAGCTTGAGCTCTTTGCAACAAAGCATAGAGGTATGGGGAAAATTTGGATGAATTGTTGAGTGGGAAACATTTGACAGAGCAAGATCTTGAAGAAAGTAGAAGTATTGCTCTTGGCAAAGGAACAAAATCTCTTGTTCCCTCATCTTCTCCTATATTTCAGTACATCTTACCTATTTTTATTTAGGATGGTTCTGAAATTATGTAAGCTTAACAGCATAATTAAAGTTTATGTGATGATAATTCTGTTTGTAAATAGTCTTTTTCACCAATGTAAAAGAAAAATGATGGAAAAACTATTTGTCTGTATTAAAAAATGTTAGCATGTGAGTTTGAGCCCTGCACTTGGGAAGGTAAAGCAGGAAAGTCTCAAGTTCCAAGCCAACCAGAGTGTGTTCTGGGCCATCCTTAGCTACATGGTAAGACCCTGTGTCATTTACAAAGAATGATAACATCTAAAAGGCAATAAGTAATCACTGTAATGTACAATTCTAATAGAGTAAGCAACTCCCACATGATGTGGAAATATGCTTAACAAAATCCAACATCCATTCATAATAAAGCTCTCAATGAACAGGGATGTCAAGGAAACACAATCTGACAAAGTATTGTTGGAAAACTCAGAAGAAATACCATACATAAGGTTGAGGGACCAAATGTTTGAGATTGAGAGTGGAAATGACCAGTCAGACCGTTTTCGCCACTTCCATTTGACGACAGAGCAGGCTTCAGTTGAGAAAAGGAAACACAAAATATCCAAGTGGGAAATGATGAAGCAAAGCTTCATGACCTGCCGGTAACACTGTGCAGAAAATCCAGTGGACTCTGTAAAAGAGGAGATGGAATTCAAGCAGAGAATCTGTGAAAGGCAGAGCATCTGCTGGCAGGAAGGGAACAGGGGGCTACTGACCGAAGGAAACACCTCTCTGTTCCCCGAGGAATTCCAGAGAGAGAGAGAGAGAGAGAGATGGATGGGACTGAGGTTCTGTCATCTAACCAACCAGAACTATTACTCTATTAAATTTAGGGTTACACTATAATTTAAAAGCTGCTCTTGGTTGAACTTAAGGGAATGTAATTAGGAGAACTGCCTTTGTACTAAAACTTCTCAGGGAAGAGTGCTGTGGGATGTCTTTCTGTACACTGTGAATATGAGTTGCTCTGATTGGTGGATATGTAAAGCTGCATTGGCCTATGGCAGGACAGGATGGAGCCAGGCGGGAAAATCCAAGGGAGACAGTGAGAGGAGAAAGGAGAGTGGAGCAGACGCTGCTAGCCACCACCAGGAGAAGCAAGATGTAAAAGTACTGGTAAGCCACAAGCCACGTGGCAAAGTATAGATTTATAAAAATGGGTTAATTTAAGATGTATAAGCCAGCTAGCAAGAAGCCTGAGCCATATAGTTTAAAAATAATATAAGCCTCTGTGTGTTTATTTGGGGCTAAGTGGCTGCAGTGGGAAAGATTCATCCTGACTACAGGGCCCAGGTGGGACACAGGAAAACTTCCAGCTACAGAAGAACCTCTTCTACTGCCATCTGGTCCCCTCCCTTCCAGACCTGGAAACATGCATCTGCATGGTCCTGCTTAGCAGCTGGCCAGCAAGGAGTTTCTGTTATTGCATTCCTCACAAGAATCTCCTATACTATGTGGGGGATATAGGAGAGTGATTCCCTGCTCCAAATGGGCAGCCAGCAGAGAGTACAAAGGATAAAGCTTACATCTTCTACATAATACTATCAGGTCAATTATCACAGGCTTGTCATTTTGTACCAATGCATGAAAACAATGATCCCCAAAACATTCTTGTTGATTCTATGTTGGTCATGATAACTCAGTGTATGCTTCTTAACCACTGAGCAGCTCTTTACTCCCGGCCTCTGAACTCTTAAATTAGGGTTTTTTTTTTAAGTACAGTCAGTAGACGCTGAATTGGAACAAATTCAATACATTTTATTGATTCCTACATGTGGACTCAACTTACAGCATCAGAAGTCTCTGTGTTTGTGGGAAGATGCACGCAGCTATATCTCCAAGAGGATTCTCAGGAGAGAACTGCCCTGTGCTATTGCTACCTCATTCTTTCTCTGCCAGCTCTGGTTCATTAGTGCCGCTCCTACTGGCCCTGGGTCCCCAGTCCCCCACTCAGCTTTACTCTGAGATGTCTGATCCACATGATTCCTGAGATTTGTGGGTCTTAGGTCTTCAATTTCCATTTGCTTTTCAGGAGAGCCTGTTCTTTCTTGTTGTTTCGTAACTATAAAATACTGATTTGTTTTACGTCCTATATTTTTAAATTCTTTGTTATACTTACATCATTTCCCCTTTCCCTTTCCTCCCATACACTCCCCCCTGTTCTTTCTCAAATTCGTGGCCTCTCTTGCTTTGTTGTTTCATATATGTGTGTGTGTGTGTGTGTGTGTGTGTGTGTGTGTGTGTGTATATATATATATATTTACATACATATGTATGTATTTTATATATACACATATGAACGTGTGTAAATATACACATATATTTACATACATGTATAGTTAATATGTTGTTTCACATATATAGTGTTTATGTGTATTATATATGTACATATTCTAAATACATAAATGCAAATGTAAAATCTTCCTGGTCCATATGTTACCTGTATGTATTCGATCTCAGGGCTGACCATTTGGTATTGCATAACCAATTGAGAAGCTCATTTCTTCAGCTCTCAGCATTACTCAGTTGACAGTAGTTATTTGTCTAGGGTTGAGGTCCTGCAAGATTTCCTTCCATGTTAGCATGTCCTCTAGTGTCACTGTTCAGGTCTTGTTTAGATAGCCATGTTAATGAGACATATACTGAGCAAGAAATCTGGGCAGAGGAAGGAGGAGCCAGAGAAGGAGGAGGACTTCAGGGGCCAGCCACCCAGCTACACTGCAAGCCACAGATTAAGAGTAAGCTTTACAGAAGTATGAGAACAGGAATAGTGCAGAGGCAAAAGGTAGATGGGATAATTTAAATTTAAGAAAAGCTGGCTAGAAACTAAGCCAAGCTAAGGCCAGGCATTCATAATCAAAAAATAAACCTCCATGTGTGATTTATTTGGGAGTTAGCTGTTGGGCCTCCCAAAAGAGTAAAATACCAGCAACAGGTTTAGGATTTGAACAGAGCGTTTTCAAAAGAAGAAATAAAAATGGCTTAGAGATATCTCAAATATCAAATTTATCAAAACATTTTGAGGTTTCATCTTACCCATCTGAACGGCAAAGATTAATAAAACAACTGGCAGCAAATGCTGGAGAGGATGTGGGGGAAAGGGAACCCTCGTTACTGTCGGTGGGACTACAAAGTGGTCTAGCTGTTCTGGAAGTTGGTGTGGAGAATTCTCAAAACACTAAAAAGACATTTGCCATACGACCCAGCTATTCTCAACTATGTCCACGGTTACCTGTCCAGCCATCATAACTGAGACTCTACTCACAATAGCTAAGAGACAGAAACAATCTGACTGTTCTTCCACCGATGGGTGCAACGTGAAAATGGTCCATATACACCATGGGATACTTTTCAGCTATAGAGAAAAATGACATAACAAAATGGACAGAACTAGAAAAGATCATATTGAGTGAGGTAACACAGAACCAGACAGACAGACTCACATGTCCTTTCTCATCAGCATCCCTAGCTGCACGTCTTTAGATGTGTATGACCTGGAGTAACAGCTTTGTTTGTCTATGCTCTTGAGGAGCATGTTGCTGAAACTCTGATGCTCAGCACTTTATTCCTGTCCCCTCTAACCCTCTAACACTCTTCACTCTTGTCCTGAGCCCAGTCTTCACAGGAAGAGGCATGAGAAACTGGGAATGTGAGAGGTAGGGGCAGTAACAGTCACTAACGCATTCTTTTCAAAATGTGACCAACCTCACATCCCTTTCATGAAATTGATGAAATTTGACTGAAGTCCCCCCTCCAATTTAAACCAGTACAGGAAAAAACAAAATAAAACAACAGAAAAACCCTATTTAAATGAAAATGTCTTTATGAAACTCATCGCTTTGTGCAATGAATATATGCCAACAGGATTTTGTGGGTTCTTTTTTAAGTCTTCTATTTTATAGAGTTAAAGAAAGTAAAAACAAAGTTGTCTTTTGTTTTTAATTTGTTAAAATGTTTGATAGATTTATATAACATCCAGAAAAGAAAGATTTTCTTTTGTCCCCATTGAGGACAAATCACCAATACCTGATTTAAAGACAATTTCAATTACACACTGTAAATTCCAATTTGTCCTTCTAGGTATAGATTCTTTAGAGAAAAAAAAAGCTATTATTAAGTAGCTCTTAGAATAAAACAAATGAATTAAAAGTTAGAAAAATTCTGACGTTGAGGTTTTACAGCTATCGTCTGTGTTTTGGGAAGATGAAAAGTTAAAAAAAAAATTTAAAAACCGAAATAATGCCAGAAGTGGTGTTACATACCTATATCCCAGCAACTGGGAAGCAGAAGCAGAGGATTCTGGTAAGTATGATGATAGCCTGTGTTACACAATACACGATAAGGACCAGACAGGTCAGTGTTACACAACAAGACCTTACCTGACTCAAAAGAATCAATTAACACACATGTCCAGATGTGGAGGCACATATTGGAACAGAAGGTGAGCTCCCACTGTGTGTTCCACTTCTAAATACAAGCACTTTCTGTTTCACCCAAGCATTCAATCTGTGGGCATACACCCACCACACATGGCTCATGACTCTGGGAACTAAATGGCTGGTTAGAGATCGTATTTCCCTATCAACTTGATCCCCAGAGATGACATGAATTGAGGGCTTTTTCCCTCCACTTCCCCAAAATGTATTCTTGATGTACTTTTGATGTTCTTTTCCTAAGGTCAAAGTGTTCCTGTTGCTCTCCTACCAGTTGGAAACACCTAGGTTTTATGGCATAGCTTTGGTATCTGTACATTCTGTGGGCATTCAAGTGTCAACACCCATGTGTCATGCCTGAGTTGAAGTCTTCATGGGTCACACGAATCCATCGTCTCCCTTACAATGACAGCATAGCAGCTTTTAAAAAGGGGGTTGAATTCATAAGAACTAAGATATGAGAACAAGGTAGCCACCGGCCAACAGATCAGTGCACAAAGGGATACATACACACTGTTTTGTTCAGCAATAAAGAAAAAAGTGCAGTTGCATCACTTTCAGATAAAAGGATTGTGGTGGTTTGAATAAAAATAGCTCCTGAAGATTCATATATTTGAATTCTTGTCACCAAGGATGGCACTATTTGAAAAGGATTAGTAGGTATGGCTTTGCTAGAGGAAGTGTGTCTCTATGGTGAGGTTTGAGGTTTCAAAAGGCTTACTACAGGCCCAGTCTCTCTTCTCTCTCTGTCTCTCTGTCTCTCTGTCTCTCTGTCTCTCTCTCTCTCTCTCTCTACAGAAGATCAGGATGTAGCTCTCAGCCACTGCTCCAGCACCTGCCTGAATGTTGCCATGTTCCCTGCCATGATGATAATGGACTTAGCCTGTGAAACTCAGCAAGCTCCCAGTTAAACATTTCCTTTAAAAGAGTTGCCTTGATCATGATGTCTCTCCAAACAGTAGAACAGTGACCAAGACAAGGATGAAACTAGAGATCATCATGTTAAGCAAAATACGTCAGACTCAGACAAATACACTTTCTCTCATACATAGAATCTGGTCAGGGGGGATGCTGTTATGTGGAAGGAATAGGGCTAAGGAGATGGGAATCAAGAAAGGGAATGGGGGACAGAAATATGTATTATCTCTCTTATGGAATCTCTCTCTCTCTCTCTCTCGCTCGCTCGCTCGCTCACTCGCTCGCTCACTCTGTGTGTGTGTGTGTGTGTGTGTGTGTGTGTGTGTGTGTGTGTACACACAACATAAAAGTGGAGAGGTTGGGAGAAGGGAAGGAGACAGCAAGAGAGTGAGAAGAGGGATGTGGAGGGGCGATGTGAGGAGGTGGATATGAACATAATACAACCATTTATATCTGAGCATGCCACAATGAAACACATTGTTTTATTTGAGAAATAAAAAATAATTTAAAAAGTTTTAACTCAACACCTTGATCAGAAGGGAACATGTGGTTCTCTTTCTTTCAAACTAGGAACTTCCCCTCTAGAGCAAGCTTTCCCACTTGACAGAAGGCCCTGTGCTTGGATCATTTTCTCTTCTGAGCTTTGGGGGAGGTCTCACTATAATTAAACAGACTATAGGTTTAATGGGAAGTATCAGCAAGTAGATGACTCTTCCTCCTATCTGAAGGCCAGCAAGTAATATTAGTTGATCAGGCTGTGTGTTATGCTTGCTGTGGTCATTTCGGTCCCTTGGAAGTATGCTTTTGGATGTTGTGGGTACATGTGGCTCTTGCTACATTTAGCCATGCTTACAGAGCTTCCTTTACAATCTTAGGTAGGTAAGAAAACTTGCTTTAACTGGTTGATAGTTTTGAGAGTATTTGTGTGGTATTATAATTTTTAAACATTAATGTTTAAAGGATAAATAACTCTGAAATAGTTTCAAATATACTATCACAAGGTTTCTCTAAGACAGAGCTTGAAAGATTGAATGGCATGTTTGTTGTTCTCAGTTAGAAAACTATTTAAAAACTGAATAATCCACATTACTTGGCATCTAGTTTGAATCAGTTGACTAGAGGAGACATGAAGATTGGTACACAAGATATTCCACAGGGGGAAGTCAGTAAGATTAATCAAGTCAATAATACATCGAATATCATTTAAGATTGTCACTGATATATGACAGATGTTAAGTACCTATAGTAACCCAGATATAGGATGTCAGCAGCCATTGAAATGGTTCTACAATTCAGAAAGAGGAGAGCAAACTAGGTGTTCATTGCTTCCAGCCTCGTATTTTGTTTAAAACAATCTGTGCTGTGGCAGTTACTATTTAATTTGGCTCCATTGGAACAAAGAACATGACTGAGTAGCAACTTTTGACATTTAAAAATCAATACTGTTTACATTTAAGATAATCTGCCTGAAGTTTTTCCTCCCATGAATGTAAAGAGATTTATAAACACTTGGGCAAATTGTGTTGTATGTTCATATTACTGTCCTTCAATTATATTTTTCCTAAAGTTCAACAACTGTAAACAAGCTAAATGAAGCCACCTGTTCATGTCAGGCAATGATCATAATTCTCATTTATGTTATGCTTAAGTTCAAAGCCTTTCTTCAGAAGAAAGATGACTTTACAAGTTAACATAAAGGCAAAAAGATACTAGATTAATAGTTATGAAAAATGATATGAATCAAATAACCAACTGAAAATTTATATCCAAGATTCAAAGAAAGAAAATTTATGTGGCATTAAATATGTATAACAGAACACATCATATAGCTAAATGTTTTACCATTTTGACCAGAGAACTTTTAAACAGTTCAACAGAATGAGAACCATTTCAGTTAGAGTTTGAATTTCATGCTTATATTTTGCATTTTCATCTGTGGCAATCCCCCAAACTGTGGACTTAGTAACTTGCAGTTAGTTGTTACATATTTATTATTTTCAGCTTTGAGAGAATAGTTGACATACTATAATCAATAAAGAAATGTATTGGGTAATCACATCCAGGACCCCTGTATTAGTCATGTTTCTCTTGCCTTGATAAAATTCCTGATTATAGCAACTTAAAAGAGGAAGAATTTACTTTGGCTCACAGTTTGAAGGAATACAGTCAGCCTATCACAGTGGAGCAGTCAGGGGTAGCTGGTGGCTCCATGGGAGCAGGAGAATGCAGCTATAACTTCTCACCTCCTCACTTGCTGGGAGAACAGGAAGCAGAGACAAGACAAGAAGTTGATCTGGGTCATAAATCTTGAGGACCCAGTGATCTGCTTCTTCCATTGAAGCTCCAATACCTGAAGGTTCCATAACCTTCAAAACCAGTGGTTCTCAACCTCACTGATGCTGCAACCCTTTAATACAGTTCCTCATGTTGTGGTGACCCTTACAACCATAAAATTATTTTGCTATTTTATAGCTATAATTTTGCTACTGTTATGGATCATAGTGTAAATATCAGATATGCATGATATCTGATATGCAACCCCTGTGAAAGGGTTGTTTGGCCCTAACCCACAGGTGGAGAACTCCTGTTCTAAACAGTGACAATGGCTGAGAACCAAGTGTCTAAAAAAAACCACATGGGATGGACTTCATATCTAAACTATAACAAGTCCCAGTTGAGAAGAGGGGGCAGAGCCAGGAGTAAGTATCTATGAATGCACTTATGAATAGGCATAAGGTATTAGAGAAAGCGTCAGCTCTCTTATCTTATCTTATCTTGTACTGGAAAAATTTCCCAACAGGAAAACAACATCTTGAGTTCCTCTCGGGATTATGTTTGACCAATATTTTCTCCTTAAATTGTCACATGATCATGACAGTTCCCCCAGGGAACTTTCTCCTAGGTTGGTAGATACACAGCTGACTTTGCTTGCCTTTTGGTCCTCCTCCTGTAGAGCTTCATCTCTATGACAGCTGAATTAACCTCAGAACGATGAACATTCCACATGTAATTGGCTTGGTTCATTTGCCATGTGGAGATCTGACTTTAGTCAGCTGAATGGCAGGCTTATGGTATACTTCAAACATCCATATGCTCTAAAGAACCAGAAATAACTTCCCTTCCATATTCTGGCCAAGTAATTATTTCCAAGTAGTATTTCTAAGAGAAGCATTGCTTAAGTTAAAACAACTGTTCCTTTGTATTGCTTTTAATGCAAAAGTGGCCATGCTTTGATCATGTTCTGCTGGCACAACAGAAATCTGTAAGGGGAGAGGGAGGAATGAGCCTAATCAGGTTACATTCTTATTTGGTAACCCACATTCTTCCATTCTTCAGTATTTATAACAATAATCACAGCTTTGCTTTCTTTCTCTTCTTCTTCTTCTTCTTCTTCTTCTTCTTCTTCTTCTTCTTCTTCTTCTTCTCCTCCTCCTCCTCCTCCTCCTCCTCCTCCTCCTCCTTCTTTTTGTGAAGAGCAATCAAATCATCATACATTTTTGTGATATTTATGCCAAAACAAAAAGATCATCTTGGATCAGAATGCAAGAAGGAATAAAATTCTTAAAATTATTTATATTCATTTCCTCCCTAGAATTTTCCAATGTTATTTTGCATAGGTGTTTTTTTTTTCTTCAATTGAATATGAACAGTAGGGTTCATACTGTCACATTTAAACTTTTGGCAAGTTTATGGAAGCAATACTGAACCCTGATAAGAGTTATGTGACTCACTCCCTTTCCAAGTTCAGAGATCTGAAAAGGGTTAGTTTCAATATGGAGTGATTGTTACATATAAACAAGATTTAAGAAGCAAAGAAGGTATTATCAAACAGGCCAAAATGAAAGGGGAAACTCAGGGAAACTGAGTAGCTGAACGTTTTCAGTGGCTGAGAACCCAGTGAGCATTATACGCATTGAGAGGAGGTAGAAATGAATATGGGAGATAGCACAGTGCACACAACCCTGAATTGGGAGACCAGGGGCTTCACATTCGATCTTTCTAGAAATCTCTGGGGCTACATCAGAGTTCCCAAGAGAGAGATTTATCACAATAACCTGAATGAGGCTCATGTTAAAATTTCTCCTGTTCACTTACTCATTCTGGACACATTATTGGATACTTTCGATTTCCCAGGCACCATTTAATGTTACAAAGCATAGCAGCAAACTTATCAGACCTAAATCTGTGCCTCTGTAACATATATGTTCTAGTAAAATGCAGACAGTTGAAAGCTGTTACTATCTTTAATAGTGATAAAAATCTGTGACAGGGATCAGGGCAAGAGAATAAAGGGGAAAGAAGATTGAAATTTTAGAAACAGGAGCACAAAAGCCAGGCGAAAACTAAGCTGTAAGATGACCTAACTTGGAAATCAGACTGTCATTTCCCCATTACCCAAATGATCACAGGGTTTGACATTCAAAGGGGAGGGAGCTACATAAGATCTCAGGACCAACAGAAAAAGAGTATTAAAGATTGTCTTCAAAACCATATACAACTAATACCTAGATAGGTGTGCACTCATAAATAAGAAAATCATAGGGAAAAACCTTTGTACAAATCACATGTAATTAATAATTATCATGTCTTGGGTCTAATGCATAGACAGCATATCACTGAACTTGCAAACAATATCACTTAATAATAATCCCAGAAGGATAATAATTTGGAACAAGAAAAACAGTGTGGTGAGAACCTCAAAATGCTGAATCCATAGAAAAATGGGGACTTGAAACACATGACAACTGAGAAAGGAAAATAACATAAAGACCCCAATGGAAACTATCATCTTTACTGCCCTGGGTACTGGTAGGTGGAAATGTTCCTTAAGGACTTGTACACATAGACTTTCACATGACTCTGGGTTTGCAATTACACTCCAGGAAGAATCCAAAAGCCCAATACTTTAAAAAAAAAAAAAAAGCATAAAGTAGTCCTGAGTTGGTAGCTTTGAGATACATGGAAGCATCAATTGTAAGTCATCTCTGAAAGAGTATAGTGTAAGTATCATTTCTATTGCTGCAATAAGAAATACCATGACTAAAAGCAACTTATTGAAGAGTCTGTTTTGGCTCATAGTTTCAGAGGGCTGGGTCTGTTATGGTGGCAGGCATGGCAATGAGTGGGAAGTGTGGTGGTAGAAGCAGGAGGCTGTGAGACCACATCTTTAACCATAAGCATGAAGCAGAGAGAGTGACTTGGAAGTATGATGAAGCTACAAACTCTCATCCTGTACTCCCAGTGATTACTTCCTCCAGCAAGGCTGACTTCCTGAACCTTCCCAAACAGTACCACTCACTGGGAACCAGGTGTTCAAATCCATGAGCCCTTGGGGCACTTTCCTCACTCAAATCACAAGGAGCAAGTCTTTCAGTCATGGCTTCCATGGTTTCCTAGGCAATGTATACATAGTAAACCTGAGAACAAGTCCCAGAATTATAAAACACATCAACAAAAAAGGCATTCTGAGTGAGAATCACAGGAATAATAAATAACAGATCAAACACTAGAAAATTGGAATTAATAATTATTAAAATAATAATGTAACTGTATAAAGAGTTAAGGGGATAAATATGAAATAAACACATACAAAAAAGATCACCCAATTTAAAGAAAAACACAAAACAGAAAGAACAAAACACTAGTAATAAGTGATAAAATCAGTATGGTCATCTTGTGGGGATACCCTACTCATAGCATGTGGGAGTGAGGAAATAAATTCTTTCCCTGTGAAGCTGGACAGAACACCTGTTCATTTCAGTAAGTGTAGAAAAGTGCTTGACAAGACCATTGCTCACTTATGATAAAAATACCTCAGTGAGACAGAGATCAGAAAAAACTTCTGGAAGAGGCAAAGTGCACCTGTGAAAATGTCTAAGCAGCATCCTAAGTAACTGTGAATGACTGGATGTTTCTTCCTAAAGATCACCTCCATGGCAGGGCTAGCCGGTGCTGTTATTTCTGTTCAACACTATATTGGACACTGTCAACACATAAAACAGTCATTCTCTGTCTCTCCTTTCATCGGTTTTGCTGTGGTTTTCATCCCTGACTGTCATTTTGGAGTGGCTGGATTCCCTCCAACACCTCGTAATACTTGCATTTTTAATGCTCTGAGAGCTGGGAGAATAGGAAGCCCAGGGACCTGGAGGGATTCATGCAAGAGCTGTCATGCCGTTAGAGGTCTAAGGTGGCAGTTTTAATGAGGAGCCCTACATCCAGTCTTCAGGCTGAGTGGGTCCTCCAAGGAAGAATCTTCAGTCTCCCATCCTAAGGGTTTAAGTTCCCTCCGAGGAATCTAGGCACACATCTCTAACACCCAACACTTCACTTTGTAGCTAGAATTATCTCCTGGTCCTGCCTGGCCCACAGTCAGGACAGATCTCTCTCACCTGCCAGTCCCACGGCCAAGTAAACACACAGAGACACTTACATTAATTAAACTGTTTGGCCTAATGGCTCAGGCTTCTTGCTGTCTGGTTCTTATATCTTAAATTACCCCATTTCTATTAATCTATACCTTGCCACGTGGTTTATGGATTACCGGTTCTTTACATCTTGCTCCTCGTGGCGACGGCTGGCAGCGTCTCCTGACTCAGCCTTCTTCCACCCAGCGTTCTCCTCTCTCCTTCTCCCACCTGAACTATCCTTCCTGCCTGGCTACTGGCCAATCAGCATTTTATTTATCAATCAATCATAGCAACCTATATTCACAGCATGCAGACATCCCATAGCATCACTTCTTCTCTTCTTCACAGGCCTTCTTCCATCAAAGCTGCCTCTGGTCCCATCAGTCCTTCTGCCACTCTTTCTAAAGAACAGCCTTTAGTTTGGGGCTGGAATAGACAAGGGTCTATAGGTGCAGCTGAGTGGAATATGGAGGGGAGTGTGCAGGAAGGCTTTAGTAGTCTTTTTTCTGAGTTTTCATAGATGTCCTGTTTGATGGTTCTCTCCACTCATAATCTTTCAGAGCACTTCCTGGAATCCCTGATGCTAAGGCATCATTTGGAGGGTGTGGAATTGATTTACGAAGTCATCCTTCTCCTGGCTAGGACTGTCTCCCCAGCTTTGGGGAGCAAGTGAACATTGCTCTACAGACATCATAGTTATCCAGAGTGTGTTGCTCTCTTCCTCATGGGTTTCTGGCTCTGTGAAGTCAGCTTAATGAGGGTATGGGGGGAATCCAGGTAAAGCAAGCCCCAAAGTAACTCAATCTGCCTCTTCCATTCAGAGGCATGATCATATTTACTACATCTTTTCACATGCCAGAAAGTCTCTGTAATTTAAATTAATTCATTGGAAACATTGGTGCTTAGAAATAGGTAAAGTCAGGATAAGCCCAGTAGTCATCTTTGCTTGACTCAGTCACCAGAATAGCCCACCCCCTACAAGAAGCCCTTTCTTCTGTTCATGAAAACCTGCTGTCCTTCCCTAGACACAGGGAAATAAAATAAAATCAAAACACTTAGTTACTCTGTGTCTTAACATTTGATTGTTCCTTTTGCTTACCTATTTTTGAAAGAGTAAGATACTGAAGAGTGACATATAAATTTAGCAATACAAAACCAACTGTACACACTTTAAACTCTCAGGATTGCTGAGTAGTTTCAGATGACTTCCTGAGACTTGTGTTTTCACTGCCTTACAAATGAATGGCTATCTTAGAACTCTCAGGAACTAGATCTTTCCACTTGGTCAAAGGTCAGCTTGATGCAGCTCATAGAGTGTGAGTGTTTTGTGAGTGAATGTCAAAGCCCTCAGGGGTGTCTGCCAGTCTAAGGGGGCCTTATTCAAGGAAACCACACAGTAGTCTCATGGCTCATGAGACATCTGGTACACAACTTCAAGGATTTCTTAGCTGGTCCCCAGGAGTGACTTTTATAAAGCCTCTTGCATGCTCATGTGGCAGGGCTGGTGAAAAAATTCACACTTAGCATCAAAGCTGCAGATTTGGTTAGTGCACTGGAAAATCTAGCTGGTCCAGGGGGGATGGGTGGGGCCCCTTGGCCCATAACACTTTCCCTTCCCTTTTGATGTGATTTGCTCTGCAATTCTTCACCTCTCTATTTTTGGCTAATGACACAGGAAAGTGGCTACTTCTCTTCTTGTAGCTGTATGATAGGAGCCAGCCAAGGTTAACAGGACTCTGAATGCTTTTAATTATAGCACTTGTAAATATTTTTTCTTGCATCTTTAGGTACTCCTGGTGCATTCATCTCTTACTCCATCTAATTTCAGAAGAGCCCCCGCCTCTCAGCCATGACCTACGCAACAGAAGCAGTAGGCACTTCATGGAGCTTGTACAAATGTGAATTCAATGGATAAAAAGAAATAACTTCAGCTTCTTGAAACAATGTATTTATTGTTCAAGAAGGGGACTAATGTGGGTGGGTCAATGGAAAAATCTGTCATCTTCTGGAACTTTCCATGTCTCTGTTCTAGGGAAACTATTTCTAGGAATGAATATGAATTTTGTCTTTAGAGTTATTTACTAATTTTATTGACTACATGCTTACATATTATTTCCTAGTGTCAAACTCTGAGATTATTCCAGGTAAGTTTCCTTTTTCCTAACAGTCTCTGAGATATTGATTACTTTAACCCACATTTTACAAATGATAAAAAACAAAGCACAGAGAATCAACTAACTTAATTGAAGTTACAGAAAGTGTAGCTGGCTGGGCTGAGGCTCAATTCCATTATTTCACTTCCCTGTCCCAACACTCATGTTCTACCTGCCCGAAAATTTGAATTGAAGCCGTATTGTCACTTAAAGGTTTACCTGGTTATGGAAAGCCAGAGAAGGAAGGGAAAGAGAAAAGAGGAGCAAAAGGAGGGTGGGGTGGGGAGAGAGAGAGAGAGAGAGAGAGAGAGAGAGAGAGAGAGAGAGAATGTAAGGGGACAGGAAGGAAAATCTTTTTTTAAATTTATTTATTAATTATTATTATTATTATATTTGTGTTTTAATTTTACACATTAGCCATGGGTTCCCCTGTCCTTCCCCCTCCTGCCCCCACCCCCACCTCTCCCCCAGCCCCTCCCCTCCATTCCCATCTCCTCCAGGGCCAAGACTCCCCTGGGGATTCATTTAAACCTGGTGGATTCAGTACCTGCAGGTCCAGTCCCCTCTTTCCAGGCTGAGCAAAGTGTCCCTGTGTAAGCCCAAGGTTCCAAACAGCCAGCTCATGCACTAAGGACAGGTCCCGGTAACACAGCCTGGATGCCTCCCAAACAGTTCAAGCTATTCAATGGTCTCACTTATCCAGAGGGCCTGATCCAGCTGGGGGCTCCACAGCCTTTGGTTCATAGTTCATGTGCTTCCATTCGTTTGGCTATTTGTCCCTGTGCTTTTTCCAATTTTGGGCTCAACAATTCACACTCTTACAGTCCCTCCTCTTTCTCGACAATTGGACACCTGGAGCTCCACCTGGGGCCTGGCTGAGGATCTCTCCGTCCACTTCCATCAGTTATTGGATGAGAGTTCCAGCTCTACTGTTAGGGTGTTTGGCCATCTGATCACCAGACTAGGTCAAATCAGGCTTTCTCTCGACCATTGCCAGCAGTCTACAGAGGATGTATCATTGTGGATTTCTGGAGACCTCTCCAGCACTCTGCCTATTCCTATTCTCATGTGGTCTTCATTTATCATGGTCTGTTATTCCTTGTTCTCCCTTTCTGTTCTTGATGCAGCTGGGATCTCCTGCTCCCCTAAGCTTTCTTTCCCTCAAACCTTGCCCTTCATTACTCCCACTGTCATCCAGGTTGTTCATGAAGATCTCATCCATTTCTCTGAGGAAGGAAAATCTTAACTGGCAATGATAAGTCTCTGTCATATATATTATACGTATTGATCAAAACTGAAGAAAAAGTTTAAGTTTCAGCATTTTTCCTAAGTATAAGATTCTGTTTTAAAGTGCAGACTGGATGACTGAATTTTAACTCTTGCAAAAATGGATTTAATTGATCTTAGCCAGATGCTATAGATGTGGTGTGTGTGTGTGTGTGTGTGTGTGTGTGTGTGTGTGTGTGTGTGTTTTCTAGGGAGATTCAGCTATTTTGTAAACACATTGTCCCTCTGCTGGCTCATAGTCTGCAGTGTGATGTAGGCTGTGCAGGAAGTAAGAGTTGGGAGGTGAAGCTGAGGTGGGGAGTCTCACAGAATGACAGCGAACACAGGCACATGCACCCACCTGAATGAATATAGGAGAGAAGCTGAGACCACTTCTATTTCCCTAAAGGTTAATGATAAAGCACTCCACATATACCCAACCAATCATTTGCTCAGCTGAATTTGCTTTCCAATGCATTTAACTTGATAAGTTAAACAGCTGTGTTTTGGGATGACACATAACAAAACACATAGCTGTTTCTGACTTTAGTAAACTAAAGCCCTACCCAGAATGACACTTTTCTATTTGTTTCTTTAGAGCCTGAGTGCATGACTTTTGCTGGTTAAAACTTTGTGTCTTGGCTTCATGAAGAGTATCTTGATGCAGTTTTATTTTATGTAAATACTCTTCCCCACAGTTTTTGTTTTGTTTTAGTTCTGATAATTCTTACCACATGGACAAAACAATCCAACACTTTATTTAGGAGAGTGGAGGCTTCATTTTGTACTTTTGTTTTGTAGAGCTCAAACTTAAGAAAGGCCACATAAATAAAAGACAAATAGAAAGCAAGGTAGATAAATAGATGATGAGTAGAGACACGGAGAGAGAGAGAGTAGATAGATAGATAGATAGATAGATAGATAGATAGATAGATAGAGACAGAGACAGGCAGAGACAGAGAAACAGAGATATTTTACATCTTCCAAACTGGCTTGAATGGCTATATAGCCAAGGCTGGCACCTGATCTTCATGCCCCTACCTCCCGAGTGCTGAAATTTCTGGTATGCACCACCTCTTCTAGCTATAAGTGAGTAACATCTTTAAAATTATTTAATATCAAAGAAAATTATGTCCCATATTTAAAGGGGGAGATGCTGTCAAGTTTGTAACCAGCAACTATATTCTTTCTCCAATACCTTTTCAGTCCACTGCTATCCCAACTGAGTTATTTCGGCTGAAAGCTTTGCTAGTGTGTTGACTCACACGTCTTTTGGGGGTTCTGCAGGGTTTGAGACAGGGTCTCTTTGTGTAGCCTTGGCTGTCCTGGAACTCTCTCTGTAGCTCAGGCTGGTCTGGAACCCATAGAGATCTGCCTTTCTCTACCTCCCAAGTGCTGGGATTAAAGATGTGTGCCACGTCCACCACCCAACTGCCCATCTCCACTATTTTTTAAGTCACCCAAAGACTAGAATGCAAGAACCATGTAGAGATGAGATGAGTTTTGCTCAGCACAATATCTCAAGACAACACACACAGGTACATGGCAGGTTCTCAGAAAAACTGGCAAAATCAATGAGCAAAGCAACTTCACAGGATGCAAGCTAAGTGAAAAATGTGTGTGTTTTTAAACAAACAAAACATAAAAGCATCAGTCTCAATGAATCAAGGAAACGTTCTCTTACAGAACTGTTAGCATGATTTATTTTTATAAACTATCTGTCTAGAATAACTCACCTATTTGAAAAATCAGCTACCCACAAATACAGAAATTTGCAAACCCTGGTAGCTATCCACAGGGCTGATTTTTAAAATAATTTTTTATTATAGAATATCTGTTGATAATGTTTCTTATTTAAGTGTTGGAGTGATGTATGTTAGTTTAAAATTTTTCTTTTTTACAAAAATCTGACTTTATGTTTTTAAATTATTCCTACAGTTGAAGTCTTTAGATGGAACTCTCTCTTATAGTCCAAGCCACAGAGATTTCTCACACATCTGAGACATCTACTACACACATATATGTTCCTTTTCCATTTTAATCTTTAACTTCTTTTCAGGCTGCGCCATTGTCTCCTTCATACCCGTTTGTCAGTTGGGCAGAAATATGTTGGGAAACACACCCAAGGTGAGTTGTATCTTTGGCCGGAACCAACTACTTTGTTCTACTGGTTCATTGGGTTAGTGGCAAAATTTCATAAAATGGCCAAGAAAGGCAGCAGCTACAGTGAATAGAGTTACTTTGAAATGGGATACCATGGGAGGTGAAGTTCATGGGCCCAAGGCCAGCAGATTCACGTTGACAGGACTCTGAAATTCTAGGGTCACCCTTTCCCTTTCCATTTTTATACAGGTCTCAATCCTCCAACCTGTTCAGAGGAATTTCACCTACTACTTTCTAGTTCTTTCTTTTCTTGTCCTCAGGCAGTGAAGACTCACCGACTAGGTTCTATTAGCTGTTTCCAGCATTTTCTCCATATTAAAAGGCTCTTCTTCCTCGTTAGTTATTATATATGCTTTAAGGATTTCGATAGTAGTAATCATCTGTCAGGCTTTGCCATTTTGAAGTAACATGCAGTTCACCTGCTCATTTCCCTTGCTCGCCATGTGTTAAAGAGTTAAGGTCAATGTTCTTTACTCAAACTACTTACTATTTCTGTAGGACCTAGACTGATGTACAAATTTCTGCATGATCATGATGAGTTTTAAAGAAGGGAGTATGGGAGCAGGCACTGTTTTGACTATGTTGATCATTTATTTGGCTTCCTCTTTGTGGGAAACAGAAAGAGCAGTTCCCACACAGCAACTCAAAGCCCTGCCTTGAATATTTATGCATCTAATGATCTCTACATGAATAAATCTTACAATAGTTGGTCTTTTTTCAAAACAAAATCTTGGTTCTACTGGGGGAAAAACTCTTTAACAGTATTGGAGATATAAAAGTTATGTGGGTTTCCTAGCTATATCTCAGGGGATATTTTTTTTATTGCTTAAGTTTAATTTTTTTTTCTTATTTATAGACCTGCCATATAAATATCAATAATAAAACCTTGTCATTCAGGTCCATTAAAATGAAGATTTTTTTTCTTTTTAAATTAGATGTTCAAACATGGCATTCACTTGGGGGGAAAGATGATAGAGTGGAGATAGAGGAGAAAAGAGAGCAGGAGAGATGAGTGAGGGTAGGTATGGTCAAAGTAGGCCATGTGAACATGAGGAAATGCCATAGAGAAACCCATTGATCTACACAGTTAACATAATCAGGTAACTATAATGCAACAGAATTTCAAAATATATTATAGCCAGTGATGGGTTAAGGCATATCTGCAGTTATGGTCTGAATGAACTAAATGCCTTTGCCTTCTGATGTCACTGCAGGTCACAAGTTAAACACATAATTAAAAACATTTGATCCTGGCAATTTTCTCCATAATGTTCTGCTGCTATGAAATCTAAGCAGTGATTACATACTTGAAAAGGAGAGCTGGATTACTTTTGTTTTCAAAGTTATATCTTACAAGTTAGTCTCTCTCCATTTATGCTGCACAAAGTTTGAATTTTCAACATTTTCCTATTCCTAATACAGCTAAAATGGGACAAAATAGATTCAATAGTAGCATGCCCCCCTCTGTGTGTGTGTGTGTGTGTGTGTGTGCGTGTGTGAGTGTGAGTGTGAGTGTGTGTGTGTGTAGGAAGGGAGATGACAGAGACAGAGACAGAGACAGAGACAGAGACTTTTCAGCTTCACTTATTTTTGCTCTTCACTTTTTTCCCCCAACATGACTTTTTTCACATTAAATTTTTTATTTCCATTGCCATATGATTAATTAATAATATCCACTCCCTTGTGAATTCAGCAACCATATAAAATCCTAATAACTTATATCAAGAATACCTCCTAACATCCATAGCAAATTGGTCCTCTGTTAATTACTTAATCTGTACCTAACAAAAATAGTGTCCATACAGTTATTTGATGAGAGATATGAAACAGTTTTAAAAGAGGTAGCAGTTGAGAGTCTAATAAGCATCATTGTAGGAAAATTCTTCCTTCACAGTGGATAGGTAGATGATCATGTTCTTACAGAATTTGGAAAATTGTTTCTTCTCCTGTTGATTCCAAATGGTTTCCATGAAGTTTGAGATAGTTTGTGTATTACACCTGAGGATGCTGAATTGTTGCTTTACACTAAATACTAACAGCAGCTGGCTCCTTTCACCTCCTTGTAGCAATTGTTCTTTCTGCTCCTGGTGTCTCAGGCAAGGGTTGGATTGTCTTGATCACATATTAACTTCCCATAAATGTGATAGAGGAGAAAGAGAGGAGAGAAAGAAGGAACTGTGCATAGAGTATGTTCCCCCAAAACCTAGACTCCTCAAGCTCTGCTCTGCTGGTGAGACACAATTGAATATTTTGCTGTTTAAAGTCATCTTGGAGTAGCCTGGTTTCTAGATAGACCCCCATCCGGGCAAGCATTGTTTTATACAAAGTAAAAGTGAGTATCTGGCTGATGCTTTACTTAAGGTTTCTAAAAACATTATCACCAAAAACAGCTTGGGAGAAGAAAGGTGTTATTTGACTTAGACTTCCACATCACAGCCCATCACCAAAGCAAGTCAAGGCAGGAACTCATAGCAGGAAGCTACAGACAGGAACTGAAGCTGAGGCCATGGAGAAGTGCTGTTTCCTGCCTAGCTCTCCCTGGCTTGCTTATCCAACCTAGGACCACCTGCCCAGGGATGGTGCCACCCAAACTGGGCTAAGCACTGCCCCTATATCAATTACTAATAAACAAAAAATGCCCCACAGGCTCGCCCTATTTTCTCATCTTTAGTTCCCTATTCTCAGATACATTTAGGTTTGTGTCAAGTTGATAAAAACAACCAGCATAGCCTGTTACAGTTGTGATGTTGAATCAGATTATTTGAAGAGTTCTTTTCTGTAATTATCAAAGGAAAGGAAATGGTTGTTTTTGAGAACCAAACTGTATTTATATGAAGCCAATGATCTAGTTTGGATCTGAAAGAGTAAAAAATTTCAAAAAATTAAACTGAGACTAGAGATTAGATTTAGTTATAAAATAAAATCTTGCAACATAAGAAATGGGGACACATAGTTTTCTCCTTCATCCCCATGTTGACTAGAGTGCTTCAAAGTCTCAACACTCATCCCCCAAATATTCCCTAAATCTGTCATTTTCCATATGAAGATAAACGCTTAATTCCAGTTTTTCCTCTTCAGAGGAAACTTTATTCATTGTTTGTTATTCTTGGTAATGGCCATAATGACTTCAATTTAGTTATTGGATATTAAAATTTAGTTTTATATTTCTGGTCTTGACATTCTTCTTTTATTGCAATATGGATTATAGTATATTATTTCAGTATAGTATAGACTTCAGTAAAATTTCCAAAACCACTTGTGGAAGTTTGGAATCAAGTGAGTTACTCTGAATCTGCCTGTCATTCTGAGTGTGTAGTTAAATTTGCATTCAACTTTGAATTAACGTCATTATCCCATTTGAAACGCATGCCTTTCTTTAATGGATGGCCACAGAAATATAAAAGTATCAAAATATTTAAGTGTCAGGTCTAGCACAAAGGGTGGTGTATAAGGAGTTATAGGTTCCGATGCTTACACTATGTCTTTTTCCTCTCTGCTCTTCACTACACATCTCCTCCAAGCTGCTAAACCACTGCCAATGGTGTACTGGAGAGACTCAAGAGTATCTGTCCTTTAATGGGAGGATGTTGAGGAGACAGACATTGCTGATTGTGTCGGACAACCCATTTTCCTGTCTATTTATTTTTGCAACTGCAGTCTGGAACAATTCACTTTTCCACAATATTCATGTCCTTTATTTGCAAGATAAGAGTATGGGGGCAAAAGTTTCTGTGGTTCTTTGCAAAGCTGACAATTCTGTATGTAACCCAGTCCTTTCCCCGTCCCTCACCTGTCCTCCTGTAGTTGCTGACAGCTCGAGTTGTCTGGTCCCCTCAGAAGTGAGCTCTGACAAACCAAAGATACGGGCATTTCCCCAGTGTTAGGGGTTATTCTGATAAAAGCACAGTTCCAAGGCTTGCCTTCAGACAGCTGTTTAGACATGGCTTCATGCTAACACAGCTGAGGGCTTGGCGGTAATCAGTTCTGCCCTAACATATTGCTGAGGTCACCACTGTCCTGTTGGAAGCCCCACCTCTCTGCCCAGACCCCGCCCCTCAGGAAGTCCCTCCAAACTCAGCTTATCCCCCTCCAGAGATGCTCAAGACCACTCCCACAGGGTATTTAAACTGCACCCCAGAAAACAGTTTTTCAGTGGTCTCTCTTCCTGGTCTCCTCTGGGAGGGGATGGGGGTGTTAGAAAATCATCTGGAATGCTTTATCCATTAAACTGGGGCACTTCCTTTCTCTTCCGTTTTTTGTTTTGTTTTTGTTTTCGATACAGGGTTTCTCTGTGTTGTTTTGGTGCCTGTCCTGGGTCTTGCGCTATAGACCAGGATGGCCTTGAACTCACGGAGATCCGCCTGGCTCTGCCTCCCAAGTGCTGGGATTAAAGGCGTGTGCCACCACTGCCCTGTCTAATTTGGTCTAATTTGGATTGCTGGGATGGAGGAGAGAGGTTTATAGGGTTGCAGAAGCTTTTCAACCATGCTTTCTTGTAAAGGGAAATTCTAACAGACAGTGTTAGTAAAAGAAGTTTTACTACACCACCCCTGCAGCCTTTTAAAATTCAAGCAGTTGACTTTTAAAGCATGGTTCAGAGGTAACACTAAAGTGTGTTTTGCTTGTAGCGGTTTGCTTTCTATGACTTCCAGCAGGCAGAGCCTGGAAGTGATTTTCACTGTAAACTGGCACCCATTTCAAAGTCCCCTCTAGGCCCAGCTGTAGAAGACAATGTACTTGATCCTCATCCATTTCCCTGCACATCTCTTCTGTCAGTCACAGCATCCTTGACTGAAACAAGAAGGCCATCAACCCATGCAGCTCCCTGCTCATAAGGAAACTATCAGCCCTGCTGAATGCTCCAAAGCGAGAACCTGTAGCCTTAAGTTTTATTATTATTTTTGTTGGAGATGGGTTGAGAGCTACAGAAAGTATGTAGTCAGAGAGACATTACATTTCTCTTACAGTCTTTTCTGCCACTGACTCACAGTATGAATTTGACTAGTCACCTACCCACAAGCACATCTTAGTTATACAGAGTGAAGCGAGGAAATACTTCAAATTTCCGATTCTGGAGTTGAGGAACTGCTGACACATAAATATTTTTCTTTGTGCTCCCTGGAAGACAGGAAATTTATAAATATTTAGTAGTATTGTTGCACCTTAGATACAGGAGACAGGAAAATTATGATCCTCCCAAGAAGTGAACTATTTCAGACCCTGCTAGTGCATACCAAGAGACTTTACATTGGCTTGCCCCCACCTGTCTGTCTGCAGGCTCTACCACCCTAAACCAGTGTAGCTGATTAATGCAGCAGTATAAATAAATATTAGCAACAGAGGTTGGTAGGGGGGAGCGAGGAAGCTCAGCTTGGGTACAGTCACGCGGGCTGATGTCAAGCTGTGCATCATCACAAGAGGGGAGTCAACATAAACATTAAATCCTGAGTTCCTCAAGGAAAAGGGTGAGAAAGTGATTCATTTTAAGAATGAATAGTCTGGCTGAATGTAGGATCTCATATGATTTCTAGCTCTTTCTTTCTTTTTCTTTTCTTTCTTTCTTTCTTTCTTTCTTTCTTTCTTTCTTTTTCTTTTATCCTTCCTTCCTTTCTTTATTTCTCCTTTTTCTTCTCCCTCTTTCTGTCTCTCTGTTTCTCTGTCTGTCTGTCTCTGCATGTGTTCCAAGGAACATGGGAAGAAAATAAGTCCATCCAAAGTTTCCAGTCACTGTTTATTTCAAGCGGAGTCTTCACAGAATTAATTCACTTGTTTCTTGGCACATTCTTGCTCCATGGGCTGTTCCTGGGATGTTTCAATGTAACCAGGTCCTGGAGACAAGGTCCAGGAATGCCCACAGGGTTATGTTTGGATGATAGAGCTTTCAGGTGATTTATTTTTCAAGTTTACTTTCTTACTTATGCTTTTCAGAGTTTCCTGACTATTTTCTTTCTAAAACAATACATTTCATTTTTACAAAACCAATAGCTTAAAGATGACTTTGAACCCTCTTTCACCTTTGAGTTCATTCTCTTCCCTGTCATAAACCAGGTTTTAATGGGCTTAAGCCTTCCTCCTTCCACCCTCAACTTTTTTTTTCTATTTGCTAAAGATCAAGTCGAGTTATCCACACTAAGCATTTGCTGAGCCACACCACCGCCTCCTGATTTCCTTATAAATTGAAGGCCGCCATTAGTACGGTAATGGATTTCCAAACGAGCTGAAAAGAGGCTTTTGGTCCAGGGAACTCGGGCCCTCACAAAGGGAACATGACATAATTTTCTATTTTGTCTTAAATTACTAGGTTAATCAGGCCAAAGTGGGGTATGTCTCCTGAGTAGGAGTTGTTCTGATAGCTTTCTGTGTGTTCAGCTCAAGATGAATACATTCGTTTTGACATTTCTCGTAGCACCAGTCATGACAGACAAAAGGCAATAATCTCTTTTTTGTAAAAAATTCATGTTGTCAAACCGATCTTTTGGTGAAATATGTAGAAGCCCATCCCATCACTGCATTCCAATCAGCATGGTTAGTATGAGCTGTTGTGTTGAATGACATCTATTACAAACCCAGTGTTGTTTAAGGAGATATTTAATACATATAACTTTTACTAGCTTTCTTCTTGTCTGTGGATTATTTGTAAAATTGTTTCATGTATTTTACAACAGTTTATGTAGTTTTGTTTTCATCATTTATTTGATAACATTAGCAGTTAACATTATCATTAAAGTCTATTTTCTTCTTGGAAACAGTAACTTCACACTGAGTGATCTTCATGAAGCCAACTCATACTTTTCTCTGTGGTGTATTCGTGTGTGGTCTCATAGTTTGCCTTAATACCCATGCACAGTATAACATTGGATCACAACTGAGGCTCACAGTTGCACTCGCTAACCCAAATAGTTACCAGGACTCTTTGAGGGTAACCTAGAGATGCTTAGATCTGGTCTTCCTACAGATGCCCATTAAGCATATCTTTCGTGCCTGTCTGTGTGCAAGATAATGGGGCAGTTAAGGGGCCACCAGCCCAAAAGAAATTACTAGAGGAAAGCAAGCACTAGACCGTCCATGCACTCACATGTCCTGGATGCTATAGGAAATCTGGGCAGATTATCCTTGGATCTTGCACTGTCACTGAGGAACTAACACCACCTGACTGAGAAGCGTGCAAAGAGGGTCAGGAAATACTTGCAAGGACAGAGGAGAAAAAGGACAAACTTAGCACAGCAAGCATCGGAAAAGGTGATGGGACATGAGCCAACATGGCTGTCCTCTGGGAGTGGTAGAAAGCATTGTATATATCCAAAGGCCAATGAGTCAATGAGGCAAGTGATAAGATGAAGCTAGAGCGGTAAATCTCAATCAAATCCTAGAAGGCATGACATCACTGCATCATGAGAAGATAGGAAATGTCCTGGTAGATGTGAATTTAGGATTTACATAGGGATCCCCAGGAGTCAGGTAAAACTGGTGTGTTGGTTCCTAGGTGCGGCAGTTTAAATGTAATTGGCCCCTATAAGCTCATAGGGAGTAGCACTATTAGGAGGTGTGGTCTTGTTAGAGGAAGTGTGTCACTGTGGAGGTGAGCTTCAAGGTCTCATATATGCTCAAGCCACACCCAGTGTCTCAGACCACTTCCTGTTGCCAGCACATCAAAGATGTAGAACTCTCAGCTCCTTTTCCAGCACCATGTCTGCCTGCACACCACCATGCTCCCCATCATGAGAATACTGGACTAAACCTCTGAAACTGTAAGCCACCCAATTAAATGTTTTCCTTTATAAAAGTTGCCATGGTCACGGTGTCTCTTCACAGCAATGAAAACCCAACTAAGACATCAGGGTAATGGAAGAGTCACAAAAGAGGATGCTCATCATGACATCCCTGACATTAGAGGCAGAGACTACTCAACAGAGTGAGTCCTCCTCTGGTGGCACCTGCCTCTGGTGGCACTGTAGTCCACTCCTCTTGCGTCCAGTGTCTGCTCTCTTGCTCTTTCTCTCCACATTCCTCTTTCTTCATGATGGAATCCAGCAGCATCAGCCAATGCTCTGGTAGAAACTCCGTACTAAGGCTGTGAGCCTTATGTTGTTGCCCTCAGGATTTCCCCGGAGGGCTCTGTGGTAGCACAGGCACCCATCTAGTGGCTGTGAGTTCCATTCCCTGTTCTCCACCTCTTTCAAGGCCCTGCTAGCTCTAACTTGACCTAAGATCGTCACAACACTTTTTTCTCTGCTGTCCTGTTGCCAGTGGCTCGCCCTGGGGATTTTAGTCCCCCCCCCCTTTTTTTTTTCTGGAAACAAATCATTTCTCTAGACAACTGCAAAAATCCCTCAAGAGGCAGTTCCATCTCAAAGTTACTTTTAAAAAAGACCACACACACACACACACACACACACACACACACACACACACACCAATTGACACTATTACAGTCATTAATACATTAGTACAAAAAATTCAATTGACATCATTGTGGCCATTTCTAGAAATGACAAACAAAGGAAAAACTAGAACAATAAGCATTTATTTTCATATGGAAAGTGGCAGAGTCAGGGCATATTTGAGAAATGACTGCTATGGTTTTAAAGTACTCTAGTCAACACAGGTATAAAGAAGTAAAATATATGTATGGTTATTTCCCATGCTGCAAGATTTTATTTCATCTCTAGATTGGAGCTCCAGTTTTAATATTTTGAAATTTTCCACAACTTAAGCTCCAAACTGGATAATTAGCTCCAAACTAGAAAATTAGCTTCATATAAATATAATTTGGTTTTCAAAAGGAAATGTGCTTGATTCCTTCTAACAGTTTAGAGATGTACAGGGTTCACACAGACAGACAGACAGACAGACAGACAGACAGACACACACACACACACACACACACACACACCTTTTATGTCAACTTGACACAAGCTAAAGTCATCTGAACAGAGGGAACCCCAATTTAGAAAATGCCTCCAGCTGGCGGTGGTGACACACATCTTTAATCCCAGCACTCTGGAGGCAGAGCTAGGCAGATCTCTGTGAGTTCAAGGCCAACCTGGTATACAGAACAAGATCCAGGACAGGCACCAAAACAATATAGAGAAACCCTGTCTCGAAAAAAGGAAGTGCCTCCATAAGATCGGATTGTAGGCTGGCCTCTAAGGCATTTCTTTAATTAGTGGTTGATGAGAAGGCCCAGCCCATTGTGGGTGATTCCATCCCTGGACTGCTGGTCCTGGGTTTTTTAAGAAAGTAGGCTGAGCAAGCTATGTGGAGCAAGGCAGTAGGCAACACCCCTCCATGGCCTCTGCGTCAGCTCCTGCCTCTAGGTTCCTTCCCTGTATGAGTGCCTGTCCTGACTTCCTTGAATGATGGACTAGAATGTGGAAGTGTAAGCCAAATAAACCCTTTTCTCCCCAACTTGTTTTTGGTCCTGGTGTTTCATGCACATACACCCCAGGCTGACATTTAACACACATGGAGAGAATAAGAAGCACAATTGGCTTGAGCATCTCCAAACCCAGAGCAGTGATGCTTACCCTTACCCTTCCTTGTATTTGCTAAGTGAAGCTACAATTTGCTTTTGAAACATGGTAATGTGTACATAAATGAGGAATCTAATTTATCCCCAATATGAGTACCGAGCATCTGGGATACAGCAGTGTTGTGTTCAAAGACAAACAAACTAAACAAGGTTTTTGATGAACAGGCCCATGGTCAGGACTTAAACCATCAGGGTAAAGGGTCTCAAAGGGAAGTTGACCTTGACCTATTCCTCTGATGCGTTGGCAGAAACCACCCCTTCACAACCAAACCAAACCAAATCAGATCCTGAGGGAAAGCTTCTAAACCAGAACGCCACGCACCCCGTCCCCCCCCCCCCCCCCAGCCAGGAAGAAAGACTGAAGAACTGGAGATAGAGGTGGGGGTGAGCTGTGCCTTCCTTGGAGAGCAGACATATAGATAGATGCCCTTGTTGAGCAACCACAGCCAGGGATGCAGACTGTGCAGTTACCGTGGTGTGTGTGTGTGTGTGTGTGTGTGTGTGTGCTTTCACTTTCTTTCCACTGAACCCGACTCTCTCAGCATCTCTCTTCTCCTCCGGTCCTGAGCAGGATGCTTTCCTTCTATCCCATCACTTTCTTTCCCTCATGTGTGAACTGTCCCTCCGAGTCTGCGCTTCAAGTCTTTCCTCTCTCCTTTCCCTCTGCCGGGACGGGTCCCCTTATCTCCGCTTTTCCCAGGAAGCTCCTGGCACTCCACTCCTCTCAGCCCAGACTTCAGAGATGGGTGGCAGCAGGTGGATGCCTGAAGAGAGGTTAGGAAGTCTACTGGTAGGACCCGGCTGCAGCGGGGCGGGGACAGAGGGCGAGCAAAGCCAGCCCCGGGGCGGTCCCAAACTGGGCTCCTGCAGCGGTGCGGGTCTTCGCCCCCAAGTGGCTGCAGCCCAGGTGCGGCGGGACAGGAGGATGTGCGGCTGGAAGCTGCTGGTACTGTGGGCGCTGCTCCCCGCGACGGCTGCGGGGAGCTCGGGTCGCTGGTACCCGCACAGCACGGTCCTCGACCCAGAGGGCAGGTACTGGCTGCGCTGGGGCCGGCAAGGCGGACGGCTGGCCTTCCGCCTGGAGGTGCGCACCACCGGCTACGTGGGCTTCGGCTTCTCGCCCACGGGGACCATGGCCTCGGCAGACATCGTGGTGGGCGGCGTGGCCCATGGACGGCCGTACCTCCAGGTAAGCTTGGGTCCCTTCGAGGACCCCCCTGAGCAGAGATCGTCCTGGCTCACGCCGGGAGCATGGTGCAGGAGCGGATGGGCAGCGGAGTCCACTCAAGCGCGAGGTTGACACTGGCTTGGCTTGGCGAGTCTCTCTCCACTTTCCTGCCACCTTTTGCCCAGGGGCCCACTCGCTGCCGCCCTGGGGTCCCTGCCTAAGCCACTTGCAGTTCCATCCCGGAAAGTTTTCCTCCCCGGAGGACGCTCTCGCATCTTAGTGCCCCACTTAACAGATCGCCGCCGCGCACCCGCCACGCGTTCCCTTCCACTCCTCAGAAAAAGAGGACCACAGCTTTGGAGACCTAACTGGACAGACAAGTTGGGAGGAAGGGCGGGGTGCACTTGGCGATCTTGCTGTTTAGGGTTGGGAATCGCAGGAAGTTTCTAGTGGTTGGTTTGGGACATCGTGGACAAGATGAATGAAGGGTCCCGAAGAGCTGCTTAAGGAAGTTTTGTTGTTGACAATTGTTGAGGAAGCCAGGTTTAAGCCACCGTCACAGCCCAGAGTCTCGGCGCAGAATCCTCTATTAAGGGATATTTTTCCACGTTCATAGGCAACAAAGTTCATTTGATTCGCTCGCTGCCCATTTGCTCTTCGGGGTGCAGGGGAGGGGTAGATGCTACCTGATAAGGGTATCTTTATGTATGAGGAAAATGTGAAATGACAGGTTCAGATCCTTTGCTACCGAACAACTTTTGGGTTATAGTGGATATATACACTTCGTTAGTGGCCAACTTCCATCCAAGAATACTGTCCTTTGATAAACATCATGAAAACTTGTTGTTCTGAAATTGTCTTCCCCTGGGCAGCATGAAAATGTCCTACGTGGATCTCAACGTGTATGACTCAGAAATTTCTCCCGACTTCTAAGCTGGGTTTTCACCGCATTCTGACTCAGGTGCCCTGACATTTTAGCTTCAGTTCGGACCCTGACTTCGGCTAGAAATAATATGACAGCAATTCAGATTTTCAAGCCACCCCATGACGTTTTTATCCCCAATTCATGGCTTCCTCTCCGTATAAATACTACGCACTCTGACAGAATAAAGCTTGATGAGGTTCACAGTACGGACTTCCCCACGTGGGAATTTTCTGTTGCTGCATCATCTCAGATCTGAAACTTGATAGCTAAGGATTTGATCCCACGCACAGGCCTCACTAATCAACTGGCTTAGTCTCCCATGCATGATCTGAGGTAGACATTACCTATTTTCATGTCTCTCGCAGCTAAGGTTTTTTAAAAAGCTGTTTTTGTAGAGTAAGCATCACACCCCTGCACACGATGTAGAAGTGGGCTTGAGGCATCTTGCTTTGTAATAGCATTAGGGTACACTTTAAAAGTCAACCCGACACTATTTGTGCCAAAAGAGCAGCATTTCTCGAAAGCCCACACAATTAGATATCAAATGAAAGTCAGAAGCAAGAATCCTGACCCAACTTGTCATAATGGGCCCATCACAAGCATCTTGCTAAACCACAGAATATTTCCATCTTGTGGGTGGCTATCCTAAGATTGCATAAGAATTAAGGGTTCCTCAGATCGATTTTGAAATTTTGAAATTTTCCTAAAGCAATGGGTACATACTACTGTGAGATGAATTAAAAATACACACTGTATATGTAATGAACAAGAAATAGCATTGTTCTACTCTCTGTTGGTCCAGAAATGTGTTCTTTGTTTTCATATATAAGGGCTACTCAGTTTCTTTTATGGAGGATACCCTTTATCACTCCATTTCCTTAGAGACTCTACTGATTTTTAGGACATATTTTACTTTATTCGTCAGTTAACTGGCAAGAGAGACTATTCAAAATGTTTCTTAAAAAGTAAAAAAATATATATATATTAATTAAAAAGAAATATTTTGTTTAGAGCCAGTAATGCTGGATGGGAGATTTCATTTTCTAATACTTGAAATGGACTCTTCTCCCTAGATATTATTTGAGATTTCTCATACACTGGTGTGATAAGAGTATCTTAAGTAACTATATTGAAAGCAAAACGAGCTTCTTCAATGAAGCGTATATGATTTTATTAGTAGACTTTGGATGTTATGCCATTCTGTTTCCAGCGAGAAGAGGCTTTGCATGGGACAAAGACATAGAAAGCATTAGTTCCTGGGGGCGTTAGTGTGTGTAGAGCAGACACCACTCGTTGGACAATGGTATCAGGCTGTGTGAGTTAACCTAAGTTGACATCCCAGCCATTTCACTTTATGGCTTTCCCCTTACCTTTCAGCCTTTTCAATGTCATTTGCAATGTACACTTTCGACTTGTTAATGTTTCGATTTTTCCTTTAAACAAATTATCTCTAAACACGTCTTTGCAGATGGGTGTTGACTCTGGTATGACTAAGAGTAATTCCTAAGCAACCAGGCAGAGAATTTTTGGCTCAGTGGATGCCACAAACCCAAATGTCTGGAGAAGTCAAGAAGGCAGCAGTCTAAGCATGGGCATGCTTGGGGAGAACAGGCAGAATGCAGCAACAATTGGGGTATAGCAGAAAGCCAGAGTTACCTTCTCAGGGGGTTACAAATACAGTATTGCCAGATTGCTTGTTTGTTTTGTTTAAGAGAGAAGACAGAAATTCTGTGTGTGTGTGTGTGTGTGTGTGTGTGTGTGTGTGTGTGTACTTTTGACCCATCCACACTGCTTCCCACTCAAGTCTGTACACAGCACTGTGGACAAAGTGTGCATACATGTACAGTTTCAACTGGGGTCTATCTTACAGAGGGTATAATCTTGGACCAAGAAGGAAAAGAAAAACTAAGTTGAATAAATTATCAATACAAATTATGAAAATCCATGGGAGACAAAAAGGCAAGCCTGATTTCTGTTCAGAGGGCTTATTATGGGACAGGAAATGATTTCAGCATCTGGGGGCCTTGGCCATTATTTGGACTATTTATTCTTAAGTTAAACAACAACAACAACAACTCCCAAACAGTAGTTTGACACAATCACCAGTATTTTGCTCAAAAGTATGTAATTTAAGAGGGAATTAGTGGGAACAGCTGCTATTCTCCACTTTGTGTCAATTCTAAGGTATGCGGTTAGAAGTATCTGAAGGCTTACTCACCTTTATGTCCGTCTGGGACGATGGCTGGGGCCTCACTCAGTCAGTTCTGTGGTGTGACTGTGGCCTCTCCACATGGCTGCTTAGCTTCCTCACAGCATAGTGGCTGGTTTCAGATTGGACATCCTCAGAGGCCCACATAGAAACTGTATATGGATAGCCTTTTATGACTTTGCTTTTGAGTCATTGGTGCACTTTTGCTGTTTCCACAGGCTCATGGAGTCAGGAAAGAGCATAGACCTCACTTTATCTTGATAATGGAATATATTAGTGTGGCCATTGTTGTAAAATCGACTCTACCATGTCTATCCCCACTTGCCATGCCTCCCATCGAACACCATCACTTTAAACCCTTAAGTGTGCATACCTCCTCAATTTTGACATTACTTCCATCAGGAGACAATGTTCACTTATTGACCATTCCCTCTCTTTCTCATTGTGTCCACCCCATCCCCACTTCCAGTCACCAGGAGTTGGTGAACTACTGGTAATTTTCTCATTGCCCTGTTTAACCACTCGATTTCCTCTCTGTGTACCTACTCCCCAGTATAAGATTTCTGAACCTCAGCAATCCTGTGTTTGTTTGTTTCTATGGTTACCAATCATTTATTTAGCATAGACCTGTAGATGACAGGGTAACATTTGCTGGCTAGCTTACAACCGTTTAAAGATAAATAAATAAAGATCAACCTTTGGATTCCCGTGAGTCAGCCAAACAACAGGCTTCATAACTCTTAAAACTACATCCGAGGCTCAGGGCGGTGGCTCAGCGAGGTGGCACACATCTGTCATTCCAGCACCAGAGAGGTGGAGGCAGGAGGATCCCAAGGCTGAAACCAGCTCGGGATACATGATAACACGCTGTATCAAAACAAACCAACCAAAGAATGAACAGCACCTACACCAAGAGACCTGTTAGTTATGGAAATTGACTTTGCCCGTTTTGTGGTTTTTTGACCCTCTGGAGAGGAGTCTTCATTTATGTTTCACCAACTACAATCAAAATGGGGAGGAGAGGAGGGAGGATTGCTGGGAAGGGAAGCCTGCCTCTGGGAAATCTTCAGGATAAACTGTAGGAGGGATGAGCTGGGTAGTTTACACTCATGGAAATGTCCCCTGCGGGGTGCGGAGCAGGTCATTTTTCTATCCCGTCTTTCACAGCAGGACCCAGGCTGGGGTGGGGGGTGGGGGGTGGGAGACACATTCTGTCTCAGAGCCACAGGATCTTGTCTCATTGAATCAGCCCAACTCTCATTTCTCTGATGGGTTTCTGTCCTTCCCTTGTGCTTTGCCTCTTTGACACGACAACCCGACCCGAGTCAGAACCATTTAGCAACTGTGAGTGCCCATTGGAAGCTAGGAACCCCGCTGATGAATGCCCAGTTTGTGTGAGTGAGAGAAGAGAGCATCATTGTCGGATGTCCTCTTGATTAGCACAAAAATGGATTCACCCTTCCGAAGGGGATAGACATCACCAGTGAATGGAGCCCGACACATATGTCATCCTTGGTGGTAGCCTCGCTTGTTAGCCCCTTCAGAAACTGGAGGCTTTCTGTGCAAAGCAGTGTCTTGAGCATCTGGGTAATTGCTGCCAGGGCCCCTTGCTGAGGAAGTGCCTGTGAGTGATCTAAAAATCACAGAAAACAGTAAGCATTCTTTGTGGTTAACGACGTGCTTCTTTTTAAGCTCACACCAGCCAACTGCAACAAAGCAACATTGGCAAAGCACACTGGAAGCGCCCAAGCCTTACACAGCTCAGCCGTAGCAACATTAAGAGATATTTATAAATCTCGGGAGGATGCCCTCCCTCCACCAATTACCAGATGAGGAAGGGACCTTTCTGAGCTTCTTGCTCTGGGCCTGAGGAACAGGGACACATGCCCCACTGTTCAAACCCAAGATGATGGTCCTCAGCTGGAAGCTGTGTACTTCTCCTGGCAAGAACAGAAGGTTTCCTAATTAGCCTGGGGAAACAAGCCGACCTCACAGCCAAGGAAATAACAGATTGACAGAGTTCAAGGCTTTGGGCTACCACAGGCAGATTTGGGGAATCTTGGATGGAGAGGCCAGAGTCCACTTCAAAGAAAATGAATGGTGGCTGACTGATGCACAGTTTGTAAAAGAGTGCTGTTAAAGTTTCTCACAAAAGAGATGAATTCATTATACACTACTTTGTTTATGGAAATGTTTGATCCACAAATAATAATAATAGTAGTAGTAGTAGTAGTAGTAATAATAATAATAAAAACTATGCACACAGATGTCTCACAATGCTTTCCTGTAATATAAAATTAATCACCAGTAAAGAATTTTCAAATTGAAAGAACCTTAAAGTAGGAAAAAATGATTTCTTTAGGAAGATCCTTCCAAATTCCTATCGTGTGTGTGTGTGTGTGTGTGTGTGTGTGTGTGTGTGTGTGTGTGTATTTAACTGCCTTGTTCCATGCCCGGGAGAACAAAATCACAGAGCATGTAACATGACTAAAGAAAGTAACACAGAAAGCATAATTTCTTTCGAATCTAGAATTTTCTGTTTGTTTTGTTTTTTGAAACAGGGTTTCTCTGTGTAGCCCCGGCCATCATGTAATTCACTCTGTAGATCAGGCTGGCCTTGCACTCAGAGATCCACTTGCCTCTGCCTCTCAAGTCCTGTGTGCCACACACTCAGCTTCAAATTTGTATCCCTTTTTTAGCTTGTTAAATTCTAGAGTATAACAATCTGTTTGAAGTACAGCATCCAGCAAGCATACAAGCAAAGACAATACAAGTTGCAGAAGTTGTTGCAGGGAGCCTGGCTCAATGAACATGCTGCTGTCAAGCCTGATGACCTGAAGTCAATGTCTGGAGCCCACATGGTGCAAAGAGATAAGTCCCAAAAGTTGTACTCTGGCCTACACATGTCATGTGTGCGTACACACCTCTTCCCTTCCCACTAAAAATATAGCAAAAGTATAACTTTATTGACTGTGGTCCTGGGATCATCAATTGGAGTGCAATATAAATAAATAATTTATTAAGAAGGTATTGTTTGCTTGTGTGTTCACACAGTATGCCCAAAAGTTATGGCATCTCACTGCATTTGCAGGTTTAAATGTTAGTGGCTTGTGTGTTTAATCATTGCCTCTTGTGAGTTCAGAGTATGATAATTTCCTTTTAAACTTCCTGCCCCACATCCTTCTCTCTCCATTTTGTAGGTGAGGAAAGTAGGGCCTTAAGTAATTGTCAAGTGACTTTTTGGAGGTCATATGGATTCAGAGCCTATAGTCATTTCCTCTGAATCCTGGTTTGCTGTCATTTATTCTTCCATAAAAAGTCTCCATAAAAACACATTCCAGTTTCTTTTTCTAAATAGTGAAAATATATGTGCTGTGAAGTATGTCTCTTACTATATTTATTCCATTTTAAATGTCACAGACGTGCATTTCGATGATAGGATTTTGTATGCCCCTCGTTGTGATAAGTCTTTTAGATTGCTATCCATATAACTCTCAAATGGCTCATGTGAGGCAAATATATATGAACCCTGGGTTCTTGCTTACACATCTTGGAAATCATCTGTGGTTTCCATACAGCCAAAGACGGTGGGCTGCTCATTCTTCCATTCAGGCAATATTGATTGACAGTTCTAGATGCTGGAGGGGGGGGGTGCACATCATAGAACCATATGGCATCAGGGGTCTTATGAGTTTATGTTTTGGTAGAGTGGTTTCCAGAAACAAATAATTATGAAAAATTATCAGAAAGTGAGAAATATTGGGCAGAGAATTCAGGGGGAGGGTGCAAAAAGATGTGGCTGTGTGTCCAACTCCCCCCATAATGCCAAAAGACCCAAACAGGAGGAAAACAAGCACCCTGAGTTTTAAGGATTGTCTTTGGCTGTTGACTGTAGTGTTCTCAATTCAAAGTATCACATAGTGGGAAGAAGGTGGTCTTGCATGTGAATAAAGAACTCAGAGGACCTTGAATGTAGGAAACCATCTACCTGGAAAAAAATGTAATGAATTTGCTCTTCATGGCGGGGGGCGGGGGGGGGGACTGAGAGTAGAGGAGGGAGGGGAAACTGCAGTCAGGATATAAAATAAATAAATTTGTTAAAGTATGTTAAAATTAAAAACAAAACAAACAAAGATAAACATGCTGTAGAAGCTATTTGCAACACACACACACACACACACACACACACACACACACACACAAAGGTATCTGAACTGCTTGGTCTCTCTTTCTATCTCTGCTCTGAGGTCTGTGTTAAATACTGAAGCAGTTAAATGTGCACACACACACACACACACACACACACACACACACACACACACACACACACACACGGGTGGGGGGTGTGGGGTTGGGGGGGAGGGAGAGAGAGAGAATGTTGGGGAAGCTTATTCAGGATCTTCCAAGCTCTAGAGATGGTATTTCTGTAAGAGCTTCTCTCTTAGCCCTGGGTGTGAAGGTTTATGTTTAATATTTGTTCTAGCTGATAACATGAAATTAGAGAGTTAACAACCCTTGAGAAGTTACATCAATGTGTTTGAGGAAGATTTTCACCTTATTATATGAAATTTTAATAAGAAAACGTAGGAATCTCAGTATCTTAGAAGAATTCTGAATTTCTGCTTTTATAAGTCTTTCTCTGAGCAAGGAGGAGTGTATGGGAGGGTATGGATGGAGGAAAGGGGAGGAAGAAGTGCTGTAGAATATTATTTTAAGATGTGTTACATTTGCTTATGCTGTGGAACACTTGTTTAATGATACAAAGATGTGTTGCATTCTTTTATGTTGCATTTTTTTTAACTCTGTGAAGCTGTGTTACTTTGCCTGTCTAAAACACTTGATGGTCTAATAAAGAGCTGAATGACCAATAGCAAGGCAGGAGAAAGGATAGGCAGGGCTGGTAGGCAGAGAGAATAAACAAAAGAAGAAATCTGGGAGGAAAGACAGAAAGAGCAAGAGATCAAGAAGCATGAAAAGAAGAGGCCAGCCACACACAGCCAGCCATGGAGTAAGAGTGAATGTAAGATATACATAAGTAAGAAAAGGAAAAAACCCAGAGGCAAAAGGTAGACGGGATAATTTAAGAAAAGGTGGCAAGAAACAAGCCAAGCTAAGGCCAGATATGTATAATTAAGAATAAGCCTTTGTATGTGATTTATTTGGGAGCTGGGTGGTGGGCTCCCAAAAAGACCAAATAGTGAAAAAAACTAACAGTAGAGAAGTGATATAATTACATTATAACAGAAATAACTAAAAGTCTCTCTGAAAATGTCATGCACTGAAACCCAATTAACACAAGTATTTTAGAATTTCTATTGCTGAGAAGAGACACCATGACCATGGCAACCCTTACAAAGGAAAACATTTAAGTGAAGTGTCTCTCTTACAGTTTCAGAGGTTGAGTCCATTATCATCATGACAAGGAGCATGGCAGCGTGCCAGCAGATGTGGTGCTAGAGTAGTGGCTGAGAGTGCTACATCTTGCAGGCAACAGGAAATCAGCTGAAACACTGGGTGGTATCCTGAGCATAGGAAACTTAAAGCCCGCTCTTACAGGACACATTTTCTCCAACAAAGCCATAACTCCTGATACTGCGACTTTTATAGGGGCCAATTACTTTCAAACTATCACAACAAGGGAACTGGTGGCCCATGCCATCCTACAGATGCTGGGTGCAATGGTGGTTCATAACAGAGAGGGATTCATTTATGGCAGATTACAGAGCTGTGATAAAGCTGGCAGATAATTGAGAACCAGAAAGGCTATCACCTAGTTCCGCATCAAAAATGAAGTGCTTTGATTTTCTTTTAAAATGTCCTCCAGTGACTGGGGACATCGTCAATTGGTCAAGTACTTGCTGCTCAGAACGAGGACTTGAGTTTGTTCCTTGGAACCCATGTGAAAAAGTCAGGCATGGTGTCAAGCTTGTAATTCCTGCTCTGGGGGAGTGGAAACAGAGAGATTCCTGAGGCTTGCTGGTCAGTCAACCTCACCTAGTCTATGAGCACTAGGCCGCAATGTGAAATCACATCTCAGAAAGTAAAGTGGGCACTCTGGAAGAATAACCCTTGAGGCTTTCCTCTGGCCTCCAAACACATGTGCACACACTTGCAAAGGCACTCTCACCACAGTATCCAAGGCCTAGGTACCCTTCTCTACTCACCCCTAACTGATAAAGATAACATATGGATACAGTGAAGCCATGTTTCAGATTCCTGAAGTAATTCCAGTATGAAGGCAAGTCTGCTAACTGTTGATTTTCTGTGGTCAAGCTCCATAATAGAAATCAACTTGCAGTCATTTGGAAGATTCCAGGCAGAAAAGTTCATATAAAGCCATTTCACAGTGACCATTTGATGGCTTGGCCCTTTAACACTATGTTTTAAAATGGAAACATAAGGCTGTTGTTCTTAGCATGGGAACACTGATGAGATGCATCTAATGGCCCTGTCTATAGTTCTAAGCATTCCCTCAAATTCACAGGCTGCTGCAAGAGCAATGATTTTTACCCTTTGAACAGAAGCATATTTGAAAACATGCTCAGCAAGGAGTCTTTCTTTCCTTCCCACAGACGTCTTTCTAACTACACACTTTTTGCTGGCCTGTACCAGTTGCTGTATTTCTAAGCAACAGCAATATCTACCCACACACAGTGTGAAATGCATGGTATGTGTTGCCACAGGCTACCTCATTTCTTTCATTATTAATTGGTGGTCTCAGATCTATCATTTCACCAAGAGAAGGGTTCTGGCTAGAAACTTTTGATTAATGCTTTCTTTTGTATTTGGAAATATTCTCTCCTGTTTCTCATTACATAAAGAGATACTATTCCCTTCCCTCCTCCATTCTGCAAAATTGCTAATAAGCCATGAAAATGCCCTCAAGCTATCGTTGCGAAAGGAGAAGAAGAGGTACAGGAGTGGTGGATAATTAGTATCTTATTAGGGCATGGATGGAACATTGTAGATTGATGACTGTGTCCTCGCTGCCAAACCTCCCTGAGGTACCAAGGAACAATTCCATGCTCTTGGCAGGACCTCAAGAAAGATGGCAGCTAAGAGCAGGGAGTCTTCTAGACTGACTGAGAGCCTCACCAATGCTTGTTGCTTATTTCTTGTGTGGCCTTGGCAAACTCTTACCCCTCTCTAAGTGGCAGTTTCCTTCCATGCAGAAGGTAGATCATGTTCTTTAGCTCCTGGGTTTTGTGAGGATTAAGCAACATAGGCATTAAAGCTCTGAGCAGAGCATGTTACACGCAGAGCTCTATAAATGAGATACATGACTGTAATGAAGTTGTGAACTGTGGAAACAGAAGACCACATGGAGGCAACTATCCCAGGTTTTCAGCTTGGGGAAAAAAGCATTCACTAAATACACAGATGGGGGGCTTGGGTAGTAAATCATGAGAACGTCTTAGGACAAACTTCAAGCAGTTGGGTGGTGATTGTTCGAACTCTTAATGACTAGAGGCCAGCTTATTTCCATAAACATAATTTATAGGCAGCAACTATATTTTCCTTTGTATTTGATCTGTTGTTCTTATAGTTTAGGGTCTTAAACAAATAGTATATCTGAATGATATAGTACAGCATTTTGCAGGGTTTCTCATTATATTGTAGAAGATGGATTAAAATATCAAATTCATTATAATCATAAATATTTAATATCCATACCAAAACAGGATATCAAAGTGGCCATCTTAGGTTTCAGATGAGGGCTTAAAAACAGTGGTACACTAAAATAATGCAAGGAAAGCAAAGGCTAAACATTTGTTGAAAATACAAATCAAGATCAACAATTTAGTTGAATAAAGCTAACTGTATGACGTACAGCTTTGTAGAATTGTACTAAATTGGGTTCATGTGATAAAGAGTTAATTCAGTAGGTCACATTTCAGTTCACTATAATGTGGCTGGTAAACACTGAGAGGTTGTATTAGTTGGTGATCTGAGCTGTTCATATCAAAGGATGAGATATTGACACTGTACTGTGTCCCAGGTGGACCACACCAAAAGGTCCTTTCTAGGAATAGCATTTTCCAAGGACATGTGGATAAATGGGAGCATTCTAAAGGTAACTGAAACTTCTGTAAATTTGGATGCCCAAGGACAGACAAATAGTTGGCAGTGTTTTCATTGGAGAAAGAATGATTCAAGGACATGATCATTATCATGTCGTGGACAGACTTTCTCCAGAAATGTGGGTAAAACATCACCTGTTATGTTCCAGAAAAATAAAGATCCAATTGGCACACCTTTGAAGTAGAAGAATGCTCTAGATTAGCATCAGTGTGTTTCTGTTGATGAGAGGCAATAAACAGGAGAGGGTGGCCTCGTGAGACTGTAAGATCATGAACTTGATACTGCAAGCGTTCAGTACTGGGTGGCCATATACTTCTGAAGACCTGCAGAGACAGAAGGATTGATTAGGCAATGAAGTGCTTCCTCACAAGCATGAGGACCAGAGTTTGGATCTCCAGAACCAAGGAAAAGAACTGGGGAGGTGGACACTGGAGGGGTGTTGTGGCAAGCCAATTGAGTCTCATTGGAGAGTTTTAGAGGTGGATGGTACCCGAGGAAGGATATCCAAGCACTCCCAGACATGTACACACATGTGATAGGAATGCATTTGAGAGAAAGCCTGCTAAGTGCCAGCCAGGATTAGGTTTCCCTAAGAAATAGCTTCCAGCTACAGCCTCATGCTGAAGAGAACTTCACTCCACACACATGCTTTCCGATAATCCAAGAGATGAATAGAGGAGTATTTAACTTCATGTTACTTTTTAAATGACAGGTTTCCTTATTTCTGTGGATAGTTATGTATGAGGCAGGTACAGTGTCATGACAGTAGGTCATCTCTAGCAATTTCATAAACTTCAGTATGTTTAAATATGTATAATGGTGTGTTCATCTTTAAATCTGGAGAACATACAAATAAGAACATTTATCTTTCAAAGCAGTATTTGGATGGCTTCAAGAGCAAAGTCAAACACGAATTTGTTAAGATTCTGAGGTCTGCTTGCTCCCCTCCCCCCTGAATTTCTTTGACCTTTCTTTAAATTTCTTATAAATATTTTTATTTTATAATTACTTTAATTTTACATATCAGCCACAGATTCCCCTGTCCTCCCTCCTCCCACGCCCAGCCTTACCTCCCCAATCCACCCCCCCATTCCCACCTCCTCCAAGGCAAGGTCTCCCCTGACCTTTCTTGAAGCACTTTCTGGCCCCTGGCCAGCCCACCATGATATTGAGATAGGCTACTCAAACTCAGTGTGATTTATTCCCACCCTGTCTCCTTGCCAGCCTTCTCTGTCTTAGTAAATGGCAGCCTTTTTGCTAGCTCCAGTTAAAAATTAGGAGCAATCTTTCTTGTCTTTCCTCTACCCCTGATCTAAACCCTATCTTCAGGTCCTACTGTCCTTCCTATGAGAATTTCAAATCCGCTCAGTTCTCATCAGCTGAATCCAGTGGGATTACTGAGAGATTTCTGGATCTCCTGGCCACCATTCTCGTCTTATCATTCTCCACACAGAATCCACAGTAATCTGCAAATGCTTTATACATAGGTGCACACACACACACACACACACACACACACACACACACACACTTGCATGAGAGGAAGCAAGGAGGGAAAAGGGAGATTAGGGGTGGAGGCAGGAAAGGAGGGAAGAAGCCTTGAAAGAAAGAATAAGCCTGTTTCTCTAAAGATTTTTTTTTTTTTAAATCACTGGATAAAATAGATGTGGGCTCTTAAGTGAAATCATCTAAAATCATTTTTTTTTTACACAAATTAGAAGATGACCTAGATGAAGGTAAAATGAGATTTTTTTTCCTCCCAAAGCACATCATTGCGAATGAAGAGTGAAACAATTAACTTTATTGTATATTTCCCATAATTGTATAGATTATTTCTATGAAAGCTGAAATGATTGGCCGTTATTGACCTTGGGGTGTGTGTGTGTGTGTGTGTGTGTGTGTGTGTGTGTGTGTGTGTGTCAGTGTGAAGTACCGACAGGACAGCACACTCCTCAAGAGCCCTTTAACGAAGCAGAAGAGTTGATATTTTGGACTTCAGATAAACATTTAACAACTCTGATGAGACGCAGAGAGAAGTCTGTCTGACACTGTTTCCTAAGCACATTGAAATTCCAGTTTGCTTTCTTAGTGAAGAGATTCCTACAAAGGTTATTGGAATGGAAAGATTTTTGTTTATAGAACCTGCCGGTACAGCTTTGGACAGCCTCCCGATTGCTTAGGATCAAGGGTGCTTCTTTGATACAGCAATGCTTATTATACCGTCAATGTGATAGTTAATGCCATGAACAGAAATGTGCGATGGAATGGACGCCTGAAAAGCAGAAACAGGAGGGAAGCTTCAGGCACCTGTTGAAGAAGATGATGACAGATGGAGTCTTTTTTTTTTTCTCAAGATCTCTGTGCAGCTGTGCTTACATCCAGTTTCCCCAAGCTGATGCAAAGTCTATTCATATCTTTTATTACACCCACCAGAGTTTTTGCTTCATCCTGTTTCACACAGCATCCATCACAGCTCTATTCTGTAGCAGAGATTTCATTTCAGAAAGGAGGAAAAAGACGAACAATGAGCGAGAAGCAACTGAACATCTGTGTGATCATGTTTCTGAACAAGAGACCTTAGTGATCCTGTCAGTTAGCAAGGCTAGCTTTCAGAGTACATTATCTTACTTTGGAAATGACAGCCAGTCCCTCATGTCAACTCCCTGCCAACTGCTGTTGGGGGTACCTTACTTTATTATTGTCCCACAGAATTTTGAAACCACAATTATACATTTCATTTTTTTTAAGTGTAATGCATTCATTCCAGGGAGAAATATTCTGTTAGAACATGCTTCAAGAGGTAAACTTTCCATGATACAGTCAAACAGTATCATCATTGTTGAGGTTTATTAACTCACTTTTGAGGGTTCTGGGTGATATTTTATTGGGAAAATATAGACAAGGTCAGTATATAATCAGTAAAATAGTCCACAGTCATAACAATGACAGTCTGTACAGAAGCCAAGCTGGGGGGCTGTGTTAGAATCAATGAAGACCCACCCAACGCAACCAAATGGGTGAGTATCAGCAATTCATGTTTGTTCCGTAGAACATTAGGACTAACTGAGCACAGCCAAGCTTGGCTTCTGTACACCAGCTCTTCTGTTGGCATTATTAATGACATCTGCATGTTTTTATTCCTAAATTCTTGAAGTTTCTGTGAAGTTATGGTTTCTTCTATCCTCTCTGCCTCCCTTGTGTTATGAGATCCACTTTTAATGGATTAAAAATAAAGGGTGTGTGTGTGTGTGTGTGTGTGTGTGTGTGTGTGTGTGTGTGTATGTAGTATGGATGTGTATGTGTATGAGTTGGTGTACAGGTGAGAAGGTGACATCAGGTGTCTTTTCTTGATTGTTTTTTAATTGTTATTCAGAGTCTCTCTCTCTCTGAATTGATTCAGCTCATTGATTCTGCTAGGCTGGCTGGCCAATGAACTTCAGGGATCTGCTTATCTCTGCCCACCCCATCCTGCCATGGTAGTAGAGTTAAAGGTACATGCTTTTTACAGGAATACTAGGGATCTGAACTCTGGTCCTCACGTTTGTGCAGCAGGCGCTTATTAATTGAACCACTTGCTTCTAATTAATCTTAATTGGAACTTTTACGTATCACTATTTTATGTTATATTTACAATAAATTCACTTAGTGCATAGGTGATAAGTTTTATAATGGCTTCAGTATTCTACCATGACAATGCCTGTGCACTGTGAGCCACATTCCTATTCTTTTTTTTTTTTTTTTTTTTGGTTTTTCGAGACAGGGTTTCTCTGTGTAGCTTTGCGCCTTTCCTGGTACTCACTCTGTAGACTAGGCTGGCTTCAAACTCACAGAGATCCGCCTGACTCCACCACCGGGCAACACATTCCTATTCTTATTTAAAGTCCCAGACTATTATGCACTGCAGGAAGAGGGCTGAGACATGACGTTCTTCTTGCCTGTGCAAATGCAGATGTGTATGGTTCCATTTGCTATGTAGAACAGGGAGTGGTCAGGGCATCCTTTGGCTTAATTATCTAGGTAGAAATAAGATACAGTGGAAATGAACTGGGAAATTTAATATTGTAATTATTATACAGTATCATTTTGTTAATTTCAATGTCTAGGACACTTTATTAATATTTGAATTCTCAATCGGTTAATGTTTTAGTGTTCTGGTTTCATTTTCTTCTCTCTAGAGGATAGTGAAACAATACTACCCCTTTGATTAGCCCACTGAACAACAATTTGTTCTTTTCTCAAACTGTCAGGAAACAAATTTATTAAACCTTTTTTTTTTTTAAAGCTTAACCAGTCTAACTCTCAGTACTGATCTTTGCTCTCCGTTACTTTTTCCTTTGTTTTTCCCATTAGGAAATTTGAAGGATGTGAAATTTGAGACAAGTTTTTGCCCTCTTTCCCCCCTCCCCCTTCCTCTCCCTTAATTAATTGCACTTGAAGATTATCTAGTGTGCCATTTTTGCCAACACCATCAAGGCTGTGCTTGGTGGTTGTCCACACACTTCCTTGTGTCCCACAAGTTCAGTTTTTCCTCTACAGCGAAGAGACAAACCAGACTCACCTTTTTCTTATTTCCTATTTAAAATGTCCTCGTTGTGTTAAGTAGCTGCCTTGTAATTTCTCTCGATTTTTCTCCCTAAATCATGAGCTCAGTCTCCCAAGATACTTTTCATATAAGGGCTGAGGGGTCATGACAGTGTTTCAGAGTGTCCCAGAAAGCTGGGCTCTATAGTCAATCATGTGAATCCAAATCCATTCCAGCATCTTCCACACCAGACCTTCACAATGTAATTGAGAGCATGTATTAATCGATTGGATCACCTTTGCGTGGTTCCATTGACAATATAATTGACTATTTTAAATGTAGAAATATGTAATTGGATTAAGAGGATTAGATGTCCATTTCTTGGCGGTTGCCTCCAGGCTCAAGACAATTTTGCAACTTGTGGAAATTGATCACTTGTTACAGGAATGTAAGCAGAGGAATGAAGATTCTGAGTGGCAGTGGTCACTTCCTGCAGCAATGGTCAATGAAAACTGCAGAGAGGAAAAGAAAAACACATGAAGGAAAGAGATAGCATCAGTGGGTGGAGTTAGTGAAGGGAGTATCTCAGCTCTATTCAGAGAGATGAGAAAGAAGAATGTAAACAAGGCAAAAAAGATGAGGAAAGGTTAAATATTTAAAGGAAATGATACACAGGGAGCATATAGTAATATTAAACATAGCAACTATGGAAGTCCAGGTTAGGCTGAGTTTCAGGGAACAATGACCCTGGAATGTAGATTTTAGTATATTGTAGCACATGTGTCAAATAAAATACAATATAAAGCAAAATGACATATTGGGAGAAATACAATGACATTTCAAAGAAAACCCTAACAGAGCTGTGGAATCGATGGAGTCTAAAACGAGTTGTTGACATGAAATAGAACAAGGTGGATAATTTTTTTAAATTCTACTTGAGAGGAGCTGAAGTGTCTGTATGGAGAGGAGTCTTAGGGGAAAACTTAAAGAAGAGGCGAGCTTTGAATTCAGGTAGCTGGAGGAGTGTCCAGTCATTAAAGACAATCTGGAAACCATATACAAGGGGTCCAGAGTGGGAGTACAAGTTGGGATTCGTTGCATTTGAGATGACAGCAAGACTTGTCAGTGAAATGGGCTTTGGTGATACTAACTAAAGATGACACTCTGAAGCCATTAGTTAGGACACAGGAGGACGCAACAGGGCCAGAGAACAACAGGTGTAGACTAGACCTCTAACAGTGGGGCTGTCAATATCCTTATGGGGCTGTGTGTGTGTGTGTGTGTGTGTGTGTGTGTGTGTGTGTGTCTGTTTTTTTTTTTTTTTTTTTTTGCCTTGCTTCCAAAACTCATTCCCAACCATGGGCTGGAGGAGAATTCAGTACCTCATCACTAACTATAAAGGTATCTGTGAACCTTTCATGGGTTCTCTTTCTATAGTTGAAAGTTGTAAGTACTACCCTTCTACCACATGATCATTGAAGTTGGGCGGTGAATAATCTATTCTAGTGACTTGAAGGCATTTACTAAATCTGGCTTTTCATGGTTAGACATTTTATAGGAAGATTGGATGGCTGCTTTTCTATTGTTGACTCAAGGCTCTATATTCATGATATATTATTTTTCAACCGCTGCCATTTATTTTCTAATTATTTCTGTCTTTGTTTTTTAAGAAAATATGTACCTACCACTATGAGAGATACTAATTTGGAATTCTTTATAATGCCTCACATCAGTATCAGCATAATGCTAGAGATTTAAAAGTGTGACTTGGAAAGTGTTCTTTTATTTTCTAGAGAAGTTCAGGAGGGATTGATATTAACTTTCCTTAAAATATTTGATAAAATTTTAAGTGAAACCATCATGGCCTAGAATTTTCTTTGTAGGGAGGCATTTCACTTATGAGACCACTTTGACTTTCTGTGTTCTTCTGAATGACTTTTGTTGACTTTTGTCTAAATAATTCCATATTTTTTCACTAAGAAGTGCATGATGTCATAAACTTTGAATGTTTGCACAATATGATGTGACCTTTGACCTTTCCCCTAAATTTCATTTACATTCATTTTTTAAATCTCGTCTGTTCTATGTGTTTCTTTAGACTTAGTGTATTTTACAATTTAGCACAGTTGGTATTTTCTAGGATAGAAAGAAGATAGGAAAAGAGCCCTCAAGTATCATGCCTGAAATTCTCACTAAATGACAGAAAATATATAGGGTTGGGGTGGAGAAATGTTGACATCTTGTAAAGATACCATTGGTTGGGAGGCCTGAAGACATGTAGATCTTCAGTCATTGATGATCTCAACTAAATATATAAACACTAACACCCTTTGGATAGCTAAGGTACAAAGCCTAAATAAGCCTAAAAAATGAGTAAGCAAGGGGAAAAATCACCATGGTGGTGAAATTATTTTACATATCAATTTAATTTTAATAACATTCAGCCATATTTTAGTTCAGTAATGTTGAGATTATCAACTTCTTTTAGACAATGTTATTTAGATCGTGAACTCCCTAAAGATTCCTCCTGTCTCATCCTGAATGCTGGGCCCACAGATGAAAGCCACAATGCCAACTCCAGACTTTTCTAAACATTAATGGTTGCATAGACCTTTAATTCCAACTGCTTGGGAGCTGAGGCAGGAGGATTACAAATTCAAATTCCATCCTGGGCTATAGGAAAAATTCAAAGTCAGCCTTGGCATCTTAGTAAAACTCTGTTGCAAAATAAATAAATAAATAATGTTAAAAAAAAAAAAAAAAAAAAAAAAAAAAAGGCCCAGGGACATAATTCCATAGTAGAGTGCTTGCCTAACATGTGGTACCACAAAATTCATTATATGTCCATGAACACATAAATAGTCCTTATTGACTTATTTATGACAGAAGAGTGAAGGGATCCAGAGTAGTAGCTAAGTGAAGCTTCTCCCAATTTCTTGTAGCTAAGTTCTCTGAAAAGCCAGAGAAAAGTAGCTGGTAGGAATTAGTTTCGGTGAGCAGGAGTAAGATGAATGGAAATTTGGCAAGCAAGTGAGATATTTTATGCAGCTATGGGTTTGGGAAACATTTGCAAGATCAGGATAATCATTCTGTGCTTTGAACCGATTATATTTTATACTGTATTCATTTTGTATGAAATGAATTGTATGGCTGATGTAATGAAATAGGAGCTGAGTGTGAAGGCACAGTTGGTCCCTATTCCTTCTTCCCATAGGTGGTGGGACCTCACTGGAGGATTCAAATCTATATGATGATAGAAACCAGTAGACATATAGGTGTCATCACAGGATATGTTATTTAAATTGCTTTCACTTTTATAACTTAGTTCTCAGAATAAATGGTCAGCCCTCGTGTTTAGCACATACTGGTAATATTTTATGTAAAAGTTAATGCAGTGAGTTTCTACAGGCAGGGAAAAGAAAAAAGACGCACATCCCAGCAGCAGTCACCACAGTGAAGAAGGATACAGACTGTGGGCTCGGGCTACAGCATCTGAATGTTGCTGTTCCCATTTCCAACTGCATTATCTGGCATCCATTGCTTCAGCATTGTTTGCAAATGGAAAAATGGTTCCATCTCATCGATTTGACATATAGTGAAGGAGTGAGTACATGTACCACACTGCACCAGTGCCTAGGGCATAATATACATATAGGTTGCAATTGTTATTACCAGGGTAGAGATAGGTTAGTTAGGCTCTGTGTGCTGTCAGTAATCTGAGGCTTTCTTGTACTGAAAATATCTAGACCTTGGATGTTGAATTCGTACATATTTGATAATTGTGTTAAAGTATACTAAGAATAAAACTGCCAAATGTCACTCAAGTGTTGCTCTCGTACATGGTTAAAGACTTTTCTTGTGTGTTCTGAGGCCAGCACAGCAACCAATGCTTTAAGTATAATTTAACATTGGTTATAATAATTATAATTATGTTCTGGTATGTACATTCTAACACAGTATAATTTTTTTCAAAAATAAAGTACATTAGATATTGAAAAACAAACTGTGTATAAAATTTGATATTTTTGTGACAAAAAATGAACACCTTCAATTTCATCCTTTTCAGTGTAGTAAGCAAAATACTATTTAGAAATCAACAACAGAAATACATGCTACCCCCATTTTGCTAGTGTCCAAATAGAAGATCTCAAAATGTGATCTCTAATATCCTACAAAGCCATTTACCAGACAGCTGAGGGTCAGGATCTAGGCACCTGGTTTCAAGCCCAAGCTCACCACACTGCTCTTGCCCACCTCCCAGAAATGATCTACAAAACCAGAATTTTCTCAGTCGGTCAGTATTGTATAATTTAGTGATTTCATTTCTTTGCTTATTTTCTCACTGCATTTCATTGTAATAAGCATGTGCTGTTAAAGCTTCTATTGGAATTACCTGTGACTCTCCTCGGTGTTCTGACTTCATGAGTGAAGGGATGCTGTAAGCAATAGATGTCTGTCTGGCTCTTGTGGGGACAAGCCATCGCATGGTGTTGGTCTCCCCCTTTTCATTTGTACACCAGAAGAAATCCACTCAGTAACCTCAAATAGTCATTCATGAATGACTGTCAGTGAACAGTGTAAAGCTTTACTGCTTTTCCCCAAAAGGACCAATTGTGTAAACGTTGACCAGTTTCCTAGATAACCAACTCTTGACTTGTAATAATCCAGTCCATTGGAACATCCCAAGATTCATAAATTGGTTTATATAAAAGGGTTTTACTGTGAACAAACCAAAAATGGACTTCGGAACTTCCCCTACGTTCTCTTATGTTATTTTCTTTCTGCTTTTTAGAATATCCTGATCTTTGTTTTTCCCTTTTGTGACAGGACTATTTCACAAATGCAAATAGAGGATTGGAAAAAGACGCCCAGCAAGACTACCACCTAGACTATGCCATGGAAAACAGCACACACACGGTAATTGAGTTTACCAGAGACCTGCACACGTGTGATGCCAACGACAAGAGAATCACGGTAAGAAGGATGAGCGTGAGCATGAACACTCTCATGGGTAACGTGTGTTTACACATATGAAGCAGCTGATAGAGTCAAAGGAGGAGACACTGAAAATGATCGGTACTGGCAAAGACACACAATCCTTGGGAATTTTTAAAAATTCTTCTTTGCAAACTCCCACAGTTTTAAAACCATAAATTTCATTGAAGGTATTTTTATGCAAATATAACATTTGGAAGCTCTCTTTTAAGTCAGTAGATTTAAAAAAAACAAAAGTACATCTTAGCCTTTTCCTTATAAAATTTGAAAATAAATAATAAACGTCTAAAGAAATGTATTACACAAAAGACAGTCATAATGCTGAATATGAAGGCGTAATTCATCTGATTTGTAAATGATTTGGCTTTGTAAATTTCTGAAATCCAGATGAATAGTCAGTTGATTATAATCACCTATTGGCAAGTTATACGAGGTTTCTTATTTTCAGATTTCACACAAAATTATCTTCATGAATATGCAAATTAAACATTTAGAGGAAATACACTCCTGTGGCGCTTCCATGTTTGCTTTTTACCATTTCATTTTTGTATAGACCAATAAAATTGTCCTTTTTATTCAACCCACTAAAGCTTCCAAAAAGAGAATGTAAAAGCTCTGAAGTCATTCTGATTACCCTTCAGCCTAAGGCGTGAAGGAGGAAGAACACACAGAAACAGACCAGCATCACTTTTCATGTAGCACACAGTACAATGATAATTCAGTTGGAATACTGCTGTCATCATCAGCCATGCAAAGAACAGAGCAAAGAGAACATTTAATACAAGTAGCTCTTCTAAATTATTTACAATCCGAGTTCTTATTCCATGGAGCTGGAAAAACACCCTTATCTGTAGAAGGATTCAGTCATTTTTTTCTATACTCCTGCAAACTTCTTCCATCCCACAGCCCCTCAGGCAGTCTTCCTCTGTGGCTCAGTCAAAGCCAGTTTCGCTCACTTCCCCCTTGGAAATTCCTTGTATTCCTATACTGAGTACAGCTTTGAGTTATAAAATAAACAAGCCCAGACATAGAACTGCCTTCTTCTGTAAGCCCATAACTGAGTTAGTGCCTAGAGCAAAATCTGTTGTGGGGGTGGGGGTGGGGGAAACAGCCGTAGAGTAATTTAATGTTTTTTAAAACAGTATTTTTTATTTTTAAAATATTTTTAAGTTAGCCTACAAAGTAGTGGACTTCATTATAGCATTTTCATACAAATAGGCCATTATATTTTGTCTTATTTGCTCCCTTCCACGATAGCCCTCTTCTGCGCCTCCAGATCTTTCTGGCTGGTGCCTTTCTTTCTCATGATAGTTTTTTTTCCCCACTTTCTTGTCTGTCTTTCTCTCTTCTTGGAGATCTCTTCTAGCTCTCTCATGATGCCCATTCTAGTTTCAGGACCTACAAACACACACACAGTCATAAATTCACCCATACATATGATTTAAACTCTAGGTTCATTTAAAAAAGAAGACATACAGATGCTTTCTGAGTCTGGCTTATTTTGTTTATCATGGTGATTTTCATTTGGATCCATTTTCCTTAAAATATCACAATTTCCTCTTATAAATAGCTATGCACTGTTCCATTGTCTGGATATACTACATTTCCATTATCTGTCCAGCAGTTGATAGACATCTAAGGTGATTTCATCTTCTAACTATTTTGTATAGTAGGCTGTAAATGAGCATGGATATACAAGTATCTTGGTAGTAGGATATGGAGTCCTTTGAGATATGTCCGGAAGTGGAGTAGCTGGATTATATGCTTGTATTTTTTCACTTTTTGCAGAAATGCCACATTAATTTCTATAGTAGTTGCACATGATTACACTCCCAGCAGCAGTGAATTAAGGGTGAATTTTCCTACACAATCACCTGAATTTGTTGTTATTTGTTTTCTTGGCAATGGCTATTCTGACTGAGGAGAAATGGAATCTCACGACTAAAAGGAGGAGAAGAGAAGGGTGAGGAAGGGAATATGGAGAAAGACAACAGGCATTAAGAGCCATTTAAAGGACAATATGGAAACCTACTACTGTAGAAGCTTCTGAAAATATATACATGTATAAAAGAAGTGGAAATGGAGGTACCAAACAGTGGGGGATAAAAGCTCAAGTGGACATCTTATGCCACCAAGTGAAACCTTCATTACCAGGACTGGATCTCATTTAGTTGATTTGTTAGCCAAAGGGTTGCCAAGCGAACCCCGAAGATCTTGAAGCTTAATTTGAAATTCTGTAATGGCAAAGGATTTAAAACACTTATTTATATTTATTGGTCACTTGTATTTATTTTGAGAATAGATCATTCTGTCCAATAGCCCATTTGTTGACTAGATGATTTGGAATTTTGGTAACTAATTTTTGTAATTCCTTATGTACCACAGATAATATTCTCCTTTCTGTTGAGCTGGTGGGAAAGACATATTCCATGGTGTAGTCAGGCTGTCTCTTTACCCTGGCGATTGTTTCTTTTGATATGCAGATACTGTCCGTCATCCCATTTCTCAAATCTTGGGATTATTTCAGTTCTATTTAAAAAACAGTCCTCACCTATGTCTACTTCTTGAAGTGTTTCCCTTGTGTTTTCCCTTAGCAGTTTCAAAGTTTTAGGTCTTACATTAAAGTCTATTTGATCCATTTTGGGTCAATTTTTGTTCAGGGTAAAATATTAGCTTTCTTTTTCTTCATGTGGAAATCCAGTTTCCCCAGAACTGTTTATTGAAGACACTGTCTCTTCTTCAAGGTGTGCTTTGAGGACATTGTTGAAAAGTAGCTGTCAGTAGCTTCCTGGATTTATTTATAGGCCCTCTATCATATTCTATTGACCTACCTATCTGCTTCATATTAATTCTGCCAACTGTGAGTATGGATTATCTTTCCATCTTCTAGTGACTATCTTCATTTTCTTTCTTCAGTGTCTTAAAGTTTTGATTGTAGAACTCTTCCATGTCCTTGTTTAGTGTTATTCTTGGGCATTTTATTGGTTTGAAGCCATGCAAATGATATTTTCCCCAATTTCACACAGAACAAGTTGATTGATCTATAAAAAAGCTATTGATTTATGTAAATGAATTTTATATCCTGCTATTTTACCCCATGTGTTTATCAGGTGTAAGAATTTCCTGGTGGAATCTTTAGGGTCTTTAAGAGGTAGAATCATGTCAATAGCAAATTGCAGTAAGTTGATTTTTTTTCTCTCTTATTTGTATAACTATTTCCTCCTCCTTTTTTAGTACTCTAAGAGTTCAATCACTACAGTGAATAAAAGTTGAGAAGCACCCTTATCTCATTCTAAACTTTAGAGAACATGTTCTTAGATTTTCACTATATTCTGAATTTAGTTACAGTTTTGTCATTTATGGTCTTTATTCCTGGTTTCTTCAGGGATTTTTATCACAAAGGGATACTGAACTTTTTAGAAAGCCTATGCTGAATTTGTTGACATCATTAGGTGATTTCTTTTCTTAAGTCCACATGCTGTATTATATTTACTGACTTGTGTATGTTGAGCCAACCTCAAAACCCTGGAATGAGATAAAGTTAGTCATGGAGTATGATCTTTTTATTATGCTCTTGAGTTTGGTTTGCTAGTATTTTAATGAGAAGTTTTGCCTGCATATTCATATTGAAATTGAATTGTTAGAATTTGGCAAGGAATTCATCTAGTCATACACTTTTCTTTGTTGTGAGACTTTGTATTACTGTTCAGTCTTGTTGATTGTTACACATCTGTTTAAGTTGATTATAGCCTCTTAGTTTAATTCGGGTAGGTTATATGGTTGTGACATAGTCATGGGTAGGCATGAGCAAACATCTACTCACCCTGATAAAAAACTAGCAACAAGTCAAAGTAAAGATAGTATCAAAGTCAAACTTGGGATTACTAACAGGAGGATGGGTGAGAGGTTGTTCAGGCAGCTGCGTTCCCAAAAGCTCACCTCAGCATGGGTCACAGTATGACCCATGAAAGCTGGAAACCTGGGGCACACTCTACAACTTGCAGGCAGCTGGACAGGTTGGACTCTATCTTCTAAGCAGCTCAACTGCTCTCTGCTTCTTTCAATTACATAGGCAGATGGGAACTGAGCCTATTCTAGACAGCTCAGCTTGTCTGAATCTTTTAAATAGCTCAGCTGGTCAGAAAGTATTCTCAGAGCCTCCCTTTGTCTGAGTGTGTCTCTCAGAAGTCCTTAGTGCTTATATACACTTGGGGAAGGAGGAGCTTGGAGTATCTGGTCAATTTCAGGGACTTCCTGAAGCTGTTGAATTGTTTACTTTTTGAGTTGAAGAAGGTTACTTCCAGGACAGAATGTATCACCTCACTTTATAACATCCTGTAGATTAGTGAGTGTCCCTCAAAGATGGAAGATTTTATTCTAGAGGAAATTTCTACACAACACATGTATATCTAGGAATTTACCATTTCTTCTAATTTTCCATTTTATTCGAATATCAGTTTTCAAGGGGTTCTCTACTGAGTTTCTGTATTATATCTTGATAACATTCCCCCTCATAATCTCCAATTTTGTTAAATTGAATATTCTTGCTTTGTATTTTGATTAGTTTGGCTAGAATTAGATCATTTTAGGGTTCTTTAGGAGAGATTAGAATCAACTCTTTGGATACTTTATATATCTTTATTCTCAGTTCTTCATTCTTATACACTGCTTTAAGTTAACTTATTTAAACATAACTCAACGGCAAGGAAAGTGCCATTATGTGACATAATGTACCTATGTCTGATTAACAGGACAGCACAGTGAGAGTTATCTGGGCATACCACCACGAAGATCCCGGAGAATCTGGTCCCAAGTACCATGACTCAAATCGAGGCACAAGGAGTCTGCGGTTGCTGAACCCTGAGAAAGCCAGTGTGCTGTCTGCAGCCTCACCATACTTTGATCTGGTAAATCAAGACGTAAGTTTCTTCTTTCCTCTTCTCTTTTTTCAACAAAGAGATGAGTTAACTGGAAGTTTATGAGAGACTGTTTACTTATCTTATTAAGTTTAATGCCATGTCAACTGAATGTGACTTTTTATTTTCTTCTCCTTCTTCTTAAGACAGGTCCCCATTCCAAATAAAGGCACAACATACTGGTGCCAAATGTTTAAGATTCCTGCATTCCAGGAAAAGCATCATGTAATAAAGGTATGTGACTTTCATGTGGGCCAAATTTCATTGATGTGAATGAAGAAAAAAATTTTCATAAATTGGAAAATAGTAAAAAATATAGAAATGATTTCTAAGTATAAGGAAGTTAGTGAGAAAGAAGAAACTATTTTATCTGATCCACACAATGTTTTCAGATATTGAAAGTTTGGGTTACAGTTAGTATTTCAGGTATCTTCCAGTTTTACACATCTAAAGTAAGCAGGCAATATTGCTGTAGTAGGAATTGCTATTTTAAATAGTGTGTTTACATATTGATAAACCCTAAGCAGGAAATTGACATTTCCCACTTATGTTGTTTGAGAATATCTGCTTCATTCAAAATACTAGATGTTGTCATAAAAAAAAGACTGTGGTGTTTGCTTGAAGAAAGGAAAAAAGATAATTAGTGATTGCTACTGAATTGATGAAAATGAAAAATTGGACAAAGCTCAAAACATGGAGAAGCTCGAGTTGCCCTTGACATGTAGTTCTCTCTTCCCATTCCCAGAGACTGGGTCTCCCAAAACTTGAACATCCAACTGATGAATGAACAGACCTCTGGCTCTGGCAATTATTGGCAGTTCCAAGGAGATTGAAAATTAGGCTATATGCTCTCCAAAACCCCACAGGGCTATTACAGAATAAGGTAGAGTAAAATATCGCCAACTAAGTGAACCCTTAGAACGCCCGATGTTGCTACCTGTTGTTGGCACCCAGATTGTGTAATGAAAACAGTATGGATGTAAAAGAGGAGCACATGGCTAGATTCTGGCCTCTAGATGACACATAAGTTTAAACTGGTTCTTCCATTCATTAATATTGTATGCTTGGGTAAATGACTCTGAATATGCTGTAGCCTCAATTTTCTCTGCTGTAAACAGTCTTGATCATAACATTCCCCTACCAAGCTCAGAGCATTTAAGCTGAGATAAGGAAATTCTCATACCCTCCAGAGTGACTTATATATGTTGATTTCTAATGTATTCATCCAGTTGCCCAGATCTGTCTTTGCTTCTAGGATGCTTCACAGCTGTGTAGGGTGTGGGGAATGTATGAGTTAATAGATAGTCCCAAACATTTACAGGGTGTATTTTGCCAACAGTTGTCTTAGCAACCACACAACAGTAAATGCATTGCTTGCCTCTAAAAGAAGCCATTTTTTACTTCATGCATGTGTAAGCAGAAGGTGGATTCAAATATGTACTTAATGCAGGGCCAGAGCTCTTTACTCGTGTCAGTGAACAGAATATTCAGGAACACTGTGCACCATTTACAAGCTTCTGGCTTAAGAAACATATGTAAAACTAGGTCCCAAAATGAAAACAAACATTTCACAAAATAGGTCCTTCATTCATCTTAAACCTTGATAGATGGTAAAATCCTTAACTGCTTCCACTCACATACTTTATTCTTACCATCGTTAATGCTAAAGATTGAATTGAATGAAATAAAGAAAATCGTGTCTGTCTGTGGAATGTTAATATGGCTTTCATTTGCTTAACACCTCACTGAGAATTCTTAGGTAGCTTTTCTGTCACAAGCCTCTCAAGGTAACACACAGATAAGAGAGCCTTGAAGTAAGATACCCATTGATGCCTTTACTACATGTTTGTAGCAAGAAAAATCAATTGCATGAAAGACTCTATGCATACATATGTATACAAACACACACACACACACACACACACACACACACACACACACACACAATTGTAGTATTTGCAGTTCTACTAAAACCCAATCAATCTTTACTTTGAGTAAGACAGAGTTTGAAAGAGGGTCACCAAGTAGAAGGCCATTCCTGTCAAGTTTGTGAATGAGAAGACTTTTAGTGACAGCACTTCAAATTCTATTAATCAGTTCACAGTATCCCTCACAGGATCGATTTCTGATCTTATCTCACAGCCCCCAAAGTAAAGTTCACTTAGTTGGAGCACAATCATCCAACTAAGACAACATACAAAGAATCAAGCCCTACTGGGAACAGGGTCAAAATATTTGTGCTGTAAAAGTTGTTTACAGACCATATTTCAAAAGCTGTTTTATTTTTACTAAATGCTATAATAAAATTCTAATAAGCTTCTGACAAAAAATTCAAAGGTCTGGAACTTTCCTAGAGATATCATCTACTTTCCAGCCTCTTTGTCCTGGAAGAGATGATCTCTAATACTTTAAGGGCAATATGTAATCTTCCCATAGAAACAAAGTTTCCTGCTTTGTTTGAAAAGTCACAAGTGGGGGTGTTTCCCATTTTCCCTAGCATCTTGCCCAACAATGAAATGTGTTAACAGGGCTCCACCATGCTGGAGAGATGGCTCTACAGGTAAGGGCACTGGCTGGGAAGCCTGACAACCTGAAACACACACAGTCAAAGGGGAGAACCAACTCTCACAAGTTGTTCTTTAAGTTCTATATGTGATTTATGCATTCCTCTGTGGTGCCTGCACATGCCTCCCAAACACACACAAAATAAACAAACAAATATGTCTTGGTTAGGGTTACTATTTCTGTAATGAAACACCATGACCAAAAGCAAAGTAGAGAGGAAATGGTTTATTTGACGATGCTTCCACATCTGTTCATCATTGGAGGAAGTCAGAACAGGAATTCAAGCAGGGCAGGAACCTAGAGGCAAGTGCTGATGCAGAGGACATGGAGGAATTATTGGCTTGTACCTCATTACTTGCTCAGCCTGCTTTCTTATAGAACTCAAGACCACCATCCCAGAGGTGTCTCTACCCACGAGGGATTTAGCCCTACTACATCAATCACTAGTTAAGAAAATATTCTACAAGCCCGCCTACAGTCTGATCTTATAAAGGCATTTTCTTAATTGAAATTTCCTCCTCTCAGATGACTTGAGCCTAGTCAAGTTGATATAAACTATCCAGCACAAAATATTAAAAGAAAATTTAGGCCTTGGTCCTTCTCTGATACAAAGTACTTTTACGGAAGATAGTTTTTGGATTATCAAGTATGTGATTTATACTGAGTTTTTAAAATATTGACTATAGATTGATTTTTGTAAGATAAAAATTTCACTATAATTCAAAGAAAGTTTCTTATTTGTAGCTTAAATGTTGAGGCTATATATTTTATGGCTGTAAACAGTAACAAAACTAAACAGATAAATCATATCAGTGGCCCAATCATGAATTAATTTATGGGAGTGACTAAAGTTAATAACATTATTTAAATTTAAAATTTTAACCTTAACATGTAAAATGATTTATTATAAGGATTATGAAATGATAAGGTAAATTGATATTGAAAATTACTAAAATCACAAAATAAGTAATTTTTCTGGAGCAAGATGGGATTATAACAAAAATTATTTGTTAAAATTCTCTTATGACTTCAATATAGTGATTTTGATTTGATTATTGAAAAACAGTGGTTGAACTGTGAATTGAAACTTGGCATAATGGTATCCCTGTATTACAAGCACTCAGGAGGCTAAGGCTGGAGGAATGTCCCTTCAAGGCAAGCCTGGGTTACTTGTAAAATACTAGGACTTTAAAAATGTGTGTGTTAGATGACAGCATTTCATTCTTGCAAGTGACTGTGGAAATTGTAGAAAGTTTTTGGTAATTTCTATTAAGCCCACTCTTCTTGCTTGGGATCATCTGTTCACATCATCTGCTCCCCACACTGGTAACCCATGTTCCAGCCCATCTTGCCACAGTTCAGCGTGGGCTGCTTTATTTAGCTTTTCCACATTGTGTCCTTACCTTCAGCTTGGAATTCCTTTTAATAAATGATTTCTTCATGTGGTTTGCTCAACAGCAAAAAAAAAAAAAAAAAAAAAAAAAAAAAAATTGTCATGACAAATAACACTTAAACATGTTGCATTAGAAGCTGGAGTTAGTTGGTTTAATACAGTATCCCTTAAGGTTTTTTATCATCAGGTCATCGGGGAATTCTCTTCACGGGTAATCTGCACCTTGAATTTTTCTGTTCAAACAGGTACATCATTTTGTTGTTTTTATCTGAGTTGTTCTATTACCAATAAAGACTTGGGAGTGGAAACCTGTTAGATCAAAGAGGTGGTGAGAGCAGCGACCAGCTGGTCTATCCTTTTTTTTTTTTTTTTACCTGAGACCCAGCAAGTGCATCACTCCATAGGTCCCAGACCAAAAAAGACCTCAAATCTCTAAGTCCCTCCCTACTACTTCCTGTGCATCTCTCTATCCATCTCCCTGGTCCTCCATCCTCTCTATGGCTAATTCCTGTCAACTAGTCCCTGGCTTCGCCCCTGATCCAAGGCTAATTTTATTAACACACTCTTGGAGTTTCGCGGTGAGATCAAATATCTCACAATATCATTTAACCAACACGTATTCATTGATAGCTGGCTCTATTAGAGAAGAAAATAGTCTATGTGTAGCTCAGAATAATCATGGTTCCTGCATCTCCTCAAAGCCTGTCTTTACTGGTTTCCTACAGGGAGCCACAAGCCTTACTGAACCTGAACCCTGGCAACGTGTCTTTGGTAAAGGTGTTGGCTATTTCACATCCCAGTCTTCACTAAATGGAAACAATACCTACCTCAGGAGTTGTTAAAACTGAGAGTTAAACTAGAGTTTGGGCAGTTTGATTTTTTTTTTCTCAGCACAACATCAGACACAGAAACTCTTCATCAACCTGACTGTTGTTATTGGGCAATTTAGGTTTAGGTTTCTCCTGGAATGACTTTTCACTGAAAACTATATTTACTGAAAGCCCAAGAAAGGACAAGTGCCATGCTAAAAGTTTAACCAGAGCTGAGGTTTAAGATAGGGTTGCTTTGACTAATGATAAACTGTTTACCTTTCTCTACTAATTTCCCCTCCTAGAAATTGGGGGGTAGATATTATTAACAATGTTACTATGACAAAGGAATGAATCAAATGGGTTTAATATTTAGAACCATGACTAAACTGACACCTAGTCTGTCAAATAATACATCATTTGCAACAAACAGCTGCTAGTTTGATGAACATCTTGTTAGGTGTCTGAGTTGCTGAGAGGTTTTCCATTAGCCTTTTTAGATATTCAGGGATTTAAATAAAACCTACATAATTGAGCCTGGGAGATAACTCAGTCAGTAAAGTGCTTTCTGAGTAGGCGTGAAGAACTGAGTTTGATCTCCAGCACCCATGTAAAATGCCTGTAGTTTCAGTTCCAGAGAAACCAACATAGGAGGACCCATGGGGCTTGCTAAACAGTATAGCTGAATTTGAACTCCAGGTTCAATGCGAGAGCCATTGAGGAAGACATCCAGTGTGGACCTCTGACCTCTGCATGAACACATGCACTACACAACAACAATGAGTCCCTAGATTATCAGTCACTTCATTTCGAAAGATCACCTTGAAAAATGTGTGCTTTAGAGAATGCACTAAAAAAATGTTGAGGTAAAAGGAAACACTGTCATCTTCAATAAACCCTGGGAGGAAAATCTATGCTCTGTGTGTGTTCCTGAACAAAGCACAGTTCCTTCCATGCGATTAGACATACTTCTGAGCTTTTCGGACAATATTGCTGCTAAATCCACATGATGGATTGTGGAGAATGCTTCCTAGGAAAACATGAGCATAACTGCCATTAAAGAGGCATGAAGAGTCCTTGAAAGCTGAATACTGTATAATGATAAAGAGTTACTAGAAAGTGGATCCCCTGCCCTGGGCATATAGCTTAAATATTTGTCCTCATATCCTCTATTAAATATATGCAGCTGACCAGTTTCCCTATTGCGTTCACACTTTTCCTAAAATAAAAGGATGTTGTTGTATGGAGAACTTCATCATTAAAGCATGTCAAAAACACCAGATGTGGTAATAGGTAAACTTTTGGAGTAAATATTAGTAATCATGAGAATTTGAGCATGATTGGTATAAAATGACTTGTTTTTGTGAGCTGCAGAATCAGCTTTTTTCTCACAGGACATCTCATTCCTGTTTTCCCCCTGAAATGACATCTTAATTGATGTTGGCTTTCCTCCTCATGGAAACGGTTTTGATCTTGTTATCAGGATGTCTCCATGCTTTGCTTCCTTTTCATGTGTCCACCTCCTGTTTCATTTTCTCCTGTGGGAAACTCGATGTTTGCTATCGACTTCTGACTCAATGGTTGTTTGTGCTTTTCCCAGATCTTCTCTGATCCTGGAAGATGGTTTTTGCTCACCGCTGTCTCCCTTTCATCCCTGGCTCTTACCATAGTCCCTGGAGGCAAATCTTTGGATCTTTAGATGGATCTGTTTAACAAGTTGAGACAAATGAACTTTCACAATAAGCCTCATGTGAAAACACCTTTCACTCCTTTTAAAAACTTTGCAACACTAACTATTCTAGTAAAAGTTAATGCTGTCAATATAAAATTTCAAAAATCCACATTTTGACAATTTGTGTCACAAAGATTATTGGTGTAAGATAATTATATCCCTAATATTTAAGTAATCTGATTTTATATAAACAGGAATGTGTGTGTGTGTGTGTGTGTGTGTGTGTGTGTGTGTGTGTGTGTGTGTGTGTGTGTGTGTGTGTGTGTGAAGAAAGAGATGAAAGGACTAGAGTATTTACTATGGCTAAACCTAAAAGTTTGGATGGAAAGATGTTAGCAGCAACACCAGCCCTGCTTATGTGACTCGAAGTAGCACATAAGTATTTTTGATATGAGTGCTCGGTTTTAAAGACTTTGCTCTGTATCCTCTATGTCACAGATCTATGTATATGTCATAGATACATCTGTGTCACAGCTACATTGGGGATTTGTCTAGCTACCTGGGTGTTCTTCATGGTCACACAGAGTACAAGTTATTGAGTTCACTCTGAAAGCATGTCTGTTCGTGAGCATGATTTATTGCTCTGCTGCTAATTAGCTTTCCGACCCTAGAGAAAACACTTAACCTTGCCTGCTCCTCAAATTCCTCCCCAGTCAGATAAAGAGATTTGACCAGATGATCTCAATTGGCTCTTTCTGGTTCTAAATATCTATGACTTGCTGAAAACAAAAGCTGAAGTCTGTGTGGGAGACCAGATGTCCCGTGGTCTGAGATTCCCATACTCTGGCTTCTCACAACCCTGCAGCAGTCCAGAGTGCAAATGCCTCCCCCTGAAGTTAAAAGACCTTGTAGGGGTTCCTTTACCATAGATTTTGATGTATCTCAATCCTCTCCTGGGCATTCCACCAGAAGACTCTGGGAAGTGTAGACACAATTGTGGCAGTCTAGTATGTTAACAGAAAGACTCAATTTGTAAAAAAGAGATCAGGAGACTTCATTCTGTCTGGGCTATCAACTGTTCACCTTTTAATCCTCATACCTATAACTTACTGAACTTGCTGCTATTATTATTCAATGACTACTTCATTTCTATAACAATTTCTTATGAACATATAAAGGTTTTACATTAAATGAAACAATGAAATCACACACATTTACAGTCTCTATTATGTACTGGCTCAAGCAGAGTCTTTGATTCAAATCTTGGCTCCTTAGCCACTAGATGTTGATCCCAGGCAAGTTACTTCACTTCTTTAAGTCTTAGGCTACCTTTTACAAACAGGGCTAGTAAAAGAGCTTGTCTCAATTGTTGGTTGTCATTATCAAATGAGTGTTTACATGTCTCACATAGATTGGCTTAATACGGGCTAAGTCATGTTACCAATTTACCATGGTTTTCAAACCTCTTAAATCTTCGGATAAGACAGAGGCAAGGCTTTCCTGAAATGGGCTGGAACAGTTCACAGTGACTGCATCCTGATTCTGCTTTTCATTAGCTAAGTGCCCTTGGGCAAGGTAAACTATCAGAGCTTGCCTCTTCAGTCGTAAAGTAGGAAAAGTCATTCTCAGTGAAGATTAAATAAAGACAAGTGAAACCACCTGTTGCATAACAAGCTCGTAACTGCTTGTTTTCTTCCCTCGAAGGGGATTATAGCGATGGGATGACAAAAACTGACTTCTAGTATTTTCTCATAGGCTGCACAGAGGACAGGGTAGGCAGTAAGTCATTATTTTATTTTGAAAGAAAGATTCCCGACGAGTTAGATTTCATTGCTTGCTCCCATTACTCTAAGCCAAGTGAAATGTAAGCTACTCTCCCCTACTCTTGTCTAAGTAAGGACAAAATCCAGCTGGTGACTCTCCTCTGGGACATTCTTGGACATTCTTAGCTCTCCCATTAGTCTTGCATATGCTGACTTTAAATAATGACATTTTCGACAGACATTGGATACTTATTTTCCTCGGTTCATGTTCTACCACCTATCTAGTGGATCTATTTCAGGTAGTGCCAGAGGTTGGATGAAAACATGATAAAGCATTGGCACATATAATGGAAGTTAATGTCTGTAAAATTGGCAAAAGACTCTATCATCACTTTTATGGATAGAGCACAAAAATTTATATTGAATTCTAGGTATGGGTGGTCCAGCCAGATTAGTAGATGTTGGTGATATTGAGATATGAATGACTACCTTGACACAAGGAAGTATTTAGGTAAAACCTTTGCTTATTTTTGCTACTTAGATATATCATCTCATCAGGATTTCATATTTCCTTACAAGACAAACTCACTTTCTACAACTTTCTGGTGTCAGGCAAGGTCAAAGTAACATAGTCAACAATGTACAATGCATATGAAACAGAGCCAAGATTTGAGCATAGATCCTCAGTGAAAAACTAACAGACCTTTCTCTGTATAGTCTTACTAACTCATGCCTTTTGACTCCAAATCCCTGGCCCCAACATACACAAGATATTTGTATTACAATGAAAAAAAAAGATCCATGTGGGGAATGTCTGATAGCACACATTCAGCCCAAGTTTTTTCAGTAGACTTCTCAGAGCTCAGGCTAGTTTAGTTTCTGTTATTGACAGCTTTACTGAGACATATGGTATATAAAGAACTGTACATGTTTAATGTGCCCTATTTGATGAGCTTGAACACATGTAAATCCCCCTGACCTTATTTCCAAAGCCAAGGTAAAAGACATTTTCACCACTTCCCAAAGTTTGCTAATGTTGCTTTCCTTTTGTTGAAGTAAGAACACTTAACATGAGTTGTGGCATTTTAACAAACTTTGAAGTATACAGAACCATATTGGGCAAGGATGCTTTTAAGTTCCATAGAATGTAAACATATTTCTCAGGCTACATAAGGTGATCCCAACCAGAAACTTCAGAAACTTCAGCTTAAAGATCCTGGGAACTGGCAGACATTGTGTGGCATCTGAGTACACAGAGGCCTGGAGTTTCAATGCTCCACATGAAAACTACCAATGATTAATGATACATATAAAGCTTCGTGAATGATTTAGGAAGTTGTTTAAGTTTAGAGTTAAGATATTTAGACTAAAGATTATACATATGGCTATAGAAAGGGACAGAATGTTGAATCTGAGATGATGCTGGGGGAAAAGAATTAGCAATAATTTAAATGACAAGAAGGTGATGAGCTCTAATCTTATTGGGCATACACTGTAGCATAAGGTCCTTGGAAACAAGTCTGCAGCTTTTTGGCTGAGTTAAAAGTCTTCCTCAGAAATGAAAATAATGATAATGGGCCATTTTATTCCCATCCTGACAGTGGTTTATATAAAGTGACCCCTGAGATGAAATACTAAAATTTGCGTATGGCCTTATAAACCCCTGTAGTACTTGTAAACCAAGAAAAGGACACACTGGGAAGAAAGCTGGGAAAACTGACATCTCAGAGTTGCCTAAGAACCACTGGGATCCTAGATTCTAATCCTACCCCAACCACAGGCCACTTGAAAACCAATACCATGGTGCCTCTAGGAGATGAAATTCATGTTACCCAAAACACTGTAAATCTGTGATGTTGAGAAGTGGTTCCACGTTATTATTAATCCTTAAGAATGGTGTGCCTTCATTCACTAAGTAGTGTAATTGGCAAACCTGGGCATTTATAAATACCTACATTTGTAAGTGCTTCTTTACATATTTTGTAAATTATGTTGTAATACAAAATTATCTTAAAATTACAAAAGTAATGCAGATAACTTTTGTGTGTTCCTAAAACAGATTATATTACAATCTTCAGTGTAAATAATCATATTAGTATACATCATACCCAACTGATGTCAAATTATTATAGATTTTATAGTTGGAAATTTTAACAATTAGTAAAAATTAGTAAAAAAAACTGACTTTTAATAAGTGAGATATTTGAAATTCAAGTTTGTTCATGAATTGACTATATTTCACAACTTTGTAAATTACATTCTCAAAGCTGAATTGAGACACTATTAAGGTTATTTACTCACCAAAAAGTCAAAATAAAAGCTTAATAATATAACTATTTTAGAAAGGGGAAATCACACCAAATTTAAAAACCTTATGGATACATCTTGCTCTTTTGAGTAACTATTGCTCTGCTTAGTTCATATCCTTAGGGGACAGCTTAAAAATCATTTAAGTTAGACCTTTATGGATGGTGCCAACTCCTGTGTGAAGGGGTGATTGTTGATGTTGTTGGGAAAAGTTCCCCAACTAACCCTGATGCCAGCCTACTCTTTGAGAATTACTGTTTTGTACTTATTTAAAATTCTCAGATGGCACTTGTTATATTAATATTTTCTAGCACTCAGTAAGGTGTGTTTCATAGTAACACTAAGAGTCCATTTTATAGTAGTAAAATGGAAGGTTGAGCACATGTTGAACATCTACTATCAGAATGCTGTAGTCTGCTGGTCAAGGGGAACTCAGGTGGCCGCACTTGATGCTCTTGGAGGGGGCCCAGGTTTTATTTCCAGTATCCACATGGTGGCTCACAATGCCATCTAACTTCAGCTTAGGGGATCCAGTGCTATTGTCTGCCCTCTGTGGGATGGCACACACATGGGATGATGAAGGAAATATGAACTCAGGCAGGCACAGACATACACATAGCAATATTAAAAACAAATCTTATAATTCTATGGTATTGGCATCATTTATTCCTTGGTGTATTGTATATTTATTTGCAGAAATAGAGAAGCTGGAAACCCAGCTGCTTCCTGGAGCCACAGCTGCACTCCATTATAAAACCTGAGCCACTTCAGAGCTCGAGGATGCTTTTGTTCATGAAGAAAAAAGTCTTATGTTCTAGTGAAAATGATGTACTGACATTATGTGGAGACAGTAATGTTTATAATGTAATTATATTCTAGAAACAATACTGAAGGCTGCCTAGCAGACTTTTAAGAGGTGAATTTCTTTAAATCATTTCATCACACAAAAATCTCACCAAATCTTAGAGAAACTGTTTCATCACTGAAACCAAATTCTCACTGAATCACTGTATCTGTATTTTAAATGTTAAGTAAAAGCAAGACTAAATAAATAACTTCTTTTGGTTTTTTGAGACAGGGTTTCTCTGTATCGCCCCTGGCTATCCTAGAACTAGCTCTGTAAACCAGGTTGGCTTTGAACTCAGAACTCAGAGATATTCTTGACTCTGCCTCCCAAGAGTGGGGATTAAAAGTGTATACCACCATCACCTGGCAATAGCTTTTAGCATGTGCTTGATATCTATAGTTTCTCAGCTTGAAGAAGCCCTGAAATATATGCAACATTAATTAACAGTACAATCTAGATACATGCTTACTAGCCCAGTACATATCTCAACTACCAGAACCATGTTTTCATCTGACACCTTTAAATTGCAAGGGATAAGTGAGTGCCTATGGAGTGTCTACTTCAGACAGTATTCAGTGCCCTGTCTTTTTATCCATAAAAGTCATGTAATGTAATAGCCATCTACATGAAGGAACTCATAGCTCCTATAAGGAGAAAATGTACATATTCAGAAGTTAAGAGAGCCCATACATACAACTAACTAGTAGACCTTTGTGCTCAACTTCATGGTAGAAGAAGTAAAAGAAGAAGAGCAATAGAGTTTGAATACTGTAAAATAGACATTTCCTGTCCTGCCCTCCAATTCCCAAATAACCACTCAGAGGCTTATGTTACTTATAAATGATCAGCTGAATGCTCAGGCTTATTACTAACTAGCTCTTACATTTAAATTAACCCATTTCTATTGATCTATATATTGCCACGTGGCTCCTGACTTTACTTGTCCTCTAGCATCTTGCTTTTTTTGGGCAACTGACTCACATCTCTCTGATTTTGCTGTTCTTTCCCAGTCCTGAGTTTGATTGTCCTGCCTAACTTTATCCTGCCTTGCTATTGGCCAGTCAGCTTTATTATTAACCAATGAGAGTAGTACATATTCACAACATACAGAAGGATTATTCCATAGCAGGGTACAGTTCTATGTCCTATGGAAACACTAATTTGGAGATGATACAAAGGAGACAGACTTCAAGTAGGAAGAAGTGGTGATATACTGTGAATGACTAGAAGCAAGCTGTCTGGGACAGACTTGGTATCAACATAAAATCATAAGTTTCAAGACTCACTGAGAGCTCTTGTCCATCCTCACATAAAAACCCACAAAGGAGACAATGTCACCTCATTTCACAGGTGGGAAACTGTAGCCCAACAAGTTAAGTAACTTGCCTGTGGCTGATCGTTCTCCTCTTGGATTCCTCTCCCTTGAGGAAGACTGTCATTGTAAAAGCAACTGTGAACAGCACTGTGGCTGCTTTAGCCTTAAGTAGGACTTCTGTATCTGTAGAAAACAGCACCTGTTGCCTAAAACCTAAGGCCTTTGCTTTGTCCTTAGCATTCTGAAACATTACACATCAATATGGAGGAAGCTCCATTTGGTTCCACATGTGGCAAAGAAGCATTGATGCTATAACCAGCATCTGCTTGTACCAGAGCCAAGGAGCAAGCAGCTGCTGGCTAAGTTTCAGATTCTTAGTCTAAATATGTCAAATTTGAATGCACAGTGAATTCTTGTCAGGGAAGCCACATTTTTTTTTTTTTTTAATCATCGAATGCCCTAACCGTGCAAGACAAAATTGTAAAATATTGAAAGGGGCTGCATACTGTGGCCTTTCATACCTAAATGGAATTACAAATTTTTGTTTTGAATGATATCATTGTGTGAGTTTCACAACTTCATTTAGTGTTAAAATTTTGGCAAATTGCATCATACTTTCCATAACAGATATCAAGGCTACCCTGTAATCACATGCACATGCATATAACTATCAGAAGTGAAGCTGTGACTGTTCCTAAGATTCGGGTAATAGCCCTTCGATTCTCATGGAAATGAAGGGATCTTCTTTGGCTATTACAACTTGAGTTTATTGGAGTAATGTCTGTTCCCATCTCAGTCTTGTTCACCCTTTCATAACAGTTTAAATATGTACGATACCTGTGGGCTTCTGTGCAGAAGATGTTTGTATAATTCAGCTTTCTGTTTTATTGACATGCGAACCTAAAATGATGCCAAGGTGATTTATTTATTTGCTTTTTGTCCAACATTTAAGAAAAAATATTGCTTTAACCAGACATGCTGGTGTACTTCTATAACCTTGGCACTCTGGAGGCTGAGGCAAGAGGATCATGAGTTTGAAAGCAGCCCTTGATATTGTAGCAAATCTCTGTCTCAAAAAAGAAAAAGAAAATTTATCATGTTAAAGACACCTATCTGAAATATACATTTGATTCTCTTAAATATTAAACCCTCCATGTATTTTTTTTTCATTTCACGCGTGTATAACTGTGTGGTATATGTACACATGTGCATGTACGTTTCCGTGTGTGTGTGTTTGTGTGTGTGTGTGTGTGTGCCCTTGGTATATGGAAGCTTGAGGTTGGCTTCAGGAATCTTCTTTGGCCATTCTCCCTCCTTATCCTTTGAGTTGAAACATCAGCCTTCGAGCTAACCCATACAGTTATCTCTCAAGCCAGTATACTTCAGGGGTGCCCTGTTTCTGCCTTCTTAGGCTGGAGTTACAAATGAAGCCCATGCCTACTTATGTTTGCATGGATTCTGGGGATCTGAACTTCGGCCATCCTGCTTTTGCATCAAGTACTTCAACTGCTAAACCATATCCCCAGTCCCTTTCATCTTTTTTCTATAATCACTTCCACTATGAAACTGGTTATTATATCCAAAGTAGTTGATTTTTGACCCATGACTTCAAGGTAAAATTCATCCCTTTTCGGGGGAAGTTCAACACAAGTTTCTTATCACGGCAGTGGCTGCAACAGCCCATGGGGGCAAAGCGCCATTGTGCTTTTCCTTTAACAGTCATGACCATGATATTAGTGTGCATATCCATACATAAATGCAAATGCATAAAAAGGGCTGAGTTTTAGAGAATACACACTTATGATTGCTCATTGTATCCTTAGACACTGTTTTACTTAACCACCAGGAATTTTCCAAAAGAACAAAGCAAAGCTCAGATATGATAGGCATCTTTTCCCAAGTCACAGAGATGGAGGCAGGATAGGAAGACTGTCAGAGTTTAATACTCAGGTCTCCTTATATTCATACTTCTATCCATAGGTAATATGAGCATAATGAACCCCAAGAACTGAATCTGTTTAATTTTATTTAGTTTAGCTGAGGTTGAAGGGCCTTGACTTGCAGCTCACAGAGATGGCTTAAAATGCTTGCCCTACCCTTGACCTTCAGTAACTTCTCTGAGTCTTGGTTTCTGTATTGGCAAAACAAGTATGACACCTGTTTACAAGATGATCTTGGAACTTGTTTGAAAATCCTTAGAGAGCACCCGAGGCTGATAGATGGAATACTGTCACCTTTGTTCCTCTGACAGTCTAAACTAGCAGTCTGCTTTTGTCAGCATTTTATCTCATGGTTGTTAAAAGTGAAGAAGTCTAGTGAGAGAAAGAAAAAAACAAAACAAAACTTCCTCAACCTGTTAATTAGACTAGGATTTAAATTTAAGTCATACATTGCTGTTACTTGCTCATCTGTGTCTCTTTTTTAACATGTGAAATTTAAAAGAATTTCCAGATGATATACATATATATGGAATATTTATAGTCTTTTCTACTGGGTCATCTTTTAATAACCTACAATTAAAGAATTTTCAGAGCTTTTGAAAAAGCTCTAATTGCTTGGGTGTAATTATCCAATAATTCAAAGCAGTCGGAATTTCGCTTTGATTTCATTGACTGTTTCGAGACATTTCAGACTAGAAAATTGAAATGTATTTGTTTACAGCTGATGGATTCCATAAGATGTGTCAATTCCTTTATGTCTTGGAATTCAGTATTTTGACTATCTTTGCTTTTCATTCCTCCATTCTAAACATTAGAGATGACTGCCAACACACTTTATTGGGGAAGCTCTCTCCTGGGATAGGTTTGGTTTGTAAGATTTACAACCAAACTAAACTTACGAGATCAGAGAACTAAGCTCATCTTTGTTAACGATAAACAGGGAATGGCAGTTCTCTGAGAAATGTTTTCCACTTATATAGCTATTAAAATTTTCCAACAGTTTGGTGATGTGGTCACATATTTCCAAATACTATTGACTGAGGTGCCAAAAGTTAGCATTTATGAAATAATTTATATCTTCAGCTTGAGTTAATAATGGGAAATCTTCCCCATGTCACACCGTGTTCTCCTGCATTGGCCTTTGAAGGTCTTGAAAAGAGGTCAAAGCAATCTTACTCTGATCACTCCCCACTGGAAGGATGAATGAGCATGTCCTCAGCTCTTAATTCAGTACTCTATTTTCCAGCCTGAGAATACTCTCTGCTTGGGCTTGCTTCATCTCCAACGCAATGATAACTTGTTTTTATTTTAATTCCTCAAATATTTTCCAGTTTGTGTTTTAATTTCATTAATTTAATACAAAAAGCTTGCAAACAAAAGAATAACACACCAAAATTAACCAAATCCAAAGTCTATATACTTGTTAAAACAAGTAAGTGTGAGAAGCATTTAAAAAAAATTAGTGAGGTCTTTCTCCTGTTTCCACTTCCAGGAGGAAATTGACCAATGATAACATGTGTGTGTATTCTTTATAATTTTATACTCAAAGAAATACTTACAATATTATCCGGATTTTTATTGGTTTAATTCCCATTTTTTTTTGTAAAGTTACTTTGAAATTTGAATAAAATTACCACACTTTTATTTATTTATTTATTTATTTATTTATTTACTTACTTACTTACTTACTTACTTACTTACTTACTTACTTACTTACTTACTGTATTTTATGTGCATTGGTGTTTTCCTGCGCATATGTCTGTAGGGGTGTCATATCTCCTGGAACTGGAGTTACAGAGAGTTGTAAGTTGCCATGTAGGTGCTGGAAATTGAACCCAGGTTTGGAACAATAGCCAGTGCTCTTAACTGTTGAGCCATCTCTCCAGCTCCACCCTTCTTTTTTACAGATTAAAATATAACAGCTTTTACTTCCTAACTTATTCCTCTATTCTTTTTAAGTCGTGTTTCTGGAATCATCTCTCCCTGACAAACGGTCAAAGTGACCTGAGTTTCTTGCTGTTATAAGCATAACCTTAAGCATTGATCGTTTCATTTCTGTAGGTTGGACTACAAGATGCACTGGGTCAAGGGTGTAGACATTATGCATTTAAATATACTTATCAGGTCAGGTTCTAACACATCTCTCACATTTCCAGCAGGACGTGAGACTCTCTTCTCTGTTGTTCAAATCTTAGGTGGTCTTTTAATAAAAAAAACCAGAGCCAGATATCAGGATGAAAGCTGAAAGATCAGAGAAGTACAGCAAGCCACAGCCACCATCTATTACCTCACCAACTCCACAAATCTTCTGACTGAAATCCTGAGTCTTCACCTGAAATGGTCTCAGCTGAACGGCTTTAGCTCCTATTTCCTCATGTTTTATATACCTTTCTCCACCCTACCATCACTTCCTGAGATTAAAGTTGTGAGCCACCACTGCCTGGCTCTGTTCCCAGTGTGGCCTTGAACTCACAGAGATCTAGATGGATCTCTGCCTCCTGAGTGATAGGATTAAGGGTGTGTGCCATCACTGCCTGGCCTCTATGTCTAATCTGATCCTCAGGCAAGCTTTATTGGGGTACACAATATATCACCACATCCTTTTATCACTGAGTATGTTGGTCATTGCCAAATGATGGCTAAAAACATGGATAGCTGTAAGGGATGTTCAGAAAACATCCTTCTGTCAGAAGCTTAAGTTTTAAGGGGCTCCAACTTCATTTTCTCAGACTTGGGATTTAGAAGATTAGAAAGACATGGCCAAAGGCATAGAGGAAAAGGTAGTTTGGGGAGTATTTGAAGGGTTTGTAAAAGGACCAGAAAGATAATGCATGATAGGCCATAAAATAAAGTCTGTATTTTAGGGTGGGGGTGAGAGAGAGGTGTATGTGTGTGTTTCTCTCCCCACCTCTTCCCCTCTCTGTACATGTATGAGTGTGTTGCATGTAAATGTGTGGGCATATGTATCCCCATGCATACATACAGAGCATTGGAGGTCTTCTATAGCTCTCTGCTTATTGCCTTGAGACAGGGTCTCTTACTGAGCCAGACACATAACCTTTTGGGGGATCTGTTAGTATCTGCCTGTTGCTGTCTTCCAATGCTGGGTCTATAAGCACACTCAGGCATGTCTCGCTTTTTAGATGGAGCATGGGATTCAAATTCATACCCTCATGCTTGCAGAACAAGCACATTTAACCCCTGAGACATCTCCCCAGTCTCTGAAATGAGTTTTTCTGGAGCAAAAACCAAGCACATCTGTGTGAGCACATGTGTACAAACATGAGACTGTGGAGGAAAAGTTCAGCAAGCAGAATCCATCGGTTTTCCACCTGATTTTTTGAGAAAGGGTCTTTCACTGAACCTGGAGCTCAAAGACTTGTCCAGACTGCCAGGCCAGCAAGACTGGGACTCCTCCTGCCTGCTTTCCAAGTATTGGGATGATGGGTGTGGCATGTGTTCCTGCACCCAGTCTTTTCTTGGGTACCGTGCAGTAAACTGGGGTCCTCATACTTAGTAGTCAAGCACGTTCCCTACTGAGTCATTTCCCTAGCCAGAACTACTGTGTTTGGACTGAGAAATGGAGTGATGTGCTGTAGACTTTAGAGTTCGGATCTCCAGTTCTAGGAGTTCAGCCAGAGGTATCAGGACAGGGCAGGGTTAGAGGAAGGAAGCAGCCTTGAGGACCAGGAGAGATGCCCAGGAGAGCTGTTGGAGAGGAGGAGGCTGGTGTATCACTTCATTCAGTGTTAGGTGATAGGGTTGTAATGAACATCTAAAATGAAGTCATGGTTTGAAGGGGATAAGGGACGGTAACTTCTTTCTTAGAATGATGGCTATAACTCAATTCATCAGCTCCCCAGATCTCTTCCTCCTCTGCCAACAAAAGAGACCAACCGCATTTCTAAGACTGGAAACCTTTTCTTTGAGCACCTAAGGAGACTCTGAGTTGCAAACTTTAAATGGACTGTGGCTTTTATCTGCCTGGGAAAATACCCGAATATAGAATAAATCACCCATTTTATTAGGTTTCATTTGTAACTGGATCCAGTTCTCAATGCAATTTCTATGGCTCACACTCTAAGAATATTTGAATTCTGGCAAAGCCATTACATTTGCTTTATTTAAAAAGGAGGCGATATGTTTAGGGGAAAAAAGATTAGATCTATTGAGACTAATGAACTCAAGTTTGTGCTTGAGACTCATAGTGATAAGTGGGTTTATCACTGGAAGTACCTGGAGGGAATGCAGAAATTTGCTGGATTCAGTGGGGGTGATGAGGGATTAAATAAACATTACAAAGTGTGAATTCACTTCAGGAAGTTGCTATGTGAGGAATGCTAAAAATACTTTCTCTATGCACTAGTTTATTAACTATAATGCAAGCAAACAACTGCAAAGACTAATAAGACATTTGCCATGCTCTCAGAACATTGACATCTATGGGAAAAGACTAATATTCGCATACCTGAAAAGCAGCAGGACCCCTAAATGCTTTGAGAAGGCAAATTCAGTGTGGGCCTTTTTATGAAGACAGACAGACTTACTAGAGTGGGAATTGACTATCTAGAGAGGAGAGTCACCCACAGGCAGTGACACCAGTGTTTAACCCAGTCATGATCTCAGATGACTGAGGTTGTTATTTTCTCCTTTTTAGGTAATTGTCCTATGGATGGTGACATATTTAATGGGTATCTTCTGTTTAAACACATAAAGTCATAGCAACAAAAATCTATCACCTTATCGACTTTTATAAAATCCCAAAGACCTGTGTGTGTGTGTGTGTGTGTGTGTGTGTGTGTATGTGTGTAGGTATGGAGGTTAGACATCCATACTGGGTGTCCTCCTCAATTGCTCTCCACGTAATTTTTTGAGGCAAAGAGTCTTTCAGTGAACCCAGAGTTTGTCGTGTTTGGGATAGACTGGCTGGCCAGCAGGCACCTGGGATCTTCTTCTCCTCACATCCCCACAGCTGGGGTTAGAGACTCACACTCGTGCATGCAGCTTTTGCCTGCATGCTGGGCATTCAAACGCAGGTCAACATGCTCATACAGCAGGCACTTTACCCACTAGACCATCTCCCCACTCCTACACTGTCCATCTCCATTCTAGGAATGATGAACCACAAATTAATAAAAAAGACAATAGGACCTCCCTAATTAAAAGTATTTCCCCTTTTCAGCCAAAAAATATCCCATAAACTAAAATGACTTTTTGAAATAGTGCTGGAATACAAAGTTGTTTTGGGTCCCACTCTATATCCTTTCCTGACCTCACTCCTCGCTCTGCTCTTCCCCAGCAGCCTGGACAGGTAAGAGCTGTATCGTCTTCAAAATGAGACCGAAGCCAGTAACCTCCAAGAGCAAATTCAGGTCAGAACTTAGAAGCTGTGTCAATGTGTTCACATTACTTAACTGGTCCTCAGTTTCTTTGTTTATAAAGGGAAAATAGTAAATACAAATCTTGATGTTGCATACATATTACATGAAATTAAATGAGATAATGCAGATAAAACATGTGGAGTGGTGTGTGTGTGTGTGTGTGTGTGTGTGTGTGTGTGTATGTGTACCAATGCACAAATGACGATCATCATCGTAGCATCTCTGTCTTAACCTTTAGTCCTGGGATAACTGTCATACCATCTTTGATCTTCAGCACTGGGCACAGGTCCCAAGAGCTTAGTAAATCTTTGTAGAATCAATGACTTAGATCTAGACTGCGTGGAGTAAGTGATGGTGAGTTCTAACAATGTTCAGCACATCTGTTTTCTCTTTAGAATGAATGAACTTTAAAGGGGTGACCTATATCTGAGGAGGAGTCTGTGTTTAACTGAAAGGCTGGCCAGATGAGCTGTGTTGCACTGCTTACAGACACTTCACAGATGAAACCAAAGTTCAGGAAAGCAAACTAATAGTCAATGAGCCAGTTTGTTATCAGGTCTAAAGCAAGTTTATTTTGAATCTTAGAGAAAAACAACATCAGTGTCCTGCTTTTGTTACTGATAAAACAGAATTTACTTTGAAAGCCTTTAAAAGAATAAGGAATTCTGGGGTTTGGGGATAAAATCCAGCACAGAATTCTGCATGAAGCAATGTTCCTAATTTGTATTGGGTACAATTAGATCTAATCTATAGATTATGTCTGAAGGAATAAAATCTGCCATTGTATTATTTCCCTGTTCTCAGAAAATAAAACAAGACACCTCAGTTATTGAATTCCTCAGCAAATAAATTCATTGTTAAATTATGATGAATAAATACTAAAATAGTATATTTTATTTAAAACTTCCAAAATTATTATGATGCATTATTTTAATATAGGAATTGAAGTTCCAGGAGGAAAAGTTATATATATATATATATATATATATATATATATATATATATATATATATAAAATATTACAAGGAATATATATTTCTATATACATATTTATTTGTTTTATATATATACATATATATACATATATATATATATATATATTACAAGGAAGTTAAAACAAGACTTAAAAGACGAAAAATTTAATTGATACATTCAATTTGGTTTTGTTTATAAGTTAGATTGGACTAAATGAAAATCTTTTTCCACTTCTAATTTGGAGCTTTGACATTTTTATCATGAGAGTCATCTGTTAAGTTCTATTCCATCATGACTGGCATTAAGACCCTGAAATCATACATTTAAAAAATAATAAAATAGAATAAAGATATACCCCCAACAACAGCAAAGATGGAGCCCAATAGGCTGATCTTCAAAGGATACCTGGAAGTGAATGATAGCTCAGAAATGAGAAAATATGCAATGTAGCATCCAGGAGACATGCTGGCCTCCTCTCATGGGGGATAAAGCTGTCAAGGAATCGGCACATTTGGATTGGGAAGGTTTGACACCAGGCTTGAATAAGAAAACTGTGTTGGATATTTTAAGAGACAAAAGCCTCAGGGGCCGTATCTGAGTCTTCAAAAGTAATGTATACATTGTTTGACAAGCCTATCTCCAAATCTACTGTAATTAATTCTAAAGATAAAATTTAAATAATAATTATAAAATGAGATTAATTCTGTTGTATTAACTCAGTATTTGGAAAGTAAATATCTACAACATTTAAGTTAGAAAGTTTAGCTGGTATGTAAAAACATAAAAATTGTGCATATATGAAGACCACGTAATGACTCAGTGCATATGTACATGTTGAATAATGTTGAAATCAGAATACATATGCCTGTCTCCTCAAAACTGCTCATTTTTTTTTTATGCTGAAGACATTTGAAATCTTTTCTTTTAAGTTCTTGAGAGATACAATGCCTATTATTTCCTGTAGTCCTTCTGTGCCATAGCACACCACAACCTGCTTCTATCAAACTGTAAATTAGCATGTGGGGAGTTTGGTGGATAGACATAACTATTTTTGAAGGTTTATACAGACTCTTCCTAATTAACTATGGTAGCCAGTAATACATACAATTTAATTTTCAAAGAAATAAGTTATGGGGAGAAATATGAACATTAATGCTGGGTTGATGCTTTGGTGTCCACTCTCTACTGTAGGATATTTCTAATTCAGCATGTCTTCATGACCATCTTACGAGATAGGAAATGGAGAATCATAATGTTAAGAAACGTCATAGGCATTCTGTGACGAAATTGGAATTTTAAACATGTACTGCGAATTAATATTTTCTGAGCAGCAAAACCAAATTGTTAAAGTAAACAGCAAAATACCCTGAATTCTGCTGCCCAAGCTCTTCACAAAACGTCACTAATATCTTTTTGTATTTCTCAAAAAAACTTCTTTCTATGTATCTATATCTATATGATATTTTTTGCTCTTTACATACATACACACATACACACACACACACACACACACACACACACACACACACACTTTTTTTTCCCCTTGGCTTTTAGACTTTAGTTAATCTTGGTTATCAATTATCAGAGCAGAGAGGTATCTATACTGTCTCTTGGTGTGTCTATGAGGGTTTTCCAGAGAAGCCTACGTCAGGAGGGCTCTGACCTAATGAACAATTTAATCCCTTGGCAGACTCAGCATTTGAAAAGATTTATTGGGATGTGTTGGAGTTGTGGGAGAGAGGGGTGACTAATTAGAGAGAGGTCATTGGTTGTGCCATATCCTGTCAATGTACCCCTTCCAGTGACTCTCTCCTCCTGGCTGTCATGAGTTGAGGAACTCTATCTACATCGCACCTGTCTGTCACAAAATACTCATTGCAGGTCTGGAGCACAGAAGCCACTCACTCACTGCTGACTGAAGTCATGAGTAAATAGCGATCTTCCCTCACCTAGGTTCTTTCCTTGGGTGTTCTGTAGCAGTCACGAACACTTTGACTAACACAGACTCTGATAGAGTATTTGATGCTTGCCTTTTAAATTTAGAAGTGTCACCTAAAGTGTTACATTCTAAACCGAGATATATCTCATTTTTATGAGTATATCTGTTAATCCGAATTTACTTTAATTTGATTAACTCCCTGAAGTGATTTCTAGGTTTTTGTCATTACATTCTTTTGTGCCAACATTACCAGTTAACATAGCTAAGTGTTTCTACTCTGGTAGGTAAATGAACATGTTATTTTGTTCTCATTTGCATATACTTAATCATGACTCAGTTGTGACCTCTTTTTTTCTCTGTAACCAGAGATGTGGTTACATAAACGTTGAGTTCATGTAATTTGTCCACTTGACTTGTCATTATTTTATAGTAAGGTTCGCACCCTCTCTTTGGCACAGATTTGCAAATACATTCTCCATTATTTTACTTATCTTTGCTCAGTGGAGCGCTGCTTCCAATTCTTTCTTCTGCTACATTTCATTTTCTTCTCCAGGATGGGGAGTGGGACAAATAAATAAAGCTGGTATATGCATGCATGTCATTGCATAGCTATGACTTCCCTGGCACTCAGTGATAGGTAGTTATGGAAAAGGATCCCTGTTTCTACAGTGTTCAAGAACCATATACCAAGTTGATCCATGTCTGTCTATCCATTCTGGGTAGGTCCATCATAAATCTAGCTATATTCATCCCTTTGACTTATTGCTGCACCAAAGACCATATATTGTTTAAAATAAAATTCTTTGAATGTTCTCTAAACCATTTTTATTATAGCATGAAAGATTCAAACCACATATATGTGAACTGTATACACAGTTAGCTCTGTAAGTTCTCAGCATTTGAAATGTTATTTTTGTCAGAGTCTGGAGCATACCAAAAAAATACATCTTTCAAAAACTATGCACACTTATAAGGACTTAAGTAATATCATGTCAGAGAACATCTAGCTTGTTCTTTGTGTATATGTGTCTCTCTGTGTGTTGTACATACTTGTTAGTATGGATGTGTGTACATGTGTGTGCAGAAGTTTGTCTCCATGATGTATTTTGTTAACTCTCTTGCACACACACACACACACACACACACACACACGAAGTTTTGTAAATCTCTGTTCCATTGGCAGCATGAGCAAAACAGTGAGTTGCTCCTCTAAGGGAGGAAAAAAACTTGTGAAATAAGTGCATTCAATGAAAGAAATGTAGCTAATCTGCTAAGTTGGACTGAACTCAGAACAGTTTTTACTAGTATTTACTGTAAGCTATGTGTTGGAGGCAATTCTCCTTCAGTTTTTATAATAGACTAAAATTGGATTTGGATTTCTACTCTTAAAAAAGAAGACTGAGTTTTGCCAAGGTAAAGAAAGGGGCATCAGATCACAAACCCTGTGAGTGGCAGACCTAGGATTCAAAACTCAGACTTTGGCATCAGTCTGTGAACACAGTACTGCATCCTTAGATAAACTAAGAGAAACGTGACAAATATGATCCAGATTCAGAGGAGACATCCAAAGAAACAAAATGGGTCCCAAAAAGGAGTAAGATGTTAGTAAGTTGAATAAAGGAGACTGATGGGACGGAGTGGGGAGTGAAGGAATGGGTTATCGTGGCAAGAATAGATGTGTGTAAGAAGAAATTTCAATGCCTGGACAATTGTGTTAATAGGACCGTGTGGGTAATGTGCAGCTAGTTAAGGAAAGAAGGCCATGAATATCAGAAAAGAATGCTCCTCTGATCAGCTGCCAGATATGGTTCAGATTGCCATGTGCAAAGTGCTGTCCTGGGGAGACCAGCTAGTACCTGGAGTGCTGTCAGAGGGCAGGTGTCCAAATATCTGCCTTAGATTGCTTATGCTGCTATAACAAAATACTTCAGACCTTGGAATTTATAAAGAACGTAAGTTTGACTATCATTCTGGCCTTTGGGAAGTCCAAAATAAAGGCACTAATGTGAAGATCTGGAAGGTTGGCCCCTGGTGGGTCCAAACATGAATGATAAAGAGGGGGACCTCCTGACTCCCTAGATTTGGTCAGTGTTGTGTTGTACACATGAGTTGAACTATCACATCAAACTTCCAAGACATGTACTGTCAATATAGGAAAGTTGTATTTGAAAACCAAATATTGGCACTGATAACTGCTCAGGGTTGCTCCCTGCTTTCACAGGAGATCCTTGCTCTGTATGTGTGCATGGAAAGTGTGGGCTTGGATAATTGATTGCAAAGAAACATGAAAGACCTTCTGAAGATGTCTCTCAGTATGTTCTCAATATTCATTGTTTTATTTAATAAGGTTTTTTGATTGCCTTCGGATATAAATGGCTATTGGTTGCAATGCATTACCTTTCTGAAGGGAACTTGCATGTTCATCAAGTGAAACAGTTTAAATGCTAGAGCCTGTGTGGGAACTCAGGATCCAGTAGGCAAAAGATAAAGATCTGTACAGTAGAAGCTGTAGCCAGAATGTTTCTCAGTCCTGCCTGGCCCTGCAGTCTGGATAAATCTCTCTCACCCTCAGTCCCTCAGATGCTTATAATCAATCAGAAGCTTATATTATTACAAATTGTATGGCCTGAGGCTTCAGCTTCTGGCTAGCTAGCTCTTTCATCTTAAATTAACCCATTCTTATTAATCTGTATGTTGCCATGTGGCCGTGGCATTACTGGTCTGTTGGCATCTTGTTGCTCCTTTGGCAGCAGCTGATGTCTCTCAATTCCACCATTCTTCTATCTGTATCTCTGCTTGAATTTCCTGCCTGGCTGTAAGCTTTCTTGTCATAGGCCAAAACAGCTTTATTTATTATCCAATGGAAGCTACACATATTCACAGCATACAGAAAGACATCCCACAGCAAGAGACTGCGTTTTATTTTCTCTCTCTCTTACAGCTTTTACAGGGAATTCACTGAAATAACTGATAACTTGCCCAGATCTAGTTAAAATAGTAAATAAGAACAACTTTAGGTGCCAGTATTTCTAAGATAAGAAAAAAGACAACTTCAAGGTGATGTGTGCAGGACACATGGATGTGGTGATATTGTGTCCCCCAATATATTGTGTGCTCTAATCTGGGGTCAGAGGACAGAACAGCCACTAGAGAGACATAGAGGCCAGAAAATGTTGGCACACACACCTTTAATCCTAGCATTCTGGAGGCAGAGATCCATCCAGATCTCTGTGAGTTCAAAGCCATACTGGAAACAGCTAGGCATGGTGACACATGCCTTTAATCCCAGGAAGTGGTGGCAGAAAGCAGAAAGGTATATAAGGTGTGAGAACCAGGAACTAGAGCCTTATTAAGCTTTTAGCAGCAGTTCAGCTGAGATCCATTTTGATAAGGGCAGAGAGGCTTTCAGTTTGAGGAAACAGGATCAGCTGAGGAATTGTCAAGGTGAGGTGGCTGTGGCTTGTTCTGTTTCTTTGATCATTCAGCATTCACTCCAATACTGTGGGTTTGTTTTTATTAATAAGACCTTTTAAGATTCATCTTACACAGAGAATTGGTGATTTATATTCATGTTTTGAGAGCTTTTGATTGCCAGTGTCAAAAAACAAACAAACAAACAAACAAACAAAAAAAGCAAAACAACAACAACAACAACAAAGTGAACCAGCTTGGGAGGAAAAGGAATATATCAGCTTAGGAGGAAAGGTGACTAAACCTCTGAATGGCAGAGAAGGAACTGAATTCAGAAGCCTTAGATAGTAAAGCTTCCCTGGGTCCATCTCTTCTCTATGTGCTGACTTTGTGGTACCAACTGCACTGGGGCTTCTTCCCACGTGCAGAAGCACATAACTTGTGGTATCTGCTGACCTCATACTGACCATCTTTTAAGGGGAGCAGATTGTTTCTTATAGTTCAAAAGAAAACAAGGATAGACAGATCTGAACTGGTCAGTTGTGGTATGTATAAGATGGTAATTCTCCTAGGAAAGACACAGGGACCACCCAATGACAGAGAAATGGATGGGATCTACATGAACAACCTTGACGAAAGTGGGAGTAATGAAGGGCAAGATTTGAGGGAAAGAGAGCTTAGGGGAGCAGGAGATCCCACCTGGATCAAGAACAGAAAGGGAGAATGAGGAATAACAGACCATGATAAATGAAGACCACATGAGAACAGGAATAGGCAGAGTGCTGGAGAGGTCCCCAAAAATCCACAATGATACATCCTCTGTAGACTGCTGGCAATGGTCGAGAGAAAGCCTGATCTGACCTAGTCTGGTGATCAGATGGCCAAACACCCTAACAGTAGAGCTGGAACTCTCATCCAATAACTGATGGAAGTGGATGCAGAGATCCTCAGCCAGGCCCCAGGTGGAACTCCAGGTGTCCAATTGTCGAGAAAGAGGAGGGACTGTAAGAGCATGAATTGTTAAGACCAAGATTGGAAAAAGCACAGGGACAAATAGCCAAATGAATGGAAGCACATGAATTATGAACCAAAGGCTGTGGAGCCCCCAGCTGGATCAGGCCCTCTGGATAAGTGAGACAATTGAATAGCTTGAACTGTTTGGGAGGCACCCAGGCTGTGGGACTGGGACCTGTCCTTAGTTCATGAGGTGGCTGTTTGGAACCTTGGGCTTACACAGGGCTGCTTTGCTCAGCCTGGAAGGAGGGGACTGGACCTGCCTGTACTGAATCTACCAGGTTTAGATGAATCCCCAGGGGAGTCTTGGCCCTGGAGGAGATGGGAATGGAGGGGAGGGGATGAGGAGAAGGAGGTGGAGGTGGGGGTGGGAGGGGGGAGGACAGGGGAACCCATGGCTAATGTGTAAAATTAAAACACAAATATAATAATAATAATAATAATAATAATAATAATAATAATAATAAAGGAAAAAAAAGATGGTAATTCTCATGAGAATTCTGGACTGCAATAGGGAGTGAATGATTTCCCAGAATTCTCCTCTCCCTACTTTTGTCTCTTCATTCTTTTTTTCCCCATGTCTACCCCCAGTTTGACCCCTTCTTATTGTCACCTCCTTTAGCCGCCAAGTTCATTCTTGTTGGGTCTTAGAAGCCACATCAGTTCATGCTTTGCTTTGATCCCTGACTTGCTTTCACAGTGGAATACTTGTGGTAAGAAGACTCCATTCCCATACTCAATCCGGTTGAATACATTGTTATGCTCATGCCATCCATTGCAGAGAGGAGGGCAAGGCCAGGGCAGGTGAGGGTAGACATTTCTCCTACCATCTTCAGATGAGCATGTCAATGAGATCATGCAGAGACCTACCGACAGTGCTAGTTCTGCTGGGGACCTCAGAGGTAGCACCACTTTAAGAGCCAGCTAACCTCTGGATGCCCTTTGTCAGAGCCAGAGAGTTTATGGACTTTCCCATGGACACTAACTTGGGGCTGGGTGGGGAGAGGGATACATGTAGGGAGCGCCAGGAACAAGAAGAAAGGCGATAGGGGTTTACACAAATTCCAGCTCATCCCAGATTCCTCCCATCGCCTCTCCCCTTGGTTTTAAACTTTAATTTATTGAATCGCAAGTTGTTTTTGGACAGCTTCATTCCACTCCTCTACTCATGTTCCAGCAAGCAAGGAACCACATCTGGGGCAGATACCTTGGAAGAATGAGAAAATGGAAATCCGCTCCAAAGAGCTAGAGTCACCAGTGCCCTGTGGTTATGCTTAGCCCAGTCCCATAGGACAAGAAAGGTACTTCTCCCTTTTTTTACTGCCACATTAAAACTAAGGCAAAATACACAAAGGTTTAGCTTTAGATAAAGGTAGTGTTAGTCACAAGGGACACGTGTATCCTCGTGCTCTCTGTGTTCCAAACAATTGCAGGGGCAGTCACGGCCGCTATATAAACGTACAGACCTGAAAAATTGTTAATTTATGGTACAAAGTTTAGAACAGGTGATGTATCAGCTCTCTGGGATGCTAGAATAAATAGTTGCAAGCAGGCCATCTTGAAACCACAAGGACATTCTATCCTAGCTCAAGGTGGGGGCAGGGCTAGAATGCTTCTTTCTCTTTCTCCCTTCTCTCTCTCACCCCTTTATGTTCCAAAGGATTTTGCTCCTTCCAAACTTCTTTTTGTTTTTCCTCACAGTCAGTACCTAGGTCTGCATCAAGTTTCCTTTCTGTTTTATAAGTAGTTTTTACTCCTCAAAAAAAAATCCTTATTTAATTTTTTTTTAGGTTGTACCTTCAATTTGTAATGTATAGATGGAATCATAATCAATTTCTCCTTGAAGCTCTGGCAGGTTCACTGCAGACATGTTGCCTTCTGTTCTTTAAGAAAAGAATATATTAATAGGCCAGGGGATGGGCAGTAAGAAGATCAGTAGACCCCAGCATAAGACTTCTGGCCTGATAGAGCTTCTCTGATGGGAGCTTTGGGTGGTGCCTCTTGTTAGTTGTGCCCCAAAGAACCTCCTGGCGTTAAGCTGTGGTGCCATTTCTCTCCTACCAGCTGTCTCCAGCTAGGCTTACTGTAGCCTTTCATCTCTGTCCCACTGGTAGTGGCTTGTAGCATTGGTGACTTTCCAACACACCTTCCCGCCACAGCATGTTCTCATCAGAAGAGACTTTGGAGTCAGAGCAGTCGGGCTTCTCATCTTTATCTCCCACTCCATAACTGCAGTATTTGTGGCTTGTTGCTTACTCTCTCAGAATCTCAGTTTTCTCATTGATGAGGTGGAGACAGTAAGCATATAGCTATGCAATTAATATTAAGTGTGTAGACCAGATACAGAAACAAAGAGTGATCCATGGCAGTTGCTGGATAAAGGAGAGATATTGTTATTCCAAGAAGGCATTGTAATCTAGAAGCTTGGTATGTGTTTCAATGCTTCCTGCAACAATGAAGATTTGCTCCTAAAAGATTTTTAAGAGGTATTTAGAGCTCCCTAAACTCAACCATCACCCTCCATCACATACTCTTAGCCCCTCTCACTAGGCCTTGATGGAGCTGTCTTGGTGATAGCCAACTCTTCCCTGTCCTTGTGGCCCCTTCTGAGTTCCATTTTGCAGAATTCTATGCAGACTCCAGGCTCTGCTTGAACTTTTCCAAGGCATATAACAGAAACCTTACATGGATTTGAATATATGGCTGTTGAGATCCTTGTTTTGTCTTTGTGGTTGGACCGAAGCATCCAAGTAAGTCTATAGTATTACAAGACAGTTCAGGCGGGTTGGGGATTTAGCTCAGTGGTAGAGCGCTTGCCTAGCAAGCACAAGGCCCTGGATTCAATCCTCAGGCTTCGATCCTCAGCTCAAAAAAAGAGACAGTTCAGACTAGATATGGAAACAAAAGTTTGATAGAAGTTCTAAAGTAGACTTCTGTGAAATCATGGCTAATTTTGTATCATGCTTAAACCATAACTGTCATTTTCAAGCAAATGAAAAAATAGTCTATGACTTCAGGTCTTGTGGCCTTTAAAGATAAGCCCAAACAAAGCCACGTGCTAACTTGTTGCCATAAATGTGGGCCATCAGTGGGCAAGTGGGTAATACCAAACAGAATCTAATTTGAAAGGTTGGCTCTAGTAGCAGCTTACTTCAAATCCCTACCCACTACATCCCCTGCCCCTTTAGCTGCTCAGATCTTCCTACCAAATGGAGAAAATCTACAGAAATAACACATGCAATGCCCTAGAAGAAAAAGGATAAAGATGCTTCATCCACATCTGCATTCTGAAGTGGAGAGCAAAGGTTTCTGAATGCAGTGCCTGCACATGAGGACTGAGAAGAAAAGCAGAAGTATTGCTGAGCTCTGAGGATGCCAGAACTCCTGGAGCATCACAAGCCCTCTGGAGCTGATGCCCACACCCACAGTCCAAGCTCCTGTTTCATCTGAGTGTGGGGAATCTCTGCAAGGGTGACCTGATGACTTGTTCTGGTTGGGTTCACATGTTCCTGGATGAAACGGACACAAGTATCTTGAAGGACACAAGTGCTTTGGAGACTTACAAAGAAGCCGATGGAAAGGAGCATGTTCACCATCAGTTCCAATTGTTTTTTCCATTTTAACCGGCTTCAGATTCCCCCTCACAACTCAAAAAATGTCATAGTAGTCCATCACTAATAGTTGGGGTTTTTGACTCCCAAATTCTAGCCTACCAAATTGTTGTTAGAATGCAACCTTTATCATTAAAATAAAAGTATCTATTATTGAGCCCCCATTTCATGCCCAGCCCATGTATATATAGAAATTACTAAGATATCATCTGTTACTTCCGGTAAGGTAAGAATAACAATTTGAGGCGGAGAGGAGGGAGACAGAGAGTTTGTACCAGTAGCCATGATATATACTTTCTCTGTGAGGGGAAACATATGAAGGAATAATAACAATGCAAAGTGAGGGGCCTGGGAGACAGTAAGCTTTATTACAGAATGGATGTAGACATGAGTTAAACATGATGAAAAGAGAAAATTGGTGAAGTCCCGGCAACTTTTGAAATACATGATTGTCTCATCTTTGTTGTTATCCATCCTTCCATCTAGCATCACCACCATCACCATCATCTTCCGGACGAAGCTAACTTGGGTCTCGGTGCCCTTTATGTAACAGAGAGGGATATTCCTTTGAAGACTGAGCAATCATTGATGTTGTTTTCCTGCTCGCTCTGGAATGTTGTAAGGTGCTGCCGTTTATGAGACGCTCCCTCTTACTTGTATTTATGTAGGTTGAACCAGTGATAGAAAGGGGCCATGAGGGCCTGGTCCATCATATTCTGCTCTATCAATGTAGCAGCAACTTTAATGACAGTGTTCTGGACTACGGCCACGAGTGCTACCACCCAAATATGCCTGACGCCTTCCTGACCTGTGAAACTGTGATTTTTGCCTGGGCCATTGGCGGAGAGGTAATGCTGCTGCTGCTGCTGCTGCTGCTGAACAATTTATATCCAGTTATTTGATTGTGCTTCTCCTACATTTATGGTTGTAGTAGAAAAACACCACTGTCACACAAGAATACATAAAGATTGACTTGTATTTATGCTTTTATAGGAAAGGATTCTTCTTTTAAATAACTATATTTCATCTGTGCTTGATGAATGGTATTGTTCAAACATGAAGTGTTTTGTGGAAGTGGTTGGGTTTGAGAACCAGAACTCTTAGGGACTTCCACAGGTTATCATCCCCTAAGGTTTTTTTTGTTTTGTTTTGTTTTTTCCATATTTAGGGCTTTACCTATCCACCTCATGTTGGATTATCCCTGGGCATGCCACTGGATCCTCATTATGTTCTTTTAGAAGTCCATTATGATAATCCCACACATAAGAAAGGTAAGTTCTTTCTTTGTTTTCAACTGCCAGTTGTCAAATGTCCTGTGACTATTGTCTGTAACATAGTTGAAGTGAAATATGAAGCTTGATATTAGAAAGTCTTAACCATCCAAATGAAGATGCTTTTTGAAGAAAAACAGGAATTCTGCCATTCAGAATTACACTAGGACAGTAACCATGGCCTAGCGGCGTCTAGACAAACGGACACATATGGTCACATATCCTAAGAATACATTCTCTTATTTCCCACCAGGAAGTAGGAAAATGGAAGTACCTTTTGTGATATAAATTAGTTCCAATTATATGTGGTGCTTAAAATAATTTTCCCTCCCTCCCTCTGTTCCTCCCTCCCCCGTTTCCCTCTCGTATGCAGGCAAGAGATCCATTTTGGGTGTCTTCCTCAATTGCCCTCCACCTCATTTTTTGCAACAGGATGTGGGGGTTTAAATGAGAATGGCACCCATAGGCTCATTTAAATACATGGTCCCCAGGTGGTGGAATTATTTGGAAAGGATTAGGAGTTGTTGCATGTTGGAGGAGGTGTGTCCCTGGAGGTGGGTGGACTTTGGAGCTTTAGAAGCCCAGTTAGCTCTTTTTCTCATGGTTTTTGTCTCAACATGCAAGCTCTCAGCTATTGCTCTCCTGCCTGTCACCATGCTCTCTACTGGGACAGGCATGGACTAACCCTCTGAAACACTTAGTAGAGTCAATGTGAGTTCTCCAATGAAAGCAATCTTAATTATTTTAATCCACAACGTTTCTGCAAACACCGAATATCAACTATGTGCTTGATCTGTGCTTAAAGATTAATACTAGTGAAAAAGATACTCTCTGATTTGTAGAAGTTATAGTCTTAGCTGTGTATAGTAGTGCATGCCTCTAATCCCAACACTTGGGGCCTGGGAGAAAAAAATCAGCAGTTCAAAGCCAGTTTGGTCTACATAGTGAGACCCCAACTCAAAACAAAACAACATGACACAAACCAAAGTTACAGTCTAGCAGGCAAGGGAAACAATTGAAATAACATTATATGTTTCTGCCAGTTGATACAAAAGGGATGGATCTGGCAGTATGAGAGTATTTCATTGTTGACCCAATTAAGTCAGATGGATGTGGTGGAAGTCTATAAAGTTTTCCTTGTAAAAACAGATTCTTCAAAGATATATGTCGAGGTACCTCTGGGAAAGGTTTAAATTAATCAAATTAATTACAGGTTTATAGTATCTGGGTCACATGTTCTCCCTCCCTTCGGTAACACGTCATGGCAAAGAATGTGTTATTTGTCTTTTAACCCCACAATGCCCACCACATAACTTTTCCTGTATCAACCCTGAACCATCTGATGAGTTTGTTATGGATGAAGAGAATGTTAATAGACTGTCTAGAGTTAACTTTTAGTAGTTTCCTCTATCCATAGATGATTTCTAAGGTGAATGGTTTATGCCTGTAAGAGGAAAATGTCACCCCCAAACAATATGAAATAAAATTTCTATGTTATTCAATCTTATAATGAATGACTTAAACCTTTTTTTCTGCCATTGTGTTAGATAATTGTGAAACATCCCCACCAGATAACTCAAATATATCCTCCATAGCATGTTGTATGGGTCTACAATGATCACAGACAATATGGTGACTTCTCTTCACAAAGCTTACTTTTGTCTTTCATCATTGCTGCTTGTGTTCCTTTTCCTCATGAGATTTTAATTTCCATTAAATCAACCCATGAATGGCCCATTTCAGAGGAATGTGAAAGCTTTTTTAAAAGTATTCCAATTCACTCTTTGTTATTTGCTGTTGTCACAGGTTTAATAGACAGTTCTGGGCTGAGGTTTTTCCATACCACCGATATTAGAAAATATGACGCAGGAGTGATTGAGGCTGGCCTCTGGGTGAGCCTCTTCCATACAATCCCTCCAGGGATGCCCGAGTTTCGTTCTGAGGGTCACTGTGCTCTGGAGTGCCTGGAGGAGGTAAGCTGTGTCACAACTCAGGAGCTGCCCTCTCAGATTAGCACATGGTCTTAGATATTGTGTTGTCAAAGTTTCCTTGCATGTTTATGATGCGTTCACTAACAGCATCTTGTAAAGCTGTTGGTGTAATTCCAGTAGGACCTTTGACTGCCTCTCTTAACTCTCAAAGGCAGGAGAAGAATGATGGGGTGGGCAGAATTACTGAGGCATCTTCTCCTTTCTTGGCTGTTTTTGTTCCTACTTCCTTTGGGCACTTGATGTCTTTTTTTCCATTTGTGTAGTTTCTTTTTCTTATTACCATTTTACCTGTTATTTCTGTACTTTTCTATTCTTCACTTTGGCTTTTCTCTTTTCCTCTGCTTTGTAGTCTTCCTTTAATACAAACAAGCAATGTGAAATAGATGGTGCCGAAAGGAAACCGGAAACTGTAGGCATTTCATGACCACTCTCATTAACAGTTTTTCTCTTGAATCAAAGTATTTCAATGTGGATCATGTTATTTCTGAAATACAGGATTCTGTGATTGTTCACTAGCAAAGTGGAATGATTATATTCTGCTGAGTCATTGAGACCCTGATTCAAATCACCATGACAACATGTATCAGTTGTAGAACCAGGGTGAATCATTTAATTCCACTGGAGACAATGTCCCTTTCTATCTGGGAAAGTGGGGACAGGTTTTCCTCTTGAGAGTTTGCATTTTCCCCTTATTGACCTGCTGCTGTAGTCTTTTCACGGGACCACTGTTTGACTCTTCACCTCTCAATAGAAGGGAAGAGAAAGCCAAGTTCACCGTGGCCTGGTACCTTTCTCTTCCTTCTCCTGGCAAATGATGAGCCCAAAAACGTCAACTATCCAAATTAGAAGTATTTGGCAGCTCAGGCTTTCACTTACACTGCTTCATCTATTTTTGTCAGTTATACTTCAAGTATGCCTGAACTGTCTGAGCATGCCTTTGATGGGCTAATCGGGTCCTCCTCTCTGTCCCACAGGCCCTGGGAGCTGAGAGGCCAAATGGAATCCACGTGTTTGCGGTTCTTCTCCACGCTCACCTAGCAGGCAGAGGCGTCAGGCTGCGTCATTTTCGAAATGGGGAGGAATTGCAGTTGCTGGCTTACGATGATGATTTCGACTTCAATTTCCAGGAGTTTCAATATCTGAAGGAAGAACAAACAATCTTACCAGTATGCATGCATGGTCTTTTTCAGGGACTGTTGTGTCTTGAAGTTTATCTCCCAGGATGCAGTAGGGATCCTGCTAGCCAAGAGAATTGCTCATCAAGTTCATAGTCTAAAAGCCACCCACTGTGGGTGTTGCATACATCAGAGGGAATGCGTTTGATCTGCTTCCCAAACTGGAAACTCACTTTTCCTACCGTCCCCTGGAGGCAATGCAAGGTCTTGATTAAAGAAAGAAAGAAAAAACAAAACAAAACAACGGAAGAGCACATGTTCAGATCACTGACTAGTGATTCTTTGGGTTGCAATTATGATAATGGTGAAATTGCATGTTATGATATGTTCTCTTGTAGAAGGAACACATTTTACTGCTTTCCTTTTTGTGAAAAATGAACCCAGGATAATTCTTCAACCAGAAGAGTAGGGCTGGAGAAATGGCTCAGTGGTTAAGAGTCTTGTTGTGCAATCCTGAGGACTTGCCTTCAAGTCCTCAGCAACCTTGTAGAAACTGGAAGTAGCCTTGCATGCCTATGGCTGGCATGTTGGGGAACAGAGCTGGGAGTTGGAGGACAGATGCACACATGTCACACACACAAACCCAAGAAAAGGTATTAGACATAGTTAATTATTCTTTGCTTTATGAGCCAACTTATATCAGCTCTTGGGATTAGGGTGGAAGAAGAGAATTATATGTCTTACAGTAGTGAAACCTTTCATTTTTCTTTAATTTTTATGATGCATTGTCTCCCTTCAAATATTGTCCAATGCCTGTCAGGCTCAGTAGTCACACAATTTCCTATCCTTAAATAGACCACTAAAAATTAAGTGTTTATACAGTTTGTGAAGTGACAGTGGCATATGAGTTTTCTCTAGGTGAGTGAGGCTTGCAGTAGAATGTTTTAGATGGAGTGAACTGTCAGGAAAATGATAAACTGTTGGAAGAAAATTTAAAAAAAGAAGTAATAAATGAAGAGAAAGGGGGCCTATTTTTTAATGATCACACTTTACTCATAGCTCTGACTCATTATTCCTTTTAGAAATTTTTATACACCTTGACAGACATAAGATATTTTGAGAAAAAGTAGTTTGTTGTGATTCTTTCTATACTACTAGTGCATCACTTTCTAATGGGTGTGCTGTGATTAGGGCCATATGCAAGCTGAGATACTGATCTTCAGGTGCAGGGAGGAAAACCTGGGGGCTAGTGCCAGGGATGCTAGACTCCAGCCCATGAAGAGTTGTTCTATGCACTCAATAGGATGCTTCTTCTTCTCCTTCTTCTCCTGGGCCCTGAGAATCAAACTTAAGCTGTTACATTTGATAGCATGAACCTTTATCCATTGAAACAGCTCACTGGCCCTTTAAATCTGCTCTCAAAAGTTAGATTCTTATGCAATTTGTGAAATGACACCAGCAGAAATATGTTATCTACATGGTGGAAAGCTAAAAAAAAAATACCATCTTTCTTCATGTCTGCTGTAACATTCAGAAAGTTGGAAAGCACTACAACAAATAATTACTATTAATTTATAAGGAAATAAGAACATAACTAAAGAGCTTTAAGGATAATCATGGGTGCCTAAGTAATCACAGTAGGATTTTGACTAATGTTTCATTAAATAATTCATTTCTACTAAAGAATGAATACTAATTATGTCATTAAATCTCCTCATAAGAGCTGTGCAGAGTGTTGTTTTTTAATCACTATGCTCAGATGAACAAATTGTGTTCGGAATTGTTCAATTTCTTACCTAGGTGTCATAGGTGCAGACTACTGTAGTCTGATGTGAACTTAGCCCTCTTGTTTGCTTGCTTGCTGATTATGTTAACACACTGGAGTTAAGCAAATCCAAGTTTTCTGAATCCAACTGCCTGGTGCTTTCCTAATGCAAGAACTACAAACTGCTGGTCTAATGATGTGTTAGATAAACAAAATGACCTCAAACTCTAACCTGAAGGCTTTTGCTTTTGTTTTAGGGAGATAACCTGATCACTGAATGTCGGTACAACACCAAGGACAGATCTGGGATGACTTGGGTAAGAAAATATTATTCTTAAACTTCATTTAAAGAGAAGAAGAAATAACCTTTGCCTTTAAAGACCAAAACTAAAAGGCAAAGTCCGCTCCTATGTTGAAACAAAACTCTGAAAGTCTTCAGCATGATGTGAAGCAAGAGCTGTGTTAGTGTTTTATCAGACATCAAAACCCTGATGGAACTGCAGTACTGACTATGCTTGTAATTTATTGGTGCTTCAGGAAATCTACCCTTCCTTATCTTTGTCCTCACCAGATAGACAAGGAATTAGCTTGTCTCCACATTACTTGGGTCTGCCTGGGTGTTTACTTAGTTAAATCCACTTCAAAAGGAAAAATGAAGTACATGAACTCAGAGCTTCAGACCCAAAAGGAAATCTGGTCCCAACAGAATTACTGGGGACTTCTGCCAAACTCTCAAGAAATAGGTATTTCATGCCTTGCTCAGTCTTTGCTAAGAACACAAAAAGAGGTCATTTCCCACCAGCCTATTTTATTAAGAGAAGACAATCTTTACTCTAAAACTGTGCACAAGGCATGAAGTAGGCCAATATGCACTTTTGGCAAATTATTGACAGATTGCCTCCTCTTTTATATGTAAATGTGTTAAAACCAGTTAGAGTTGAGATATATAAATCTGAAAAGTCAGAAAATATATCCTGCTAATTAAGAGGTTGAAGGAAAAAGATACAACTTATCTAGAAGCGGCAGAGAAAACCCCCTAAAATTTAAGACTATCATAAGGGGAGGAAAAAGGCAGTAGTAAGGAATAGGAGGGAACTGCCTTACCTATTTCAAAGTTAGCTATGGTCAAATCTGTAGCTAATAATAAATCAAATGTTTAAAATATTTCTTTGAATTTGTAAAGAATGTAGGGACGTTTTTTATCACTGTCTTTATTGGGTGTTGTGATGAAACTTCATTCTGTCTTACTGTAAAAGAATGAAAAAAGAATTATAAATATCAAGAAGGAAAAGGTGAAGAGTAAAATACATCCAAACCTCCCCAAGTTTATATTTTAAAGTAATTGCAGTTTAACATCAAAGAGTAATCTTGAAGTTAAATAATTGAAAATAAGAAGTTATCTAGAAATAAAATCCAACATTAGACATGGTTAATCTTGTAGATAAAAATATAAATATTTGTGTGAGACAATAAATATCAGCTAGAGAATTTAATAGACACTGTTGTGGGAGGCCAGCTCCCACCTTTTAAAGGGTTTCTATGAGGAGGTGAGAGGGGTAAGAAACTTTTAGATAGAAAGATAGCAGAGAGGAGAAAGACAGAAACAGGATAGCTTTGGGAGGACCTGTATCAAAATCCAATGGTCCCTCTTTAAAAGAGCTTTTTATAACAATGCCAACGGGCAGGGCAAAAGACCTCCCCTTTTCTAGATCACCACAGAGCCAAATGTAGACCCTTTTAAACACTTGGTAACCATGCCTGTGGTTAAATCATCCTCTTATGCAGACCTGCTGAATAAAGCAAGCTCAGATTCTCGGACTTTGAGTAAGTTCTCACTAGGAAACCTCTGTGGGTCTCTACAGCTCTCCCTTCTTAATGTATTGAAGAGCCTCTCAGACTCCTCAGATAGACTATGTCTGTCTTAAGTTGTCTTTCTTCCCTAATTAGCCTTATTTGTCATGGAGATGTGCTTTCCATCAAGTATACTCTGCCTTAGTTGGCAGCTAGCAAGAAGAACATTATTCATCCCTGACTACCAGCCTCTGGTAGGGGGGAGTTACAGGGCTTAACTGAGCTCTGAGCCAGGTCCCTACTAAGAGCTTGCAAATAGTTGGAACAACCACAGTAATCCCTAGGACTGCCACACTGACCAATAAAGGAGTAGAGAATGACCACGATGGAATTTCCTTTTTGAATGGATCTAAGCTGTGCCAAGCTCTTTTTTAAATCAATAAACTCTTGATGCAAACACATCAAATAAATCAATAAACTCCTGATGCAAACTTAAAGATTCCCTTAGCTTCACCAAAACATGGTTCATTAATATCAACAGATTAACATAATTCTAGTATGACTATTACTATACACATTACATGTAGCATGAAGATTACTATACATATTTACAATTCTTACAAACTTATATTAAAAACAAACTCTGTATAGGACTATTTACATTTTACAAACTTTAGCAAACATCTAAAAGAGATCTCTTAACAGAACATTTACATTTTCTTCCAACAAGACAAAGAATACATGAATCGTGAGTCACCACAGTTAGAATTGTAAGTGAACTCAAAACTGTTTCATTTCTGAAGTTCAAAGTTCAGAAAGTCAGTTCTAATAACCGTCTTGTAGTTCCCCTGAAAGTTTGAAATTAGAGGCTAATTTGTCAGCGGCTCTAGAGTCTTTGAATACAGCTCCCTCAACCCTGGTATTCAGAGAGTGCCACTGCTAGGGGGCTGTAACACTCAGGTTACCACTGCTCTTCCCCACCATTTCCCAGCCACCTTCTCTGCTGGGCCCTCCCAGCCATTCTGGAGCCAGTGGAAGTGTGCCCAGTGGTAGATGGTCATTAGCTCAGTCCCTTTACCCAAATTCATTGCAGTTCCCCTGAATGTAACACTTCAACTAAGTTCAAATAAATGGTGCTGATATTTTCACTTCCAACTACAGAGGCATTTTCCTAGGAGAGCTGCCCTAGAGCAAAGGTGGAATTATCATACTGAGCTGCCTTTCTGCTCAGCTAGTAAGAGTCAAGAACTGTCTCTTAAAGGAACCATGCACTGATTTGCCACTAGCAATCAGAAGCTGTGTGGCTCTGGGCTCTGTTTCATTCCAGCTTTTACAGTCTCAGTCCTTGAATACCAAATAGTGACAAAACCTTTGTCCCAAACTCCTTCTCAGAAGTCTGGGGGACACCCTGGTTAGTTATTTTGGCGGCACTCTTACCCTGTGAGGAAATGTCACAAAACACGACAGAATCCACTAACAAGAGTTTTATTAAGATAGGAAACAGAGAGACAGTGGTGAACAGGCCTGCGAAAAACACATGTGAATCAAGAGAGAAGCCAGGGAATGTGGCGCCAGCTTATAAAGGCTGGGCCATGCCTTCACACACAGGCTCATGTGGCTACTCCACACATGCGCATAGATCACATGGTTGTACTGCATGCTTTACACAACCATGCAAAGCCACGGGGTCCTGGTCACACAAGACGTTTTGACCTGGAAATGGCTATTTTGACCCAGAAATGGCTAGGCGGAAGTGTCTAAGTCTGCTGGGCATGCCCAGCCATGGGGGCATGTTGTGAATTCATATCACCCCTTAGCCTCCTACTTTCCCTACATTGCAGGATGGAACATTAATATGTCAGGAATACCAGTTTGGCTGCTTTCACTCCAAATCCTCTGGGGGAGTGTCATCAGCTACAGTGTCATCAGAGCTGACTGGCAATTCCTCTGTTCCATGCACTGCACCAAGTGCTCAGGCAGCCATCAAGCTTAATTTGGTGACTGAGGGTACAATTCCCCCCTCTTAATTTTTTTTGAAGCTACATCTTAAGGCTGCCATGAGCTCTCTCAATGATGCCTTATCCTTGATAGACTTTTATTAGCCCTATGTTTCTCTCTTTTGCATCTCAGGCTCAACCCAGGTTCTTTATTTGCCCTTAAGCTTTTTCCACACCCAAAGCAACTTAGCCCTGATTTCTAAAGGGTCTCAAAGCAGCCTGACAAGTGGCATTAGCATTTTAATTGCCTCCTGACAGGTAACCCTGGTCATCCATTTCCAGTCCCCAGGACGTAAGATTTTTAAGCTTTCTAACAAAGCTTTTGGAAAAAGTGACAATTGGGTCTGTTTTTAACTCCTTAAACTGTTTAAAATTAATTGGACCATGCATTCACATGATATTTCCCTGGGTGACTTGCTGCTCAATTACAGGGAACATTCGAAAGCCTTGCACCTCTTCCTTCTGCTAGCTGCCTCCCAAATACTGTCCTGAAGAGGAGGCACAGTGCTAGCAGTGAGGATTTGCCATGTTCTGGGAGGTTTTTGGGCCAGGGCAATTATGGGTGACCTTTCCATTCTCACAGATGACCCCTAGGTGAGTCTAATCCACCCCTACAGAAGAAAATGAGATCTGGGAAGGAGAAACTTGAAGTGTATCCAGTGTTTGAGAAAGGGAAATTACTAAATTTTTCAAGCATGTTAGTTCCTCCCTTGTCTCATCCCAAGACTTTGGTTCCTTAAACTTGATGGCCAAGAGGGAACTGACTCTGATTGAACAATGTTGTAAAAGTGTTTTCATCTAGTGGCAATTCCAGTAGAGCAGAAGGTTTTCTTCTGTTCATGTCCACCTCAGGGAAAATTACCCCCTGCTGCTCAGGGATTAGATCTAAGCTGTCCTGAATTAATGCCAACAGGCCAAAAGCTTCCACAGGAATCTTTTCTAGCCCATGTTCCTCATAATATTTTTGCATTTTGGCTCCAATTCTCTCTCAGGAGTCTGTGTCCAGAGTCCCATAGTTGGAAAACCAAGGAAACAATTCCTCTTTGAACTCCAGGAACCTCTGTACTTGTTACAATTCTACCTTAACTCCCCTAGTTTTCAAACTTTCTACAAGCATCTGATTACTATTTCCCTGTCCTATAGCAGCTTTTCTTTCTCAGACTTCTAAGTCTGTGGTGGGTCTTTATTCCTGGATGCTATTTTCAGGTCCAGCACTAGGGAAATTCTATTCTTACCCTAAGTTTCTTCCTACATAATATTCCTATACCTAAACCCTATATTTTCACCTAATTTGAGAGATAAAAGAGAGAGAGAGAGAGAGAGAGAGAGAGAGAGAGAGAGAGAGAGAGAAACAGGGATAGATACTTGCTGCAACCTAATTTTTTTATATAGTTTTTGCTCACAAAGAATAAAATACCATAGCCTTAACCTTAATACAAAACCAGACATGTCCAACTTCTTCCCATGGTATTTCTGTACTCTCACTTACTTCTTCTGCACCCAAGTCCCTAGTTCTGGTGCAATGACCTCCCTCTTGCTAGATCAAAGCACACCACACAGCCAAGTGCAGACCCTTCCAAATACCTGGTAAGCTTGCTCGTGGTCAAATCATCCCCTTATGCAGCCCTGCTTGGTAAAGCAAGCTCAAATTCTCAGACCCTGAGTAAGTTCTCACTAGGAAACTGTCTTTATGTATAGAATGCTCAAAGTATACTACACATTTATATAAAAGATCCCTACTGAATCCAGTATTGTCTATAACTTAATATATAGCAATGAAAAAAAAATCAATGAGACCAAAAAAGGAAAAACTTAGTAAAATGAAGAAAAACCTACTTGTTAGTATTTATTTGGCGCTAGGAACACGTCCCGAACATGACAAGACCACAGAAGAGTTTTATTAAAGAGGATAGAGATGACAGGCCTGTGTGAAACACACGTGGGGGAGAGAGAGAGACTAAGAGATTCATGCAAGATGGCACTGGCTTTTAAAGGTTGGGCCGTGCATGTGTACAGGAACTCTTGTGGGTACTCCACGCATGCGCGTAGATTACATGGCTGCAGGCGCGCTTTACGCAACCATGTAAAGCCACAGAGTCCCGTCCTGAGAGATGTCTGACCTGGAGATGGCTATTCTGAACCGGAAATAGTTAGGCGGTCCGCCGGGCAAGCCCAACCACGTGGACATGTAATTATCTATCACTACTTATAGTGGTCTATAAATGTATGTGATTCCAGTAAAAGAAATTTAGGGAAATTTCATGATTTGGGGAGTTTGGTATGCTAATTAATAAACCTTTGCCTAGTCACCACTAAGAGCTTCTCTTTCTTCATTTTTGTAAAGGTGTTTGCTGTTTTAGTTTTTACATGCATCCAAAATATACTTGGAGGATCAAAGGGTCAAGAATAGGAAAGATTGCTAACGAGAGTCAGATGGGAAGTGAGCTAAATCAAACCTTACTTTACAGCTGTGGCAACTAATCCAGGGTGGTTTGGGTCCACAGTTAGAGTTCCAGCAACAAACCTATGCATCCTACATCTGGAAATGTGGTTGTGGATAAGTCAGGGCATTCGGATAAGTGAGGCGTTGTGGGTGTTTTTATTTAATGCTGACCTGATCGACTGCTTATAATGAGAAAAATAAATTTGTCTTTTTATAACTTTCCCCCTTTCTGTTATTTGGATCATTTCTATCAATCAGTTTTAAAATTTATTAATTCTTCCCTAGGCCATCTTGTGGACTTTCAGCTCTTAAACATCCATTTTCTGGGTTTTCTCTTTCTTTTGCCACTCCTAAACTCTTCCCACATTTTGATCATATTTGCCTTTAATTGCTTGACTTCTACAGCCTTTGTTCATCCACATCTGTATCCTCTCAGTTTGTGACTAGTGACATTTTTTTCTTGAGTAAAATTAACAGTTCACTGTTTCCTTAATAATTTTTGTTTGAAAACTGGGCAGTGAAAATTGTTGAAGCAACTCTAGATTACTCAGATACAGTGGAATATTACCTGCTTATAGTTAAAAGGTGTTGCGCATTGCCACCGTAGCACATAGCTACTGATATTTATAGACCTAAAAATAATATAGAAAATTCAGGTCAGCTGAAAAAACACTCCAAAAGTCCATGGGAGGGAGAGGCAAGAGGCTAAGGAATTCAAAAACAGCTTGAGCTCCATGAGACTCTCTCTCACCCTCATAACCCTGAGTGATTCCAACAAAGTGATTTGTAACATGCAAACATCACCAGGAACCTCTGAAATGTCTACTGTGACACAAATTTATATCAGATCAATAGAACCCTTCAGGATTTTAATAGGTTATCTAAGAAAGGCACCCCTTTTTTGTTTTGTTTTGTTTGTGTTAGAAAGGCACCCTTTAAAGAGATATAAATAATATTAATTTTTAATGTTTCAATATTTTTTGAAAGTTAAGAGTCCTTTAAGTTAATAATTTTCAAAAGAGGCAGAAGCAATAGGATTGTGAGTTCAAGGCCAACCCTAGTAACTTAGTGAGACTCAGTATTAAAGCATTTTAAAGAGAGGCTCGGGCTAGAGCTTAGTGGTAGTGGTTTGTCCACCAACTCTGAGACTTGGATTTGATCCTTGGGACCATAAGAAATAATCATAAGCTGTTACTTACAAATGATAAAGACCAAATATCTTTCAGAACTGGGGATCTGCATGATACTTTTGGCTTTGTATTATGTGTGTGAGAGCTGGGGGAAACTTTGCAAAATAAAACATCTCTATTTTCAGGGAGGATTAAGCACCAGAAACGAAATGTGTCTCTCCTACCTTCTTTATTACCCAAGAATTAACCTGACCCGGTGCGCCAGCATCCCAGACATCATGGAACAGCTACAGTTCATTGGTGTGAAGGAGATCTACAGACCCGTCACGTGAGTGGCAGTGAATTATAGACATCCCAGAGTGGGTCTTATCTCCATACTGAGGCATTATGGGCTATTTTATGTACTGCTCTTTTTAATTGCTTGTAACTCAGGAGACCAAGTAAGCGTCTTGGTTGCTATGTCCAAGTTCCTCCAAAATACCCTTGGGATCATTGATGGCTGGGAAGACATAAAGGATCTAGCCATTAGCTGTACTCTTGGATAAAGTTATTACCAGGAAAGGATACAAAGGGAAATCAACAAACGAAAAGGCAGAGTTCAGAGCACCCAAGCTCCCAGAGGCATCTCCAGGTAGCCATACAGAATACCCATCCAATTGTGATAATGTCTCTATGGAGGTCTCCTATATAAGCTCCATAGAGCAGATATGCCTGGGCTTTTTACTGGAGATGCTCCTGTAGGGCTGTCTGCCTAATGCATGCCCAATTTGCAGACTTGCCAATAGAAAGCAAGTGTTCAGCACAAAGCATATTGACTATAGTGCTGAGCCTTTTGATCATTTAGAGGAAGTTTTATACCAATCTAAGAAACTGTCAACTATTTAAGTTGCTAACCAAAAGTGAACCGTGTGGTCAGGCTTTAGACAGGGTCTTCCTGCATGATTTGGGTTGACTTCCAAGTTTCGATCCTCCTGCCTCTGCCTCCCAGGTGCTAGGATTCTGGTTATGTGCCTCCATGTTCAGGTAAGAATCAAGCATTTTATGTAGAGCAGTTTCAGACCTATTTTGTAAACACTGTATGATTGTATATCATAGAAACTAGTATAATTAGATACAATGATTTTTTTTCTTCTCCTCTTAGGGTTATATTCTAGAGTTTAAGGGGTTAATAGACAAACAGATGGGCATTAAATAGTAGTGGTTGTTATAAAACAGTGAAAATAATAATAAAAAACAGTGAAAAAAAATAAGGAAGTGAGTAACTGTTGCCAGCAGAAGACTCAAAACCTTTCTGGGAAGTAACATTTGAGCAGGGACCTACAGACTGAAGAGCCAGCGATGGAAAGATGTTGTATGCAGAGAAAAGAGAGTGATGTGTGTGTATGTCATGATCCTGCTGGGTTTGAGAACGAACAAGAGGATGCCTTTGGCTAGGGCAGAGTGGAGATTGGCAGAGACCAATGTGTGAGGATGTGGTGTCCGAAGTAGATTGGACCACAGAGGCCATTATGAGTATTATGAAAAGAAGTCACCATGGGATAGTGGCAAAGTCAGTTTGGCGAGGGTGAGAAGGAAGGACCACAGGAGGATAAGATGGGGAAAGAGTACTGATCAGGAAATTACTGTGATTGTCCACTGAAAGCCAAGGGCACCTTGGACCTAGGCATGACATCATGCTAAGGATGCGTTATGGGAGATGCTGAAAAAGAGTTTATGTTCTCAGGAACAGTGGCACAAAGCGTAAGGATGGTTGGCAGAAATTTATGTATGATTTAATGTGTCTTAACAGGAAGATCTTTCTGATAATTAAGAATTTACAAAATGAAAAAGACTGATGTAATTGGACAAACATATACAGAGATTTTTGAGAGTGCTTTTAAGAATAGGATAAAAAAAAACCATTTAATGAAGACATGATAAAATGTGGATAGTCAAAAGAAAACATATAATAATTTATGTTCCAAATAACCCAAGAATTAGAAATTGTAAACTAAGTGCTTTCTTGTTCATCGTGTGTATATATGCTTTCCTCTGCTCCTTTCTAAGCCCTGCTGTGACCATGAGTGCAGAAAGCATCGTCTAGTCATCACTAAATACTGATCACAAAACACTTACGTGAACTGAGCAGCAGTTACTAAGTCTATTCACATCCATGAGTTAGTTTAACCTTCTTGCACATCATCCCAGTTGGGAGAACAGGGAGTGGGACTTCAGTTCTATAGGGGAGGAAACAGAAACTAAGATTTAGGAAACTGCTTGACACCACACAGTATATCATAAATGGGAAAATTAGGGTTCACAATCCAAGATCCTCTTCACAACCTACACATGGAAGAATTTTCCAGAAGTTCAGACCTTTTAAAATGAAAGTATGATGTGATTAGACAAAAGTACACAGGGTTAATAAACTATTAATAGACACCAAAACAATACATAAAATGTAATTCTAAAAAAAATACTAGGACAGGGCACAATGAGGAGACTCAGTGGGAAAAAGCACTTGTTACCAGGCAGGTGAGGACCTAAGTTCAACTCCTGGAAACATAAGGGTATGACATGTTTGAATATTTGGATGGTTGGATTTTGGCACATATGTGTGTGTATGTCTTTGTATGTGTTCATGCATGCATGCTTGTGTATTGCAATGCTGGAGAACAAACTTGGAGCCTGGCACATGGCAGGCAAGTGATGTACCCTTGAGTTATACCTCTAGCTTCCCAAATATTCCTATCATATTGTGCCTTACTTCAAGGAGATTTTCCTCTTTAGAATATATTCTACACCCCAGACAGGAAATTTCCTAATTGTGTGATTATTAGCAAATGGCTGTATGTTTACAAATGAATAGATGTACCTTGCTTCATCCCTTATGATCACCATGGACTGGGCTGGGCATCTCTACAGATTCCTCTCACTGCCTGATGGGCTTTGCCAGTGTCCTTAATTTCTATCTTCCCAGGAAATGCTACATTTGTGCCTTCATCACTTGGGACGACAGGAAGAACTGATTTCCAAAACTAGGTTAACTGTGGGCTCTCATTACCCAGAAAAAGAGTATTTTGTTTTCTTTTATTATAGCTGTATAATTTTTCTAATCTATTTAGAATTTTCCCCAGATGTTTTCTTCTTCTTCTTCTTCTTCTTCTTCTTCTTCTTCTTCTTCTTCTTCTTCTTCTTCTTCTTCTTCTCCTCCTCCTCCTCCTCCTCCTCCTCCTCCTCCTCCTCCTCCTTCTCCTTATTATCATTATTATTATTCTTTTTTTTAAAGCTTTTTTTTAAAAAAAAAATTATTTATTATGTATACACATGTTTGACTGCAGACCAGAAGAGGGCACCAGATCTCATTACAGATGGTTGTGAACCACCATGTGGTTGCTGAGAATTGAACTCAGGACCTCTGGAAGAGCAGTCAGCGCTCTTAACCTCTGAGCCATCTCTCCCGCCCCCAAACAATTACTTCCTTTTTTTCTTTTTTGGAGCTGAGGATCGAACCCAGGGCCTTGTGCTTGCTAGGCAAGCGCTCTACCACTGAGCTAAATCCCCAACCCCTTATTCTTTTTTTTTTTTTTGAGACAGGGTTTCTCTGTAGCTTTGGAGGCTGTCCTGGAACTCACTCTGTAGACCAGGCTGTCCTCGAACTCACAGAGATCCACCTGCCTCTGCCTCCTGAGTGCTGGGATTATAGGTGTGCGCCACGACCTCCCGGCTTTGTTTTCTTCTTTTTTATTTAAGAAAATATTTTCTTTTTAAGAGGCAGGGGCTGAAACAGAGTGTTTTCCAGACTGACCACATACCCATGACAATTCTCCTGCCTCAGTTTTTCAAGTAGTGGAATTATAGGGGTGAACCTCCACACCTGGCTTCAAATATTTTCTCTCAACGTTGACACTTCTCAGTATTCATCTTCCACACTTTAATTTATTTTGTCTTTATTTCCTTTGCTCTGTAGTCTGCCTCTCATCTTATTCTACTGCTTTATTACCTTGAACTTGAGGGGTTTTTCTTGTTTGTTTGTTTGTTTTTTGTTTTTTGAGACAGGGTTTCTCTGTGTAGCTTTGCGCCTTTTTCCTGGAACTCACTTGGTAGCCCAGGCTGGCCTCGAACTCACAGAGATCTGCCTGCCTCTGCCTCCCGAGTGCTGGGATTAAAGACATGTGCCACCACCGCCAGGTGGAACTTGAGATTTTAATCATTAAATTAAATTAATTAAATCTGTATTATTAAACTCATATAATAATAAACTCCAAGAGGAAACAATTTCTATAACTTTTCCCAGTTTCATTTATTGCTATTTTCGTCTGAACTCAGTTTTCCTATATTTTTAAAGATATTTCTATTATGTTTAATTATGTGTATAGGGGTGGGTATGTGCACATGACTGTATGTGCTCACAGAGGTCACAGGTGTCAGATACCCTGGAGCTGGAGCTATAGGCAGTAGGGAGCTGCCAGGTGTGGGTGCTGGGAATTGAACTTGGGTCCTCTTGGAAGAGCAATAAATGCTCTTGACCACTTAGAAATCTCTACAACCTCCTTTGATTCATATTTTATAAGTATTTTACAAGTTGCACCATGTGATTGTCTTTAGCCTTGTGGTTTCACGGGTCCCATCTCATTTCTTGCTTATTCTGAGGGCTTCTGTCCAAAACCTCATCACACATATTTGAACCTAGGCTTTCTTCTTGCCACACCACAGCTGGAGGATTAGATGAGTCATTTTCTGCACACATATTTTGAGAGGAAAGGGCTGTAGAGTGAGACTGGATGCTCCCTGGTATAATGTGTGTGTTGTTCCTGCCTTGGATTTATTACTGCTGTCAGAAGCCACCTTCTCTCTGGAGGGCTGAGTTACTTTCATGGAGGAATGTGTCAGCTTTGGAAGGGGATGTCCAGTCTCTTGCCACCCTGGAGACGACCTTCTGTCTATGAGACTCCATCTGGCTGGGTTCCTTCCAGTACTTCATCAGGGTTGTGCTTTACTGAGACAGATTCCTCATTGTCCTTCATTAACAATCAGAAGGTTACAACATCATCTTACATTTTGTTTTGTTTTCTTCTTGATGATCTGCTTCCAGCTGCTGTGTTCACCTTTATGTCAATTGCTTGGGTCATAATTTCAAGTTAAGTGTACCTATCTTTAATGAGATCTTTGGAAAATTCCATCAATGCCACATCTATCCTACACAATCAGAACATAACCAGGCATGGCAACCTCACCTCCTCCATAAAGTTCCGGGAAACTGGAAATTTGCTACATGTCACTCTATGTTAATTTTTTTCTTTCCTGAATTTTAAAATAAGTGTGGCTGTTGCATGTGCTTCTGTGTCTGGCTCTTTCATTAGTAATGATGCTAGAATTCATTTGTATTTGTGGCTGTTTCATTCAATGCCTTTTTCTCGCTGAGCAATGTTCCCCTGGGTAGACCCACTTCCTATAGGCTCATCCCTATGGAAATAGAGCTTCAGGGAGATGCAAACATTCAGACCACTGCAAGGGGTACTAGGACCAACCCTGACATTTCCAGTAAATCCCTCCATTTGGCATTTTGCATTCCCAGAACACTCTACAGTTAATCTTCAGAATGACAGCAAAGAACTTCCCTTATGTTATCTGTGAGTGTGTCTGTGGGATTCCTTTTTACTTTTACACACATTTCATATATTATCAAACGGTGTCACTTATTTTCTCACTGAATGGTAAGAGCTCTTTATATTATCGATATTCATCCCCTGATGATACTGAGCCATGGATAATTTCTCTCAATCTATAGCTTGATTTTCATTGTTTCACTGTTGCCTGAGGTTCCTTCTGTCATTTTGTCTTTGTTTTGACTTTTGAAATCCCCTCCAAGGAATCTTTGGAAACTATACATTGTGAATATTTTCCCCTCTGGAACTTTAATGTTTAGATTGATGATTCGTTTTGAATAGATTTTTCTTGTAGCACAAGACAAATCCAAAGCTCATTGGTTTTCTAAATACATATCAAGAACAATTTGCTTAAAGATCACTGCCTTTAAATTTTTTTTTATATTATTAATATGTGTGTTTGTGTGTGTGTGTGTGTGTGGTGTGTATATGTGTAGTGTGTGTGTGTGTGTATGTGTGGGTGTGTGTGTGTGTGGTGTGGTGTGTGTGGGGTGTGTGTGTGGTGTGGGGTGTGTGTGGGGTGTGTGTGTGTGGGGTAGTGTGGTGTGTGGGTGTGTGTGTATGGTGTGTGTGTATGTGTATGTGTATGTGTGTGGTGTGGTGTGTGTGGGGTGTGTGTGTGGTGTGGGGTGTGTGTGGGGTGTGTGTGTGTGGGGTAGTGTGGTGTGTGGGTGTGTGTGTATGGTGTGTGTGTATGTGTATGTGTATGTGTGTGGTGTGGTGTGTGTGTATATGTGGTGTGTGTGTGTGTGTGTGTGTGTGTGTGTGTGTGTTTAGGACAACTTACAGGAGTGAGCTATTACCTTCCACCATGTGGTCCCAAGGGATAGAATATAGATTGTCGGTGGCATCTATTGCTGAGCCATCTTGCAGGCCTGAAAATTGCCTTTTTATGGCTGGACTCTGTTTATGGCTATATACCTAGGTTTACTTTGGTACACACTTGATTTGTGTAATCCTGGAGGAAGACTAAATAGCAAAACACAGTCTGTAATGTCCCACTTCTTGTTACCTTTTCCCAAATTAATTTGATCATCTAGGCTCGTTATATTTTCACATATAAGATTAAGACAAATTGTCAGTTTCTTAAAACAAATACCCAAACAAAAAAACCTAAGATAATATGACTGGAAATGCTACAGAAAGCTCAGGGCATGCAGAAGTAACCCTTTAGCCACCAAATAAAAACTAGACAACCCCAATTAGCAATATAACAGCCCCTGTTTCCATCCCTGGACAAGAAGTTTAAAAACCATCAGGACAAAATGAGATTTATATGGGTGATATGGAGTCCCTGTATCAACTAGAAAGAACTGACATGTTAACCATAGTCAATCTACTCCATGAACATAGAATGTGTCACTCATGAAAACATATTCTCCTTCTCTTCAGTAGGTTTTAGTGTGGTTTTCTTTATAGTTTTTAGTATAGATGTTTTCACCTGTTTTATTAATAATATTTATCTTTTATTTTTTAATACCTTTTGTGTGTTAATTTTGTAATCTGTCTCTCAGCAATTTCCAGATCTTGGAGTTTCTCCAGTTTGTCTGTAGGTTAGGGTTCATCTTTACATACTTGTTCATGTGCTTAGTCATTTTTTGGCTGTATGTATGTATTTTGTGTTGATGATCACTACACTGTCCCTAATGCTTTAATATCCCTGTCAGTGTGACTCTAGAATAAAGGTTTAGGGCCACTGATCTTTACTGTTAAGGCCTGGTCCACTCTCAGGTCTCCAAGATGGATCTCCTAGATGTCACTGAATGCCTGTGCCATCAGCAAAGACTCTCTGCTCTGGCTATTTGGAACTTGAATGTGTACCAGCCTAGCTCTCAGAATCGTAGTTTTTGTTTGTTTGTTTATTTGTTTGTTTCTGTTTTTTTAATAGTTCCCAGTTACTCTTTGCCTAACTTTGTGCCATTTTATCTTAAATCTATTTGACTCATTAATCAAGTGCGTATTTAGTTACCCCTCCTACAGACTTAAAGAGCTCTCTTTGTCTGTGATCTATTCCTCTGTAGCACTCTACTTTGCAACTTGCAGAACTTCAGACTCCCTTAATTCAGACTCTTGTCTCATTAATTCATTGTGATGGTCATTTTATGGCTCGGAAATTCTCCTTTTCGGCATTGTGACCCAGGGCGTGCTCACAGGCAGAACTCTGGGGTGAACACAGTGTTCAAATATGACCTGTGTTCATTTCCTTTGGGGTCATAGTTTTTTCCTGCCTGTTTTCCACTCTCCTATCCCAGATGCTCTGTACAGCTTTGTTAATGATGTTGGCATTTATCACAGTAAGTTGGTGTCTGTTACTCCTCATGGCCGGGAGTAAAAGTCCGTTAAGGAGCATGTTGTTTGATTTACTAATTTTTAACCATATGTTTATTTGTGTGATAGAGGTTGAATCTGTAAAGCTATTCACTCCACTGTATGGACCTGGCCCTGCTTCTTGGCTGAAGTTACCTACTTTCTTTCCTCCTCCCCACACCTCTTCCTGTTCCCAAGAATGACCCTAGCAGCAATGACTTTGAAACAGCCATGGGGTTCCAGGCAGATACTAGGTCTAACAACTACAAGTTACTTTCTTCCATCTGGTTTTACATTATACAGAGCAGGAGAGCCATGTCTAAAGTCATTACATGTGAAATGATTCATTGGATGAACTGAATTTACAGATGAAATTGCTTATTTTTTGCAAAGAAAATTAAAATACACTCTATGCTACTTTGGGTAGTGGGTATATTTTGCTGGGTTATAAGAAAAATGTATCTCAGAGTTTAAATTTGATTTGCAAAGAAAAATTATCCATCAGTATTAAAGCATGATATTAACACAATTTGTTCAAATCAACCACAGTGATTATTTATAATATCATTTTATTTATATGTATGTCTGCATAGGCACACTGGAAATATACTGCTTTAGCTTCTATAACATTCTAAATTCCTCCAACTGAACCCTAGTCCCAATAACAGCAAGGTTACTTGTTATTTTGATTAATTAATTTATGTTAATTTAATTAATTTATTTAATCCTGCCACTGTTTCTGATGGAAAGCTTAGTCCTTCTCAAATGAATAATTAGCACATTTGCTTTTGCAATGCTTCTGTCCTCTCTCCTCAGTTCTCCAGGGAGTAATCTGAGCTGTGTTGTTAGAAAACTTGGAAGGTTTTTGGTTAGAGGAGACAAAAGGGACATTTATTATGAAGGGTCGAAAGAGACAGAGTATGAAGCAGAGAGGCTCAGAGGGGCCGGTACTGCATTTTCAGGTTCCCAATCCTCTAGCCCTGTCTCCAATACACGGGCCATTTGGTTGGCTCTCGACTCCTGGCTGCCCTACCAACACACGTAGTTACAGCTTTCACTTTTTTTTTGCTGTGAATTCTCCATAAATATTAACTTACTGGCTTATTATAGTATCAAAGCTTTTAGAGTCAGCTCTGCAGAATGCTTACAGTGTTCACTTTGGCCAGCAAAGCTGCACAAAGGTCACATTGACCACCACATTAATCACACTGAACCCCTTAGGTAAAAGTCCAGGCGACGCCTGGTGGTGTTTCAGGAGATTGCATGTAGATACTTCCCATACAACCCCTGAACCGCCTCCATTTCCATTTACAAAGTTGGTTTTTCTTTTTTCTTTCTTTCTTTCTTTCTTTCTTTCTTTCTTTCTTTCTTTCTTTCTTTCTCTCTCTCTCTCTCTCTCTCTCTCTCTCTCTCTCTCTCTCTCTCTCTCTCTCTCTCTCTCTCTCTCTCCCTCCCTCCCTCCCTCCCTCTCTCTTTCTTTCTTTTTTCAGTATAGACACCTTGTCTCTGTAAAGGTAAATGTTATTTTAATAGTGAATATAAACTACCCTACATATAAAAAAACTAGCAGCAAGTTTTAAATGGCAGAATATGCAAATTTAACAGGCTTATTTCTAGTCAAGTTTTGCTCTATGGCAATTCTGGGTCATATCCATAAGTCACCACAATTTGGTTAGAAAACGCTATAGATTTTAGAAAACTGCACGGCACATTTAACGTAATGTGATGCTGACTGCTCCTATTACAGCACTCAACATTAGAGCTTGTGTGAAATAGTATATTTAAGACTCCACAAAGTTATATTGACTTGAATGAGAGGGAGAGATTGGGGCTGAAGGACCGAAGCCTACTAAAATAGTACCCACTTTTCTTATTTTCTCAGTTCTAAGAACAGATGAAAAATAATTTTCAACTTTGTCATGAAAACATTACTTTTATAACCTCCCGCCCCTCAGATTTATGGTTTGTGTATCTTGTTTAAAAAGATAATATCCAGGGTGCCTAAGTGGGCTGCCCAGGTTACAGAGAGAAAGAAAAAAGCCAATGAACAGATGTGAGGACCCAGCATTGAAACTGTGGATTCAGCAGCTGGGCTGTGACTACTGGCAATCACTAAATCATCATTTGGGGCTGTCACAGGCTGTTGGTCACTCATGATAATCTTGTATAACAACTACGAATTAGTTAATGTCAAGTTTTGGACATGTAAATGGTTATACCTTTCTTTTTTTAGAAATCAATAATATACAGCATTGGGGGAAGCAGTCTCCTTTCAAGCTGACTAAGACACATTTGGGTTATCTCTTCTTTCTTTGGCATTTAAATTCACATGTCTTATTTTAAAAGGGTGCCCATGGAAGCTGAGTATATTAAGTGTGAAATATAATTTTTCAGTAAACTGATTTTTTAAGACAGAGTTACGTGTAACCAAGGCTATTCTTGAACTCACTGGGTCGCAAAAGTTGGCCTTGAACTTTTTATCCACCTCTCTGTCTCCTGAGTGCTAGGGTTATTAGCAGAGACCACCATATACAGCTTCAGTGTCATCTTAAGCCACCGATTCAGTTCTAAATCTTTAGTGTTTATCCTCTTAAGCAACCAGAGCAGGACACTCTGGGGTGGCTTTTCCACAGGACACTCTGAAGTTTACACCTGTTACAGTAACTTTCAAGAACCCGCAGTGTTCTTTAGCATCGTCCAGTTCAGACATTAATACTTACCAGTTATGTGATAATGTTAACTGGAACTTTCAAACCCTGGGAAAGAGTTCTGAAGCAAAATTATTTGTCTAAAAGTTAATAACCACTGGCCAGGTCCTATGCTTTGATGGATAGCCCCACACTTGTGTTCATATGCACGGCCCTAACTGGACTTGGTGGGTTACAAAAAAAGAAAAGGAAAAGACATGAAATTGGGAGGGAGTGTGTTGGGGGCATGGGTGTGACCATGTATTTATATGGTCATATTTTGTTGTATATGTGTATGAAATTCTCAAGAACAAAGAGAATTTGAATGAAGAGAATCTCTCTGAAAACAAAACAAACCACCCAGCAACAAAATTTGATCAGTGTATGGAACTGAAAAGTATAAATAAAGGTTAACTATGATTTCAACTAAAGCAGTAAAAATTAAAGTAATAACCACTTGCATCTAAAGAAGATGAATCATTCCTTTAAGAGCCTCCTTACTTGTTAGCTGGAGAGATCATCCAGCAGTGAAGAGTACTTGTTCTTACAGAGAATCCAGGGTTAGTTCTCAGCACACAAATGGCAGTTCACTACCATCCATAACTGTCCAAGTTCAAAGAATTTGATTTCTTCTTTGGGTCTCCCTTGGTACAAGGCATGCATGGGGGACACATACATAAAGGCAGTCAAAACACTCATACACATAAAGTAAATAAGTGTCAAAGGAAAGAAAGAGGAAGACTCCTTATTTGGAGAAGATTTCCAGTAACAACTAATGAGTCCGTAAATGCCTTATATGGAATTATTTTTATAATAATTGCATGAAGTCTATGTTAGAATGTTGAAAATTGCAGGAAATATGAAATGTAATATACTGCAATGTGAGGTACTAAATGTAATTGTGATTATTTAATTTCAGGACATGGCCTTTCATTATCAAAAGCCCGAAGCAATATAGAAACCTTTCTTTCATGGATGCAATGAACAAGTTTAAGTGGACTAAGAAAAGAAGGGCTATCCTTCAATAAGCTTGTCCTCAGCCTGCCCGTGAATGTGAGATGTTCCAAGACAGACAATGCAGAGTGGTCGGTAAGCCCTGCTTTTCATCTTCTAGGAACCTGGTTGTCACACCTGAATCCCAAAGAGGAAATTCTAAGCTTCAGGTAGCCACCCATCCATCACTGGTCTGAGTGTGCTTCCATGTTTGGTCATGGATCTTGTTTGGTGATCATTGGAGTTGGCAGACAACCAACCTCAGATTCCTGAGAACTCTGTTTGAAGAGAAATTTTTTTTTTCTCTCAAACTTTAGTTGTGATGAAGTGGAATAGATGGGCAGCTTAGAAACCATGGGGACCTGCTTGTAGCACCTTCCAAGTAGTGTCTAGTCCTTTTCCCCCTCCCTCCTGTCCAGAGCTAAAGTTTCTGCATCTTTTGATGCTTGGCTTCTTCAGCAAGTACAGTCTATCCCCTAATCTCCACCAGAAGTGGAGGTGGATCGGCAAGTGTCTTAGTTACTTTTTTTATGGCTGTGATAAGACGCCACTTCTATAGCAACTCATAGAACAAATAGTTTATTGGGGGCTTACAGTTCCTGAGGGTGAGCCAATGACCATCATGGTGGGGAACCTGGCAGCAGGCTGTCAGGCATGGTAATAGAGCAGTAGCTGAGAGTTTACATTCTTATCCAAGAAGGGGAGAGAGAGAGAAACAGAGGGATAGAGGGATAAAGAGTAAAGACACACAGAGGGAGGACACAAAGAGAGACAGAGAGAAACAGAAAGAGAGAAAGAGCTAACTGAGAATAGCACAGGCTTTTGAAACTTCAAATCCTACTCCCAGTAACACACACTCCAACAAAACCACACCTCCTAATCCTTCCCAAGCAGTTCTACCAACTGGGGACCAAGTACTCAAACATACCAGCCTATGGGGGAAATAGGTGAGAGAGAGAGAGAGAGAGAGAGAGAGAGAGAGAGAGAGAGAGAGAGAGAGAGTTAACTAGGAATGGCCTGGGCTTTTGAAACCTCAAAGCCTACTTCCATTGATACAGACTACAACAAAACCACACTTTCTAGCCCTTCCCAAACAGCTTCACCAATGGGGGACCAAGTATTCCAATATATGAGCTGTGGGGGCCATTCTCTTTCAAGCCCCTGAAGCGAGCAAAGCCACAGCCCTAACACAGCTACTCACAGGAACTGCCTTTCTCTTTTTCAGATTCAAGGGATGACAGCATTACCTCCTGATATCAAAAGGCCTTATAGAGCAGAACCTTTGGTGTGTGGGACGCCAGCTTCCTCTCCTCCGCATGCCGTTTTCTCCCTCAGGTTGCTCGTGTACTCTCTGCTTCTTGGAAGCATGCTGAGCACCCAGGGCTTGTGACCGCTGTACTTAGTGACACTGGAGTCTGGAATCTGAGACTGTCCTTTAAAGTCAGGTTAAAGACTGTCTGTGTTCATGTTGGGCCTGAAGAGATGGGTGTGACGAGCATGGAAACTTCAATTTCACTCACACCCTCTATTCTGCTCCCCAGTGTTCCTGAGCTATGTCACTGGGGTTCTCAAGAGTTTCCTTAAAAAATTCATGTTCTGTGCCTATGATTAGTAAAATAAAATGGACCTGACTTAACCACTTTGAAAGTTGGACAAGCAGAAAGAAAAGAATGTTTAATTGTTTTCTATATTCTGTGTTACTCAATGTCCACTGTTCAACCTGACACCCCTCCTTCTTTTCACACACAACATCACAGGGATGACTTTCCACTCCATTTTCCTTCATAGGTGTAACTTGCAAGTGTGAGCATAGCCCTACTCTCTCTGACATTGCCCAGTCCCTGGGTTTTCTATGACCTCTGACCTCAGTGCTTTTCGGTGGTACCTCTTGGATTTCCTCGATAGTCTGCGTCTAAAACCCAGATCAAAGTATTTCCCTGTTTCCTCAGGACTGTTCAGCTGACTTTTTTTTTTTTTTTTTTTTTTTTTTTTTTTTTTTTATTAAGCTCTGTCACTCTCTTAAAAGAAAGAGATTTTGGTTGGGGATTTAGCTCAGTGGCAGAGCACTTGCCTAGCAAGTGCAAGGCCCTGGGTTCAATCCTCAGCTCAAAAAGAAAAGAAAGAGATTATGATAAATGCAGAGATGGTGGTTGCTGATTGTAGGCTGAGAAAAACAATGCAGATGGCTGCAAACCCTTTGCTGTGAAGGGTCCTAGATGAGATGAAATTCCAAAGCAGAGCTCCCCCCCCCCACAGTGTGAGCAGGCAGGAAGCCATGGGTCTGTGATGTTCCTCACCACTGGGTGTTTCAAGCCGCCTCCCCCTGAGTCATATTTCTATGATAGATTTATTTTTATATGAGTTAATAAACTGACTTCCAATATAGTATTCCCACCAACTGAAAATCTTATCATACTTCTGGTTCTCTTTGGATTAGCTAGTTAAATTTTGTTTTATGTCCTATCTTTATTCATATATTCCATGTTCGGATCATATTAATAAACTTAATGGAATTAAAGTTTTTGTATAGTATCTTATGTGGCCCTTGAGAGAATTAAGTAATTGTATACTGATGTCAATAAAATCAGCTGGGAAACTGTATTTTTTCCACCCTAAGCCCTTTGTGTCTTGCAAACATAAACTATATTGTCATTTGAATAAATATTATGTTTTAGAGTGTTTGCTTCTTGATTTAAAGAATTTTCCATTTTGAAAATATTGATATATTCTGTGGCTGATATTACTTATTTTTATTTGTGTGAATGTTTTATATCAGTGCTTTTTCCATTCAGTTATTGGCATAAGAAATATGATCACCTCAGATAACCCCTATTTGAAATTTTATGCATAATTTTACTTCAGAATTTCTGGATCTGAGGTATCAAAACCAAATTATTTCCATTGTAAATGAAACAGTACTACATTTACTGTCATTGTTCTCTGTAAGAAACATGAGCACACCCAACCATAAAAGAGTGAAGAGCTTTGGAAGCTGGCATGTGAGGAGCCCACCCAGGAGACCTCTTTCCACCGGCATTGCTGGCCACAAAGCTGGCATTGTTGTTCTGCTAGGGTCTTTTATGACTACACACGGCTTTGAGCAATCACATATATGCTGGTAATAGGAGAGATTATGTAGTGAGAATTCTGCACAGAGCTCATTACATCCTAAGTTGTTTGATCTGATATGAAGTAGACCTTCTTATACTGCCTGCACTTCTTCTTCATGGTCTTTGTGATGCTGCCTTGGACTAAGTCAACACATTAGCTGCTTCCTAAGGCTGTCAGGCAGAGAAGCCTAACATTTGAGGAAAAATGGAATCCAAACAAATGCGATAACCTCTGCAGGGCATGTAAGGGAGATATGTATGGTGAAATTCAGAATTCACCAAGGTTGGGGGGCAGGAGGCTTGGATAGTCATGCTTTTCTGAAAGGGTCCAGGCAACGTCCTAGCACTGATAAGACCAATGCACTCAGCAGAGGCAAATATATTGAGCAGCTTTGACCTGACCCTGATTCTAACAGCTGTAGACACCAGTGAAAGAACATTTGGAAGCAGAAATAATCATGTTGTGCAGTTTGCTTTAATCAAATTCACTACTCAGCATGTAGACCATTTCTGGTTTTCTGTATGATGAGTATCATTAAGTTTCTTATAAGAAGAATTCTCATACCTCTGAGCATGTCTCTACAACTGACCAATATATGAGGAATTAGGGAAATAATCACATGCATTTCCATGAATGCTGATGAATATTGAAAATTGTCTTTAACTTTTCTTCAATTTTTTTTTACATCATCCTATTTATCTTCTATTTACAGGGAGAATACATTATTTAAGCATAATGAAAGGGTAACAATTAAGGAGCTAGAAGGAGGTTCATTGTATTATTCTTGCAATGATTTTTGTTTGAAGATATTTCAGAATGAGAAGGAGAGAATGGAAAGGAGAGAATAAAACAGCTAATGTTGACTTGATCCAAGGCACAGACACTCAAGTGGACCCTCTGCCCTATATAGTAGCTCTACATTTGGGGGTGACAAAGAAAGAGTTTGTACAGTTTGCTAAATCAGACTCACAACTGATAACAAAGGCTGTGTCTAGTCTTTGTGCCCTGATGCACAAGGAAGAAGGAGAGATGACTTCTGACTTCCAGTTTTCCCGGTTGTCACTAAATAAGTCTGTTACCAGTTTCTAAATTCACAGTGGGAGATGGGAACAATAATCAAGAGAGAGGAAGAGTCCCAAGAGCAAAGATGAAGGAAGAATTACACCTAAGGATCATTACAAAGGAAACACAGCAAAGGCTTCCCTTTGCTTGTATATCTAATGTGTGGCAGTGCCTATCTACTGGGGAAAAACAGAAAATGTGGTGATACTTGGCTAGGTAATACCACTTCTAACTTTCAGATGTACATGCCTCTACTATATGTCCAGGAAGGTATGTATTTGTGTGTATCCATATGTAGATGTTCATAGAAATGTGAAGGAACACTAAAATACAGAATAAATTCAAAATATTTCCAGTTTAGTTGCAAAAAGTTTACTTTGTATTCAATAGTTTAGTGGGCATGGCCCATTTTTGTGATTTTCTGTCCTTCTTGGGCAGAGGTAAGGCCCTAGAATCCTGTGGTTTTGTCATCCTTAGCACCCAAGGGTACTCTGCATCCAAGCTAATATTGGAGAAAGGCTACCAAGAAGGGACATAAGTCACTCCATTTGCACTTTATTCATTAAAATTAGTCATGCAGCCTCATTGGAATGTGAAGACTGGTGAAGAATATGATCTCTGGTACTTTGACAATGATGATGCCTGATGGAAAGACTCCATGGGTGCAGTATACATATTGGCAAAATTATTTTTATCTAGTCTGGTAATTCTGAGATTTTTGAGTTCTAGAGATAACTACCAGAGTATATCAACTGCACATTTTGCAAAATAGTAGCCAAGAGAAATAATAGTTATTGTTAATTGCATTAAATGCCTACTTAGATATAGATGCTCAATGAGTGTTGCATTTAAAACATGAGCAAAATCAGGCATTGTCTGTACCATGATGAGAAGCAGAGTTTCATGGTGAAGCTCATAACTGAGTAAATCAAAACTTACCATGAACAGCTCATTTCTGAAAATGGATAGATTCAGAACAGATGTGAGTCCTTTAAATTAAATAAACACAGCTTTTGGAACAGTCTACTTCATCATTAGGGACAATTAATTTTTCCAAAGATGATTTCAACTATTCAATTGATTGATATCGTTTTCATCTTCACCCATACCCTGCAAAGATCTTGATTGGCAGTCCAAATCCAACAGAGTCAAATTGATACATTATGAGCAGAAAATTCTCAATCAAACAGACTCATGGAAGAATCTGTTACTGCTCAGGTGAGGGCTATGCTCTATGGAAAATAAGAAGGGCAGAAATTGATGCCAAGTACAACACACTGATTATAGAATTCCTGAATATCTAATTGTGCCTTTGAAATCCAAGAGAATTTGTCTGGTATGAAAGGTCTCCCAGACTCACTGGCCAATGTGTCAATGGCAGTAAGACATTTGTAAAGGAACACTCTCTGGGACACAACTTTTTAAGCTGGTTCTTTGCCACTCTGTTTTATCAATTGTTAAATAACCTATTGTTTATTAATTTAGAGTGGTGTGATTTACAGAAATAAAGAAAAGACTTGACCTTCTAATAAAGAATGTCACAGGGATACCAACATATAGGGATTTAAAGTCTGCTCCAAAGCACAGAACTCTTGCCTTGTGCTGTAATCTATCCAAAAACTTACATCTGGGAACTCATGGTCCCAAAGGGAGAACATACTATTATTACTCAGTTAAATTGGCATGGTGTCAAGCTGCCTTCTAACATCTATCCCTATGTTCATCAATTAGTACAGTGCTAGCCCTCAGTCTTTTTGCAGTGGATGGTAGTTAATACAGTGTTTCACAGCTGGTAACAGTGCTGAAAATAAGCGACCAATGGAATGCTCAACCCTAAAATTCGCATCTACATCATATCTTCTCTCCCCAAAGTTCAATAAATATTCAGGAAGAGAGGGCAGAAATATTATAAGAACCAGAGTTTGGAGAGGACCCTTGTAAAATACTGTCTTCTAGACGTGACAGAGCCATTATACTCACAACAACCCCTTTTGCCTGCCCACGAAGATTCTGGTATGGATCAAAGAGCAACTCAAGATGCCCCCCACCCATAGTTGAATAGCTATTGGCATTGATGGCTGCTAGGGAGGGAGAGGCACTTTTCTTCAGGGCTGTGGCCCATTGTAGGCTGCATATAATTGGATTTGATGGGATAAAAGAAGGAAACGGAGACGGAGGAAGAGGATTTAAGCAGACAAAGATGAATCACTGTAAGACGCTTCTTAAAAGGTCTTATTAATTAAAAGAAAAAAACCTCAGGAGACAGGTATTGGGGTGAATTCTGAAAGATCAGAGAGACAGAACAAGCCATAGCTAACCTCACCTCGCCAACCTCTCAGCCGATCCTGTTTCCTCAAACTGGAAGCCTCGGGCTCCTCACCCAAATGGATCTCAGCTGAACTGCTGCTAAAAGCCTAAAAGCTTAAAAGCCTCTGGTTCCTGGTCCTCATACCTTATAAACTTTTCTGCTTCCTGCCATCACTTCCTGGGATTAAAGGCGTGTGTCTTTCCCAAGCAAGACGTGAGATCTCAAGTTCTAGGATTAAAAGTCTGTGCCACCATGCCTGGCTGTTTCCAGTGTAGCCTTGAAGTCATAGAGATCCAGATGGATCTCTGCCTCCCAAGTGATGGGATTAAAGGCATGTGTGCCACCATTTTCTGGCCTCTATGTCTGTCTAGTGGCTGTTCTGTTCTCTGACCCCAGATAAATTTATTAGGGTGCACAATATATTGTGGTACACACTATCACCACAAATAACTTAGAGAAGTTGGAGGGAGAGTGTCCAGAGGCAGGTGGTATGATCTAAATACATTGTGTACATATACATGTCTGAAAACAACAAAGAAATTTTTCTTTTTCTTTTTGGTTTTTTGACACAGGGTTTCTCTGTGTAGCTTTGCACCTTCCCTGGAGCTCGCTTTGGAGACCAGGCTGGCCTCGAACTCATAGAGATCTGCCTGGTTCTGCCTCCCGAGTGCTGGGATTAAAGGCATGTGCCACTACTGCCGGGCAACAAAGAATATTTTAAGAAGAATGCATATTAGCAATTATATGATATTAATGGGGTATCAAGAAATTTGACAAATATGGCTAAAACATGTAGAGAGTAGACTGATTTCATTCACTGATTAATCTTAGTTCCCAAGAGAAAGTTGTATTTTAAAATTATGCATTATTTCCCAACAGTGGAAGGGGAATATTAGGAAACAGATGCCTGGACATCTATTTTAAGCAATTCTTTCACTTGTTCTTCCTTTTGACATTTTGTCAGTCTTCCATCACTTAGAGCAAAATGTTTCCAGTGGTTCACCTGACAGTGAGTAGCTGAATCAGTTTACCATAAGGAAGCCCTGCTGTAGCCATTGATGATCATTGCTTGGTTAGAATTCCACTAATTGTCTTTTAATTAACCATGCCCAGAGGACTTTGTGGCCTCTGCTTAAGATTTATTTAGTGAAATCATTTGGGTCCCACTTTCTCCACTATTTGAAAAAGAGAAGATGTAATACAAAAAACAAATAGATACTGGGGAGGATATTCTACAGACAGAGGGAACAAATGTGAACTAAATCAATTTCTCCAATAACTCATTACTCATTGCCACCAAAGTAACATATATGTGTAGAATATTTCAGAATCCACAAAGTGATTTTTCATTGTTTCTCATTTAACATTAACACTGCTTTTCTAAATGAGTGTTTATACAAGAAAAACACAGCATATGGCATGTTGAACTGTAGTGATAAAGGGAGAGAGACTTAAGTCCTAATACCTTTTCAACCTATGGGTTGAAAGAAGCTAAGTGAAAATTGCAGAGCCAATGACAATAATAAATATCAGGTCCAAGGGAATTTGACCATCACTTTCAAGAGAGTATTTAATGATTGGCTCTGTGCATTTTAGGTCTCATGCACCTGAGAAGAAAATATGTACCACCCTTTGCTCTCTTTGTCCTCTTGTAAGGAGTCCAATCTCATTAACAATACTAAAACTTGAGAGTTAAATAGAACCAGTATACCCGTTGTCTTTTGTCTGATTTATTTTTATAGTGGTTGCTTTACATTTTCCTCTTTTATTTCTCTGTGAGCTTTTTTTCTTGCATATTTGATTTATGTCTGTACATAACTTGGACTTCTTCATAAGTTGCCTTCAATCATTAGGGTATGCCTAGAAAAACAGACATTTCCAAATAATCTTTCTCAGTAAAAATGATTGCCTAATAACTACAAACAGGGAAAGATACCAGGCAAACAGGATGAGGGGAGAGTGTTTACATCAAAGGAAGATCAGAGGTGAAAGGTAAGTAAGTCCCTATTGCTAAAGACATCATATATTTCAGATGCAGGGTCCAGAAACCCCTCAGCTGGAAAAATCCTCCCTGAGAATTAGCTTTCATGGTACCAGAAGATGCCATTCAAGCTTCCAAAGGAAGGAAGCACCCAACAGTCCTACTTAGCTATGATGCCCATGAACCACAACAATGAACAGCATGGTTCAAAAACACTAAAGATGCAGTCATGCCACACATATCTTGGCAGAAACCAATAGCTCTCTAATTAGACATAAGACTTTCTCAACAAGAGCAAAACAAAGCCTGGTACTGGAAGCCTAGCCAACTATCCAGGGCTGGTGAAGTCATGTAGAACTAACAACCACCACTTCACTAAACCAGCATAATCCACAACTACATTTTAAATATTCATCAGATATACATGTGGATACAGACACATGGAACACACACACACACACACACACACACACACACACACACGAGGACACACACACACAATGACACACACACATGAGGACACACACACACAAATACATACATATACATTCACACACAACTCATAAAACCTCAAAGTCAGTAACTATAATATATAAACAAAATACCAGTAAAGTTTAAAAAAACTCCAAACAAAGCAACACAAGACAAAAAAATGTCTCAAAAATTGAGTTCATTCTGTGTTGGCCATTTACTGTGGAGAGCCTGTTTTTAAGTGTGGTTTGTATACCCAGTGAAACTCCATTGGAGAAATTAATTTTTCCTTTGCAAGAGGTTGTTAATTAGAGGTAGTTTCCTGGTTGGGGATGGGAGCTCATGTCTATTTCCCCTTCTCTGCACAGTGACACCATCTGGTTTGGACACATGCAAGCCCTGTGCATCCTGCCATGGCCTTAGTTCACATGTGCATCAGTCCTGTTGCGTCTCAGACACTGTTTTATTGGTATCATCCATCCCTTCTGCCTCTTACAATATTTCTGCCTCCTCTCCACATATCTCCCTGGGTCCCAGGGGAGGGGGAAGTTGAAGAAGACATCCCATTAGGACTGGGTGTTCAAATTCTTTCACTTTACATTGTCCAGTTGTGGATCTCTGTATCAGTTCCCATCTGCAGCAGGAGGAATCTTCTCTGATGGCTGAGTGAGATCCTGATTTGTGGGTGTAACAGGGTGTTGTTAGGAGTCATTCCATTGCTACACTCCTTTAGCAGAACAGTAATATTTGGTTTTTCTCTACACCCATGATCTGTCTAGTCTCAAACCCTTGGCCACACTAGCAGTGTCAAGCATGTATTCCATCTCATGAAGTGAGCCTTACTCTAAACAGATAGTGGTTGGTTATGTGCACAACTTTATGCCACTATTGCACTAGCATATCATCCAGGAAGGTCATCACTATAGACTGAAGGATTTGTAGCAGGGTTGGTGTCTACCTTTCTCCTCTGGTAAGGTGCAGAGTACCTTCCAGTACCATGGGCACTAGTCAGTGAGCATGAAGACTCTACTTAGGCACCAGGACAACTTCTCCATGTTCAAGGAGATATGTAAGGGTTGTCTTCAACAATAGGGCTTGACCATTAGTTTGTGGAAGGCAACCAATAGCCTTGGCAATAGCCTGAGATGTTTGGGTGTTTCCATGGGGTCTTTTGGCCAACAACTCTAATCGATGTAGCCCATTCCTGGCACTGGAGGTTTCACTTAGTAGTGAGAGATGATTAGTTAGGTTCTGTGTACCCTGTTATTTGGTGATTGTGCTTAGATGTCTTTCATATATGGATAGATTTTAGGAAGCTTCTACTATAGTAAGTTTCCATCTGACCCCTCAAATAACCCTGAATACTAGTTGTCCCTCTTCACATTCCCTTCTCAGCCTCTTCTTTTAATCCTCCAATTCCAGCCCTCCTATAGAATATATAATAACTATATATTCTATTTCCCCTTCCTTGGGAGATCCTTCCCTTCTGCCCTAGTTCCTTACTCTATACCTAACTTCTGTGGTTACTCAGATAGTAGCATGACAATCAAAGGCTTAAAAGCTAACAACCATATACAAGGGAATACCACCCATATTTGTCTTTCTGGATCTGGGTTACCTCACTCAGGATGATTTTATTTTTCTAATTCTATCCATTTACCTTTTAATTTTATGTTTGTTTTTTTAAGCGCATGTCTAATATGACATCATATAAATGTACATTTTTCCTGATTCTTTCTTCCATTGATGGACACCTAGGCTGTTTGCAGTTTCTGGCTATTATGAACAGAGAAGCAATGAAAACGGTTGAGCAAGTGTCTCTGTAGTAGGATGAAGTGTCCTTTGGGTGTACTCCAAGAGTGGTCTAGCTGGATCTTAGGATAGACTGATTATCAGCTTCCTGAGGACCTGTCACTCTGATTTTCATAGTGGCTGTACAAGCTTGCACTCCCAACAGCATTGTATGAGTGTTCCCCTTACTCTACATCCTTGCCAGCATAAGATGTTCTTGTTTAATTAACTTTGACCATTCTGATGGTATAAGAGGAAATCTCAAAGAAGTTTTAATTTGAATTTCCCTGATGACTAAGTATGTTGAACATTTTTTAAGTGTTTCTCAGTTCTTTACGCTTCATCATTTGAGAACTTTGTTTAGATCTGTACCCCATTTTCTAATTGTATTGTTTTCTTTAATAAGAAATTTTTTTGCTCATTTTATATACCAACCACAGATCCACCTCTCAACTCTCCTGCTTCCCCAAGCCTTTTCCCTCCAAACCCACCCCCTATTCCTTCCTCCAAAAAGGTAAGGCCTGCCATGGTGAGTCAGCAAATCCTGGTACATTCAGTTAAGGCAGGTTCAAGTCCCTTCCTGATGCATCAAGGCTATGCAAGGTGTCCCACCATAGGTAATGGGCTCCAGAAAGCCACCTCATGCACCAGGGATAGATCCTGATCCCACTGCCAGGGGCCCCTTAAATAGACCAAGCTACACAACTGTCTTGCTTATGCAGAGGTGTTTGTCCTGTACCTTGCAGGCTCCACAGCATGAGTCTAAAGTTCATGAGTTCCCACTAGCTTGGTTTGGTTGTCTCTGTAAATTTCCCCATGTTAATCTTGAGGCCATTTTCTCATAGAATCCCTCTTCCTTCTCTTTGACTGGATTCCTGGAGCTCAGCCTGGTGCTTGGCTGTAGATCTCTGCATCCACTTCCATCAGTTACTAGATGAAGGCTCTATGATAACAGTTAGGGTGTTCACCAATCTGATTACTGGGGTAAGCCAACTCAGGCACCCTCTCCACTATTGCTCGTAGTCTAAGCTGGGTCATCCATGTGGATTCCTGAGAACTTCCCTAGCACCAGGTTTCTTCCTATCCCCATGATGTCTCCCTCTATCAAGATTTCTTTTTCATTGCTCTCCCACTCCATCCCTGTTCCAGCTCAACCATCCCATTCCCTTATGTTCTCATCCACCATCCCCTACTCTCTATTGCTCCTCCCTCACTTCCAGTTTACTCAGGAGATCTCATCTATTTCCCCTTCCCAGGGTGATCCATGTGTCCCTTTTAGGGTCCTCCTTGATAGTTAGCTTCTCTGGATTGTAGTCTGGTTATCCTTTGCTTAACATCTAGTATCCACTTATAAGTGGGTACATACCATGTTTGTCCTTCTGAGTCTGGGTTACCTCACTCAGGATGATAGTTTCTAGTTACATCCATTTGCCTGCGAATTTCATGATGTCATTGGTTTTCACTGCTGAGTAGTACTCCTATATATATCGCATTTTCTTCATCCATCCTTCAATGGAGGGGCATCTAGGTTATTTCTAGGTTCTGGCTAATATGAATAAAGCTGCTATGAACATAGTTGAGCAAGTATCCTTGTGGTATGATGGAGCATCCCTTGGGGATATGCCCAAGAGTGGTATTGCTGGGTCTTAAGGTAGATTGATTGCCAATTTTCTGAGAAACCGTCATACTGATTTCCAAAGTGGCTGTACAATTTTGTATTCCCACCAACAGTGGAAGAGTGTTCCCCTTGCTCCACATCCTCTCCAATATAAGCTATCATCAGTGTTTTTGATCTTATCCATTCTGACAGGTGTAAGATGGTATCTTAGAGTCATTTTGATTTGCATTTCCCTGATGACTTAGGATGTTGAACAATTCCTTAAATGTCTTGATTTTTATTTCTTTATATACTTTAGATATTAACCCTCTATCAGATGTGCAATTTGTAAATATCATCTCCCATTCTTTAACCAGTTATTTTGTCCAAACGATGGTGTTCTTTGCCATGCAAAAGCTTTAAATTTATGAGGTCTTGTTTATTAGTTGTTCTTGGTGCCTGTGCTATTAGTATCCTAGTCACAAAATCTTTTCCTGTGTCAATGAGTTCAAGACTATTTTCCTTCCACTTTCTCTACTATTATGTCTGATGTATCTGGCCTTACATTGAGATCCTTGATCCATTTGGAGTTGAGTTTTGTGGAAGATAATAATTATGAATATCTTTGTATTCTTCTATATGAAGCCATCCAGTCTGAACAGCACCATATGCTAAAGATGCTCTCCTTTAACCACTGTGTATTTCTAGCTTCTTTGTCGTTAATCAGTCATCCCTAGGTGTGTGGACTTACATCTGGGTCTTCAATTAAAATACATTGATTAACATGTCTGCTTTTATTCAATACCATGATGCTTTTATTACTATAGCTCTGTAGGACAACTTGAGGTTAGGAATTTTGGTATCTCTAGCAGTTCTTTTATCATTCTGAATTGTTTTAGCTATCGTGGTTTCTGTCTTCAGTTTTTGTTTTTGTTGTTGTTGCTTTTTGCTGGTGTGTGTGTGTGTGTGTGTGTGTGTGTGTGTGTGTGCATACATGTGTGTGTTTCCATATGAAGCTAGAAATCGTTCTTTCCTGTGAAGAATTGCATTGGATTTTGATGGGGATTGCATCGAATCTGTAGATTGCTTTTGGTAGAATGGCCATTTTCACTATATTAATTCTATGGATTCACGAGCATGGGAGATCTTTTCAGCTTCTGATACCTTCTTCAATTTTATTTCTTTAATGTCTTAAAGCTTTTTATATACAATCTTTCACTTGCTTGGTTAGAGTTATGCCAAGATTTTTTTTTTTTTTTGAGGCTATTGTGAAGGATGTTGTTTCCCTGATTTCTTTTTTGGTCTGTTTGTCATTTGTATATAGGAAGGCTACTAATTTTTGTGTGTTAATTTTGTGTCTACTTTCCTGAAAGTGATTATCAGCTGCACAAGTTTCCTGGTGGCGTTTTTAGGGTCATTTATGTATAAAATTATTTCACTTATAAGTAGAGATGCTACTTTGGCTTCTTCCTTTCCTGTTTGCATTCCCTTGATCTTGAATTGTTTGATTTCTCCAGCTGAAATTCTAAGTACTATACAGATAAGTTATGGAGAGAGTGGACATTCTTGTCTTGTTCCTCATTTTAGTGTAAATGTTTTGAGTTTCTGTTTAGATGTTGGTTGTGGGCTTGCTGTAAACTGCCTTAGTATATTGAGGCAAGTCTCTTGTGTCCCTAACCTATCCAAGACTTTTATCATAGGATTAAAGGTGTGCACCATTATACATTAGGTTTTCAACAACAAACATCTTTTTCATGGTTAGGTAGATGAATTATGGTTGATGGATTTTCACTTTTATTAAGAGAATAAAGAGGCACAGGACACACGTGACCGCCGGAAATCAACACTGTTACACGGAGTGGCGCCTGCCCATGATGTGGTGAAGATCCCAAAGTTAAAATGGGAACAGTTTCTCAATTTAACTTGAAACATTTGGTCATTGCTAGCGGAACATTCTCTAGAGGTAACAGATCTCTGTGATTAGTTAAGAAAACAAGACAAAACTAAAAGTTGCAAGGTTTAAAAAGTATCTTCTTTGAAGAAATATTCTGTTTTCAAAATGAGGGTTCTGAGGAAAAATAAAAAACTGAACACTGGCTCCCTGCTACCGCGCAGCTGTAATTGAGGACGAGGCGCCATCGTGTGGCTTTGACAAAAATGACTCTCTTAACCAATGGTCACATTTGTATTCTTACTGTTAGAACTCTCGAGCCAGCTCAAAATGGGTTCTTCTGTTTCAACTTCGTCCCAATACAAGAGACAGGCGCAAGAGCTGTCTTTTGCAATACCTGGAACTTTCTGGAAAGATCCAGGATGGCTCTAAGCTAGTGAGAATTTAGGTTCGTTTTGAGTGAACGGTGAGCACGGTGCCCTCTTGTGGTAGATCTATTACTTTGCAAAGAGAATGACAGATGCGTGGAATCAATCCTGACTTTCTTTAGTAAAATAAGACTTGATCAAAGGATCATAGACTATAGGGAAAGAAGGAGCAAGAATTTCTAGTGTGCAATTGCAAAATAGGGTGACTTAAGATATACATCTTTACATGTACATCTTTAAAAATAAGAATAGATTCAGGATGTTCCACTATAAATTATAAAATAATATTTGAGATTAATACACTTAATCTGACTTAATATAGGTGTTACATGACTCAAAAGTCACATGATACCACACTATGTATGGTTTGTATATTTTATATATAACCTAAAATATATATAGTATGTATAAAAAAAGAAGGGCATAAATACTGTTTTATGGTTGAGTGAGGATTTGAGGATTAGTGGAATCCCAAACGACATACAGGAGGGTTCATAATGTTTGCTTGACAGGATCTCAGATTACCAAAGAGACAAGCATCTGAGTATGTTTGTGAGGGGTAACTAGATTAGGTGAACTGAAGTGGCAAGACCCAACCTCAATGTGTGTGCCACCATCATATGAGGCCAGAGTCCAGGGGTTCACATAAAGGGAGAAGCCAGATGAACACCAGGTAAAGGATCTCAAGTGCTTGGCAAAACATAGAACTATTAAGAAAGAGCAAACATTAAGGCTCCCCCAGTTTTATTCCCATATGATATAATGACCAAGTGTTGCCAATAAACAGGTCATTCTGAAACAATACTGGAAGAATTCTGTCCAAAGGCATTTGCATAAGTACATTCTAGGTATAAATGAGTAGTTCATGTATTAATAGTCTACTGATGTATTCAAATGGAAAAAGACCTTTTGACCAGTAGTCTTTCATATAGAACTAGTTTCACCACTGAGTACTATGTAAACATCAGGTAGACTGTGACAAAGCGTCCTGGAGGGTCAGAACACTGGTTAGATGGTGACATTTTCAGACACTGTGGCTTTGGAAAGCCAACACAACAGGCTTTTTTTTTTTTTTTAACCTTAAAAATTGTGTACTCCTCTTGGCCCCAGATTCGACATCTCTGCCAGCCCTTCTGATGTTCAAGGAACATCGTGGAAGATGAGGTGGGAGGGCTAGGGGACCAAGATGGGGGTGCATTGGTGCACTGTGCTCTGGATACAGCATGGATGTGACACTCACAAGCACATGCAGCTTCCATTGCTGCATGGGGCCTGAGAAAAGAAATGAGGGCACATTAAATCAGGAAGAGGAAGAAGAAAGGTATGGACTAGAGCGGGAGGGAGAGGACAGAGGGCAATGGGAAGTGAATGTAATCCTAATGCATTGTGTGCAAGTGTGAGTTTACAAAAAAATCCTTAATTGTACACACACACACACACACACACACACACACACACACACACATACTGTGTACCATAAAGAAAGCAACAGCCTCTCCTGACCTCCTTCCTCTGTTCCAAATAAGCAATCCACAAGGAAAGAGTGTGAGGGTGTATGTGTGTGTGCAGGTGTGTGGGTGTGCACCTGTGCTGGTGTGCGCACAAATAAAAGCTATTCCCACTAATCTTCAAAAGGAAAACCTTGACATTTCACCTATAGGAGCTTTCAGAAATACCAAAGTGGTATCCTATCCTGGAATCATAGTTTCAATTTAGCTCTGAAAATCCACAGAGGTTCTGTATTTACAACCCCCCATTCCACATGGTCTCCAATGAACCACCAAAGCATAGGCAGTTGGACCCTAATTTGGGAACAGTTTAAAAAAAAAAAGACTGAGTAAGGACAGAAGATGGTCAGCTGTGTTTACCCACAGTGAGCCAATAAGCAAGAGGTAGGGACCAGCTCCCACTGCGGTCCTGTGCCAGCTGCACTGGGGTAAAGGAGTAACTCACTGACACAGGAAGAAGACAGGCCAGTATTTGCTCTTGATACCTGGCTGCTAAAACAATTTACGCAAATCACACAGGGCTGAGTAAAGGAGGCCAATAGCCCGAGCTGTAGCCTGGGAGGGAGGGAGAGTTTTCACATCCTGTTCAGATTGAGGCTGGAGTTATTTTCTGCAGTAAGTCTATGGAAAATACTGGAAGGTTTGGGCAGGCAGTCTGAAAACAAAACAAAACAAAAAAAATGTGCTTGTAACTGGACGTCTGCCTCCTTGCCAGCATCTGTGGAAGAGAAGCTGCCCACGGTCACTCCCTGTGCTTAAATGCCCATTTGGAATGATTGATTCTTAAAGGTCACCCAGATCGCCTGCCAGAACATTTTTAGAGGAGGAATCCAGCTTTCTGTTTTGACGCCAGTCAGATGCGTATGTGGCACCTGAGGACTAACAGGGAGACCAGGAAGGATCAGCGTCTCACTTGGCTCCTTCACTGTCAACATGGAAACACACGTCTGGGAGCCTTATTTGACCTAGATACTTTCAACTCCATCAACATATCCCAAGACATTTTAATAATATTTTCTTTACCACAGTCTCAAATTTTAATATTGATTTCCTCCTCTCTCCTATTCTTCCCCATCCTCCTTCTAGTTCTAATTCCTTTATCAAACCCTTTCTAGATTCTCACTCTCCATAGTGGGCACTAGGCCGTTGATAGGCATAAAAAAGGAATATCAGCCTCAGTGCTGGTGTACTTAGACTCATAGGAAATAATGACTAGCAACACAACCATGCAAAGGCCATGGAAAGGCTCATGTATGAAGTGCCATGTATCTAATGTCATGTATTTAATGATCCACAAACCATTAAAGTTATATTGTAAATGCTACGATGATAAAATTGATTTTCCTCTCAGTCTATCTACCTGATTAGCAGGTTTCACTTTATTATTTTTTTTATTCCTAAAATCCTTATTTGTTCTTACAAAGCTCTAGGATTTGGGGGGTTACAAAACTGAATTGGAAAGTCCCTTGACTAAAAAGCACATGGCATTATAGATTAGAGGATTTAAATATTTTTTATTTGTTTATTTGTGGGAGGTCATTCATGTGTGTGCATGAAGAGGTCAGAGGATGATTTATGGAAGTCAGTTCTCTTCTTTGACCATGTAAATCTAGAGGTAGAATTCAGGCACTGGGGGACTTGAATGGCAAGTGTCCTTGTTCAGTAGCCATTTAACCAGTGAGACAGAGCTCTGAATCAACATGATAATTCAGGTGGTAAGTTCCAGAAGTTTGTAGGAGGAAACAGGGAGCATGAACAACCATTTCTGGGAGATGGATGATGATTAGATGAGATCACTGAGTGGAGGGGTGAGGTTTGTGCTAATGTTTGAAAATAGCTAAGTAAAACTTCACAAGTAACAATATTTATTTCAAATTTTCTGAATTTTAGGCACACTATAGTAAGACATTACAGGTATAAGTTGCAGCACACCTGGTTAACAGTTCCCATTTTGTGTTCTAAGATTTTAGTTTGCCCCGACAATCTTGGCCACACTCCTCGGTCCCCTCTCCTTCCTTTAGCCTTCTCTTATTTTATCCCGTGCCTCCTTTTCCTTGTGACCTTACATTGCCTTAAACTCCACTCACGTCTCAGCCCACTTTTCATGTCCATAGACCCTATGAATTTGCACCATCCAACATAGTGGTGTCCGCTGACATCTTGGCATAGATTAGAACTTTGAAAATTTCATCAGTTTTTCTATTCCACAAAACGTGTATTGTTCTACTATTAATTTCAAATATCTTAACTATTCAAAACTTATGGACGTCACCAGAGTCAACTTTGGTTTTAATAATGTTCCCCAGTGAAAGTCCCTATGCATCATGACCTTTGACCTCTTGTTATTCTAGGTGTTCACTTCTTGATATTTTTTTTCAACTTGTCTCCATAACATAGCACCAATGTGATTACTACAAACCCTTCCAGTACATCTTATACTAACCAATCCTACTAGGGAGACTGTACAGTTAGGATGTCACTGCTGAATTCCCAATGTTTCAAATCAGAGTGACTCACAAAGGATTAACTGAGTCTTTGTGGCTAATGTCATCTAGGCTCTCAACACTACTTTGAACTACAAGATATCTAATGGCCAATCATGGTATCACATCTATAGAATCCTAGCACTTGAAGACTAACTTGGAAGGATCATGTATCATGAGTTCCAGAACAGCCTGGGTGATATTGTAGGTCTCTGAGATGAGAGAGAGATATAGATAGATGATAGATAGATAGATAGATAGATAGATAGATAGATAGATACATACATACATACATACATACATACATACATACATACATACATACATAGATGATTGACTAGGCACAGGTTAAACACCAAGCAAGGTAGTTAACAGCAGAGATGTAATGGTTGGCAGATTATGGTCTATGTTTGATAGTTTGTAAGAGTTAAATTTTGGAGTTATAGCTATGGATTCCTCTGGGGCTTTTGTTCCTTGGATTCCCCGAAATAGTTTGAGCTAAAGAAAGTCAGTTGTGTACAAATTCTGAGAAACAATTTAAGTACATTTTTAAGGAGTCTGTTTTTGCTGACCTTTTTCTTAAATTGTCTCTTTGAAGGTAGAGAGCATATTGGCTTTTGAGAAAAGGTATGTTCTTGGAACAACTGTATAAAACTAAAAATAGTGGTAACTGAACCTAAGAATGCCTTAGGCAGGAAAGCCAAACTGTAGATTCTGGTTACTATATTTAACTGAAACCACCTTCATAAGGCAGAGAACAAAATGCTAATCCAATTGGTATAATTGAAAAAGCAGCTGTCTTTTATGATGCAGAAGTTATTTCTCTTAAAGTGACCCATTTTATTTCATTAATTTTTCTTAGTTCTCAGAAATTCAATTCAATTGGCTTCAAGTACTGGACATTATTGTTGAATATCTAAATTTAGTTTTATAATCATAAGGTTAAAGTCATAATATACTATTGCAGACTGTGGTTTAATCATATGCACTTTTTTTTTTAAGAATCTAGGTTTCTTCTCAGTGTCTAAATGTCATTTGCTTCATAGGGTGCTAGAAGCTTCATAGGGTGAAGAGGAAGTCATGTGACACCTGAAAGCAACTAATCTGTCTAAATCCAATGGTGTGCTGTTTTGGACTTCACTATTAGGATATTAGACGCCAATGACATATTTTATATTTCCCTTGGAGAACATCTGTGCAGCCATTGTAAAAATAGATACCTGAAGGTATTTTTAATATCTCTCATCTGAACTTAGTCTTTCATAAGTGATATTTGATAAGCATTTATCTTCAAATACCCAAATAATCCATCGATTGACATATTTTGCCGGGTGGCAGCAGAATGGTTGATTCTAGCTTGCTTTTTGAAGAGCTTCTGAGCCTGCTCAAACACGTTTGTTTGTTTGTTTGTTTGTTTGTTTTGTGTGTGTACGTGGTAGCAAGGAGGTTCCAGGGATTCATGGAAATGGATAATGATATTTGATCTAGAATTTCAAAATATTTTGCACATTCTTTTGGTGATGGGCTTGTCATCTGGATGATTGACAGAAGCACTTGTTCCTAACCCATCAGTCTTTATCCATGCTTTAATCACCCCCCATCAACCCTGTATAATATTTACATGTTGGATAATGCTTTGAAGTTGATGCTAAACACAGCATCAATTAAGATGTATCCCTGGTGGAGCCTTGTGAGAGACTCTGGGCCTCTGTGATGTATTAAGGCACATGGAAGCCAAAGCTTCTGGTAAAGCATAACGAATACTGTGAACTATCCAAAGTGACAACTGAGGGGGTGGTGGAAACTTAAAGTGTGTCACCATACTCAGAATGAGTGAATTAGGAAAAGTCTCCAAGAGATGTGAGTATATTACAAATATAATAATAATTGTTTCCATGAGCAAAGAGTAAGATATATGTGTGTGTGTGTGTGTATGTATGTATGTATGTATGTATGTATGATATATGTGATATATGTATGTATGTATGTATTGGTTTTTTGAGACAGGGTTTCTCTGTGTTGCTTTGCACCTTTAATCCCAGCACTCGGAGGCAGAGGTAGGTGGACCTCTGTGAGTTTGAGGCTAGCCTGGTCTACAGAGTGAGTTCCAGGAAAGGCGCAAAGCTACACAGAGAAACCCTGTCTCAAAAAACCAAATATATATATATGCTATTCTCTGCTCATGGAACACACCTACTAGAATATCCTTTCTTCTGTGATCTCAAATTAGCAGTAACTCATCTAAGCAGACAGAATTCCTATCTGATTCTTACTTCATTCCTGTGAAAGAGGAAAATCACACACCCAATCACCCCATATTTATTAAAATATTGACATAATTAGTTCATTGAATATGTGTTAACTAAGGGCATAGAAGATGTCAGAAAATTTCCCCAGATTAAGGATATGGAGGTCCTGCTTTAAAAAGAACTATGTGTGTAATGTCTGGCACACAGGTTATAAAATGGTATAAGAAGGCATATGATATAATTAACAGAAATGTCTATACTGATCCATACAGTTTTAAAATGTTGATACGGTTGAATTAGGAATAACTCCCACCCCCCCCATATCTGTATATTTAAAGTTTTCATGAAAATTTAGCATTGGGAGGAGTTCAGCCTGGGTGGAAGAGGCTGTCATTGGTTCGCATCTCTTCTACCCATTTCCTTCTTTTTTGTCTGGTAGTAATGCAAAGGAAAGAAAGTAAGGCAGGTGTAGCTAGACCTGAGAGTTCACTGCATGAAGTGTCGGTGGAGACTGCAGAAAGGAGAACTTGAAGATTACCCCAAACTCTTCACTCTCTGTAGACGAATTTCTAAACAGTCTTATTAAATAAGAAACACGGAGCCAAATACAGAGGTGTAAGCCATAGCGACCAGAGCAATAGCCGCCAACTAACCTTAGCTTACCATCTTGCCATAGCTCCCCAAGAGAACGTCTTCTGTCTAACCTGCGCCTTTATTGCCTTGCTGTTCTGCCTTCTCAATGGCTCTAAGCCCAGCCACATCACTTCCTCATTACTGCCTGTCTATACAGACCTCCAGGTCTCTATGGTTGGTACTGGGATTAAAGGTGTGTGTCACCACGCTTGGCTGTGTTCCTGAACACACAGAGACTCTGCCTGCCTTGTGATTGGACTAAGGGCGTGTGCTACCACTGCCCGACTTCTGTTTATGGCTAGCTATGACCTCTGATCTACAGGCAAACTTTATTAACATACAAATAAAATATTGCGTTCAGCACAAAGAAAATATCACCGCAACTCTCAGTGTTACATTCCTGACATTTTGCTCCAATATGTTGCTACATTATTTCATATTGTGTCATGTTTTATGTTATATATACAGCAAAGAGAAGTTATGTCGGTAGCCTAATTTAACCACACAGCCCTCTCTGGGAAAGTAGTTGTTTGTGGCTGGAAACAAAACAAGAAGTCATATTTATAGCGTGAGAATTACTCAACATGACCCTGTGAATGATTTGACATCCCTGGTTGAAGATGGAGAGGCTAAGCTGAGGAGATCCCTGAAAGCTGGAAAGGACACATGGCTGACTTCCAGCAAGAAGACAGTAAACTTGGTCCTCCAAATGCAAGACACTGAGTTCAGACCAGTCTGAATGTGACTGAAGAACAATTTTCTCCTAAACCCCAACCTTGCCAGCATATAGCTTCCGGTCTCCTGAGCAGAGAAAGCTTGCCTGGGAGCTGGAGCTGGAGAACTGTGAGAACAGGTGGTATCGCTTTAAGACACAAAGTAACCTCTACCAAGTGTAGTAGAAAGGACTATCCAAGTAGGGAAATCACCAGTCAATTACCAGGTGACCACAAACATGCAAGTATCTTCAAGGAAAATAGTGAACATTTAAAGATGAAATCAGATTTTAAAAGAAATGGGTGAACTTAGCTTATGGCTAGCCTTCTTGAGCACTTCATTCTCTTAGATGGGGCCCAACAGCACTAAATGGTATATATGCCACATGCAAGGCATTGGGTATGTGTTGAAGACACTGATAAAACTGACCTAGATCCAATGACTGGCAGATAGGAAACAATCAATGCATGTTGCATTGAGTTGAATTTTATTAAATGTTTTTAAGAAGCCTCAGTCTTGTGTGTTAACATTTGTAAGCTCTATAGAGAATAAATATCCATATCTTCATGTCTTCTCACCCCACATGATCATGATCTGATTCAATTACTTTCTCATTCTCATATTCTTGTGTGTTTCCTATGTACAAGCACTTACCTTATTCACTTCCGAACACAAACGTATTAATGATCATTGCTTCACAATTTAAATATTGTGTAGTGTGTCCTTAGAAGCTTACAGACAGCAATTTCAGCGTCCACTATTAAATTACTGGACTGGCATGGCTGGGTGCTTCCATCTGCAGGCCATTCTTCTTCTTGAAATCTACAGCAGATGTTTGGCATAAACTGTGTCCACTGACTTCCACCATGATCTACTGGCCAGGAACAGTGCTCATCAGGAGACTATCCTAATATCACCCTTGACCTATTTATTTCTCAGATTCTTCATAAGACCTGTCTTGGATATCTACTTCAACATTTTATATATGTGTGTGTGTATGTATGTATGTATGTATATATATATATATATATGTATGTATATGTATGTGTATGTATGTATATGTATGTATATAAGTCACAGTTATATATACTCCTGTTACATTGAGCAAATCTAGAGATTGTAGACTGCTCATCCATTACATTTTTGAGTCATAAATTTCCCTTTGAGCATTTTTTTTCCTGGCAAAAATCTAATAGTCACATCCTTTTAAAATTCTGGGGTAGGGGTGAGGCATGTTCGCTGCTCCTAGCCTTCGTGGCCTGTTGGCCTTCCTCTAGCATCTCTTAAATTGCTTTTGCACCACTGGTCTCATCGGAGTGTTTTGAGATGAATGGGATCCCTGAAAAGGGCAAAAGGAAAATTTCCATTCCTAAATTTTTCCTAGAATTATAGCTAGAAGAGGATATAATGGGATTTTTAAATATTAGCCACAATCTTGCTATTAAAATGTCACTATAAGTAGGCTTAAAAGTACTAATAATTAGCAAAAGTCTTAAAGTTTACATAGAACACTTATAGTTAGTTAGAGTAATTAGTTATAAAGATTTTACCAACTGACAATACTATTTAAAATTAGTGATTCTGAATATATATATATCCCTTGTGCTAATTGACATTTCATCATTCATCTAGATACTTGAAAGAGAACTTAAAAGGAAGGGTTTATTTTGACTCATCATTTTGAAGGTTTCCTCCAATTTGCTACGTTGACTTCATTGTTTGGGAGCCTGGGGTGAGGGAGAACATGACCACAAGGAAAGCATGTAGTTCTTACCTTACAGCTGAAAGGAAGGAGGGAGGGAGAGGGCCAGGCATCCATTACACCTTCCAGGGACACCTTTGATAGCCTAACTTCCTTCCAGGGACTCCTAATGGTGTTGCTCCCAGCACTACATAGACTGACAATCGAGTTTTAGTTCATGGGCCTCTGTGAGACACTGAAGATCCAAACCATGGTAAATAATTGTAGCAAGCACATACCCCGGTTATGAGGGAGGAATAATCACTCTTGATTCAGACTTGGTATAACACTCATTTATTCACACAGTAAGATTACAAGCAATATTTATCCTGTCTTCCAAATGGAAGCAGGAGTACCTCTCCAGGTGTACAGGTCTGGACTCACCACGTCTGTTTCTCTGGATCTTGGATCAGCCTTCCTCTGGTCAGCCACGTCTGCACTGGGGGCAGGATCTCACGTCTCTGGCAGAGGAAAGTCATCTCACGCAAGCACTGTTGGTTGGGTCTGGGGCTTCATCTTTTATAGTCTTTTCTGGCTAAGTTTCTAGTCTTAGCCCTACTTCCACACATACCTTATAGCTCCATTTGTGGTTTTCTTACATCATTCTATTGCTTATCACTCCTGACCAGGGTTGTTCACCCTAGGTCTTACATGTTCCTTACAACAATCTTATACCCTTTTACAAAGAATTATCAAGAGGAAAAGTAAGGTTTTCTCTGAACATTTTTAACAGCTTTTGGTCTCCATTTACCCCATCAGGAAACCTTCCCTAGTTAGTCCCAGAAAAGTGTCGATGTCCTTCTGGCCTAAGTCCTACTTTTCACTGCATTTTCCATTTTATGGTCCCAGTAAGTTTTCAAAAGCTGAAGAGATCACATTATGTCTTATGGCATAGTGCTTCCTGTCTGTTCTTGCCAGTCCCCAAGGAAATTTGAACTCCTCAAAGGAATTCTTTCTAACTCACAGCAGTGTCAACAATAACTAGTACCTAGGTGTCTGGTTTCAATAATTACATGTGGACAAATGGACTTGCTGATCCAATATGATGATTTTGTAATAAACATAAAGAAAAGTGGTTAAAAAAAACTAGGAATAAAGAAGGACTAAGATATGATACTTGACTTTCTTTGTCTTAAGATGATAAAAAGGGAATCAGTTTGTATTATTTATAATTAGTTCATTCATCCATCCACTCACCCATCACTCTTTCCATTCATTCATCATCTATCCATCCATCCATCCATCCATCCATCTACAAAGCATATACTGAACATGAATTATACATAGACACTCTTCTCTTTTTCACTTACTGGCAATATGGCTTTATAAGACAGACCTTCCTGAAACATTATTTAGTTTTATAAAGTAAAGGCAGTTATTCCTGTCTATTTAATGCATAAAATGTAAATGTCATATTTTCTGTTAAAGTAATTTGAAAAAGGAAGCCGGGCGGTGGTGGCGCACGCCTGTAATCCCAGCACTCGGGAGGCAGAGGCAGGTGGATCTCTGTGAGTTTGAGGCCAGCCTGGTCTACAAAGCGAGTTCCAGGACAGCCTCCAAAGCTACAGAGAAACCCTGTCTCGAAAAATAAAAAAAAAAAAAAAAAAAAGTGAGGCATTTTATAACTCTGAAATATTATCATTACAAACAACATAATTATCATGAAGAATGACCATATTTATGTAAGACTGTTCATCCCCAGAGTTCTCAAGAGATCTTAGGAAAATGGGGTTGAAGTCATACTTGCTAGACAAGTGCTCTCACTTTCAATCCAGGTTCTAGGTTCTGCTGAGTTGACAAAACCAAAATCTCCTCTCAACCTCCAAATACTATGTTATAAAAAGATGAGCGAACCAAAGGAGAGAAAAAAATGATAGCTGGGCGGGTGGTGGTGGCGCACACCTTTAATCCCAGCACTTGGGAAGCAGAGGCAGGCAGATCTCTGTGAGTTCAAGGCCAGCCTGGTCTAACAGAGCGAGTTCCAGGACAGCCAGGGCTACACAGAGAAACCTTGTCTCGAAAACAAACAAACAATTAAAAAGAGTGTGTGTGTTGCCAACTGAATGTGTTAGAAGTAACCGTTCTTTTTTCAGGCTCACAATGTCAAGGAATGACTACATACAACTCATAGACACGTATAAGGACCAGCGTCCTGTATGTATAGGCACTGTCCATGTTATTTTTCCCATATTCTTCCTTTCAAGAGAATCAGTTACATGGAAAAAGTAATCATGCTCTCAAAAAATCGGGGAAATGTTTCAAAGCGTGTCAAGCCTAAGCCCGTAGCAATCTCTTCTTTGACATCACACAGCTGTAGACGTCCCAGCATGTCTACCTCAGTTGGGATCAGCAAGATTGATGTGGACCACATGCTGCGGAAGTGTACATTCCAGATGGCAATGAGCCTTTCACGTGACATATCCTTCAAGTGCAGACTGAACCACAGAAAGATGGTAAGAAATCCAAAGGAGAATTTGTGCTTATACCATGACAAGAAGGAAAGGCTGCTAGCTTGGTATGATAAAAATCAGATGTGATTTTTTTTTCACACAATTAGAGTTTCCATTGGCATCTGTGACAGAGAAGATTTGACCAGATAATGGTTATGGAGAAGACTTGCATTGCTGGAGCTAAGACCTGCCAAGAAGATTACCCAGCAAGCCTCTCAGTCTGAGCCTGCTCCAGGAGTTTCTTGTGTACGCTAGGGGAGCAAGTTTGCAGTCACTACATGCACAGGAGGAATGCAGGCTCAGGACTCACATCACTGACGTTTAGGCTTTTCATCTGCTGAAATCTGTTCCTGCGACCAGCAAGAAATCCAAAAGTAACCCTCCTCAGTTCCCTTGCAAGGCTGCCTGCAAGAGCTAGACAAAATTTTCTGGCTTACCTATTGTTATGATCAGAACTCTTGGTCTACCAACATCTTTTCCTCTTGTGTAGAACTCTGTACACTAGTACAACCTAAAGCAATGTATAGATTCAGAAGACGGTTGTTACCATTGCTGCCTTCTCTAGCTTAACTGGCACAATTTCCATGAGAGTTTAGAAATTTCCTTCTACACTAAAGAAAATCCACTATTTTTCTTGCTTGGTTATTCCATTTGTTCATGACCTTCTCCAGAGTTTTTGCTGTTTGTTCACATCCCTTCAGTCTTGAACTCAATCTAAGTGCTGTAATAAGTCTTCACTTTCTCTATAAGGCCTTTATTTTGCCTCTAGGGCACACTGTATACCTTTCAGACTACTGAATCTCTGAGAGCAAAGAAGATTCTGGGAGATGCCAGTAACTGTACGGGGGGGGGGGGGGGTATGACAACACACCATGGTTGCTTGGCATGTGAAGAGAGAAACCATTTCACAGGAAGGCAGCTTTTCTTGTACTTCTGGTGAGAGAGCAAAGTTCAGAGATCACATTAACAATGATTATTTTGAGAGACCCTCAGTTCTACCCTCAATACCATCCTCCCAAATGGAGAAAAGATCATTTAAGTGGCAGAGAAGTAGCTACACGAGGGATAAGGACTTGGGGGATAGCAGCCTTTTGAAAAACTTCTCGTCCATTGCCACAAGGTGGCATGAAGAATCCATTTAGCTTGGTTGTCCTGCATCAAACAGGAGCTATTGGGAATAATGGGCAAGCTGCCCCCGAGGAGGTAGGTGATCAGAAGAGAAGCAGTGGGCTGAGGAGCAGGGCAAGAAGCTGTCGGGTTTACAAGCAAGAAATTATGGGAGGTGGCTGTAGTGCTTTCCTTAGAGACAAATTCCCCTCTCACTTCACACCTGTTATCTCTCTTTTCATCTATACCAATCCTGCCATCTCTTTCTGAGCTTGCCTCAAAGACTAGTCTTCTCTTCAGAAGTAATTTCACCCCACCTCAGTACCTGCTCTCTCTCGGCCATGAAATGTTTAGTAAGAGCTCGTGACTAAGCTTCTCCAGTACCAAAATCTATGCTCAGCGATCCATCCAGCCTAATTGCCACTGGTCAGCCTAGTACATCTAACCCGAATCCCTCCCTTCTTGACTTGGAAGAATATGGAAAAGTGGAGTGGTATCAAAAGGGTATTCCGCTAGCTTCGGCTTCTTGGAAGAACATGCCTGTCGGTGTTTCAACATTTTCCATCTGGCCTGTCAACACAGGTTGCCAGAGCTGGGCAATGTTGGTGGAAACCAACCTGGAAAACCCCCTGCAGGGTGCTGGTTTGCCTTTTCCCAAAGAAAGGTCTGGGCATGAAAGGAAAGCCCTGCTGCTGTTAGTGAGAGTCACATTCTTTGGAGACATTGTTTTTTCTACCAGTTTACAGATCTGAGATTTAGCAGTCCAAAAAGGCACTTAGAAAACTTTCTTTTCCTAGTAAACATTGTCCATTCCCAGGACAAGCTCTGCTCTGTAAGATGGTCATTAATCAGCAACGCACTTTCAGAAACACCTCGTGAGTAACTGAAAGGGCTTCCTCAGACATTAATATGCATCTCTCTCAGTTCAACACTAGTTTCTGGTTCCTTCTCGGTGCTGGGGCTGTTGATGCCTGGACAGAGTCTACAGATCGTGCTCTCTACAGAGCTTCCATTCTCTATGAAGATGAGTCAGTATCCCCATGACTGAAGCTGCAAGTTCATCCACACCCAAAGAAAAGTAGACAACGTTCCTCCTGGTACTTTAAAGAGCATGTGGATTGCTTTTGGAAAAGGTCTTGACAGGAAGCAGAAACACAAATAATCATAGCTGCGTGACTCTATTTCCAGGAGAGGAGCCTTGACCTCAGGGTTGCTAGGGTAACAATGATAAAAGCCAACGTTCGTTGGGGTTATAGGTGTTGTACATTGTCCGTAATCTCCCCAGTGCCTCCATGAATTGTCTTATGTTATCTCCATTTCATAGCTAAAACAACCATGGCACAAAAATGTTAAACAAGTTGCCTAAAATTATATAGCTTCTGAGTGGGCGAAGGGATTTGCAAAAAGGGAGATCAGTTTAAAGAGCCCAGACCATTCTTTCAAGCATAACATGATACAAGTTCTGATTTTCCAATCTAAATAAAAACAATTGTTCAGGCAAAAATGAAACCAACTCATTACTTCAGCACCTTATCTTTAGGGGCCTTCTGTTTGGAAACTTCATAGATTTGGAGTACAATTCTAAACTGGAAAGAAAAAAAGTAGCAGCTAAACTGACCCAAATCAAGGTTCTCAGGCATAGTTGGCCCTCAGTATTGATATGTCTCCTGTTACTACTTGCACATAATGTGTATTTGTTGTTACTGAAAACACAGTTTCCGAACCCAAAGCACTCAAATTTGCTCTCATTGACATCAACATTTAGAGTAAGAATGAAACAGGAAAACATCTTAATATACTCTAGAATCATCACAGCCTGGTCACACTGCTCACTAAGTGACAAGGAAACGTATGTATAATATCATCACACTATGCCCCATAAAAATGTGCAAGTATTTCTCCTCAATTTCAAAAGGCCTATCAAACTTTATCTGGCTATTATTTGAGATGAAAACATAAAATGCTATGTAAAAGGGAAGATGAAGTTTGGTTCAAATTAATTAATGCTTTTTGACAACCAAAATTATATTAGTTGTACTTTTAAAAGAAAGCAAGGCTTCTGAAGGGAAGGTCCTGAATCACAAACCCACGGTCAGGTAGAGAAGACGTTTCCTGAACACAGAACTCCATGGATCAAGAAGGCCCTCAAAGCAGGCCCAGTTTCAGAGGTAGGTGCAGTGCAGAAATTCTGTAGAATGTCAGAGTGTCTTATTTTATCATAACAGAAAAAAAAACAGTATTATGTATGATTCATATATTAGGAGTTGATGGCAGAAAACTTATTGGTGTTGTTGTAGTTATGACTCGGCCTAGGTCTGTCATGCAAATACCCAGTGAATTTTTAAGTTATGAACTGGGGCCCCCGCAAGGTGGCTCCATTGGGGCCCCACAAGGTGGCTCCATGGATACCAATGCCTGTTATTTAACTCCCATGACCTGACTTCAGTCTCCAGGGCTCACATGGTGGAACTGGAGAACTTACCCTTCCAAATTATTTACTGACTTTAATACATGAGCATGCATGCACACTGCACGCACGCACAAATAAATAAATAAACAAATAAATGCATGAAAAAATGAAAAGTTAAAAACTGCTTTGAGCCTATGACATAAACCCATTGATAACTTTCCCTTTGTTATACTGAAAATAATCTCCCTCCCATAGACCTGATGGTTTTGGTACTTTATCTGCTACAAGATACAAAACAAATAGAGAATGAAGGAAAAAAAGAGAGAGACACCAGGTGCAGCCAGCCAGGCAGCCACCAGCCAGCCTTACAAGTAATAAGACCTTCAGAATGAAAGAAAGGTAAAAAGCCCTGAGGCAAATTGTAGATAGAGAGAAACAGGTTAAGGCAAGTTACAAGGACTAGTGGGACAGGCATAAGATGAGGTCGAGCATTCATAACTAATAGTAAGTAATGATTTGGGAGCTGGTTGGTGGCTCAAAAGAAAGCCTGATACACTGGCCGGTGCCAGAAGACTCACTGCCGAAGTAAGAGGAAAGGGCAGTACATTATCAGGGTTTAAATCTTCGGTGCTTTTTCTCCCCACTCAGCACTCGCGTGTTGAAGACATGCTCCTCAAGCAGTAGTGGGCTCTGAAAATGGACTAATCCACACTAGAGTTCACAAGTGATTGGTGTTAGAAACAAAGAGGGGGGGAGCTAATTGGAATAAGTAAATGACAGAAGGCAAGCCCTTCAAATATGTCCGATCCTCAGCCTCTTCCTCTCTCCCCTGTTCTCTGCTTCCTGGATTCACTGGATGAGCAGCTTTGTCCACCATGTGCTCCCTCTGGGATGCTCTGCATCACCATGAGTCCAGAAACATGGGAACCAAGTGACTATAACACTAGGACTTCTGAAAGGGTGACCAAAAGAACCCGTTCCTCCTTGAACTTGATTTCTCACAATTGTTTTTGTCACAATGAGAGAGAGGTGACAGATGCAGATCTCAAGGAACTCTGGATCTTATAAAAGGAGGTAGACATAAAACCAATAAATAGCCGGGCAGTGGTGGTGCACGCCTTTAATCCCAGCACTCGGGAAGCAGAGCCAGGTGGATCTCTGTGAGTTCAAGGCCAGGCTGTTCTACAGAGCGAGATCCAGGATAGGCACCAAAACTACACAGAGAAACCCTGTCCCCCCAAAACACAAAACAAAACAAAACAAAAAACCCAATAAATAATATATAGAATGCTATGCAAGGACTCTGGGGCCAGGAAAGATGGGATGATCATGTGTGGGGGAAGCAAGGTGCTCTTGGGCAGAAAAGAGTCAGGAAAGGAAGGAATGGTGGTTGGGAGGGTGGTCCAGCAGCTAAGCTCTCTAGTTCTAGAGTCAGACTTGGACATCCAGACCATTCTGACTTCAGTGAGCCTTGGGCGAGTTGTTATCTTCTGTGCATCCTTTCTGTGGGAGTAAGAACAAACAGTTCTCCCCCAACTCCTTGGATTGTTTAGAGGATTTACATGAGATCAAGTACAGAAAATAGTAGTTCAGTGCCAGCTGCCTTCACTAAATGTTAGTCAAAAGAAAACAGGTGGGTGGGAGGATGCTCCTGGAGATGAGGAGAAGCCTGGGTTGGCAGAACAGCAGCGGGTTGCCAAGATATCATTTGTCGGAAACATAAAGTAATGAAAACAACAATAAATCAGTAACAGTTACCAATGCACAAACTACTTTGATGTGCTAAGTGATTGAGATGAATTATCCCGAAGCCTTGCACATGCTCAAAGATTTTACCTGCAATCATGCAGTTTCAGAAATGAAGATCCAAAGAGAGTCAAAAGACAAAAACAAAACAACATAAACAACCCCTTCCCACCCACCCCACCACCCCCTGAAAACTAACTATGGGGCAGGAATCAGGATGTGGCTCCTCTCATTCTGAAATGTAAGGCTTTTTGCTAAAACACACTCCCTTACTCTGACCCCATATTTTCTTCTTCAGTCAACCCAAGGGCTTTGCTTTTCTTTTGCATGTGTGCTTGTGTATGCATGTGTGTGGGTGGGGAAACAGAGACTAATAGTGGGAATCTCCCTCAACCAGTTCCCATTCTTTGAGGCAGAGTCTCCCAGCTGAATACAGCATTAAAAGACAAGACTAGTCCAGGGAATCAGCCTGCTCCAGGCATCCACTGTCTCTGTCATTTGAGTGCTGGACCTACAGACAGCCGACCCCACTCACAGGGCATTTACAGGGATTACTGGAATCAGACTACTTGGTCCTCAGGTTCTGCAGCAAGTCCTTAATCCACTGAGCCACTCCTCTACCCCAAGGCCTTTACTTAAGTCAACGTCAATAAAGTACTAATTTTAATCATCCTTGACCTCACTGAGAATCTGAAAGCACCCTCCAGTTGGCTGTCAAATGTTTTTCATTATGACCGTACCACCCTGTGGGAAAACTCTTAGCTCTTGGATTTTCAGATGAAAGTCAAGGGTCAGATACAAAGCTACTGACTGTTGTCTATGCAATACTAACTAACATCATTGTATAATGTTGTAATGGTTTTAGTGACAGAAGCCTTGGGGCCCAGGCAAACTATAGCAACTGCAAAACATTAAGTCACGTAGATTATATCTTTAAAATTGCTCACAGGAAGACAAATGCTAATTGGACTGTTAAAATGCAGAGGAACAACAAGGGTATACTTAATCTGCAAATTAATACAATGAAGTCACTACTTTCTTCAACAAGGCCTCCTATGATTCCATCAAAGTAACCAAAGAATTAATGACATGAAGAAAGAACATGGATTGCAAACATTCAATATTTTGTATTTCTGTGATGGCAGAATTTTATTCACCTGAATATATTAGTGACAAATAAGGATTTCTAAATCTCACTTATGGAAATTGCCTTTGCTAATTAACTCTGCTTTTTCTCTGATCCAGGCACATGAGTGTGCCCTTAATACCCATGAAATGGTGGCAGGAAGAATTGTTAACTTGCAGCAGGGTCTAGTCCTGCTGTAGTTGTTGATGTTTTCTTCACTTGAGTAGTGATTTATCCAAGCAGGCAGAGAAATGTATTGGTTTTCTTCGTTGGCACTAAAACATTCCTCCTCTCCCTCCCTCTTATTTCTTTTTTGTTCTTTTTCAGTACTTAGGATTAGATGCAGGGTCTTGTGAATGCCATCCCAGTGTGCTACCTCAGAACTGTATCCCCATCCATCTCTTTACTTTTTAAATTGTGAGACAGCGTCTAAGTTGCCCAACTGGGCCTTGAACTCACTATAGCCCTTGAACTTGTCATCTTCCTTCCTTGGTCTCCTGAGTAGCTTTGATGGCTTGCCTGTCTACCAGGTCTGGCTCTCCTGTTTTCCTTTGAACCCCTGTTCCTGTACTACTTACTAGTCTCCCTGAAATCCCTCCTAGCATTACCCTTTTCACGGTGGTCTTCAATGTTTCTACATAGGTCTAACTATTTCTAAAGTAAAAGGTATGACAAATCGGCTGGTAGACCCTTGTTTTGGCTTCCCCAGGAAGGTGATACTGTCAGCACAAATTTAATGGGGTGGGATTAAAGCTCTCACAAATCATCTTCCCACACAATTCTTCCATCTTAACTCCCAGTAGCCCCAATCAGCACACTAAACTCCAACCTTAGCAAACTGCAGGTTCTTCAGATTCTCAATGCCTGTCCATATTTCTGTCTTTACCTATATTGGGACACCTCCCACGCATGTTCTCCATCTAGGCCTGGTAGATCTACCAGTGAGGACTCAACAGAAACTCTCTTCTTTAGCAGAAATGCTCCTGACAACTCACTCCCCAACCTGACTGAATTGTCTCTTACTCTATTGCCCTTTAAGCATCTTTCCAAAATTGTATATGTAGTATTGTATGATATGTCTTTCTTTACCCATCTGTGTTTTCTGCGAAGGAAGGAAGTCATGTCTTCTAGCCTTGGATCATCTGTCTGTCCCACAGTGCCCCAGAAATTGTAGATGCCATTCTTTTTTTCCTAGATGCATGGCTGAGGAAGGTGGAAGATCTTTCTAGAAAGTGCCACATTTGAGTCTGAAATATGAGGCTTTGGGTGAAGTTACCTTCTGAATGTATGGACTGTGGATTGATACTTCACTACCTGCTGTTTATTGTAATCACAATCCATGCACATACAGGATCATTATAAACTATCAATGAATTAGCCATTCAATAATCCTTGGGCTCTGTTGACACAGCTGGCCTTGGCCGATGTTATTAATTTTGTGCCAGTCAGTTTGAAAACAGTCAAAACAGCGATCGCAACAACCCTACATGAACGGGTCCAAGTTTAATAGTGAAAAACAGGATCTTCTGAGTTACCCTTGAGGGAAACCTGAGACTGCATCTGGGAAAGGTACGATTAAAAAAAAAAAAAACACCCCAATTCTGCTCTCATTTACTGCAGAGGAATGTCCCCTGTCAGAAAGTGGGAACACAGCCTGGCTGTTTCCTAAGGGCTCTACACACAGTCTTTCCCATCTTCCCCCAGTGTACTCTGTACTCCCACAGAGGCAAATCAAAGGGAGCAGGGGGCTATCCTCCCTGAGGCAGGGATGCCAAGGGAGGAAGGACAAGAGCTAGAAACTGGAGAGAGTTACAGGTTTGGGTTCCTGAGGAACAACACATGCCTTCCCCCACCCCACCCCACACACCCTTCCTGCTTGTATTTTCCTAGTCTCTCAGTTTCAGTTCACTGGTAGCTCTGGGAACCAGGGCCAAGTGCAAAGGTGCGACTGGGTGAAGGACTGAGGAACTGGACTGCCTGAGCTCGCCGCCTTCACCTAAGTGGTAACTTCACTCCCCTCCAACGTCCAGATCACTCTAGATATCACCCTGCAGGCACACCCTTACATGGTCTCCTCCAAGCCTGGGCACGGGCAGGAACCTGTGATTAGCCGATGTCACCTCATCAAAGAGCAAAGAAAGAGGCTGGCAGCAGGCACTCAACAGAGGGAAATCCAACCAGGGATCCTACCCGAGACCAAAGGCCTGTTTTCCAGAGCAGGGTGGACATGGGGACAGAGACTTTGCTCTTTGAGGCAGCTTTGAAGCCACCCTTTGGTAAACATGTTTCGTGTCCAAGTTCTCTGCACACAAACTATGCTGCCACCCACAATTCTCCCTCTACCACCCAGCAGAAACCCCCAGGTGGGTGACTTTCCCACACACCAAACATGAAGAGGAGGCCCGTGGGATGCCCATGACCTCCCAGTATTGGGCCCTGGGGACTGCAGGGCTGGTTTCCCATCACCACAGAGCTCTGCTGGAAGGGTCTGCACTCAGTTTGAACTGGCATATTTGAAAAGTCATCTTTTTTTCTTCAAATAAAATATTTATGGCAGGAAATCGGGTTAGACATTCCTGAAACTTGCAAGGGTTTAGGAACACACTGTCCTACCTTATGCTGACATGTAACAGGAGTCAGCGTTTGAAGGAAGACCCTTTACATTTAACCTGAGCCCTTGGAGGAATGCAAACACCCATCTGAAGCCAGCCCATGTGGTAAAGGATTACCATATGTGAGCCACACAAGGAAATTCCTCTTGGAAGCCAGAATTTATACTGCCCAGTGAGCTATGAATAGAAAGTTTGTGCCTGGTTATGAATATGGATAAAATACATCACTCATGGTCCAGGGAATGGCAAGCCAAATTGAAAACACATATTTTGGATCACAGAATATTTTCAAAAATATATTTCAAAGAAAATAAACAGATCGTGTGTTCATTTACTGCTTGAAGTGCTTGCACAGGAGAGAGACATTAATAGTCTTTCTTTACAAATAATTTGCTCTTCCTTGTACTTCTTAAGCCAGAGGCAGACCCTCTGGGAAAGAGCAGGGTCTCTTAGAGTGCAGCCTAAGTGGTTTTACCGGCAGCCATCCCACCCTCTTCCTGTTAAAGACAAGGAGCTGAGTCTTTGAGTGTGTTCAGAGAGGACTCTGTGGCTTGGGAAGATATGTTCTACTCATTTCTATTTGGCTGTGTTGGCTTCCCCATCAACCCAGAAGGATTCTGCTGGCTTCTGCATTTCACGCTTTTGGTCTTTTTCCTTGCTAGATAATGCATAAACATCATAACTACATCTATGCTGTTAAACATCAAGGCGAAAACTGGACGTCTTCCATCTTATATCATTCAGGGGTCTGGCCTGCCACAGAGGAAGATGTGAGTTTGCACCCATTCTGTTTTGACAGTTAACATGCCATTATAGTCCCTCCCTCCCAGTTCATGAGCTTGGTTCTCCTTCGTTCATCATTACCTTCCCAAGTACTCATTCACTCACATACCTCCCAAATGTGCCCTCTCTAGGTGGGGTAGCTTGTCATTTTGTTCCTATCACTTTCCCTTTCATGCCAACTGAACTTCCCTGCTGTCCTTCTCATTGCCAGGAGACACTGGGCATCAGCAGAGATGGCTCATTAATTTGATATACAATAGACAGTTGGTAGCCAAGCCCCAATAACAAATTCCATGTAATATGTAATATGGACACCCAGTTTCTGTCTGCTCCCCTACTCACTACTCATCCTGAGAAAATGTCCATGCAGCACTTAGCTTAAGTAATGTCAGCCATAGAATGCACTGTGGTAGTGGATTGTCTCCTGCATGGATGTGTGACTTAAATAATAATCCAGAATTTAACCAGAACTCAGTGGCATCATCTCACACAAAATGCTGTATATTCCATCGTGTCTGCTTTGTCCTTAGAAATTCTGTAAAAGAAGCCCACTGAGTGTCACCCTCTGAACTGAGGAGCCATGAAGTGGGAGATGTGTGGCTGTGACAAGGGGGCTTTGAGTGCTCAGTTCTTAGATTTGCTTCACACACATCTTCTCTACCCATTCTTCTCTGGCTTCAGTTATCTCCACCCATGACCCATCCTGGACAAAACCATCTGTGGTTTAGTGCTTTAATCCCAGGAAGGAATCTGTCCTGTTTGAGCCAAACTCTGGCTCAGCCCCAACAGAAGGTGTCAAGTGATGACCAGAGTTCTGAGAACAATTGGACAGGGTGAAAAAAATCCATGGCAGCCCTGAAGAAAATAAATGTTTGCTCATGATTCTACACAATCTACTTATCAGCTTCCTGTCACATCTATAATTACCACATTCTACATTGCCAGTTGTTAATTATTATGAATTAACACATAAACATATATTTGTATATGTGCACATATACAAATATATGCCTAACTAGAAAGATACTTACATTGTTTTATAAATGAATTATTGCATATCCTAATCATGTTACTTTAGAGTGCTGTGAAGTACATTTTACACAACTGTTAGCAGCTATTCTTCTGCATATCAGATGTCTCTTTATTGACTTGTGCCAGTTTCATTCATTACAGTTTAGACAGTCTCTTTTAGCTTCTTTTGAGTATGATGTGGCTACTAGACACTCATAGAGACCATTTGAAAGCAGTCACACCAATGCTAAGTGTGATGTGTAATGATGACTGCTCATAACTTTGAAATGGAAGCTGTGTCCCCTGAAATAGTGGCGTATCACTGCCCAAGGGGCTATCTGTTTATTTTCTGTCTCTCTACTAGAAAGTAAGATTGATGTGAACAGAAGTTTGTTACTGCCAAATTCCAAATTCCGGGAACAGCGTCTTTAATGTAGTGGACACTTAATAAATATTTGTTGAATGAATGAGTCCTTAAAGATTAAAAAGGGGAAAGGAAGGGGGGAAAACATTTGAGGAGGAAGTAATTTACTCCTTGATATCCGTGTGTTCATGTTTGGTCTACCGCAAACAAAGTGCTTTTCTCTCTGTTGGCCCAGATCTACTCTTTCTCGACATTAGTCTGTAACTGTGTCACCCAGACTTTAATGAATGGTTGACCTACTTGGTACAATATTATTTTTTTGATAATGTGGTATTTTTGGAAGTCGTTCATACCTGATAATATTTCTTATCCCTGACACTGATGTGGTAACTGAAAAAATACACCCCAAATATATGCCCTTGTTGCTGAGGAATTTACCAATGTTTGAACAGGAATCAAAGGAGGATGTTTTGATAGGTTTAGGAGAGACAGCAAAATAAACTGTCCACGTTCCTCTCTGTGCTCTGCCATCTCCTCTTACATGTAACAACTATGCACGTGTACATATATATATGTACATAACCATTCAGTGTGATAAATAGGCATATAACCATTGAAAACTATGGCATGTACCTTGGCTTATTAAGGTTCATGTTTCCACCAAATTTTTAGGAAAATTAATTAAAGGGTAAGTACCTTCCAAATTGCCTCAGGATTCCATGGAAAATAACCTCTATATGAAAAATGGCTTCACTACTGGATTCAGGTCAGTTTCCTATGAGTTTTGTTTTTATGGGAAAGGAAAACCAGTCAAGTGGTATTCTATAGAAGGTTTTCACTTCTGTTTTACTGTTACTTCCCCCTGAGAGAATATTTTGGGAGAAACACTCAAGTTTTCAAAATGTTTGTAAATGCTACTTGTTTCGTAATGGTTCCAGAACAGTCATGGGTACATTCAGGATGAAAATGAAAAACAAAATAGCCTTGCTAAATACCATTGTTTCCTCTGTGCAGAAGTACTGACAGACTGAGGAAGGGAAACTCAGGAGGTAGTCTTAATCATCCAAATTAACTGTTTCCCTTGCTCTACAACTGATGCATAGATGTTATAGATCACTGGCAAATATGATCTTTATATTTTTATTATGCAAAAATTTTACACATGCATAGAGTCCATCTTCCATTCCCTCCTCTTCAGTTCCTCTCCCCACAATAATTTTCTCTCAACTTCATGTGTGCTTTTATTCTTTTGTAATACAGAGTTCACTTAGTGCTGCCTGTTTGCACATGGATGTAGGGCCATCTACTGGATCATGGATAGGCCCTCAGATACCACATCCTTGAAGAAAGCTGGCTCTACCTTTTCCAGAATGTTGCACGAATCTTAAAGAGTCTTATTAATAAAACAAACCTGGAGCTGGGTATTGGGGTGAATGCTGGAAGGTCAGAGAAGCAGAACAAGCCACAGTTAACCTCACCTCACTAGTTCCTCAGCTGATCCTATTTCCTCAGACTGGAAGCCTCTGTGTCCTCATCCCGAACGAATCTCAGCTGAACTGCTTCTTGAAAGCCTGAAAGCTTAACCAGGCTCTAGTTCCTGGTCCTCATGTCTTATATACCATTCTGCCATCACTTCCTGGGATTAAAGGTGTGAGTCACCATGCCTGGCTGTTTCCACTGTGGCTTTAAACTCACAGAGATCCGCATGGATCTCTGCCTCTCAAGTGATTGGATTAAAGGTGTGTGTGCCACCCTTTTTTTTGGCCTCTATATCTAGTGGCTGTTCTGTTCTCTGACCCTGAATTAGTTTATTAGGGTGCACAATATTTTGGGGAACACAATATCACCACACCAGAAGCCATCAGTTGCCAATAATAGTTCCTCTACTAGGGATTGGGATTTGTGTCCACCACCCCCTGCTTCATGAGATTGTCTGGTGTTGATCCTGTTCAAGTTTGTGCTGTCTGTCACAACTACTATGAATTCCTATGAACATTTGCCTTGTTGTGTTCTGAAAAAATTTTTTTGGTGTAGCCGTCATTTTATGGTGGCTGTGATATGAATGTCCCATTTAAGGCTGGGCACTATACAGTCTCTTATTCTCCACATGTTGGCCATCTGTGAGTCTCTGTACTAATCATTGCCATGCTAATCAAAAAAAAAAAATACTCAAAGCACTTCCATTATAATCCAGAGCCGGGCAACGATGCCCACTCTCTCCATTCATTGCCATGGTTGAATCTTAGCTAGAACAGTAAGTGAGGAAGAGAAAAGAGATATAAACAGGAAAAGAAGACAATAAAGTGTCCTTATTTGCAAATCCTTTTTACAGTATAAATTATCTCATCTGTGACAGTGAATAGCTACTGTCACCATATGGCTTGATTGATGTCTTTTAGCATCAAAAGGTATCAATATTTTATCAGTTATGAAAACACTTTGTTAAGTGCTCTATGGACTATATGTTGGAAGGAAATAAGACTTTCTTTAAAAAAAAATATGTAGAAACACAAAGCAAAGAACTCTGGCATAGGAACTCAGTCACTTCATGAAGTGTAGTGTTTAGTTACAGAAGAAATGGCTGATTGCCAGATAACTCAGACCTTCTAAGCCTACTCATTGAATTTACCATATTGTAGCAGTCCATATCCAGTTAAGAGCAAAGATACCCCAGAAGGAAACACTCACACCCCTCCCCTCAGCTATCATACAACTGAGACAATGGACTCCAAGTAAGTGAAGATGTTACAGAAATCTTAAAGGTGTTTATTAATAAAATCAAACCCGAGGCCAGCTATTGGGGTGAATGCTGGAAGATCAGAGAAGCAGAATAAGCCACGGCCACCTCACCTCGCCAGTTCCTCAGCTGATCCTGTTTCCTCAGACTGGAAGCCTCTGAGTCCTCATCTGAATGGCTCTCAGCTGAACTGTGCTGCTAGAAGACTAAACGCTTAACCAGACAAATGCTTCTAGTTTCTGATCTTCTCGCCTTATATACCTTTCTGTTTTCTACCATCACTCCCTGGGATTAAAGGCTTGCTTTCTGGGATTAAAGGCGTGAGTCACCAAGCTTGGCTGTATCCTTGAACAGATGGATTTCTGCCTCTAGAATGCTAGGATTAAAGGCGTGAGTACCACCATTTTCTGGCCTCTGTATCTACTGGCTGTCTGTTCTCTGACCCCAGATAAATGTATTAGGGTGCACAATATTTTGGGGAACACAATACCACCACATTTCCCCTTTTATGTCTAAAATTAAAAAAGATTATAACTAATACAAGAAAAACTATCCAATAAGTATATACAATATATACAGTCAAGAGTTACATTAACAATGTCTAGTTCATTAACATTCAGATTAAAAAACTCCATTATATATATTAACTATGTCCAGTCCAGTAACATTTAATAAACTCAGACAAAATTTCATTACTTATCCTATTTAAAACAAGTAATTCCTTTTTAAATGTAGATTCAATAATTGACCTTTTTATCTTATCATATCCATATTCTATCTTTTTTCCTTTCATAATAGATTCAGTAGTCTACCTTTTGTCATTTTTATATCTTCCCCTTTTTCTTTTTACAGTAGATTCAGTGACCTACCCATTTATCCTATTATTCTTTATCTTTTTGTCTGAGTAGATTCATATCTACCTCATGTCTATATTCTTTTTTCTTTTTTTTTAAACAAAAACTCTGAATCTAATCTCCTTGCTCAGCTTTTTTCCTGACCATTAACAATTAACAACTTGTAACCAACCATCATAAACAATAACAATATCCATAACTCATTAAATAACCAAAAACCTCCCATCCCACCTCTTGCGAATGTGGGCGTTGTTTTCTTAAAATTACTTCCTGCTTTCTAGGGGCGAAGACATCTTTAGGGAATTCTGAAAAGAAAATTTTGGGGTTAATTGTCAAGTCCTATATCATTTGTTCAGTCTCTGCATATTGGGAAAGTGCAAGGCTTATTTCAAGTCCTTTTTCGAGTAGTCTGTTAGGCTGGATCATCTCAGCTAGTCATCTTGAAATTGTCCTGACCAATTTGTAGTCCAAAGTTGATCTTTCCGTGGTGTTAATCAGCTTAATGACTTTATCATAGTCCATGTGCTGATAAATGTCTGTCTCTTGGAACCATGAATATTCTTCCCTAGAAGAGAAAATCTTCACAGCAATTTCTCCCCAAAATTTGTCTTGCCAAACTTTTCCAAACTGACCTGTGCCGATGTTTTCTTGTTACACGATGTTCCTGGCAATTCTTCTCTGAACAAGCGGTAGTAAACTTTTCATCCGAGGTAGCACCATCACTGCAGTCACCAACACAATGAGAAGGAGCCAGCAACTTGGAGTAGCAACTGCTGCCTCCATGGCCTCACCACTGTTTGTGGCTCGGCCCCGGCTGAAGCTTCTCCTAGGCTGGCCTCAAACTTGGGATCCTCCTGCCTCTGCCTTCTTCAGTAAATCCAACCGGCGTGCGCCACCACAACTGGCCAAGTGTAGCTCAGGCCTGAGCTGGGGCACACAAGGCCACAGGCAAGAGGCTTTTTCGTGAATTCATACCATGAATGTTGGTTGTCAGATGTAGCAGGAATCTTAAAAGTTCTTATTAATAAAATCAAACCTGAGGCCAGTTATTGGGGTGAACACTGGAAGATCAGAGAAGCAGAACAAGCCACAGCTACCTCACCTCGCCAGTTCCTCAGCTGATCCAGTGTCCTCATCCGAATGGGTCTCAGCTGAACTGCTGCTAGAAACCTAAAACCTTAACCAGCCAAATGCTTCTAGTTTCTGGTCCTCACTCCTCTGGGACTCTCATGCAGCTGGGAGGCAAGACTGATGGGTGCTCTGGTGCCATCCCACAGGGACCTCACCTCTGGGAGAGAGATTCCACATGATTCTGACAATTGTTCTCACCTTCTTGATGGACAGATTGGAGAGGAAATAATAATGGGTCATTGAGGAGTGGGGTCATATCTTAACCAAGACTGCTCAGGTATTAGTGCCTTTTGCCTGCTGTTAAATCTAACCCTTGTCAGAATCCCAAATGTGAACTTAGAATCACTCGGCCTCTTAATTTGTTCCTTTTCTCAATGTGGCCACACTGAATAAATCTCCCTTCTCTTCCATTCATATTACTTATCTCTCTACTTGGTGTATTAAAGACATGTGGCAGAGCATAGCTTGCTAGGGCCACTAGGGCCCAGGCTCTGACCCTAACAACTCCAATAATCTTATTGCCTTTCTTTAATCCTCTGTGCTTTTTCTTCCATGAAATTCTGTCCTAGGTTCATAACTATTAGGTCATTAACTTATTATGAACATTTGAAAGGGATATTGTAAAGAGATCTTTATCATTTCATAAACGTAAAGGTAATAAAATGATATTTTAGTTTTTTTGTGTAACACAATCAAGGCCTCCTCTATAACCACTAGAATCTAGACATTAAAGCAGCAGGGATAATGGGAATCTTGTTTGTCACAGAGTATCGAGGCCTCCACATAATGCCTGGCATGCAGGAGTTGTGTGACAAATGCATGTTGATAGATTAGAACATAAGGAATACGTTCTGACAGAAAAGTTAGTGCAGGGAAGCACTGTAGCCACGAGGCCTGCCAAACACGAGCCGTGCTAACTAGTCACAGTGCCCTTCAAAGAAATGATGAAAAGCACACTCACAATCCAGAGATGTAAACCCCATCCAGAATTCTAGAAGCATATTAGATGTCCACGTTATTTAGACGTTTATAAATTAGAAGTCAGTGTGCTGAATCAAACCAGAGCCCGGATGGCTATTTTGAGCCTTTCAAATGTACAAAACACAATTTTCCTCTTCAAGATCCAGGGCAGACCTGAAAAGTCTGCTTTACTTCAGGGGCTGTTTTTATGTGTTGCCCTTAAGAAGCAGTAGAGGAAAGAGCACCCACACACAAGTAGGACAACCAGAAAGCTTACATCCAAATGCAGCGAGCTCACACACAAATGCAGCGAGCTCACACACAAAGACAGTGAGCTTATACACAAACAGAGCAAACCCTTAAATGCCACAAGTTCATACATTAATGCAATGTGGAAATGAAAGAGCAGAGACATGTAACCTGCTACAAAACGGAACAATTTTGGAGTTTTCTTAGTTAGAATGACTGTTGGCTGTGATGAAACACAGTGACCGGTGGGGAGGAAAGGGTTATTTTGCTCACACTTCCACATCACTGGACATCATGGTAGGAAGTCAGAGAGGGAACTAAAACCTGACAGGAACACGGAGGCAGGAGCCAATGCAGAGGCCATGGAGGAGTGCTGCTTACTGGCTTGCTCCTCATGGTTTATTCAGTCTGCTTTCCCTATGGACCACCTAGGACCACCAGCCTATTGTAGGTAGGGTTACTCTCTCATCAATTATGAAAATGTCCTGCAGGCCTGACTAAGGCCCAGTCATACCAAAACATTTTCTCAGTTGAGGTTCCCTCTCCCTAGATGACTCTAGCTTGTGTCAAGTTGACAAAAAACTAGCCAGCACAGGAGTCAATAACCTCCCATTGTAATCAGAATCGGTTTACTTTTTTAATGATTAAAAAGTTGCTTCAGGGCTAGAAAGATGGCTCAGGGGTCAAGAGCACTGACTGCTCTTCCAGCACCTACAACCATCTGTGACTTCTGTCCCAGGGAATCGGACACCCTTTTCTGGACTCTACGGGCACTGCTCTCACATGGTGCCCAGACATACAAGGAGGCAAAACACCCATGGGCATAGAAAAGAAGTAAGTGGTTCTTTTAAAAGTTGCTGCTTAATGCAAATGAGATGTGGGTTTCAAAATGAGATCAAACTGATGAACTGGGGCATGCAGAATATTCTCTTTGGATACACTAAGAAAGCTACACTTCGATTTTCAAACAATGTTGATTCTTTGGTGGTTTTAAGCAATCAGTGGATGTGAGGAGGTGAATTTGGGGGAATTTCAGAAGAGATGGAGGAAGGAGGATCACACAACACCTCTCTTTTAGCTCAAAGAGAGAACACTATTACCTAAAAGGACCTATGGGAGCCCTTTCAGAATACCCTTTCCCCTTCTCTCCCTGAGAGGGCTGCATTGCATTATGTCTGTTGTTGTTTGAATTGGGACAGGGGCTTGAAATGACCCAAATCAACGTGGTCTGTGGCAATGATGTGCTGCAACTTTAGAGGCTAATTCATTAGAAGAGCCAGTTTCCTCCTGGCTTGTCCTCTGAGGATACTCTCATTCAGAACCCAGCCTCTGTCTGCGGAAATGGGAAAAGGGCACATGGAGAGGACACATGCCCTTATTCTACCAGTGTCACGTACCAGGTAATGTGAGTGGAAGCAGCACCAGATTGTTTCATATCACAGCCTTTGGTCTTTGAAGTGAAGGACCCAGAACTGTGCAAGCATCCTTCCTGCTACAGTAAATTCAAGGCCAACGAAGATTGAGAGAGGTAATAAATATAGCTGGGATTTACATCAGTGGTTCTCAACATGTGAATTGTGCCCTCTTCGGCCAACCTCTATCTCCAAAAATATTTACATTGCTATTCATAACAATAGAAAAATTATAGTTATGAAGTAGCAAAAAAATAATTTTATGGTTGGGGGTCACCATAACATGAGGAACCGTATTGAAGGGTCGCAGCATTAGGAAGGTTGAGGATCACTGCTTTATATCATGTCCTGCTGCAATTTTTTATACAACATTGGGAATTAGTGTATTAGTTTGTCATTTGTTTCTCCCACCTTGTATTATATTATTTAGATTTGCATGCTTCTAAATTTCTATGAATGGAATTGTGTTTGGCCTTTACATCTGAAATATGTTTTTCATTTAGGTTTATCTTTGTGAGATCTACACACTACTACTTAGCTGAATTAATCTGTTTTCACAGTTACATAGTAGTTTCCTGTTTGGAGAGAAAAGAAAAATTTATCAATTGATTTTTTTAAAGCTGATGGAAGTTTATTTTTTCCATAACATTATTATTAAAAAGAGCATAGCCAGGAACATATTTGCATATATGCCTTCGGGCATGAATGCATGAATTCTTTATGATACAGATCATATCAATAAGTAGTAGATCAGCTTTTGACATTTGAAAAGTTTGATTTAAGATCCAGTATGTGTTCAGGTTTTAGACATTTTGTTTACAAACTATCATTATTCTTTATGTGCTGTCTGTCACAATAGAATACCTTTTTTTTTTTTTTTTTTCAAGACAGGGTTTCTCTCTGTAGCTTTGTGCCTTTTCTGGAACTCGCTTTGGAGACCAGGCTGGCCTCAAACTCACAAAGATCAGCCTGCCTCTGCCTCCCAAGTGCTGGGATTAGAGACATGTGCCGCCACCAGCGCCCAGCTAATAACTTTTTTTTTTAATAGTATTGCTCACATAGATCGCTGCTGACTTCGGTCCTGTTGTCAACCATAGAGAGGTGTGTTCTCAAATCCTCTGTCCTTTCAAAACATCATCACTTTCCTTCAAACTTCCACCATTTCTTAGAAAACATCTCACTTGATGAAATTAACATATCTTCTTCCTTAATTGATTCCTCTGTTCTTATTCAATAAACAGCTTTAGATTCATATTGTCTGACATATTAATGTAGCTGCCATATGTTTATTTTATATTTTCCAATATATATTTTATTTTATTGTGAGTTTTAATATATATATATATATATATACACACACATATATATACATTAAAGCTGTAGTTACTATATACACTTAGATTTATTCATATGAAAATTTTGTCTCTATATTGGAATGTTACTTAGTTCTTCATCTGCATTATAGATTTAGATTTATTTCTACTTTCTTATTTATATTTTATACCTGTTCAAAGTATGCCATATCTTCTTCTCCCATTTTCAAACTCTAAAATACTTTTGTTATAAACGTTTTATGTTGTGAGTCACTTTAAAACATTTTTTTCTTTCATTCTTGTCTGTGTGTGTCTCTGTGTTCACATATAGGCTCATGTGCCACAGAATGTATGTAGAGGTCAAAGGACGGCCTGCAGGAGTCTGCAATCTTCTTCCAAGATATTAGTCCTGGGGAGTGAACTCAGATGGCAGACCCCTTTACCCTCTGAGCCATCCCACCAGCTCTAATGTACATCACTTTTAAAATTACATCTGCAATTTCTTTAAGCTTTTAATGATTAATTTGTCTTTGGCGCTTACATCTAGGATCATTTCTTCTTTATCTAAATTCATCTTATGACTTTTGAAAGTGGCGACTTCAATATATTAATTCTTACAGGGTTTAAAATTTGTTTTTCAGTGTATCGCTAGCTGGCCATGAACTCAGTGTACATACCAGGATTGGGCTCTAGCTCGCCATCTTCCCTCTGTACCTTCAGGTTACAAGGACTTAAAAGACCCGTATCACCATGCCGAGCTGTTCCTTCCTTACATTACCTCTAGAGGTTTTGTGAGTTTATTCTGGTGTGTATTTTCATACACACCTGTTGGATTTTGTTTCACTCTCTTCCAGATTCCAGTGTTTGTTTGTTTGTTTTTTTCCTAAATTAGCTCCAAGAGAATTGGTATCTAGTTATGTAGAGGTTTTCTTAATGTTTTTCTAATATGTAGCAAATTTTAAAAGTAAACATTATTGAAGTATAAGTTGTATGTAATAAAGTTCACCTATTCCAAGAACATGGTTATTTCTTACCTTGATTCATTTTTCCAACATAATAATTTTATTGATTGTTTACTTTGCTTCTTTTTAATGCTTTTTAGCTGGTTATACCTAGGTGAGATTTTTCTTTTAATTTATCCTAATAGGGATCCAACTGAATTCTTAAATCGTGAGTTGGAATTTTCCACCTTTGGAAAATGACTGCTTATCTCTTCAGAAAAACTGACCTGGGATGTCAGTTTAGTGTTAGAGTTTCTCACTTTATCTCCCATGTCTCTTCAACTTTCTGTAATGTTCTAGTTCTTGATTCTGTATTGGTTTTTATAATTTTTTTCAGATTTATAGTCTAATCAATGTCACATAACTTTAGCTATTAGTATTTGCTATTGAATGTTTAAAATTTATCCCTTCAATGTTTCCTAGAAGTTACATTTTTACCTTTAGAAATTGTGTTTAGTCATTCTTTCATACTTCTTCAAAATAACATTTTTCATTTTATCTTTTATTATTTTCAAAATAGGGTGGGTGTTCTTTCATTATATAGTCTGTAGCTTTGCCATATAAGAGCCTGGCACCACCATGGAAGTCTCTCTCACACAGTGCATTGTATTCTGTTTTACTGTTTTGACTATTACTTTTTTGCAGTGTTATCTAGGGAATTAACTGAACTCTGGGTTTAAGAGTTCTTCTGGAGAAAATGTGAGTTTGCTCTCTATAATTACCAGAGATACAGTCAACCTGTTACTACTTGAAAGTCTTGGATTGAAAATTTCTCAGCTGACCAACATGATGTAAAATTGATTTTTGAAACCACATGAGATAGAACCATTGATACAAATTCTCAAGACACAGTTCCCCAACCTATACCAAGCACTAAGGCTGCTAAGGTGCATTTCTTTGCAGCCCCAAAGTAAATGGAAGCACTTTCCCTGACAGTTCAATGTCCCCCTGAAGGTACAGCCATCAGATTTATATGTTTTTACAGGTCAACAATTTTGAATAGCCCTTGAGTTTTATCTCCTGCCTTTTTGCACCATGAAGTCAGAGAAGCAAGTTCAAAGCCTGAATTTTAGTGAGTACACCTAACCTCAAAACAGAATTCAGTTTCCCATTCTAGTTTCTATCTCACCTAGCAGCTGACTTCCATCTGTACTTAACTGTCTGGTTATTTAATTTTCATCTTAACCACCACTTTAGGTTTTGTAGTAGGAAGTCTACAAGTTAGCTTAGTCTACCTAATGCTATAATTAATAGCTATGTCTTACAGATTTTAAAAAAAAATCTAAAACATGAAATGTGACCTCAGAAGGATCTATAACTACTTTACTATTCTTCTCTGCCTAGATGTCAGAATTTTCTGTATGTATTCACTGCATTCAGGGGCAAATGACTTAACCTTTATTTTTTTCATCCCCATGTCTATTTCACATGGCTGTTGTGTAGTTTAAATCAATGAGTCTACATAAAAACATCATTGTGCTGGATATGATGTTAAGTGATGACAAAAGCCCAGCTACTGTGATTTTAATCTTTAAACCCTAACCAAGAAAGAACATTCATAGCCACTAAGGCTCTCTATAAATGACTAGTCATGCTCTGCTCAAGGATATGAGTCCATTGATTTGAATGCTTTGAAATAACCAAAAGTCCAACTATCACTGGAAAGATATTTGTATATATTAATAAAATGCTAGCACCCTCTACCAGTTGTTTGAGTAAAATGGCAAACACATGTGTAATATGCATCTAAAATTAGTAGTAACAATAATATAATAAACTTAGTGCATATCCTCTGAAAGTTGAGATAAAGAATAGTGGAAAGTTACCATTCTTGTTCTGAGCTGTGGTACTCAGGATCTCTAGACAACTTTAAGTTGTATATAAACAACACCTTAACCTCTTTGTTTCAAGTCTCTTCTGAACTTAGATTGCTGTGATAACTTTATTTTAAGAATATTGGTGTTTGTATAGGTGATCTGTAAAGCATTCAAAACCACTGGAGACATATCAAGAAAGCATAAGTCATATTCATTTCTGGGTGGAAAGCTAGTGCTGACCGCTCCTGCACCTGGGTTCTCAGAATAGTAAGTTTGTGAGAGTCAAGAACAGCAAGGAATCAATATTTGAAGGATTGCAAAGAACATCATGAAGCTACTGAGGTTCCCTGACAATGTGGTTAACCCGGTACCTCAGCTCTCATGGATGCTGGTATCTAAGAAAGCCTTGTTTGTTTGATAATCTTTATTGTTTGGGACTTAAAAAGTGATGTGTGTGTGTGCATGTGTGCGCATGTGTGCGTGCGTGCATGCATGAGTGTGTGTGTGTGTGTGTGTGTGTGTGTGTGTGTGTGTGATGTGTTTAGCATTTTCTTTCTTAAGTTTTTAAGTGAACCTTTAGTGAATCAGAGGTGATTTAGGGACTGCATCACCGAGAGCAGAGAGTTGTTCATTTGCAGGCCTGGGACAAGCCTGTGTGGCTTGCATTTTCAACTTCCCACAGTGTTATGGAAACACAAATTAGCCTTAGCCTGGAAAAATGACTCTCTGTCATTCTCTGGACCTGTGCATCTTCAGAACATGGGCAGCCAACTCAAATAGGCATCATCAGATTCCTTTCCATCTCCCATGGAAGAGTGGCCTCATTGAGGGAGGCTCTCAAATGATGAGAAAGGCTTCATTCACCCATCACTGCCTCTGCCCTCCCCTAAGGCCTTGACTCCTTGCTCTGACCTTGCATGGGCTGCAGACAATCAGCAAAGGAATGTGTTTATAAACATGATTTTCAGACAGTCTTTCATTGGTGAAAAATGAAGACAATCTGCACCCTTCTTCTGGCTCAGGGGAGTTGGGGAAGGTGGCATTTAAAATGGCACCTGCTGTTACATATGGCTTTCATAGACCTACTTATACATGAAAATATATTCAACCTAAGGTGCTAGTGTAAGCTCAGATCTGTCTTTTCAATAAAAGGGGTTGCAATGTTAATAATTGAGAAAGATCCCAGAGATTAATTGATCCAACCTTTCTTTTCATACAGCAATGCTTTGCTTATGATCCAAAGATACATAAACCAGTAACAGACTGTTTACCATGTGAAACTACTTGACTATTTTCATAAATATAAATGTTTATCATTTTCCAATTCTCCCGAGAACATTTATTTTAAAGAGCATGAGCCCAAATGACCTGTTTGCTATTATAATGAGAAATGTATGCTAAAGTATATAGAATGTGAGACAAATAAGAATTCAGGAAAATAAAAGTATGTTATTAAATGTTTTATAAATGTTAAAAAATTGATAGATTTATACCATATAATATGTAAGGTAACACAATCTCATCAGGAAAAAAGCTGCATGTTATTCCTTATATGTGGCATCTAGACAATAATGTGTATGGATATATATATGTATATACATACATATATATATACATATATATATATATAAATGTAATGTACATGTGTGTACAATGTAACATGTAGAAAAGAGAACAAAAGGCCAAATATTAGGAGATGAGTAAGGACTACATGCAGTTTATGGACATGAGTTATGAAAGAGGGTGTAAAGCTAATTGTTTTTCTAGTTCTAACTTTGTCTTATTTTTCCATGTTGGGTGGTAAGTAAGAGCATAAATATATTCAGCAGTATAACCATAAAACTCATTTGACTCTCCACAGAATATCTGCTCTAACTGTATAGAAGTCCACTGAGATGAACAGACTGGAGTCTGGTTAATTTCAGTGTGTAATACTTTTTTATTTGTAACTTTTTAAAAACTTAAATAATTAAATATATGACTAAACATATAAGGATAATTAAATATAGCATAGGTATACCATAAAACTTAACATTATTTACTAAATATACTGTAAATGTAATATTCTGTGTATTATATTTTGCTTGAGTTATCTTTTCACATTTACATGCTGAAAGCCATTATGTTTCATGGCCTGTAATGTTTGGAGCTTCAAAATTACTATCTTGAAGGATAGGACAGAAGATACTCATGGAGATGGGAAGGTGCTATGGTAAGGTCTCAGTCAGAGGACTGGTTGATACATAATAGATTTATTTTATTATTATAAACTTTCTTTTATTTTCAATTTATGTGAATATGCATACATGTGCATTTGTGTACATGTGTGTCTGTGTCTGTGTCTCTGAGTGCTTGTGGATCCAGAAAAGGGCATCAGATTCCCCAGAGTTGAAGTTACAGGTGGTTGTGAGCTGCCTGACATTCTGGGAAATGAGCTCAAGTCTTTAGCATATGTAGCATGCTCTCTTAACCAAGTGAGCCGTATCTCCAGCACACAATAGACCTCTATATAACATAATAGATTACACTGCACATGTTAACAGCCTAAAAGTGAGATGAAGGGTAGGTGAACCCAATCATACAGAAGAGTTAGAGACCAGCTGTGGTATGAGGAAGCTCTTTCATTGTGACTCCATTTAATCTTGTCATTAGCATCCAGAAGCCTCTAGATGGCTGGCGAAGGAATAATGTGGGTTTGTAGACCACCCACTACTGGTCATTAGTTGGATCTCAAGTCCATAAGTAGTCCTCTTTGAGCTCTGTCCTCTCAGTCTAAATACAGCGCATGCTAGAAAGAAAGGCAAGTTTAGAAATATTGACACAACAGTGAAGAAAACTTTTTATCAGCATTAGTGCTTCACAGCAACATAGATATGTCACTGTTGAAGTCTCTTGTCAGGATGAGGGAAATGGCTCAGTTGGTCGAGTCCTTCTCTAACATGCACAAAGCCCTGGATTTGATCTTATCCCAGCACCACATACATCAGATGTGATAGTGCACACCTGTAATTCCTGTATTCAGGAGATGGAGGCAAGATCAGAAGTTCAAGGTCAAGGTCATCCTTGATGACAGAGTGAGGTAGAGGCTAACCTGGGGTACATGAGTCTATCTCAGGAAAGTAAAATCCTCATCAGAAGTGAACAGTTAGGAGAAAAATGTTTCAAAAGTTTGGTGATGTTACAACAGGAAGAGCAAGCTCCCAAAACAAAAGAAGTTTGTTCAGTGGCCTCCACAGCATTTAAGGGGTAGTACTCACCGCCCCAACAGGGAAAAGCAGACGTAAGATTCAGCTACATATGTGAAATCATGCAGAAGCCAACACACTGGTCACTCAACCTAGCAGATTCTCACACTTGTTCTATTAGTAGTTTATCCAAGAAAATTACATTCAATACTCTTTCTGAGGTGAAAAGCTATATAATATATATATATATATAAAACTGAATATAAATGAGTAATTTATATATATATACAAAACTGAATATATATATAACTGAAACTATGACTAATTTTATACTAACACATACTTATATAAATAGCATATCTATTTATAAAACACATATATACACGCTTTAAAATAGCATATGAATCTAAAACACATATCCATATACAGACATCAATATCATATAAATCTATTTATAGTATACACAGAAGTATATGACTTAAGCGTTTCTTAAAGATATTATTTGTGATTTAATGAATTCTTCATTAAAGTAAGAACCTTTTATAAATTAACTACTGTTTCAAGATTTAGAAGAAATCTCTAATTTACCTTGTAAGAGAGTTGTACAATGTCTAACAATCACTGTGTATTTGCTGGAATTCACATGACTTTGACAACATGCCCATTGGAGGACAACACAGATGTCCATCAATCAGGAGAACATGAATCTGCTTTTGTGGCCTTCACAAGGATCATTAATTATCTATGCTAATATGAAATAGATATGTGTTAAGATTTGTCAAACAATTACTTCACAATTTCAAAGGTTTATTTTGATTTTTTTTTCTGGAGCTGAGGACCAAACCCAGGGCCTTGTGCTTGCTAGGCAAGCGCTCTACCACTGAGCTAAATCCCCAACCCTAGATTATTTTCAATTGCATATCCTGCATATATCTGTGTGTCTGTATGAGTACATCAGTGCAGTGTCTGGAGAGGCCAGAGGTGTTGGATCCCCATAGAGCTAGAGTTACAGTTGGTTTTGAGTCACCAGATGTGGATACTGGGAAATGAACTCCTGTTCTCTGGAAAAGCAGTCCATGTTCTTAACCACTGAGCCATCTTTCCAGCCTCTCTTTACAACTTTAAATACAAGCGACTGAAATGTAAGTTTTACAGTTCAGAAGAGAATTTGGGTAGAGGGTGTTGTTTTCCTGAGGAGGGAAAATAACAATCCCATGTTTACAAGAAGTCTGTAGACATCTTCCTACTTGATCAATGACTTAATTTTAAAAGGAACTGTGTCTGGGAGCAGTACCATTACTGAGCTCCAATTTAGGCACAGATCTTGCCCAGATGAACATTTTCACTTCAGGGAATAGTTGAGTCACTTGGCTTTAGAACTTCAAATTATTTCATCACTAACCATTTTGAAAAGGATTTACAGACACTGCAAGAATTACGGTTCAATAATTCTTACTTACTATTACAAAATCCAAGTTCATAATAAGACATGCTTTAAAAAAAGCTCTCTGATTCTAAAATAGCAAGGAATATTTCAGCATTTTGAAAATATAAAATATTTGAAAGAGTGATATGCAAAGTGTGTTTAATTCAAGTATTTGTGGAAGTTAAAGACATGAATATTATCTTACAAAAATTACTTATTTTAGCTTTCTTTCTTCCTTTTCCTATTTTGAAATAAAGTCTCACTATGCAGTATAGGCTAGATTTGAACTCACTGACCCTGACTTTTGCTATTCATCCTAACTCAACCTCTTGAGCTCTGTGATTACAAGTGTGTACTACCATGTCCACCTTAGGTTTTATGCTTTGTTTTGCTTTGTTTTTAAATAAATGGCCTAAAGGAACATTTAGCCTTCCTCTAGGTTTTTCAAAGCTCTAAAAAGGTTTTCTTTAAAATTTTCCATTTGGAATTATATGTAGATGATGAATCTTTGTGAAAAAATATCTAGCTGTTGGGCATACAGCTCAAAAGAAGCCAGGGCCTTTCTGAACGGAGCTCACACAGAGAGCACACACTAGGTGAAATTGACTTTCATTATGCTAATTTCTTTCAAGGACAAAAAAAATAGCATAGAACAGAAATGATTTTCAGTTTTGTGAAGTCTTATTTTGGGCATTCCAGTGAACATAAGGTAAACACTTTTTTTTTTTTTTTTTGGTTTTTTTGAGACAGGGTTTCTCTGTAGCTTTGGAGCCTGTCCTGGACTAGCTCTGTAGACCATGCTGGCCTCGAACTCACAGAGATCCACCTGCCTCTGCCTCCCGAGGGCTGGGATTACGGGTGTGCGCCACCACTGTCCGGCTAAGGTAAACACTTTTTAAGGTGAACACTTCTTTTGTTTAGTCAAAACTAAGAAATAAATGAGAAGGATTACAATGTACATCCACCTACAAGGAATTCACGTTTTGTCTCTTGACCCTAACATCTAGGCCTGCCCTTTGCCCTTATTTGTCCCTTTATCAATGGTCCTTACTTAAAATTGCTGTTTTGGTTGGCCTAGCTCAGAGTCATATTACATTTTTGAGTGATTTGTTAGATAATTCTGTGAAATTTTCAGTGGAATGTTCTGTCAGATGAGGCAACTAATTGCTTGCTTACTTTACAGATCACCTCATAATGTGTTAGCACATGAGAGTATGTTCAACCTTACTTATGGGAATGTTGAGGCATCAGGTTAAGGTTGCCCCTCAAAAAGAGTGAGCTAATCATCATTGTGTTGTCTGTTTACAGGAAAGAAGGATTATTGAAGAGTTCAAACTTTTCCAGAGGTCAGAGTTCAATGAGATGGAGTATTCATACATTAAAAAATGTAGTTGGGAATTCCTTTTACATATATGGATATAGATATAGATATAGATATAGATATAGATATATGGTATTCCATATGGTGCCCTGGTCACACCAACTGTTAAAAAGTGAAAGAATCCATAATCTGATGCAATCCTTGTTTGTGACTAGGGTATGTCAAAGGCCTGTATTACAGTTGGATTTTCTCTTCTGTTGGCTCTGGACTAAGCTATCCCTGAAATTATCTTCTCACAGGATAGAATGGACTAACTTTCACATATGACCAGTCCCAGACAAAGAATTCTTACATGCCCTGCTTTGACACACAGTTACCACTACGTGGACACATACCTAACTGTAGGACCACTGAAGAACATGAGAGTTTGACATAGGAATCTGTGAATATGCCAGAGATGTGGAATACCCTCAGAACCAAGCAACAAATTCTAAATATCTCTGTAATTTGGACAGTCTGATATAGTCCTAGGTCTCAGAGATAATCCAGCAATCAGCATCCTATATAGGTAGGTGTTGGGTTAGTGGCAAAGGACACAAAGAATCTTGAGTTTCCATCAAAGTTCTGCCACTAATTAGCAATGTAACCTTTGGCAAGGCATTTGCTCCTCTCCACCATTCATTGATGAAATGCTTATAAGGTTATGATGTGAATTTACAGACTGAAAAATAAATGGGACCAGTCTGTGGGTTGTTATGCAAAAGGAGTTGGCCAGTCACACCTGATTATTTTAGGTACAATTGTATCTAAGGGCTAGCTGTCAATTCTAGAGTAAATGATATCTATAGTAATGTATTTAAACTTCCAATTCATGACCTGAAAAGTCTATAGTAAAATTCTACTTATAATTCAAATTAGTTAAAGGAAATTTGAATGGCACATACAGAACTCTACCTAAGATGGGCGAGATCAAGAACCATTACATGAGAATTTTGTTTCAGAGTGTCTAGAACTTAACATAAGATGTATTTCTTATCCTCTTTATTTATTTACACATTTCTGTGTAGTTTGTGTTTGTGCATTCATTCAGGTATGTGCATATGTGTGCTCATATGTGTAGAGACCAGAAGATGACATCCTATGTCTCTGGCTAGTACTTTCTACTCTCCAATTTTCTTTTGAGACAGAATCTCTCACTGAGAGGGAGACAAAGTCTCTCACTGACTGGCTAAACTGGCTGTCCAGTGATTTCTGAGGATCCACCTATCTCTGTTTCTTCCTTATAGTGCTAGGGTTACAGATGTGTGGGTCCATTAGCTTCTTATGTGAGTGCTGGGTATCTAAACTCAGTTCCTTATGCATATACTGCCAGCATTTTACCAACTGCATCATCTCTCCAACCCCATACAGTTTTCTGTTTGAGCTAAATCCCCAACCCCCAGTTGTCTTAATGAGACTCATACCGTAAGTAGCAGAAAAACACAGTACTAAAATCCAGTCTGCTAAATCAAGTTAATAGAACCCCTGTTCTTAGTGGAAGAAGGGTAGCATCATGCAAAAAATATCAAGTAGTCTGGAACTTTCTTATTTTAGTATTGGTACATTAGATTTGCTGGTAATTTAGTGGCTAAAAATATGGCAAGGCAATTAACAGGAATATCAGGTGATTTAGCTTTACATTAGCCAATGGTTTTACAAGACTGAGTCAAAGTAAAGTGAGTTCAAATAAAACCAGATACCTCATACCAAATGTAGGGTTCATGAGAAAAAGGCATTGAGACACAATCACATTGTGTCATTTACTCCATGCAATTTTAACAAGGTTCTATAAACACAAAAAGCCACACTATAGATCCAGTTAGCTTTTAAAAAATTAAAATGAATAATAACAAATGAATTCTTCCTGCTCTATACCTGTGTGCAGAAATCTATTACATATAAGGAACTGTTTCTTTAAAATGTACTCCATTGGGCTTATGGCAACTGTACCAAGCAGGTAAAGCAGATTCCTAATGAAGTCCTTAAAACCTGTTGTGTTAAGAGTCTCAGTAACTAAAGAAAACAGTTCATGAATATAGGGACCTTATTCTTCCACTTTTCCCAGCCCAAGGGAATTAAAGTCTCACATAACACAGGTTGCCCTTGGGGCTTGCCGCTACAACCGTTTTCTTTGTAAGCCTTCTGCAAGCAGCATACCAAAGGCAAAGGGAGCTGATTTTCAAAATTCTGTTGTTTTTCTCCCTAGATGTTTCTAATATATTAACTTGGGTTTCAACTCATCTTTCCCACAGAAAAGGCAAGGGAAAGTGCTTGTTTTCTCCTGGCCAGGCCTGCAAAGTTTTCTTTCAGTTACAGAGACGTCTAGAGGGCATGTGTCTGGGTCAGAGACAGATCTCAGCTGTGTTTTCGGTGTGCAGGTAGGTGGTCCCAGCCTTCTGGGCAACATAGTCTTATAATAAAATGACTCCGGGGACAAAGTGCCTCTGTCAACTGCCATCACAAGTTGCAACGCTTCCTCCCCTGATATGACAGACTTATCTTAAGTGTTACATACCTTCAGAAAACCCCAAACTCTGTTTAGCCAGTCATTCCAAATGAATCCTCCCTTGAAACATAAAATAAAAATCCTCAAGACATGCGCGGACCACATCAGTTGTGCCATGGACCACATTTGAATTACGTAAATACCTTGTGAACAGCACTTGAACCACATAAGTGACCCTGGTGGACAGTGGCTGTGGTGGACAGCTGGTAAGAGACTCACAAGCAAGCCACATGAAATACATAGAAAGCCGTAGAAACATATGGGCTATGTTGACTTATACAATGCATAGAAAGTTCTGCCAGTGAAGCCACAGCAAGCTTGTGATCAATTAAATTATGTGGACCATACTGCTTTGCAGAAATCTTTTAGCTTATATTATCTCTGTTCTTTAAGTCTATTATGTTTATCTCTATTGCTCTCTTCTTATGTACTTACATAGGAAGATTGGTGATTTTGAAGTTTGTGGCCATTGACATGTTAGGGGTTCTATGAAGGTACTTGGGAGCCTTAGATAGTTCTATGTAAAATAACAATTTATTACTGTATGTGTATGACAATAGGCATTATTCATGATAACGCTTTCACCTTCACCCCCTTGCATGCTTTTCATGGATAGTAAAAAGAAGCAGGATGCAAACCAGATTCTGGATACTCCATTCTTTAGGAACTATGTACTCATTGTAAGTTATAAAAGAACTGATTGGGAATCTGAGATTCACATGTAAGAAAGAAATTCCAATCTCCAAAGTCTAGGATGGGCGAGGTATTGAAAAATATCACAGGAAGGTATTCAGCACTTATGTAGAAGTATGTTTACTGTGTATATTTCTCATGGAGACATCTGTATTCTGATTAATAAAAGCACTCATGCCTAGGAGAAGTTACTTGGTTAAGTAATGCTAAGAACATAGAGGATGTCCCCTACTTTTAAGCATGATGTCACTATTCAAGTATTGCAACCATATGACACAGCATCACTCTTATGGACATCTTCAAAGTGTAATTTTACTTCCACAATCTACTTTTGTTTCAGCCATTTTGTGACTAAGCTTAGTTCTTTCAGTCATTCAAATTTAAATACACCTTAGATGTTTTAATATTACAATCTACATGTTCTAATTTCTTAAATGTCAACTTGGTTTGATAGGTCATGGCATGAATAGAATGAACTTGCGGCATAGGTTGCTAGTTCAATTCCTGAACAATCTAATTAATTGTCCATCCTTCCAAGGTCAAATGAAGCAGTCAGTCTAAGTCCATTGTCCATAATACGTTGAACAGAGAATTAAAAAAAAAAAAAAAAAAAACAATCTGTCACCGATGCTGAGCATATCACTGGGGCCTGGAGACAGTGGGTTATTATGCAAAGGAACATTTTCTTTACATTTCAATAACTATTTTTAGAAGCCTGATGAGTCAGAGAAATGAAGATAAAAACATACTGCAGAACTGACGAAAAACAGCTTTAGATCACAAATGAAAAGATAGTATTATGTGGGTCACTTAGAGTCTAAGCATTTGGAGATAAGATGGGCTTATTTCCCATCTCAATACTCTTGTGCCATTGCTGTTTCTGCTGTTCAGTGTTTGGTATGTTTTTCAAAGCTTCCTGCAGCGAGAGTCCCTTTGCTTTCTTGAAGGGGATTCCTGAATCTGAAAGGTCTCATCAATAGGAAGTTCATCCTTATGTGGTTCTGGTGTTTTGCACCAGACATTTTTGAGGTCTTGATGTAGTCCAACTATTTCTGTGTGGATCGCATAAATTTTACGCGAGTCATTCCATTTATTTTTATTTAGGGAGGGACCTGTCAGGAATTTGTTTTACCACAGAACAGACACTTTTTGTGATTATTATTTGTTCTTTGTAGTGTCCTGGTGGGGTTTTTGAAGTGTTAGATGTCCAACAGGGCTAAGAATTCAAAGGTCATACTTATGGAAGAGAAAGCACTTTCTATCTTGGCAAGTGATAAAATGAAAAAATTATAATTGTGAGTTTGGGTTTCTGCTATTTACACAGCTACTTCAATTATTTTAAGTCTATTGTTGGCTTTTGTTTAAAAAATTAAGCAGGTCACTGAGATTATTCATACCAGTGACTTCATCTTGTGGAGATGAAACAATCATTTGGATAACTTTCATTTTACTGTTTATTATTGTCTTTGACACATGAGAGATAAGATTTAGTTGATGGTGAGGAGAAAACGCCAAATCCAAATGGAAAAATTCCTGCTTGCGTTTTGAGTGCAGGGGGAACACAAGTTCACATCTTAGGGCAGGAAACATCGCTGGTGGCTCTTCTTGTGGGGGCCTTGAGAATAATGGATAAGATCCATGTTATTCCTTTCGGTTCTTCACAAGGGGAGGAAAGACAAGGACCCCGTTTCTGAATCATTCTCTCTCATCACAGTCTTGTCTGCCCTTCTGGAACTCTGCTCCTACCAACGCTTCTTGTGGAATTGCAAATGGCATGTTTGTTTGCCTTGATCTCTGCTGGGTTCTTGTTTGTTTGCTTTGGTCCCCTAGCTTCTCTGTCCTGTTTAGTCAGCATTTAACTATCTTTTAAGGTCTTCACTCTCTGTGACTCTTTCCCTGATGCTCAAACCCACCCTCATCTGAACCCTCGTGTTTTTGTGAGCCAGAACCCTCTCACAAAGAAGCATTTGTTTCTCTTAAGACTCCAATTAGGTTGCAAGTATTTCATAAACTAGGGCGTTGGCTATTTCACCATTAACTACTTCCCAAGAGGCAATCACATGTCATTATAATTAATATGCAAAGGGAGAGACAGCAAGGACATACTAACAAGGGAAAGACAGAGATGAGAAAAGTTCTGTTGGAGTGTGGATGCTCACCCTGAAAGCATGTGAAATTAGAGTAGAAATACAGTGTATCCAGACAACAATCAAAATGTGTGTGACATTCCAAAAAGAGACCCCAGAGAGTATAATCTAAAAGAAAAACCTATAAAGCAATACATTAAATTTTATAAAAAGAAGGTAATCACCCTCTTTAACATTGAGACATCTTAAAATCCCAAGGAACAAAAATGAATTGTTGTCAGGTGTTCTATTTTGATTTTCTATTACTGTGCTAAACTATGACCAAAAGCCACTTGAGGAGGAAAGAATTTCTTGTGTCTTACACTTCCAGGTCACAGTTCATGAGTGAGAGACATGTGAACGGGAGCTTCAGTGGAAGCAGAGGCTGGAGACACAGAGGAAATCTGCTTTCTGGATGATTTGCCCTCTCATTTGCTCATTGTCAGTTTCCTCACCCAACCCAAGCCAACCTGCCTAGGGACTGTGCTGCTCACAGTGGACATGCCCCCCCCACGTCAACTATCACTCACTCAGTAAGTTCCCTATGGACATCTGATGGAGGCAATTGCTCAAGTGAGGTTTTCTGTTCCCAAGTGACCCCAGTTTGTGCCAAGTTGATAATAAAAACCAACCAGTACACAAACACATACACACTATATACTGTATATGATGATATAAAATATAACAGTTGTCCTAAATATATATTATAACATATATCATCTTGTGAAGACCAAATAAAATAAGGATGTACAGTGTCTCCATTACATATTGATTCCTGTACTTCTTTTGGCTACTATCATATAGGGACATCCTAAAATTATCATAAGAACCACACTTGGGATATATTCTTCTTTCTAAGACTTACATTGCAAAATGGGCCTAATGTCAGAACAAACAACTAAGTCTCCCAATCTCATGCCAACCAAATATAAACAGTCATTAATAGAAAAATCTCAAGTTTCATTTATGCTTTTAAAAACTTTTGTTTCTCCTTGTTTTGAAACATCAGCAGGTCTTTATCCAAATTATAAAGAGTAACTAATTTGTAAAGGTATGTGCATAGATATAATATATGTGTAGATCAATCAGCAAGCCTTGTCCAAGCTCCATATGTCTAGCTCTACTCAGTTATATGGAGATGTACTAGGTTTTTTCAATATGAAAGACAGATAAGTACCATGTTGATATAAGGTTTTGTAATTACAGCTTCTGATTCTTTTACCAAGTAGAAGAGAGTGGCAGAAGATAATATAAATATGAAAATAATCTAACATAGTCCTCCTAGCTACCCTCCACAGTTACCTCCAAGAGTAGCAAAGCATGGATGGCATGATTTGGATCGTGTATGTGTGTGAGTGGATCTATGCATGTTTGTGTATGCACACATGTGTACCGTTGTATCAATAGACACATATGCAGCATCAATGTAGAGGGCAAAAGTCAATTGGGGGTATTCTTTGTTTTTTGAAACTGCACCTCTTTCTGGGACCTGGGACTCACTAATTAAGTTAGACTAACTGCCAGCAAATTATCAGGACATATCTAACTCTGAGACCCAGCATTTCAAGGACAAGGGCTCCCACCAACCCTGCTTTTTCCATGAGTGATGGAGAGCAAACTCCAGTTTTTATGCTTGCATGGCAGGCACTTTATCCACTGAGCCATCTCTCTGGAATTCAATGGAAGGCTTCAGAGACAAGCACTTTACCAACTGAATTATTATCCGCCCCCCAGCAAAACTCCTGATTTGGACTTTGAACATGACTTCAAAGCCTAAATGAACTAACCCTATGATCCATTTCTACTATGGGAATGTTTCTCACCATCCAGGGGCCACTGAGCAATGATGTTTTCAATCCAATGTCCTGTGTTTGGCCCAGAGAAGAGCTTTCTCGCAACATTCTCACTTCTAAGGATAGCACAGGTTTATAGTCATGAATGAGGGGGAGTTAACAACTGTATCTCAAGACCCTTGAGTCCTCATAAGCCCCCTGTCAATCAACCACAGGAATATGCAAATCTTTTTTTCTGTATGGTCTTTTTTCCCCTCTGAAGTGAAGACTGAACTTCATTGAACAATCTCACTTTAAGCATTTGTTCTTTGATCAATTTCCTTAACTTGTGAGAATAGCTTACTGTTTATGGCTTGATAAGGGGGTAGGGAGTGGGGGAGGGGAGAAAAACCCTGCTGCTCCCAAGCACGTGAAATATTTTCAACATTACCTATTTGTTTAAAAAACAATTATGGAATGGATCATAACTCATCTTTAGCATGAGAAACTGATTAAACTCTGATTTCTTTTAAATTAATATTGTACCTTTCAAAGTTAATCTGTTACCACCTTGCAAATATATTTGTGTGTGCTCATGTGCATGTGGAGGCCAGAGGTTGACACTAAGTGTCTTTTCTTTTTTTTTTTTTTAAACCTCTTTATTGATTCTTTGGGAGTTTCACATCATGCACCCCATTCTGTTCACTTCCTAGTCCCCCCATATCCTTCCCTCATCCCTGCCACTGCCCCCCACATAAAGAAACAAATCAAAGTATGCAAGCAAGCGAACAAAAGCAAAAGCAAAAACAAAAACAAAACAAACAAACAAACAAACCACTTCAACAGAAAAATCTCTGTTTCTCCTTTCCTGCTTCTCCAAGACCTTTCCATTTGTCCTGGTGTCAATGGGGGCTTCAGTCTGCCATATAGTATACTTCTTTGTCTCATCCACTTTACTGGCAAATCCGGAACTCCTCTGGGATATCCTGTGGCTCCCACAAGTTTTGGAGATCTTGCAGGTATTGTTCCACAAGACCAGTCCCTTCACCAGCTCCAGCAGGGCCTAGATGGGTTCCACCATGTAATGGTTAGCACTCTGGACTCTGAATCCAGTGAGTGTCTTGTCTTAATTGCTGTCTACTTGATACACTGATATAGGGTCCCTCACTGGAAGCCAGGGCTAACCAATCTAGCTAGTCCAGCTAGCCAGCTTTTTCTGAGGATGCCCTGCTCCTGCTTCCAGAACGCTACTGCTGCAATTGAAGGCCGGGAGGCCAGCACACCATGTAGCATTTATGTGAGAAGTGGGTATTAGAATGTTGATACTCACCTTTGCACAGCAATGCACTACCTACAAAGCTGCCTCTTCAACTCCAAGGATATTATTCCCGACTAAAGGTGGAGCAGACAGAAGATGGGACAGTAGGGAAAGTGTGAGATGTATGAACGCATTGCAGAATCCGCTTCAGCTTTGGTGTCCCTGCCTAGCTACTTGTCCAGCAAAGGCCTCTTATCTTTTCTTTGCCTCTTCCCAGTTCAGCGGCTTCCCTTCCTGTTTCTGTTACTCTCCAAAAATATCACTTCCTTATTCTTTTTTTCACTGAAGTGAGAGAACAAACTTCCTTGCAATTTAGCTCTCATCAATCATTCTATTCTTGGTTAATTTTTTTTTCTTGACCTGGATGGAAACAGAGTGTTGCATTTAACTGGGAGAGATATGAGCTGAGAAAAATGTGACTGTTCCTGACTACTGTTATTTGAAAACACTTAAAAAACAAACATTGGGTATCTAGAAAATGGATTAATTAATGGGGTACAGGTTAATTAAATGGATAAATTAAAAGTGGGTACAGATCTAAGCAGAGAAGTCTCAAAAGAGAAAACTAAAATGATGGAAAAACACTTAAAGAAATGTTCAATATCCTTAGTCACGAGGCTAATGTAGATCAAAACTTTGAAATTCCATCTTACACCTGTCAGAATGGTGAAGATTAATAACACAAGTGACAGCTCATGCTGGTGAGGATGAGGATTAAGAAGAACCCTCATCCATTGTGGATAGGGGTGCAAACTCATCCAGCCACCATGGAAATCAACATGGTGGTTCCTCAGGAAGGTGGGAATTGATCTACCTCAAGACCCAGCTGTATTACTCTTGGGCATATATCCAGAAGATGTTTTATCTTACTACAGAAACACTTGCTCAACCATGTTCATTGCTGATTTATTCCTAATAGCCAGGAAAGAAACAACCTACATGCCCGTCAATAGATGAATGGATAAAGAAAATGTGGTACAATTGTACAATGGAATATTAGCCAGCCATTAAAAAATGGAATCATGAAATTTGCAAGTAAATGGATGGAATCAGAAAAAAATAACCCCAAGTGAGGTATCACAGATCCAGAGAGACACTTCACTTTTATGTGGATATTAGCTGTTAAGTCAATGATAACAATCTATAGAACCACAGAGGCTAGGTATAGGGTGAGGAAATGGGTTGTGTGTCGGGGGTGGGGGGAGGGACAGATAGATCACACCAGGAAAGGGAAATGGAATAGATAGTTATGGATGGACAAACATAGGAGGACTGGAATGAGAGGATTAAGAAGGGAGAGGAAGGAAGAGAGGGGTGAAGGACAGAATACAGGAAGAGACAACTAAAATTAAGGCCATTTGTGGGGTAGTTTGGAAACCTAATACAACAGAAGCTTCTTTAAATATATACATATGTGAAGGTGATCTAAATAAAAATCACCAAATAATGGGGGAGACAGAGCCCTAACTGGACCATCTCTTGTCACCAAATGAAGCTTCCAGTACCAGGAATGGGTTACATCTAATTGGGTTGTTGGCAAAGGAGTTCCATAAAAATCCCTAGACAACCCAGACAGTTGCCAAAGTTTTTTCTCTACAAACTAATGACAAGGCCCTGTTGCTGAAGACAACACCCACACAACTCATTGGACATGGAGAAGTTGCACTGGTGCCTACATAGAGCCTTCATCCCTACTGGTCAGTAGGGGATGGATAATATCAATGAAACAATGTCTTCCAGACACAACAAGACTAACACACACATGAACTCACAGAAACTGAGGTAGCATGCACAGGACTTCCACAGGTCTGCACCAGGTGGGGTCCTAGAACTGAAAGGAGAAATGGGCACATACCCCCACCCCTAACCTAGAAGCTATCTCCAAATGAAATTTTAGTTTTTTCCAAGGAAGTCTCACTGGAGAAATAAAGTACTCATAAGAGTAGACCAAATGCCCAGCAGTAGATGGCCAACAGAACAGTAACTCAGCAACGTCTTTGGAGGTTCCTTGTCTCATAATGTCATGTTAAGGCTTCTCTTCTCCTCTCTCCTTCTCCTCCTTGCTCCTCCTTCTTCCCCTTCATTTTAAATTTTATCTTTTTATTTTTATTTTCTGTTTCTCCTCCCTCTCTCTCTCTCTCTCTCTCTCTCTCTCTCTCTCTCTCTCTCTCTCTGCATTTTCCCTGGAACTCACTTTGGAGACCAGGCTGGCCTCGAACTCACAGAGATCTGCCTGCCTCTGCCTCCGAGTGCTGGGATTAAAGGCGTGCGCCACCACTGCCCGGCTTCTATTTTTTAAATACCACAGGTCCTTAGTGTACATATATGGTTTCCAGTTTTATATTTTTATGGGATCCCTGAGTGTGTGAGCAAGTGGGTCTCTGCATCTCTATCTGTTTCTTGTGCCTTTTACTTTGTGGAATCTTTTTCTTCTGATGGCTGTTAATTAGTTTGTTTTTGTTTTATCTTTCCTACTATCCCTTAAAAACCTGTTTATTTTCTAACAAGAGACAGAAAGGGGGTAGCTAGGAGGAGTAGTGGGAAGGGAACTGAAATGAAATGAACTGTCATGAAATTATATGAAAAATAATTTTATTTCCACCAAAAGAAAAAAAATATTGCTGTGTCACTTAGAGGGCATCTCAGATCTTTTGAGAAGTATCCTAACTCCTTCTTTTAAATGTAGTTATCTGGTACAGAGCATTTATAAAGCATTTTGTATGGCTCCTATAATGGCAATTATACATTCAGTGAAGTGTAGTTATTTAGTCAAATCCCACTGAGAAATAGCTGTAATGTCAAACACATAAGAAATGTTATCAGAGAATCCCCACATTGACGCCACCTCAGTATAATTTCGCAGAATTTTCTAAGCTTTGCCTTCAAAATAAGGAGTTCTGAATACATGATATCTAGGCTCATACTGATGGTAAACTTGAAATACAGAAACATGAGACCACTGAGTTCAGTGGATCACATCTGTAACCCCAGCATTCGGGAGGCTGATTCATAAGGATCGCTGTGAGTTCAAGGCTTGCCTGGGCTGCATAGTGTATTTCAGGACAACCAGGGCTACCGAATGAGAAGTCGCCTGAAAACAAACAAACCAAAGCAAGCAGGAGAAGACAGGACAATTGTATAAGGGAGAAGCCCTTCGTTTATTGAATAGACCTTCTGTCGTGCATTCTTTTCTCACTGAATCTAATCATCTCATCCATAAGCTAAACAGAATAACAAGATGTGACTTCAGAAAGGGTTTCCTCCCTGGGTGGTGATGGGTAACCTTTAAATGCTACAACATGAAACTGGCAATCAAAGTCTTAAATGCACATAGATAGACAAATGGTGACACAAAGATAACATGTTTCATTGTATATTGGAAAAAAAAAATGTAATTAGTCATGTTCTCCCGTTCTGTATCTTACTTTTACAGGGAATGCTTGGGCATGGGTATGTGGTAGGAAACATTGCGCTTTGAAGAGGGAAGAAAGTTGGGATTTTGTTCCCTATAAAGTACTTCAGGGAAAGCACTTTGTAGGGGCCTGTACAGGGGTGCCATCTAAGGGGTTCCTCACTCACGACTCACGCAGGGCAACAGAAGAGCAGTTAAGTAGGTTTAGAAGTTGTAAGTGACAGACAAGAGTTGGGATGTGAACTGAAGCTCCTTTTGAAGCCTGTGCCTGAAAATTCCCTGGGCCTTTTCCTTGGTGACTCTGCTGTATGTGTGCGCACATACTTTTTCCAGTCCCCGATTTGTTTTGTCAAAATTCTTGACCATTACATCTTTTGGGTCACTTAGCTTCACTTGTTGCCTTACGTGACATGTGCCTCCTGTAAAACTTTCCTAGTTGTGTATTTTCAGTTTAAACGTGTTCTTGACAGTTTTACTGTTTTGAAATGAACTTGTTTGTGGTAACATTTGCCAATTAACAGATGTCTTATTTATTGCCCATGGGAAAGCATTTTTCTTCATTTAGAAAACAGGTCATAAGTCTCCACAGTCTTAATATTTTCCTTATTCATAAAAGTTATGAGACTAGCACTGATCCATGACCATTCAGCCTTTGATTAATGAAAATCCGAAGATTGGAGTCAATTGAATATTTGACAACTAAGTTCTTGCTTCCATGTCTAATTTCCTCTTTTTTCTATTATTTTCTTTATTCCTTCCTGCTTCTCTTCCCTCTTTTCTCTCCAACCTCTGCTAAGTATTGAACCCAGGACTTATTAATGCTAAGAATACTATCCCCGGGCTGCACTTCTTGGCACACACTTACTTCTTAATCCTCCATATATTTTGGACTACTCTGCTCTTACACTTTACTGTACTACATCCTATCTAGCTGCCTTTATTACAAGATAACCGTCTATGGTTTAACAGGCAAGAGGTTTCTGGGAAGAGCAATCAGAAACCAATGTTTAGTCACACAAGAAACATATTCAGTAATTCAGTGATTTATTTATTGCACACAGTCTACAAGATAGTACTAGCTCAGAAGGCACAGTGGGGAACAAGTCAGATATGATCTTTGCCATCATTAAGACTGTCACAGACAAGAAGGAGAAGATGTAAAGCCCTGATATGATGAGTACGGCTCTAGGGTAAGACATGCTACAGGGACTATCTAACTCAGGTTGTGGTTTCAGGAAAGAAATATGTGGGAACAATAGTACAGCAAAGCCTTCACAGTGGGGAGATGGAGAACGAGGGTTCTATTTATCCATTGCTGCCTGACAAATGATGCTCAAGCTTAGAGACATAAAGCAACTTGTAAAAGAAAATTTCTAATTTGGGGCTCACAATTCTAGGAGGTTAGTGACAATGACCATCATGTCAGGGAGAATGGCAGCAGGCAGGCATGGCGCTGGAACAGTAGCTCAGAGCTCACATCTGATCCAGAAGCATGGGATGAGGTAGAGTGCTAACTGGGAAATGGCTTGGGCTTTTGAAACCTCAAAGCCCACCCCAAGTGACACATCTTCTTCAATAAGGCCTACTCATCCTTCCCAAATAGTTCCACTAACTGGGGACCGAGTATTCAATCATATTAGCCTATGAGGGGCCAGTCTCATTCAAACAACCACACTCCATTCCCTGACCTCTGTAAACTTGTGGCCACATCACAATGTAAATTGCATTTCATTCCACTTCAACTGTCCTCATAGATCTTAACAGTTTCAGCCCAGTATAAAGATTTCAAAGTCTCGCCAGGCAGTGGTGGTGCATGCCTGTAATCCCAGCACTCGGGAGGCAGAGGCAGGAGGATCTCTGTGAGTTCGAGGCCAGCCTGGTCTTCAAAGCGAGTTCCAGGAAAGATGCAAAGCTACACAGAGAAACCCTGTCTCGAAAAACCAAAAAAAAAAAAAAAAAAAAAAAAAAAAATCAAAGTCTCTTCTGTTATTCAAGGCAATTTCTTAATTGTAATGTCCCATAAAATAAAATAAAAATTATATGCTTCTTAAGTAAAACAGCACTGAGTATGCAGTACTATCCCACAAGGGAGGAACAGAGGCATAGTGAAGAAATACTGGACCTAAGCAAGACTGACAAGCTCTGCAAGGTAAACACTAAATTCTGTAACTCCATGTCTCATGTCAAAGGGTATAGATGACTTCATCCTTCCATTCTTATCTGAAGATCTTCCTAGCATACACCCCACAGCTCCTCAAACATTGTTGGGTCTCCAATACAATAACAGTTTCATTTTCACAACTTCATGTAACAGTTTCTCAGGGCCCCTATGCAAGGACTCCTCTGGCACACTCCTGGCCTCAGTGAAAGGTTTCACAACCCCTTTACTCTTGTATCCTTCAAGACTTAAAAGCCAAAACTATGTGGCTGATGCTGCCAAGTTAAGCTGCTCACTCAAGATGAAGCACGGCCCCCTCTTTGAAATATTTTTGAACAGACTTTGACCTGAACAGATAATACGATAGGGCTTTCCTTTTACAAGTTGGAAGCCTGGCTGGATGTGGTCTTGCCTTGAAGGCACTACTCCCTTCATTCCATTTCACACCAGACCTCTGCTTATTTCTTTTAGCATACTCCTTGACACCCAACATTAACTTTCTTGGTGCTATTTTTTTTTTTTTTTTGCCTAAAACTGTACATTTTTGTGTTTCTTTTTGCCCCACTTGCTTGTTTTCATTGTAGACCTGCCTAAGAGTGACCACTAATAATAACACAACAGTGTCAGTATTGGGCTGTCTTGAAGTATTCCCTGCCAATGAAATTGGTCCAAAACCTTTCAGTGTATCCTCAGGCAGATTCTTAGGACGTGGGCACAACCCAGCCATTCTTTGCAAAGATATCACAGAAATGGTCTCTAGCCCAGTATTGTTCCCTCCCCAAACCTCTTGAGCTGGGCCCCTGTAGCACACATTGCTCTCAGCACTACTGTCTTCCAAGGTCCTACTAGGATGGCCTCCTACTTACAGTGTTTAACCACTTTCCCAGTCCAAAGTCCCAATGTCTTCCACATTCTTCAAAAACAAAACAAAACAAAAACACAAAAACAAACAAACAAAGGGCATGATCAAGTCTGTCACAACCATACTCCACTTTCCGGTACCAAGTTCTGTCTTGGATACTTCTCTACTGCTGTGATAACACACCATGACCAAGGCAACTTATGAAAGAAAGCATTTAGTTTGGGGTTCATGGTTGGAGTCCAAGACCATCGTGTCAAGAAGGATGGCAGCAGGCAGGCAGGCATCGTGCTGAACAGAAGCTGAGAGCTCACATCTGATCCACAAGTACACTGGTGAGACAGAAAGTACTAACTGGGAAATGGCTTGGGCTTTTGAAACCTCAAAGCCAACTCTAAATGACACATCTCTTCCAACAAGGCCACAGCTTCCAATCTTTCCCAAACAGGTGCACCAAACTGGCCACCAGGTATTCAAATGTATAAAACTATGAGAGGTATTCTCATTTAAACCACTATACCCATCAATCAAACGGTGCAGTCCTGGATCTGCCTCTGTCTTTCTTTGTTCTCATGGTACATGGGCACTAAATCCCATACACTGGGACAGAGGTGTTCCCCAACAGTCTTCCCGTAACAGTAGCCCAAGATTTTCAAACAGTACTCTATGAGAGGCAGCAGGAGTCTCTGATCCTTAGGTTCATTTATCTCAGTGTCACACCTTCAACATTCTTTTGTTTCCATGTGAGTCAGGGGAAATCCAGATTCAAAGAAAGAGGCCTAGGAGATCGTAAGAAAGGGGGGACAATGTTCTTGGTGAGCCATTTATGAACACTAGCTACCCCACCAGGAAAACAGAAAAGGAAAAGCCAGCTCTTTGGTACAGCTTGAGGGAAGGGTTCTTGGTAATAGAATGCAAATATTTCCCTCCTCTCCTTATCCAAAATGAATTCTGCCCATCCTTGGGCAATGGCTTTTGAGGGTTTTCTGAACACACCTAACCACTTTCCTCTTAAGAACCCTGCACAGCTTAGAGGTTTCCATCCAGAGGAAGAAACTATGGAAGTCAATGGTCATGATCTGGTGCCATCTGGCCCTTGTCCTAGTAGCTGAGGATGCCTTTGGTTTCTTGTGCTTAGTATTTCAAGCCAACTTTAGCCTATAGAATAAACACTTCACCTTACGCCACACAAAGCTCCACACAGTTGCTATGTGACACCCTTGCCAACACAAGGAGCTAATATTAACTAGTGTTTGTTATCATTGCACACCATGTTACCTTTGTTAAGTTTCCTTAGCTTTGGGCAAGCCTCCAATCTTAGCCATTCATTCTGCTGATTAATCTCCTGTTTATTTGCCCTGGCAATCAGGGCCAAAAAAAATTTGGCCAAAGATCTGAGGAAGCTCAAGGGGGTGGGGAGTGGAGATATCCTAAACATTACAACCGAAAAAAAATTTTTTAATCAACCCTAATACGGAATAATTTATGTGAGATCACCTACTTTTATTGCCAATGAAAGTGAGTGTTGCTTTCATTTTTTAATATTCTGAAACTTTTGTCTGGGTATAAAAAAGGCCTCTTTGCCACAGATTTTAGGCCTTTAGGACAAGCAATTACTAGGCTACAAATAAAATTATAGTCAATTGTTATTGTACATAAATAGCTTCATAGAAAACAAAGATTTATTTTGTTTGTCTGGGTAGAGGTCTGCTGCTGTGAGCTGCTTATGCATTAAACACACACTTTCACACACAGACACATACATACACATACACACACAGTTTATATAAGAAACAACTTTTCTTCTGTTTGTTGATTCTTTGAAGGCTAAACTATGTGAAGATGTAAGCTGCTGAGGTATGGATGGTGTTTTTCACTCCCCTATATTCTAAGTCCTCAGAGAAGTGTTCCTGTGAAACTGGACATCTGAACCAAGCAGAAATGTCCTTATAATTCCCGTCTAAAGAGGGCATGCTATTTGTCAGAGGCCTTTGATGTGAGTGTAGAGGTCACAGAAGGCCTCGCTGAGTTCTCCATGGAAGACAAGAAGAAGAGCCTGGCTGCCTGATGTTCAGATAGCCTGGGTGGCTCTGACCTACCTTTCTCTTTCTTGCATTCCCAGTCTTCAGTAACATATACTGTATTAATAAATTTCAGGGTTGAAGGAGGTCTTTTTTTTGGTGTTTTTTAATACTTGGTTTATTCACTGTCATTTATATTCTGCCCTATATCAGAATGGGCATTATTTAATGGGAACTAACAATGGTGTTTTATGCCTGGGCTTTCCTATCAGAGCATAGGCGCATCATATGATTATAGATGTTCAGACACAAATAGTTTTGAGAATGTGCAAGTTTCAGAGAATGAGTACAGAAACCAGGGGAGGGACTTTGCACTTTTAAAGTCGTGAGTTAATGTACAGATTCATCTTTCTAAGATACTGTGGGAAGGGGAACTTCTGGGCCCCTTTTAAAATGAAAATAAGAATGGAAAACATAGCAGAAAAATTGAAATTCTGATATCCTACAAAAGGAAAGATGATGTTGTTCTTATGATGGAATATTGACAAGTATGTGATTTGTTGTCTTATCTTGAAGCTAACCAAGAGGGAAAAAACATAGGAAAAACGAAAAGGAAAGGAAGAAAAGAAGGAAGGAAGGAAGGAAGGAAGGAAGGAAGGAAGGAAGGAAGGAAAGAAGGAAGGAAGGAAGGAAGGAAGGAAGGAAGGAAGGGGAAGAAAGAAAGAGAGAGAAAGATAGAAATCCTTATTAGAATCAGCCAGTTTTATAAAGAATGTACCAGATATTGTAACAGGGCATCAGACCTTAGTAAGCCTTCAGACCTTAGCATGACTGACTCCATGATGAAAGTACCATTCTGTCTTCATGATGCAGACATCATCACCTGCAAAAACTAAAACAAACAGTTAATACATCAAAGTCCATAGCTCTGGGAAATTCTTTAAGTATACTAACCTTGCTTTTGGCTTCAGTAGTTCTGCTTCTGGCTAACTGTTCTTGTTAACTAACGAATGTCAATCTAGAACATGGTTTTGGTGCTTAAAAGCTCATCCTGAGAAAGACTCAGGGATGTACTGGGATCCCCAACACTCAGTGTAGTCACTGTCTGGATAATAAAGACTTTCTATTGGCTTAAACCAGAGAGAGTCCAAGCAGTCTTCTCTGGTGGATGCCCCCACAACAATATCATAAATACTGCCTTTATGAATTAATTCCACTGGTAATTAATCAATTCACTTGGAAAGTAATTTGATAATTAATTAATCCAATTGGTAAATTAATTTGGTAATTAATTCATCCACTTGTTAAATGACATTGTAATTTAAGCAGTGATAATCATCTTGGTTACAAGCAAATGGTCTCTGTGTCATAAGTTTTTAATAGTTCAATATCCTTTTACTTGTAGTTATCAAAATTAAATGCTTAGTAAAATAATAAAGATCAAACCTTTTTAATAATCTTTCTTTGAAATCCATGAGCAAGATACCTGGACAGCTATTAAATTGCATATTAAGGCAACCTGGCCATCATTATATAAAGTAGAAAGTTTCATGGAATTTTAGAATTGCATTCAAACCATGTATTTCTAAACATTCTTTTTCAAGATGTGTATATATATGATAGAAAAATACATATTCAGTTTATAGACTAACAAATTTTAATTATTATGAATTTAATTATTTGATTAAATTTAATTATTAAATAAATATATTATAAACATAATGAAAATATATAAGTGATATAATAATCTAATTAAAGCTATTTATTGTCAAATTTTAATAGACAATAGTATCATAGTGTCATTTTCAATATACTTAGGAAAATAAAGCACATCTAGAGCTTTGATGTCACCATCATAGTGATAGTGCTCCATCCTGACCACTAGGTGGAGACCTGGCGCCCTACCTTCTGTCAGGACTTCCTCAAGGAGTGAGGAAACCTGCAAGAAGAGTTGGGCAGAGCTGGGTGTTCAGAACATGGTTGGTATTTTTAAATCTTTCTTCTTCCTTATTTACTTTTAAATTTTGTTGTAAGTGTATGGGTGTTTTTCTTGAATGTGTGTCTGAGCAACATGAGCAGGCCTGGTGCCTAAGGAGACCATCAAAGGGTATCAGATCCCCTGGGACTAAAGTTAAGCATGATTGCTAGCTACCATGTGGGTGCTGGAAATTGAATCCAGGTTCCCTTGGAAGAGCACCCAGTGCTCTTAAGCATGGAGCCCCCCTCACCAGCTTCAGATTTCATCATTTTCCAGAACATAATGAAAAATGGCATGAAATACAATCTAAGAGCAGTCATGTATCTGCTTTAACATTCTAATGAATCTATAATTATAAGTGAGTACACTTTACCATCACCTGTACTATGGATGTATAGTTGAGCTTTTCAGTTTAGGTTGTTTTCTTTGTTTTGAACTCATTTTGTTGTTTTTCCCCCCCAACCCTTTTCTTCAAATGTTGTCATACTCCTTTTTCATGCTTTAAAATTGTGATGGTTTAGTCTCGGTTGTCAATTTGTTGAAATCTGGAATGACTTGAGAGATGAGCTCTTGGTTCTGAGAAATAAAATTATGTTGTTTATAAACCATCAGGTTTGTAGTATTTTATTGTAACATTTGGAATAGACAATGACAAGTACATTACAGATGATCCCCAACTTACAGTGGTTAGACTCACTGAGTTTAACTTTACGATGGAAAAAATAACAGCATTCAGTTGAAAGAATACTTTGAATTCTGGCCTTTCTTGGACTAACAATATTCAGTAGGGTTCTCTTTTGAGATAGTAAGTAGAAACAGCTGCTGAGCATTCAGAGCACAAATACTTAATCCTCATGGTGACCCTGTAAACCATTTTGATATTCATCATGGAGTCAAGACAGTTGAAGCACAGAGAAGTTAATACACTAACCAAAGGCCACACAAATAGGAAATATTATAGTCAAGACTCAACCCAGACAGCTTGAGACCTTAATCCACATTCTTAATCATTGCCATATGTGTTTAAAGTAAAAAATTAAACCCCAAACCATATTAGAACAACAGAGAACAAACTTTCACTAACCAGAACTGTGGGAAAAACTTGAAAGTTGGAAAACAAATAGAAATGGAGAAGCATTAGGTAAACAATGGGAGCAGAAGATGGAGATGAGGTGGGCGGGGAGGAGACAGGAGACATGGGAACCCCTAGGGTAATTGGCTGGATATAGTAGCCAGAGATGCTAAGAATTCTGACTCTTGCTACATTACTTCTTGGCCAGTCGGGGCGTCTGCATCCTGGAGGCCCCAGTATGTGGTAGCTTGGGTCAAAGACTAAGATGTTTGAGTGGTTGGTAAGATCCAAATGTAGGTTGTGATCGCATTCTGGAGGCAAACTGACGCTGTACTCCATCCAGCAGAAACCCCTGTTTCTTCCAGGACATCTCTGCAAACACTTTTCTACACACATTCCAATACATCAGCACTGCCCTTAAGACTTGTCTAGGCTAAGCAACCATGTGGCAGGTAATCTCAATGGGAATTTCAGCCCAACATTGAGACAAAAGACAAAGATCATTAAACATTTAAGAATATAGCCAAAGGGAGCTTATATATTTAAGTAAAAAAAAAATTACATCTGACAAACTCAGAAAAACTAGAAATGAGCATCCATCCTATTAGAAACAACTCAACAGAAATTTATGAAAATTAAAATTCAATTAAGTAGTTGCTTGTAAATAAAGAAAAATTGGTCATGTATTAATTACTGAAGGTAACTTGATAATAGATACATGGGATTGTTTCAGTTTTTCTTTCTATTTTAATATATTTAGAAATTTCCTGCTGACTTGAAAGAAAAATCTAGCAGTTGGCCCTTCATTAGCAGGAGATGCAGAAATGATAGGCAAAGTTTGTGCTCATCTTGAGACTGAGGCCTTGTGCCCCAGGATCCACAGTACGGCTGTCATGAAGATGGTGAAGTTAAATAGCAGCTCTGTCACCTGAACTGCCCTGGCACAGACAGTAGGGGGAAAAAGACTCAGAGTAACCACTCTAACAGCCCACAAAGGTTTGCTATTCAGAAAGCATGACTAATGCCTGCAAGGTATCAGAACCAGAGAGTTGATCTGAATAAAATCAACTTCAATAACCACAAAAGAAACACTAGTACAAAGCAAAACTTAAATGTAAATAGCACACTCCAGCTTAGCAACAACAACAAATGTCTATTGGAGGCAGTAGATACCTTTAAAGATTTGTCTAGACCATCAAGAGATCTAGTGCTGGGTAGGATTTGGAACAGTGAAGAACTGTACATTGTTAGATCTGCTTGGAGGGGTAGTTTTATCAAATACAGCTGGAAACCTGCAGACTGTGCTCAAAGAGACATTTATGAAAATGATCATAGTACCATAGAGCAGGAAGTGGAAAGGGAGAAAGCATAGGACAGATGAGTATCTTGAACAGGTAGGTAGGTACAACAGTGAACGTGAACATCAACTTGACCAAATCTCAAGCAATATTTAGTGAAGAGGCATCATTACAAACACACATAGCATGGCAGTGTTTATGGAAAATCTGAGAAAGAGTCAAGCAAAGCTGGTCATTACAACAGTCTAAGTAGGCTGGAGAGTCATACATAATTAAGTTGATGTCAGTGATTGTCTCTGGCCAAGCAGGCACCAAGGGAGGAAAATGGATATAAGGCATGAGGACAGTAATCAGGAAGCCTGCGTTGTATTTGTAATGCTCTATTTTTCTAAGGTCTGAAGTAGGAGTGGGCAGGGACTACTGTTAGAACATGATAGAGCCTGAGAGCTGTTGCTGCTCCAGGTGCCCATTATGCTGAACGCTATACTGTTTTATAGATTTGAAATATTTCATAATGTCCAAAGCAAGTTAACAACACAAGGAACTAGAAACCTGTTTTAAAGATGGTTTTGAGCCTTTAAAGGCTTTCTGCAGAGTGGAGGGCTGTCAAGGGCACAAGGACCTTGGACTCACAGAGAAGCACTAAGAGAACCAGGAATGTTAATCATGCAGGGGTGTCTCCTCAATAGAGGAGATAAAATCAAATACCTGCATTCTATCCAGAAAGCTGAAAGTGGAGGTTGTTAAGGACCTGGTGACAGGTTTGCTATATAAGAGACAGACCTCACTCTAGTTCCCCAGAATGATTACTCCAAACTTTTCCCTAGGGGAGATGTCACATGTGCTTTATGGCCTGTTGATCTCTGTGCTATTATTCAGAGACTACACTAGATTCTAGGCCTTTTAGATATAGAACCCACCCTCATGGTCACATGTATGTTATAAAAACACTTCTTTGTAAGCACACTTGGGATTGGAATTATGGGAATTATTATTGCCTGGAGACCCTTTTCCAAATTCTATTGTGCTTAAATGTGCCTACAATAAACTGCCTAGAATTAGACTCCCTGAAGTCTGACCCAGGTTAATGAATTCAATCTGCACCAGGTTTTCATCCTTAACACTTCATATGGTTCTCTTCTCTGCATCACTGCAGGGACACCTCAGTGAGCATGATGACCTTACCTACAACTCAGCCCTCTCTGGCCATATGAATTGTTCTAAATGAGATCTGTCAGTGTCACGAGGGTGGTATGACAGAAATACAGACAAATATCTTTGTGTCTTCTCACAGTATCAATATTTATTGAGCACAAACAAATCCACAAAGAACATTGGTTTGGTTGACAAGCATTTCCAAGTAGCTCTGTCACTTCCTGCAGGACAAGACAACCCTGGGTCCATTCTTAACTGCTAATACTCTCAGATCACATATTACACACACCACAGTAAATCTGTCTATCAACCATCTGTCTATCATCTATTCACATGTAAGTATGATGGCTAATCTTGGTTGTCAACAAATTAGTATTGGATCTGACTAAGAAACACACCTCTGGGCAAATCTGAGAGTATTTCTTGGAAGAGGTGAAGATGTCCCCACAGAGTGGGAAGCGCTTTCCCTGGCAGTCCATGTATAAAGGGAAGTCATGGAAGAGCAGGGCAGGCTGTGTCTGCATGCCTTCACTCTCGGCGGATGAGTACATCTATTGCACAGCTGCTGTTGCTGCCACCATCTTTCCCTGACATCAGAACCCCTTTTCTTCAGCTTCTCAACATGAACTGAAGACTGGTGGCTCTCCAGGGACCCTTCATGCCTTCAGTACCATAACCACACTATGACTGCTGAGGGGATCACCCAGTCTTGTGAACTGAACCATTCCTGGATTCCTAGTCTCCCAAGCATGCACATAGCCACTGTTGGACTACCCAGCCTGTATCATGTAAGTCATCCTAATACATTCCCCTTAAAATATCTGTTATGTTCACTCTATTGGTTCTGTTTCTTTGGAGAACCCTGATATCTTAGTTACTTTTGTATTGCTGTGGTAAAGTACCATGACAAAGCAACTTACAGAAGAAAGAGTTTGCTGGATTCTTATAGTTTCAAAGAAGAGTTCATGGCCATCATGGCAGGGAGCACGGCAGCAGGGAGCACAGCAGCAGGCATGCAGGCATGGCACTGGAGCAGTACCTAAGGGCGGATATACTTATCTGTCAGTAGGAGGCAGAGAGAAAGAGATAACTGGGTATGGGTTGGGATTTTAAAACCTAAACACTCACTTCCAATGACACATTTCCTCCCACGAGGCCACACCTACTCATCCTTCCCAAATAGTTCCATCAACTGGGGACCAAGTATTCAATTCAAATACAGGAGCCTATGGAGAACATTATCATCCAAACCAGCACACTGAATACAGTAGGTTACAGAATGGCTACAAAAGATTAGGGAATGGCAGTGGAGTTCAAAGAGCTCCAAAGAGACGTGACTGAGAAGCTGACAGGGATGTAAAGAGTCTCTATGTGACCATAGGATGGGGATAAGACAATCAACCCTGCTGGAGGTCTGCTTAAGTCTCCTCAGAGTCGAGCTGCATGGTCACAAGGTTGAGTCAAGCTGCTGAAAGAAGTGTCAAGATGCTGAAGAAAGGTATGGGAGTGGATGCAGGGCCATTCTCTATGGATGAACTGGCAGGTGGACAGATAGCAATTCCAGTAGGCCATGTAAACAGTGGGGACATAAATGAGCTGAAGCCTACATAGAAAATGGTCAGCTGACAGTTCCATGGTGGTTGTTGCTCTGTGTTGACCTTCCACATAAGGGTGTTGCAACCTTTTCTGGGTCTGATATATTGAGTAAATTGTAGGGCCGATTTTCTTGATAGGATTCTGATGTGCCAGTGTGATCATGTCGTCCCAATTTATACTGATAAATTTATGGAGTAGCCTCCTTTTTACTTTTAGGACAAAGTTATTCATCAGCAGTACCTTATAGTTGATGCTGGACAGAGAGTGTTTATGTATCCACGAAGGTTCAGGGTCATCCTGCATCTGTGTTTGTGGAGCCTAAAGCTGCTCATAAAATGGAGTTTGTAAGGGCAAGGCACAGCCTGAAAAAGCCACTTCACCCACTATGGAGTACCTCAGAGCAGGGCCCAGCCTTATCTTAATGCCAGTGTTTCAGCGATAAGCTCACAGAAGTCGGGCATGTGCTACCAGCATCTCTGGACAAAGTGATTGTCAAGACAAGGCAAAACTGAAGGTAGGTATAAGAAATTTCATGGGATTCCAATATAAGAAAGTGTATATACTCTTGTTTGTTAAGAAACTGACAAATCATGTATATATATATATATATATAGATAGATAGATAGATAGATAGATATAGATATAGATATAGATATAGATATATAGATATAGATATATAGATAGATAGATATGTGTGTGTGTGTGTGTGTATTATGCATGTATGTTTGTGTGTGTGTATACATATATATATATATATATATATATATATATATATATATATATATACATGTTCTATAATTGGGGAAAATGTATTGCTTTTTTAAAAATAGACATTTTACTTATTTATTTTATGTGTGTTATTACTTATTTACTTTATTATTCGTATTATGCATGTCAGGGGAAGCACACACACCACAATGCCTTAGTGGAGGTCAGAAGCCAACTGTGAGAACTTCTCTTTCTCTAGCTCACAGCCTGGGGATTGAACTCAGGAAGTCAGTCTCAGTGTCAAAGTGGCTTTACCCACTGAACTACCTTGCTTGCCCATGTGTGGCTTTTTTTTTTTTTTAAAGCTAATTCTGAAGAAGGCTTTTAAAAGTCCTCTTCATCATCTCATTTGAGCATTTTGTTTTCTTCTTTTTCTGGGCATGGTTAAGAAATTAAAGAGCCTGTTTCCTTTCCAAAGCCCAGCATCATTGCCTTAGGGACTATTGTGGGAACAGACTAAGAGAGTGAGCTCTGCTGTCTCATAGTGAGAGCACTCAGAGTAAACAAGCCTGCCACCTACTCCCTCCCTGAGCAGATGATTACAGCATTCCTTCACTACCACTGCTGTGCCTTGGCCTGACCAGCCTGGATTCCCTGATAGCAAATCTCTAACCTATGAAGCAATGACGTAATGTTGCCCTTAACACACTGCATACCAACTGAATTTTCTTCCTTGTATGGCCCTTCAGAGGTCAAGACTGCAAAATCCAGAAACAGTGGGAGATTAGATTGGTTAATCAGGTCATGCTTTAAGCCTGTAGATAGTGGTTCACTTTTACCATTGTCATGAAAATGAGGGCCAGTGATGTAGTTCATTGATGGAATGCTGGCTGACCATGCACAATGCTCTGGGCTTGATCTCAGCAAGATATATATCAGGTATAGTGGTGCAGGCTGTCATTCCAGGACTAGGAAGGAGGAATCAGGAAGATCAGGAATTTAAGGTCATATGCCACTACAGAGAGAGTTTAAGACCAGCCAGGCCTACAGACCCTGTCTGAAAAAAAAGAAAAGGAAAAAAAGAAAGAAAGAAAGAAAGAGAGGGGGGAGGGAGAGACGGAGAGACGGAGGGACGGAGGGACGGAGGGAGGAGAAAATGGATTTAATTAACAAGACTTGTTTGGGGACCAAAGTAAGTGAATCTGGAGCACCAGGCAAGGATGGGAGATATGATTCTTTCGAATGCTTCTCTCCAAAGACAAAGAGATTATAATATGGAAGCATCTGTCTATTTGAGGTGTTTCCAGCTTTGCGGAGTGGAAATGGTTGCGTATGAATCAGGGTCCCCTTCTAAGTGACTTTGAAGAATAGACGGATGCTAATAAATAGTTTTGAAAGACAGTCACCTCACATTGGGATCCTGATCGCATCATCTGGGCCTTTCAGGGTTGCTGTTTTTAACTCTACCGTAGTTGAGAAACTATGGGCCAGGCAGGTTAGTGAACTTAGGCAGCCTACACATCATGATTATATGATGTCATTAAAAAAAAAAAAATTATCCTTCTCGCTAGTTTAACCCATGAGTTTTAAAGGTGGTTGGTCTTAAGAAAATATGTCTAAAATGTTCATATATAAATACTTCATTAATTTGTATATAAGTATATCAAGCATCATCTATGGTCCTTTCAACAGTAGAAGAAAAGAAAAAATCAAACTTGAATGTGACTAAAACTCTAGAGCCTAGTCACAATTTACAAGAAATTAAGAGAATGAAGTCTGTGTGAGCTGACATTATGCAGCCAGCAAAAATCAGACAATTAGAACTTTTATTGGGTAAAGAATTTTGTTTCTCAGACACATAAAAGTAGTAATAGAGAGAAACTTTAATGAAAAGACACCTAACAGACATAGTGACCTAATAGTGACCTTGTTTATAAAGTGCATGTGTCTGTGTGTTGTGTGTGAAACAGAGAAATGTGAACAGTGATTGGTATGGTACAAAGAATGAACACAGGCATACAAAAAACAGAGCTGTCCATACAGGCTGTGGTAATGTGCTCATTAGTTCCCATAAACTATCTCCTTAACACTGGTGCATATTTGAAAACATCTGTAATAAGAAGTTGCACAAACTCATCGAATGGTAAACTGGGATTCCTAAGAGGTCCAGATGTGGGTTTATCTTATTTACTTCTCCATCTCCACCCTGAATAGTAGAAGGTATAAAGTGATGTCACAAGAAATATTTGAAGAGTTTACTTGTACATTCCCAATTTGTCCTGTGAATCTGAAGAGTTACATTTATAGGAAAGTAACACCAGAATCTTTGAAGCATGAAGCTCCTTGTTTCTTAACAAAGGGCCTTAAATACAAATTCAGTCTCAGAGCTTCGAAGGTGCCTCAGAGCTGGTAAAGTCCTTGCCACTAGAAATGAGACATCCAGAACCCTAGCACCCAAGAAAAAAGCCAGATGCCAGTGGCCCATGTCTGTCACTCTAGCAGGAGGAAAGACATCAGAGACAGATAGGCCCCCAGAACTCACAGCAGTCTATCAATCTATGGTGCCTGGTTCACTGACACTGCTTATCTCAAAAGATATCTTCACTCGATAGAGGAAGACGTAAGAAATCTATTTCTGACTCCCACATGTGTAGTAAAATGTGTACCCACATGCACACATGCAAGCACACACACATACACACATACACACACACACACACACACACACACACACACACACACACATGAATATACATATACTATACTACACACATACACACAGAGAGGTAATAAACTTAGTCTCCTAGGTACTTTAATTTTATTTATGTTCCAGCTATACCTTGATTTAAATGACACATTCAATCAGTCTATGACTTATACTCTACCCTTAATGACTCCTCAACATTCCAGAGTTATCCCAAGAGTCATATAATAACACTTTGGAAATTTTATTTTAAACTTATCTGAAGGTTTTATGTAGATGTTCCAAACTCTCAATCGAATACATTTTATTTAAAAATTGAATGTGAATGACACTATCGTGTCTGCTGATACTATAAAAAAACCTTTGTTCTTTACAAAACCAAGCTCTATGAGTTAAAGGGAAAGTTCAGTCAGTCCACATAAGCAGGAGGACATATTACTTGATACACAGCACCCATGTAAGAAGCCAGGCATGACAGTATATGCTGTAATCCCAGTGCTGGGCAAGAAGCCACAAGAGGATCTCTGGGATATTTCCTGGCCAGACAGCCTAGCCTAATCAATAAGCCCAGGTCTCAGTGAAAGATAGTGTCTCAAAACAATGAGGAAAATTACTGAAGTACGACAGCTAAGATTTTCCTCTGTCCCCCCACCCCACACATGTGCCTGTAAACACAGGCAGTCCACACAAAACAGTTATGCACTACAGTGTGCAGGTGGAGGTCATTGCTTTTGTAGTAACCCATTCCCATATATTGGGATCTGCTTGTGAATCTGTTTTTTCCACTTTATGTTACTGTCTTAAAGATAAATTAAACTGCAGTGGGATGATTGGCAATAATATTACATGAACCCAAGGCATACTATCTCCTATGTATGTATAAGGCTTTTATAATAGACATCATCCTGGCTTGGGCTCATATCTTTATTAAATACTCAGCTTGCTGATAGGCAGTTAGTCCTGTTATTGACAGAGTGCTGGGTGCTAGGTGAATGTACAGGCTGGTTTTGTGTGTCAACTTGACACTAAGAGAGCAAGGATCCTAAGCTGAGAAAATGCCTCCATGAGATCCAACTGTAAGGTGCTTTCTTAATTAGTGATCAATGGGGGAAGGCCATTGTGAGTAATGCTGTCCCTGGGCTGGTGGTCCTGGGCTCTACAAGAAAGCATGCTGAGCAAGCCATGGGGAAGCAAGACAGTAAGCAGCACCCCTTCATGGCCTCTGCCTCAGCTTCTGCCTCCAGGTTTCTACCCTGCTTGAATTCCTGTCCTGACTTCCTTCAGTGATGAACAGCAATGTTGAAGTGTAAGCCAAATAAACCCTTTTCTCCCCAACTGCTTTTAGGTCATGGTGTTTGGTTGTAACAATAGAAACCCTAACTAAGACAGTGTATATTGTCATGTTAGTATCTTTGTTATTGGTTTTGATCTTAATTACATGTGGCTTTTTCTCTCCCTTGTCTTAGGCAGATTCCAAACCCAGTTAGACTTCTGACTAATCATTTGAAAAATGGCCTTCATTTTGTCAAAGACTGAGTCTGAGTTTTTGTTACATTATTATTACCAATATTTCTCTAGAATCCATTTTTTTTAAAATTAAACTTACAACATAGCAATTATCCTTGAAATATTAAAAAGGGGAAAAATCCAAAACCCAAGAATGTGATTATGAGCTGTTCTAGCCATGAGAATTCATGACTCCAACCCACACACAAGACAACTTTTATGAGTGTACAGTTTGTACTGTACGCTCTTGCATTTCAGTCTGTCATGTCCCAAAAATGTACTTTTTAAATTCGGATAAGTAATTAAAAATCACCCAATGACTAAGGCTGTTTTGTGTCGGATTTCCACTGGGTGGCTGCACAACTTCTGGAAACATGTGACCTAGACCAAATAAGGGCAGAAGTTTACCAGATGTTGCCACAGAACCCTGGGTGTTTAGACTCCATCTTCTGCTGAAAATCCTTCTTGGAGTGTCTGTTTTTCACTCAGCTGTCTAGCCCAAAGCTTTATTATAGTTTACAGCACTTTATTTATGTATATATATTTGGGTGATTTTGACAGTGGTACTTTGATAAGACTTTTAAATGATACCACAGAGTTAACATATTACAAACAAATATGCATAATGATACAATGGACATCCAGATGTTCGGAACCATGTCCAGCAAGGAGATCCGTGCAGTACAAAGCTGGGTGATCTGTTTATTTAAGAATTTGCAACAGGGATTGGGAGATGACTTAGTGGGTAAAAGTGCCTGCTATATAATCATAAAGACCTGATTTCAGATCCTCAGCTGGGCATGGTGGTTATGTGACTGTAACTCTAGTACTGGGTGAACAGAGGCAGGCAGATAGTAGAGGATCACTAGCCAGACAGTCTAAGTAAAACAGCCATCTCCAGGTTCAGCCAGAGACACTGTCTCAAATATAAATAAACAAGTAAATAAATGGAGAATGATACAAGAAACTACCTAGCATCAACCATTGGTCTCTACACATGCATACAAGGAGAACACACACACACACACACACACACACACACACACACACACACACACAATGGCCACCAGAGACAATTTCTGCCTCATTCCCAGGCAATTCACCCAAACCAAACAAACTCTCCTTTAAAGCCACATCAATAAAAAATTTGATGGGAAAGCAAGGCCTCAAACAGCCTATTCTGTTGATTATATTCACTACTAGATACTAGACAATATCTTTGTGTGCCTATTTTCATCTTCCTAAAAGAATTTAAGGGAAATATCTTGGTGTGTGTGTGAAGAAGAAGCAACACATAGGCCTTGGACATACATGGCCAAAAGGCTATCTAGTCTTCTTAGGGGCAGCTGTGGAACAGAGGAATCCTTATTATAACAGATTGTCTGTATTTCACTAGAATCCATTTTTTTAAACTTTCTGGAAGCTTCTTTCCCATGAATTTTTTTCAGTGTCAGTATATGGACAGCAATTGCCAGTTTCTGAGTCAAGTGTGAGACATAAAGAAATCTGTTCAGTGCTGATGCTAGTACCAGGCACCTATGATTAAACAGAAGTGCCTGTCAGGTATCTAGACCTACTGAGATCAACTTCCTTTTTCTATGTTGTAAATGAATCATAATCCCTTGTAGTAGAATATTATTTTAAGGTGTGTTATTTTTGTTTATGTTGCATTTGTTTAACTCTGTGAAGCTGTGTTACTGTGTCTGTCTAGAACACCTGATTGGTCTAATAAAGAGCTGAACAGCCAAAAGCAAGGCAGGAGAGAGAGACAGGCAGGGCTGGTAGGCAGAGAGAATAAATAGAAGGAAAAGTCTGGGAGAGAAGAGATCTAGGAAGGAAAAAGAAGGAGGAGGACTCCAGGGACCAGGCACCTAGCCACACTGCAAGCCACCGAGTAAGAGTAAGATTTACAGAAGTAAGAGAACAGGAAAAGCCCAGGGGCAAAATGTAGATGGGATAATTTAAGTTAAGGAAAGCTGGCAAGAAATAGCCACACTAAAGCCAGGCATTCATAAATAGTAATAAGCCTCCATGTGTGTTTATTTGGGAGCTGGGTGGTGGGTCCCCCAAAAGAGTAAAAACAAACAATATCAATCCCTGTATAGGTTCTGTTTACACTCTTTCAAGGATCAATTTTTTTCCCTAGCAAATATCAAGACATATTTAACCCCACTTTCTAAGCATGTTCTTTCATTTATGAAATACTAGGATCTAAAAAGTGAATTTGGATTATAACATTCTAGCCTCCATGGCAGGTTTAACACAACAGGAGAACTACAGTTCTTAAGGGAATATAACAACATGAAAAACACAGTGAAGACTTAATAATTACAAAAATGTTTACTAAGACCTATTTTAAAATCAATTGTTATTTAATTAACTTGGCACTAGTCCAAGTTTAAAGACTTTTTAAATTTAAAAATAATAACCTAGCATAAAGCATCATAGCGAAGCCTGGAACTTCTGACTTGACGGTCAATTGAACTGATACTAGAAAACCTTTGACCAATCATACAGACACCTAAGAAAGAAAGGTGCAGGGCCTTGTCTCGGCAGTTTATAACCTCCCAGGGCACTAAGAATGTTCATGTTTTGACTCTGCTCACCCTCCCCCATGTAAACATTGCCCTGCAACAGGGGATTTTCATAGGTAGATTGTGTTACCAAGTCCCCCCCTTTACTTCTGGGAAGATTATATTGATGAGCATTGTGTTAGATTCTATTCATGTGGGTTAAAAGCCCAGGAGACTGTGACAATAAAACCCTTTGGAGGCTGGAGTTCTTAGGCTTTTTAGGACAATGTAGACTTTTTTGGAGTATAAACTGTCTAATGAAATAAAAAATAGGGAATATTTTACTATATATTATGTAACTATGGTAGTTTGAATGTAATTGGCCCCCATAAGCTCATGGAGTGGCTTTATTGGAGTAGGTATGGCCTTGTTGAAGGCAGTGTGTCATTGTGAGAGTGAGCTTTGAGGTCTACTATGCTCAAGACATGCCCAATGTCTCAGACCATTTCCTGTTGCCTGGGGGTCAAAATGTAAGAACTCTCAGCTCCCTCTCCAGGACCATGTCTGCCTGCATGCTGCCATGTCCCACCATGGTGATAATGAATTGGACCCCTCTGAACTGTAAGCCACCACCTCAATTATAAGAGTTGCCATGGTCATGGTGTCTTTTCACAGCAATAAAAAACTAAACTAAGAAAACAATCCACTGTATTTCAATTAAGGGTTATATAGTTAAGCATTTACCACTTAGGATCAAAATGATCAACAACTAGTATAAAACATGATTATTTATTCAAGAAACATTTGCTTGTCAATTACCTGGAAATCACTGCTGCAGATGGAGGTTACAAGTCTTATCAAATTGCAGACTGGCAAACCTAATAGTGTTGTAGTGGGGAAGAAGGAGACCTTTTGTGTTATACAGAATAGCTGTTTGACTTAACTTGGTAGTCAAATGAGGATATCTGCAAATAATTACATATGAATCCCTGACAGCTAAAATTGAGGTTATTGGAAATAAATAAAAAAAAAAATCTCTCTCAAAGCAGGGATAGGTTAGAGGTGAAAAAGGAGAAGAAGAAAGAAGACGGAGGAGTATGAGGATAAGGAAGAGCTGGATTAGGGAAGGAGGGGGTGGGATCATAAGACTATGAAGGTTTGTGAGAGAACTACATAGTTCATTTTGGTGGCTGAAACATTTTACTAACACATTTATTTTTCAAATGCTTAAAATCATATAATGGTCCAGTTTCTATATAAATCATCATTTGTAAATCTTGTTTTACATTAATAGTTTGATAAATGTAGTTGATGAATCTTTGCTTTTTGAGTAAAGTGTTTGTGTTTTTAGCATATATAAAATATTGCTTTAAAATAGTAAATAATTAAAGAAAAAGAGGGGCCTGAGGATGTAGTTAAGTTGGCAGACTGCTTGTCCTGCTTATGTGAAGCTGTGGGATCAATCCTTATCCGCACAGGAAAATATGGTGGCACTTGTCTATAATCCCAACACTTGCGTGGTAGAGGCAGGAAGATCAAGAGATCTAGATCACCATTGACTACAAGGGGAGTTCAAGACCAGCCTTGGCAACAAGGGACTTTTGTCTTGAAAAACAGAAAGGGAAGAAAATGAAATGTAAAGTGACCCAACATACTTGTATAACATGGTGTTACTTTAATTTCTAAATAGTATAACTTCTATAATTATAGTGGGTCATCACTTCCACACTAACATTTTCTTCTATAAAATTCTATATGTATTTTTTAGAGTTGGTTGTCATGCTATATCAATAGCCTCTTTAGCAGCATAGATTAAGGAACAAAATTACCAGAAGTTCAGGAAATATGTTTGCAAAAGGTATGTTTTGTACCCATTGTGGCAGTGCATACCTTTAATCCTATCACTCAAGAGGCAGAGGCAGGTAAATCTTGGTGAGGCCAAGGCCAGCTTGGTCTCTATAAAGAGTTCCAGACCAGCCAGAGCTACATAGTGAGACACTGTCCTAAAAATAAATGAAAAAGATTTTTGTGACATTGTTCATAGTAAATTAGATACAATCTAAATCTCAGAAGGCAGAATGGAAGATTATCTTATGAATAACAGAACATAAAATTTTAAAAATATTCATTTTATAAAAATATAAGTATTTATGACAATAATAAAAACCACATAAATTTGAAATCAATATGATTTTATTATGTTAATATAAATATATACTGAAAAAACATTGATTGTTAGGTTTTTATCTATTTTGATTCTTTGGTTTTCTTTTTTAGTTTTCTGCTTACTTTTGCTTTTGTTTGGAATTCAATACTTTAACAAACAGAAAAAAATAAAAATGAGAAGTACATTTTGAAATGATACATTTGGGAGAATATATAGGTAGATTGTTTCTAATCTCCTAAATCTACCCTTCTGATGCCTAAAGTTAAAGGATTTACTTGGATTAAAGGGCTTTCAGGCTGTGCACAATGATAAAACTCACGGCTCCTATTCCATGTAAGACTTGTATTTAAAGTGAATCATCTTTCTATGACTTTCCCCTGGGTCACTCCAGCTGCCTCCTTACTTGGTCTGTGCGGTAAGTCAGAGGACAGTATGTACTGTACCTGGACTGGACAATTTTATTATTTGTTAGAATTTTTCCTAGTGCTAGGTCATTTTGGGCAGAAATTCCTTGCCAGCTAGAAAGAGACAGAAGAAAAAGCAGAAATAATGTCCTCTACAAAGGGTGGCATTTGCAAGTTACACATGACTGTTATTTTAAATCAGCAAGAGGAGGGTTTGGCGGTGGCAGCCACATCTACCCTTGGAGTGTGTCGCTGGAGAGAACCAGGTATTACAGAAGCCGCAAGCAGACTGTGCAATTAGGGTTAGGCAAAGGGATTAAGTAATCCAGCAACAGTCACTGTTATATAACAGGCAGATGCGGGCCAGGGAGGGGAGCCGTAACTGAATACTATAGCGGGAACTGCAAGTGTGGCTGCAGCCAAGGGTCACTGGCTGTTTCCATTAGAAGCTTAGTCTGTAGCCGGTTTATAACCCAGACAGTTTAATTCACATCAGGCTGCAACATGGTATTCAAATCAGGAGCCTAGAGGCGCCTTTTCTTTTTTCAATGATAGACTAAATTGAGCTAGAAAGAGCTAGGGATGTCAAGTCCCACCAGGATTAAACTAAGGTTCAGGTACACAGAGCTAGCGAGACATATAGAATACCATATAGTTATATAGAAGAAGGACCAGATCTAGATTTTCTTGACCTCCAGATTTAACATGGGTGGTGGGGGAAAGAGGAGGGGGAGAAGTATTAGAACTAGAAGAAGAAGAGGAAGAAGGAGGAGGAGAAGGAGTTCCTGAGGCTCATCAAACTTGGTTTTAATGTGTAGAGGAGCAAGGAGACTGTAAGAAACCTGGACTTGCCACCAGGGACCCCTCTTGACACTGAAGAGACTTGCCCAGGGAAGTATTTCATAAATTGAATGGCACTGAAGGCACTAGGTCCCTTATTTGTGTGGCTGTTTTGGGTTTTGACATTCTTTTCCCCTTTGGTCGATCATCTGTTCATCCAGTGAGTTTATTCCCAATGGAAATGATCACTGAAACACTGACACATGGGGCTTGAGCCTACTACCTTCTCATGAGTCTGAAATGAATCATAAACCAAATTGGAAAAGAAGGAAGACTTTTGAAGCCAGGATCATGTCTCAATAAAACCACAACTGGTTGAAAAGTGAGTTCAATCAGTGAACCAAACCACACTTTTATCACCTTAGTTAGTATCTGAAGAAAAGTATCCTAGTGGGTTTCTTCTTAGTGACAAAAACGAATAGTTGTTTGGTATTTGATAAGTGAGAATTTTTATGTAGATGAAGTTGATGGCATTTCTTGAACTATGTATTACATGAGATGGGGGGAGCTCTCCACTCCATGCACAGATAGTTTTCCTGAAACTCAACATAGAAGAGCATTCTGCATCGATTAAATCATGACTCATTTATTTCAAAGTGCCTACTCCCCTGGATCTGAAAGAACAACCCATCCTGGATGAAGAACAAGAATTTGTAAATGGTTCATTCTGTTTGTTTAGAAATCAATATTCAAAGTTTGAGATTTAGTTCTATACCAGCAGACAGCACTTCCTTCTTCTATTTCCCCTTGTGAATACCTGTTTACTTCCCATGAAAGGGTCTTTTGCTTGACTAGTGGTAAACTCCTCTGAGTATGGGACATACGTTGCTTCTTGAATACAGTCTTCTATGTAGCACTAAGAACTAATGTTTTTCTTATGCCTTACACACAGTAACAGTGTATACATTGGTAGTGTTGTTTATTGGAGCTCTGCCTATGCTGAGCACAATGTTGTATTAACTGTTCTCTTCTATAGGATATATTAATGCCGAGAATCTAGGCTAGTTTAAGATTGGAGAGAGAAGAATGCCTAGGGGTATCTAAGACATTGACTTTTGTTTACAAGAATCCAGACTTGAGTTGAAAGAGAGAAATTGGAATATGGGGGGGGCAGCATTTAAGGGAGATGCTAACAAGAACACCCATCTCTTGTTTCTCAAGAGTTCCCAGACCTCCTGTACTGTTCATCTTCCTCTTTGAACTCAAATATTACTCTATCATTGCATCTTGTTTATACTTACTCTTTATGGTCAGTGTTATTCTGTAAGTTCACGACATGAACATATTGGAATTCCTATAAACTACAAACTCCATGCTGGGGAGGTGAGTGGTAATTGGCAAAGAAAGACCTAATATGGAGAAAATTAGTCAAACGCTGTTGTAATAACTTGGCTTCACTCGGGCATTCATTTGCTTTGCAGTTCTTGTCCAGTGTATTATAATATTATTGGAGATGACCTCATAGGTCAAGTGTCACTGAGAAACCTCATATTTTTATTTAGCATGAAGAGATCCAAACTTGTCAGAAAGTCAATATTTATCAGGGTCACTTCTTTTAATATTTTTATTTCCTCCATAACCTAATCCCCTTTTCAGGAGTCAAAATGTTGGGTTATCCTAATTCTGTAAGGAATGGTGTGTGACTTCAACATGACTTCTGGTCACTCTGAATGAGACAAAGCTGAAAGGACTTTTCCCACAGTCTTTGTGGCTGAAGACATAAGAATAAGTCTTGGTACTTCTGGGATGTTTCAGTGGGGTTTGGAGCAATATTTTAAGAGTCTTTGGACCACCAGTGAAGCATCTGCACTTCTGTGAAGCATGTGTCTTTAAGGCAAAACCATGTGCAAACACCCAAGTTTCATAACAACAAAAATCCAGAAGCATTCCAGGGAGTTTGACATGCAAAGGAAAAGTGTACTATTCAGTTTCAAAACCACAGAAAAGGGACTTTGGGTTGAGATGAAATGAAAACTAAGCAGAATCCTTGTAAATCTAAACTCACATCAACCATTGAAGACATTGGAAAATATGAGTGAGCATGCTTCCCAAATGGCCATTATCTGTCCCTTGTCTACATCTACTCCCAAGGCAATGCTTCTCAGTAATCATAGAAGCCAAAACACAAGAGAAACCCTGTGTCCACCATAATTCCAGCCTGCTCCACCTTGTGATTTCTCATAACCTGTATGATGTACAAATACATCCTATGAAAGAGAAATCAAATTTAATGATATTACATAGCATAATTGTTCACACATCTAATATGCATACATGAATATACTCACATATTTGTGTGTATTAGGTGAATATATTTGCTTGGATTTTCTGTTCCAATGTTCAGAACCCTTCACCTGTATGTTACATTTCACTGTTTTACTGTTCATAGATATACATTATATATCTAAAATTATATAATGTGTGTAGCATGAATCTTAAAAGGTCTTATTAATGAAAATAAACCTGGAGAAATGTATTGGGGTGAATGCTGGAAGATCAGAGAAGCAGAACAAGCCACAGCTACCTCACCTTGCCAATTCCTCAGCTGATCCTGTTTCCTCAGACTAGAAGCCTCTGATTCCTCATCCAGAATGAATCTCAGCTGAATTGCTGCTCAAAAGCCTAAAAGCTTAACCAGTCTAGTTCCTGGTCCTCATGCCTAATATACCTTTCTGCTTTCTGCCATCATTTCCTGGAATTAAAGGCATGTGTCACCACTCCTGGCTGTTTCCAGTGTGGCTTTAAATTCACAGAGATCCAGGTGGATATCTGCCTCTGGAATGCTAGGATTAAAGGCTTGTGTGCCACCATTTTCTGGCCTCTATATCTAGTGGCTGTTCTGTTCTCTGACCCCAGATAAATTTATTGGGGTGCACAATATTTTGGGGAACACAATATCACCACAAATGTGTGGTGTACAGCATAATATATACTTCAAATATATCCAAACTACAGCTTCCTGCATCATCCAAAATTCACCTCTTTGCCTTTTTACTTCTAGTTCTGAAACCTGGAGGAGGGCTCTGAGTATGAGTGTGTGGTGTGCTCACTCATGTGCATATATGTGGAGGCTCAGAGTTGGCATCAATCACTTTCCCATCTTGATTTTTGAGACATAGTATTTTACTGAGCTTGAGTTTGCTATTTCAGGTATATTGGCTGGTCCAGGGAATCTGTCATATTTATTCCCTAGCACTGAGTTTACACTTGTGTGGCCGTCCCTAGCTTTTATGTGGGTTCTGGGCATGTGCACTCAGGTCCTCACGCCTGCACCACAAGCACTTTATGCACTGAACCATCTCCCCAGCCATGGGAGTTATCAAATGACTTTCTTCTTCAGGTCAGCTACTAGACCTTCTGCTACAGCTGTTTCCCATCTCCGCCCCTCAATGAATAAGTTCACCCATTGGCACCAATCATGCACATTGTGCACACACACATGGGCAGGCAAGCCTTTGTCTGCATAAAATCTAAACAAATCTTTAAAAACATATATTTTTATTTCTAGAAGTAAAGTTTTTGATTACAAGGAATGTCTTTACCTCTGACTATTCTCTTTTCATTGCACTAGCATAATTGTGTTTTATGGATAAAATCATCTCTGGAATCTTATGGAAGACAGTTGTTTTACACTTACCTTTGATCAGAATTGACGTCTTTGCCCCCAGATGTCATTTCTCACCTTTGTCCTTTCTGGTTTTCTCCAATACTTGGTGATATGACCCATCAGTTATGTATTTATGTATAAGCATAGGGCACGAGAGTGAGGAATAATGAAAAGGAAATCATATGTGGATTCCCCATTGCCTGAGCTCACTCCTCCTAAAAGACTCTTCATTCATCCCAAACTGCGAGGCACAGGGAGAGTCCTGGCACAGCATTGGTGGAGCAGTCAAAGTGAATGTCAACATGATCTCTTAGATGTACTGCCTTTGAGTCTGCTCCACTTCCAGAATTTATACTAAGGAGATAATCAAGGTTATGTATTAGGATTAGATTTAAGAGCATTCACCCTGATCATAACAAAGCAAGAAGAAGGAGTATAAAATTGGAATCACTATGAAGGATAAATAAACCATGACAATTCAAATAACAAAAAACACTGAAGTCTTTGTAAGTTATGTCTTTTTGAGTTTCTTTAAAGATATATTTATCTTATTTTATGCATAAATAAAGTGTTTTGCCTACACCATGCATGTGTGGTGCCAGTGGAAACCAGAAGGAGGTGTCAGATCCTCTGGAACTGCAGGTAAAGATAGTCTTGAACTACTATGTTATCACTGAGGACCAAATTCAGGTCCTCTGCTCCTAACCACTCAGCAATCTCTCCAGCCCTAGAAGTCATGTTAGAATGCAGTATTCATGAATAAGATGCTCACATTATCATTTTAGTAAAAAGAGAAAATCCCTAATAAACTAAAAGGTATGAGCCTATTTAGAAAACAAATAAAATAACAGAGCTGTATAAGTGTATTTGGTATGTATATGGAATAAAAATACAGCAAAACTAAGCTTCTACTTTAAATTTACTGTAAGTATAATATATGCAATATGTGCATGAGTTTAGAAGCATCAAAAGAAGATGATGAACTATTTCCAGATTCTTACATCTTATTTATATGTATGTTGTGTTGGTGTGGGGGTATGTGCATGTGAGTATAGTGACTGGGGAGTTCAGAGAAGGGCGTCAGATCCCCTGGAGCTGGACTTGCAGGCAGTTGTGAGGAGCCAAATGCCAGTGATGGGAACTGAATTCTGGGCCTCTGCCTGAGCAGCAACCGATCTCTCTAGCTCATATTTCCAGACGTATTAACTACAGTAAGCAAAACTTGGAGCTTCCTATTGTTTTATGTGTGTATCTCTCTATTTCATCCTCCCCTATCCAAAGGGAGCTGGTATTCAGAATATCGACACACATCACCTGATATTTTTTCCTGACTCCCCCACTCCCTCATGTACATACATTTGAAGACTTCACCATTTTCACTGCTATACAACATCCCAAAGTGCAACTGTGCCTTTGCCTCCTTATTGTATTGTGTGGGCACAGTTCAAATATCGTTCCCTTAGACAGGCAAAACTGTTACAAAAATCACTGGGCCTGTTCTGAGATCCAGAGCACATATGAGGTTTCCCTAGATGCGAACCTGAAACGGTGCAAACTACCTGCCAGAGGTGCTGTGGCCTTAATTGTTCTCCAGCTAACTGTCCTAACACTAGTTTATAGGACTTTCTAAGACTCACATCTTTCACAATGAGTCATTTTCATAGTTACAGTTTGCCCATCTAGTGACATAAAGCAGTCGTCTGTCATACAGTTCAATTGTATCCCCCTTGTTGCTAATGGTTTAAGAATACTCCCAGTATATTTGGTCAGATAGCTTTCTCTCCTCTGTTAAAAGTAAAAATAAATGTCTGTGTGTGCATTTTGTCATTTCCCCTATCAGGTCAATGACCTGATAGGCATTTGCATTTCTATTATTTCTGTGTGGTTGCTTGGATTTTTAAGGATATGACTGTTCAGTTTCATGGAAGGCTGATATCTTCTAATTTGGGACTTTGATTTGTAATTGCTGTGGTGTCTTATGTAAGAGTCACTTTTTACCTCAATTAGCAGACATAGTCAAATGTGTATTCTTAATTTGTACTTTCTATGCCGTGCTGAAGAAAATTTTTCCTAGACCAAAAATTACGAAGAAAGCCTATTTTCCCTAAACTATAATCATCTTCCTTTCCAAATATTAAAGATTGAATGACTGAAGTATGTGTATGGGAATCAGGTTAGTGACCTACTTCCATATTTTTCAAAATGAACAACTCATCACATCAACATTTTTATAGTGAAGTGATCCCCATTTTTCTTGATTTGTTTTCTAATTATGAAGCATTCATCTTTTTCCCCTGTCAGTGTCCTGGTTGTTCATGAGCCAACGCTGCTACCATCCTCCAGGCTTTGTCTGTTGAGGAAAATTCCTTCACACAATCTCCTCACTTGTTCTCACTGACCCTGGGTCTTTTATTTCCTTCATATATGTTGGAATGAGGTTCTCAAGCTTCTTTTATCTAAATCCCACTGAATTCAAATTAAATTTTCAGTTAGGCAACTTGAGGAGAGGGACATATGTGGGAGGTCCACCATTCTCTGAAGACTTGAATGAAAGTTCCTGTGCTGATGTTGTAATTGTTAAATAAAGATGGATGGATTGGGAGACGACCCTAGGGAAAGCAGATGGGCACAATCTAATCATAAGCACTGTAAAAGCAGAGACCATGTCCCAATGTGGAGAATCAGAAGGAAGGACTGTGAAGACTCAGTTCACCACAGTGGGCTTTGAAGATGGAGGTAGAAGAAATGACCCAAGAAAAGGTGAGCAGCCCTTAAAAACAAGAAAGTTGTTTTGCTGATGTTTGGTCTTAGCCTGGTGAGATGAGTATGAGACTTCCAAACTCTAGAACCATATGTGACATAACACATGTACTATTTTAGCTTTTCAAAATGTTTGGTTTTGATGTGGTCTCATGTCTCCTACCCTGGCCCCTCTAACTTGCTTTGAAGCTAAGGATAGCCTTCAACTTCTGATCCTTCTGCCTATACCTCCTGAGTGCTGAGATTACAAACCTGTGCCTTCATGCCTGGTTTGTAAAGTGCCAATAATAAAACATAGGATCTTCAGTATGCCAGGCAAACACTGTGCCAGCCGAGCTACTTCCTAAACATCTGCAAAGACTTTTTTCCCTGTGTTTCTTTTCTTGTTTCAAATTTAATTTTTGTGAGAGTATTATTGATGTCATTATTATAATATCATTCCTTTCTTGTGGCACTTTTCTTCTAAAAGATTCAGATCTCTTTGCATCTAAATTTAAATCCATGTATTATAATTTTTTAAATCTCTTCGCTGTCTTTAGTCATGTTTTTTCACCTTTCCTTAATACTATTTGACTGTTTCTCCACTTTATTTTTCTTTAATAACTCACTAGTACTTTGCCCTTTTGTATGCATCCTTCCAAATTCCCTGGCTTTTATGCATCTTTAATACCCTTTGGAATCATTTTCTTTGATGCTGAAGAACACATCTTAGAAGTCTTGGGTCTGCTGGTAGTGAGAGTGTTCTGCTCTTGTGGGCACATTACCTTTATTGTCACTTGTTCCTGAAGAAGAATTTAGAAAGTTGAACATCCTAAATTGACACTTTTTTTCTTTTTATAATTTTCCTATCCTGCCATTAGCTCAGTTTGTTATTTCCAGGAGATTTGTTTTCTTAACCTGCTGCGGCTAAGAACATTCTCTGTTTCTGGAGTTCTAAAGCTTCAGTGGGTAGGATTACATAATTACCAACTTATCATTATTTTATCGATAAATAAACAAATACTACTCATTTATATTTATTTAGTTATGAGTTCTGGAAGGGTTTTGTCATCATCTTTTCAAAAATTAGATCTGCTGATTAAACTTTCATATATTAATTTCTGTTCCTTGTAAACAGATAAACCCAAGCTTCTGTTCCCAAACAGATATACAAGACACTTCTCTTTCAGTTCTTTAAAAATGGCTTTGTAGAAACTAGAGAGATGGCTCAACAGTTAGGAATACTAGCTGCTCTTCTGGAGGACTCTGGTTGGAATCCCAGCACCCACATGGCATCTCACAGCTGTCTGTAACTCCACTCCCAGGAGACCTGAAGCCTATTCTGGCCTCTTGGGGCACTGAGCACACACATGGTTCAGAGTCATGCATGCATCCATACAAATAAAGTTAAAAAATAGTTTAGAAATTTTAATTTTCTCCTTTGGTTGCATTTTTTGTTAAAATGTTACTTCATCTGTATTTAGCATGTGAATGCTTATGGGGTCAGTTGTTTCCTTCCATCCTGTGAGTCACAGGCATAGATCATAGCCTGTCAGGCTGGAAAGACACCGCTCTTACCTGCTGAGCCATTTTGCTGGCCCTCCTTTGCATCTGTTGTTGTTTATATAATGAAGATCTCCGTTGACTTACTGACACTTTGATCTGTGTTAACCTTATTTACTACATTTTTAATAGTAAAGTTAATAATTTCATTAATGAAAGTTGTTATTTCATTGAAATCTACCTGGTATGTAGTTTTTTTTTTTTATTAAAACATTTTATTCCTATATCCAGTGTCACATCATTTAGATGCCTGTAGATCTTTGAATCTATGACTAACATTTGTTGATGTGATTAACTTTCACCAAGCAAAGTAAGTTTCTTTTGGTTTGATCTTCAGTCAGATCATATCTGACTGACAAAGGATACCAAGGTCCTGATGATTAATACAAATATATTTCCTTGTTAAGAAGAAATGACTAGAAACTTATAAATGATGCCATGGAGAAATGACACAGAATTTTGCTAAATATACTGTGTGTTGGAATTGACTATGTTAAATGGTGATCATATAGTTTCAGTTACATGTCTTACTATACAGTGAATTTTATAGAAGATTTACCAAGGGTTTATGGTGTGTGCTACCAGTTCAGGCCATTATCAGTTATAATTTATAATAATTAGTGGAGACTTAGGAAAGATTAATTATTCAAAGAATGGTGGTTAACCACAATCCCACAAAAGAAATACAATTGCAAACCTATGGATATAGTTCTATGAGATGCAATCACAAAAACACTTCCTTTTTTTTAAAGGTCATGTATTTAAGATCACAAATGAGAAGATGTTGAAATCTTTTAATTTCACAGAAAATCTGTTTGCTCTTCTTTTTGCATAAGTTTAGATAGAAACTTAAGATTTCATGATGGAACAGTACAAACCAATTCTACCTTCAATTCTAAAGAAACAAGCATGTAGCTATGCCTTAGTCTTCTCCTGAACTTCCTTCAGACAAGAGCTCTGTCCCTTAGAAACAGCAGCATTGGCTCCATGCCATTATATGTAAAGCATTTTAGTAAAGACTTAGGTATGTGCCATGGCATCTCTCAGCTAATTTTCCTGGGAACAATTGCATTAACATTGTGATGCAAGCATGGTGGTATAATCCTGGAATCCTAGCACTGAGGGGGTAGATGTAGATGAGGCCAGTCTGGTCTGTGCAGGGGATTCTGCAGTAGCTCTGGCAACAAAAGGGAGCACCCGTCTCAAAACAAACTTGAAAAAGCAAAATAGGCAATGAAAGCATGTGCAAGAGGCTCATGAAATACTTTCTTCCATAACAGGATGCACGACATTCCTGGTATACCTGTTGGATATACAAATTTTAACATTTCCTCATAGAACAAACTTGGAAAAATATGTTCAAATTAAGCAAATCCACTTTTCCTTCTACCAAAGGGAAGGTATTTGGAGGAAGTAAGAGTCATAGAAAGATCACTCCACTGGGATCCTTGCTTTTTAATAAAAGCACTCACCTCTAAGGAATGGACAGAGTGTTGCCAAATACTTCTAAGTATATCTGTGTATACTGTAAGTATATCTATGCTAGGAAACAGGCTCCTCACATTTTGAACCATCACGAGAGCAAAGTCACTGACTATCTTATCTGGACTACTTCATTTAGGATTTCTGTATAAAAATAAACGAGTGAGAAGTGATGTTTCACACTAGAACAAAAATCTGGCAAGCTTGCTGTCTACCATCATAAACTTAATGTCTTCCTCCTGGGGAAGGGGATAAAAGGAAGGATATGGTTATTTTCAGTTCAAAATTTACATTCCGCATGTGAAGAGATATTCCAAAAAGCTTACTGCCCTGTGTACATGATGCATCTGGACCTGTCTTTGTCATTTCCTCAAGGTTTGGAGGCAAAGGAAACTCTCAGAAGGAAGCTGGTGTCCGTGACTCTCACCATGCTATAATAAAGTCATTCATCTTTCAGGTAGAGTCTCATATCATACTTTACATCAACGAAATTGGAGAAGAGATTTTTAGCTTGCATAATGGCCAATCTTGGTTGTCAACTTGTCAAAACTGGGAAGCAAGAACTCAACTCTCCATCAGACTGTTCTGTGGGCATGTTTATGTGATATTTTCTTGATTGCTCATTGATGTAAGAGAGTCCACCCTACTGTGGGCAATGCTACCCCTGGGGAGGTATTCCTGGGCTAAATAAGGATAGCTGAATGTAAGCCTGAGAGCAAGCCAGCAAGCACTGTTCCTTCATGGACTCACTTGTGTTTAGTTGCTGCTCTGGCTTTGCTCCAGGAAGGACTATAATCTATAAGCCAAACAAACTCTTTCTGTCCCCAAATTGCTCACGGTCATTGTATTTGTCACAACAGAAAATAAAATGGACAGCTTGCCAGTTAGAGAACACATCCGATCCTTCAGAGTTCTTAACAGTTTGATTGCAATAGTGAGATGATGAGTAGATGTGACCCTTCAGAAAGATAAAGGATGCAAACCCTACAGGCTGAATTTGAGAAAGTGGCAAGAATTCTAGGATCAGCTGGTAAAATGCTGAACAAGAGGCCACCACAATTCCTCCCACAGATGAGGATTTGGAAACTGGGTAGTGACAGATGTGACCGAAACAACCTTCCCAAATGTTGTATGGATACTGTTCTCTTTTGGGGGCTAGTGGATTTGAGTGGCTGTTACCATGACAATGGGGAGGGGCATCTTTCAGGCTCTAGCCAAAAAGCAACAAGCTAGTGAACCAAAGTCTCCAAAACTGGAATGTAATAAATGGTGCCATGACGAGAGCCTTGCTGTTCAACACACTGTTTGGGGTAGGCCAACATCATGAGAAGTTCTTCAGTTTGAGATGTGAGCTAGCACCTGTTCAAATCCTACACTAACTGAGCACAATTTAATCCTTTCCCAGGGAGGCCCACTTACTTTTGATAGCCTTTGATTACCATTTCCTCTCTGCCTTGACTTCAGCTGCTGGACTGAGAGATCTTTCTATCCTCTAAGGAGACCACTGGTCATGCACACCAGGCTCCATATGATGGAGAAGTTGCTGACTGTAAGTGTCGAAGCCAACATCTTATCCAATCTGGTAGGTTCAAATGACATTAAACTTTAATGATTTGGATTTGGACTGTTTTTATAATAGGGAAGGTGATGCAAACTAATGGGTTAAGCAATGTAGATGAGTTCAAGCAGGGTTACTGTGGCTGCTGTGTCGAAATAGATTCCCTTACCTCAGAAGTGCCAAGCTGAGAAATACTAATGGGACCTGTGATCTTATTGAGTCTTTAAGCTTAAGTTTCAGTTCACTGATGATACTAGAAAACAGAGGCAATCTTGAGCCCATAACCTCTTGAAAGGGGCTAATAGAAACAACCTTTGCAATAGATAGATTTTAAAAGTTAGATTGTTGCCAAGCCTCCTGGCACAGGCCTGCGCTCCAGTTGCAAGGGTGTTGTGGACTAATCTTTTTGTACACTGTGAAGTTGTGCTTTTGCCAAGGTGCCTTCTGATTGTTTTAATAAAGAGCTGAATGCCCAATAGCTAGGCAGGAAGAGGTTAGGGAGGACTTCTGGACAAGGAGAGAGAAGAGGAGATGAATCTAGACAGGAAAGAGATGCCAGAGGAGACAGAGAGGAAACAGGAGGTGCAAGATGGAAGAGAGGCAAAAACCTATGAAGCAAAATATAGATTAATATAAATGGGTTAATTTAAATTATAAGAGCTAGTGGGACAAACCTAAACTATAGGACAAGCTTTCATAATTAATAATAAGTCTCTGTGTCATTTTTCGTGAGCTGGTGGTCCAAAGAAAAGTCCAAGTATACAAGGGGATGAAGTAGGAGGTTTACAAGTTCAAGGTCAGGGAGGGCAACTGAGACCCCCACATCAAAACAAAAGATAAAAGGAAGGGTGTGGATATAGCTCAATGGTAGAGCGTTCACCTACTATGGAAAGCACTAAGACTGAATCCCAGTGCTGAAAAGGAGGAAAGAAAAAGTTTCTTATTGCTAGGCTTTTGGAAAAGCTAAGCATCTCATCCATGGAATCCTCAAGACACTGTCACCTGAGTCTTCTGTTACTCAATGGCCAGTAAAGTAAAATGGACCCCCACAAACCTCCTAAGCAGAGGCCATTTATTGACCAACAACTCATATCCCAATCAGAATAGCAATATGCTTTCTTAAGGCTAATTTGAGGCAAACCCCTTATTCTCCTCCCTTAAACTTTCAAATTCCTACTCATAAGATCATCAGCTCTAGGTTCTGCCATACAAATGCAGAAGCTTATTCTGATTTCAGTATTTGTGGCTACACAGAAAGCAAGCTGTTGAAAAAATGCCATAAAATTTAGCATTCATAACGATGTGTGTGGAGTTACATGAGAGTCTGGCAGCGGGATTGCTTCTCCCAGAAAAGGATAGGGCTTCTAGATGTCTTCAGCAAAAGAAGTCTTACTTTCACTGCTATATTTAAAGCTTGCTGCTTAGGTTAACAGATATTATCTCTGAGTGCAGGAGATTCACAGAATTATTTACTGGTTTATTATCTGTTGTTTGTCTTGTGTTGTTTCTACAGTGAACCTGTATCCACTCCAAAGAACTGTTAAAACATTGAAACAAATAAATACAAACACACAGTTTCTTTTTGAAAAGTACAATCCAGGAAAAAAAATACAGAAGATAGCTTACATTTTCCTTGGTATCTAGAAAAGCAACAGTGATCTCTGATGCTAAACAGTAAGATGTAATCCTGCAGGCAAACCCAGGGCTGGCTTTAGAGTAGGAACATAGGAACGGGGATTAAGAATGACAAGGCATTAAAGCCTTGGCTGACAAAATAGATGCAATTGAAAAGTATGTACAGAAACTTCTCAGATTATAAAATCAAGCAAAAGCCAAGCACTGCCTAGCTTTTGTTATCTATCGTTCATGTCTTCTGAAACACAATGATATCACCAATAACAGAAACAATGTATTAACAAGCTGCTTTCCCTTCCTCTCGTAGGGTTTCAGGAACTGACTCTCAGAATTATTTCTGGATCCTGACCTCCATTGTCACCACACTAGAAAGGCAGACAGATTTCTTGGAAGGTTTAGGTGGGCTCTTTTATGGTAAAGGGACTTTGAAGGATCTGAGATTGGCAATTTAGCTTCACAATCATTGTACATCTTCCAGACAGTGGAGAACGTTTGGTAGCAGCAGATTGAAGTTCATCTTTTGGTGTCCTAAGAAATATCATTTACTTTTGTAGGGTGGTCCAGCTACCTGACGAAATGGGATCCCTCACCTCTCTGGACTGGAGTTATTTTTCTGTTGGTATTCTACTCATACTAATATAGACAAAGACACTCAGTTTATGTATGTCTAAAAACAATTGGTATATCTTTCTTTTTCTCTTTCTTAAAAAAAAAAAACAGCAGCTTTTAAAACTATGCTTCTCATTCTTGGGGTAGTTGCTAATGGCAACAGAAAGAATGCACTGGGGTGTCATAATAATCCCCCATTAAATCTCTAGTGTTTACATTTTAATGCTATAATTCAAGAGCTGACAAAAGCCCTTTGAGTGTGTCTATGGGGGAGGAAAATGGGCCGCCCATTTTCTCAGGAATGATGCTATAGCAACAAGGAATGAATTTGGGGTCAAGGAACAAGCAGTCTATGAGCTTTGTTTGCATTTCCTGGCTAAAAGTAGAATCTAACACTATAAATTTTGTCCAAAGACACAGTTCTTTTGAGAAGCAAGAAGATAACACACCTTGTGCCACCATGTTTTACAACAAAAGCAGAGAGAACTGGAAGAAAGGCACGCTGATGAGTACACCAGGAAATAATTTTCTGAGTAGCCCCATAAGAAACATCTACCATTCCCCATCCTTTCCTTGAGACCCAATACTTCGTGCCCGGGCAAATGGTGCTTTAGAACGTGGAGAAGTATTACAATCTGCAAGATGCCTTTCTGCAAAGAGACAAAGGAGGGCTGATAGGCAGTCCCTGAGTGTGACCCCTTTATAGTCACGCAAGACATGGCAGAATAGGGTGGTGTTGATTTTGTCTGGCTTTTTATAATGGCACTTTTGTTTCTATGGAAAGATTTTTCTTCTACCAGAATAAACAAATACACCTGAATCACAATTGCCTATTGTGCATCAGAAAGAAAAGGAAAAAAAGAAAACCCTATTCCAAGAAGTTTGTACTGCCAACTTTTCTCTCCCCAGGCATCTGTGTTTTTACTTTTGGTTTTGGGGACAAACATTCTCAGATTGAGTCAGTGCTCAGTAATATAAAATAGTATGTTATGGGTGGTTAGCCAATAAAATGATCTAGTTAAAGACCGTATTTATATGGTACACAAAATACTAGGATGCTAGATTTTCAAGGGCAAAGCACAGGTGTAAACATCTGTAAACAACACAGCTCAGCAGACCTCAGACCTCTTCCATCCTTTGGATCCCCTCCTCCTGGTCCTCACTGATTCACTCCACCAATTAAAACTCTCCATCTTCCCAGTTGTCTCAGCACGTGTATCACCCACTCCCACAATGCATCCTGAACATAATGGCAACTGTAGCCATCTTCCAAAACTGTATATTTCTTCTCTTCAAAAAACTGTGATGTCTAGAGAACCAAGTCCATAGTTTTATAAATTGGCTCTGCTGTTCCACATAATCCACCATGTATGACTTCTTATTTTACTACACACTTAACCCTTTCTAACACCCTATCTGGTCAATAAACCCTGACTACAATTTTTCATTACTCTTTCCAATCTAGGGCTAGTTTAAATACTATTCTTTCCACAGAAGCAAGCCTTTTACATGACTTCTTCCAGAAAATACTATATTTTTCTTATTATTGCATACATTTATTTATTTATTCATTCACTTATTTAGTTCTGTGTAAGTTTGTCATCAAAATTACACATCAGATCGAAGCAACATAGGCATGTATGTAAATGCCATAAGGAAACGCACTCTTCTATAAATCAATATCATTAATGAGAACAGAAAGATTTGATTCTATTGACAGAGCATCATGGAACATAGCAAATGAGCTAACATTGGTGTGTTACTGAGATGCTGGAAAGAGAAGAAGGTGAGAGCAGCAAAAATATTTGAAGCACTGGAACTGGAACATTTCAGAGCTTTGTATACACTTTACTAAAAGACGCAAATCAAGTTAAAGAAAGGTGCAGGGTTCACTGCATTAAGCCGCTGAAAACCAAAGTTGAAGAACAAACAAGGGAATCCAAAGGAAGAAGTCATACTAACTTTTACCCGCAATGGAAAAGAAGGTAGACCTCTTAACAGAAACAATGAAAATGAGAAGAGTGGGCTAGCATCTGCAAATCACTGAAAGAAACCTCAGAGGGGCTTTCATGTGCTGATAAATATGTATGTACCGCCACTTTTTGTGTGTAAAAATGAATGTAACACATAGACTTGACAGTATGGATCCCAACCTTCTGGGGCCAGCAGCTCCTTCAGTCAGAGAGGAAGGTAGTATCTTTTAAATCACCATACAAGTTACTTTCACCCTCCACTGGCATGACTACAGCCCCCAGTTACCTAACAAGGATACAGGGCAGGCTCCTGGGACAAAACTGGGCTGCAGCTTCTCATTGGTCATACCACAACATGGTTCCTCACAGACCTCTTCCTAAGGCAGACCCTTAGTAAACAAAGGACTAAGAAAAAGTGCAATTACTACCTCTCAACTCTCCTGGTAAGAGGAGCCGTCCCTGGATGTGGACCAGGAACCTGCACCCAGGGGTGTTATTCCGACTAGATTCTATGAAGGGAGTGGGTGCAGGTTCTCATCTGCAGCTACAACCTAAACTGAAGCTCCTACAGACTAGTCAGCGTGGCAGGTGTTGGGGAAGGGTGCCAGAGGCATAAACAGGCAGGGAGGAGGGTACTGGGGTAGGAGTCGGACTGCTTGGCTTCACTTCTTGACCTTGCCCTGAGTGGCCACAGCTTGACCTTGCCCTGAGCAGCCACAGCTTCCACAGCTTTACGCACAGTCTCTTCATCTCCCAGGAACTGCATGGGTTTGACAGGCTTCAAGTTCTTGGGTTTGGCCAAAAAAGAAAAGAGTCTGGCCATTAATTTCATCGAAGCTGTGTAAACATTGGAGACAGCTCTCCGTTTGCTCTTCAGTTATCACTTGACATTGACCATTAGCGTCAGCCACTTCCGCCCAAAACATAAATTGATATACACAAAGAGAAATTTAACAATGTAAAACCCATACTCTAATAGCTCAAATAACTTATAGTCTTCCTAAACATGACTGACATCCACACCAACATGCCCAAAGCCAACATACTTGAAAGGAGAAGAGAGGAAAGAAGCCATGAGGTGTTTGAGACAAGATAGATGTAAGTTTGGATTTTATGTAAGCATGCCTTGGGCCAAATATGTGGTGGGCTAATTACTTTTCTTACTCCATTTTTATCATAAGGTCCTTCATAAAGATAAGAGAAAAAACAAGAAGAGACATCCTTGTTTTTTTGTTGTTATTGTTTTTTGTTTTTTGGGGTTTTTTTTGTTTTTTGTTTTTTTGTTTTGTTTTTGTTTTTTTGGTGTTTTTTTTTTTTTTTTTTTTTTGGCTTTTTTTTTTTTTTTTTTGGTTTTTCGAGACAGGGTTTCTCTGTGTAGCTTTGCGCCTTCCCTGGATCTCGCTTGGTAGACCAGGCTGGCCTCGAACTCACAAAGATCCGCCTGCCTCTGCCTCCAGAGTGCTGGTATTAAAGGCATGTGCCACCACAGCCTGGCTTCCTCCCACTTCTAACAGCTGCTGCTCTGGCTCATCACAGGACACATTAGGCAGAGTGGAGAATAAGACGAATGGTGTGTATCCGTGAACAATTATTTGAAAGACAAGACGGTAAGGGAAAGGGAAAGTCAGGCATGCTTAGGTGACACATTTTCACACATCTTTGAGTGGATATCATCTTATTGCTCTGATAAAATATCCTGACAAAAGCAGGTTAAGGGAAGAGAGGTTAATTTGAGCTTATAATTCAAGAGACAGTCTGTCATGTTGGAGAAGTCAAGGCTTGAGGAGCTTGAAGCAGCTGATCATATTATGACCCCAGTCAGAAGAGAGAAATGAATGTTTGCCAGACTCACTATATATTTTTTATTTTATATATAATATTTTGCATTTTATTTAATGTTATATATCTTTTAAAATAATTACCCATATGTAATAAAATGTAAAATATATCATGATAAATAGTATATTATATATAGTATATATTATAAATAGTAAATATATATATAGTGTAGGTTTCTCACCCAAGGAATGGTCTGGCTCACAGTTAAAATAGGTCTTCCTACGTTAATTACCACAATCAAGGCATTTCCTCACAGGAGTTCCCTAGGGGCTTCTCCAAGATGGTTCTGGATTCTGTCATTGACAATACCACCATCACAAATGGACATCAGAATTTCATAAAAAAAAAAAAAAAAAACTACAAGTCATCTCTCCTTCAACCCCTGGTCACTGGCATAACTTACTCTAACTAATGAGAACCATGTATTTTGACTGATAAGCACAGCACCATACTCAGGCCATTGATTTGAGTATATACATAGTGTTATGAAAGATTATTTCACTTAGGGTTTGTGTTTCTGACCCCTTAGTTTCCAGACAATGGCAATGCTATGCAAAGTTGTGGAACTTCTAGGAGGTGGCATCTAGCCGGCCAGTGTAGAGCTGGAGCAGTGTGGCCATCCCAGTTCCAACCTAAGTTCTTGATCCACTGACGTAGTCTCACCATCGTAGAGAGGGCCCCAGATACCTTGCAGTCCCCATCATCAAACTGAGCCAAAACAAATCCTTCCTGAAATTGTTTCTTGTCAGGTATTTCGTGACAGGAACGAGGAAAGTAACACACCTAACAGTGTTCTCAAGCTTGTGTTACCCTGTGCCTTCGTTAGCTGATCTATTGCTCTTTGTCACTGACTGATTGAGGATGATGTGGGATGTCATAGGACCAGCAGCCCACTATTACACTGTTTCTGTAAAAATGAGTCCTTGATACCACAAAAGAAAAAAATCAACAGAGTGAAGAACCAACCCATATTGTGAAAGAAAAGGTTTATGAATTCTACAACTAATAAAGAGTTAATTTTCAAAGTCTGTGACAGTGCAAACAATGCAAAAAACAAGAAGACAACATGATTTCTTTTAAGTGAGTAGAGGACCAGACTGAACATTTCTGAAAAGATATGTACAAATGGCTGATGGGTGGTTGAAACACTGTACATGATCACTAATAATCAGGGAATTGCCATTTGAAACCATAACGATATATTTATTATCTAGTGCCTGTTATGTCAGACATTATCCCAAAGTCAAAGGACAAGTGTTTGCAAGGTTTAGGAGAACAGGAAACCCTTGGGAATTGTTTGTGGGAATGAAAATTAGTGTGGACTTGTCAAAAACAGTAAAGAGATGCCTCATAATTTGGAGTTTTAAAACAGTGAGATGTTGATGCTTGGGGCCAGATACTTGCTAAGAAAGACTGGCCTCAGAGTATTGGAAGATGTTTAGCAACAACCCTGGCCTCTAGCCACTAGATGTCAGTAGCATCCTCCTATGGTCTAAAGATGTGGACAGTGACTGGGGTAAGAGTCTAGGGGTCTGGAAAGGCCCCTGATTAAGAAGAACCTTTGCCTTAATCTGATGCAATGCTATGATTCCCATGTTGGTGGCATGAACTATTTTTAATCCCATGGATGATGGTACAGGCTGAGGTTCCTAGGTCAGGAAAAGTAAATCCATGTCTGGAATATCTGCCAATTCAAATTGAATTCAAAATCAATCACTGCCCCTTACAAGATTGAGGGAGACCTGTAGTTAGAGTTTTCCTGCCTGGCCCACGGACAGGACAAATCTCTCTCACTCACCAGGCCCATAGATGCTCAGAACCAACCAAGTAAACACACAGAAACTTATATTGTTTACAAACTGTATGGCCATGGCAGGCTTCTTGTTATCTACTTCTACCTTAAATTAACCCATTTCTATTAATCTATACTTTGCCACGTGGCTTGTGGCTTACTGGTGTCTTTACATGTGGCTTGCCATTGAGGCACCTGGCAGCCTCTCCACCCAGCCTTTCACCTCCCAGAATTCTCTTCTCTCTTGACCCGCCTATACTTCCTGCCTGGCCACTGGCCAAACAGCATTTTATTTATACAGAGCAATATCCACAGCAGAGACCAACTCGCTCAGTTTGTTACCAGGTGGCTGGCTGGTGTCTTGAAGGAGTAGCACTGTATTTGGAGCTTAGTGACTGTTGCTGTCCTGGATGTGTGACAGTAACAGAAATTATACCAGCCTTAGTAAATGGAAGCTTGTGTGGTTGGGCCCCTGCAAAACCTCCATCCCCCACACATGGTCACTCTGTTCATGTGCCCATTCAAACACTGGAGTCTCTGATGTCAGAGGATGGCTGACACTGACTGCTTGACTTGTCTACTCTAAATGACTTCTTGTTTAGTGACCATCCAGGGTTGATGCTCTCCTTTGGACATTAACATGAAATAAAAACATCTTCACACGTTATCCCTGCTCCCATTTCCTCCATCTGCATCTGCATCAGAACTTCTGGCCCCTCACCTTTCTCTATGTCTCTTACCTAACTATTTGTCACTTCATGGATTTGTATATTTTATAAACTTGGATCATTCTTTTTCTAAAAAGTGAGAGGGGGAGAGAGAAATAAACTGTCCAAAGAGAGACCTCTTACAGAGATCACCACAGAGAGAGCTCATAATGGGTCCCTCCCACTTTTGGCTTGCTCTGCATACTGAAGGGGACAGCTTGCAATCCATCCTTTGTTCTTTTCCCTCTTTATGAAGCAGACAGGGGAGGCTTATATAGCTCTGTGTACATGTTGAAGAGATACTCCTTATACTGCTTAGTAAGTCATGGTGGGTGACATGGCAGTCTGGCTCACGAGAATGTGTTGCTTATTTAAACTCTGGTATGGCTTTTGCTGAGCCCTGAGCATACTTGAATCTAAATACTTGGATTCAAATACACACACACACACACACACACACACACACACACACACACACACGTATCTCAGCTCTTCATTCTTATTTTTATCATCTCTAAATGCGAATTGAGTAAAATCTCTTCTATTTCTGCAATATAATTTTGTACTTTGAATAATGCTAGAAGACATTGGTTCGTACCGAATGCTTGCTTTAAAAATCAAGGGGTTTATCCAATAGCTTTATCTGTGTACACCTCAAGAGACCCTTTATACTACTGTGAACAACTGAATCATCATTACAACAGGCTCTTCAAAGCCATAAAACAAACCCCTCTGTACTCACAATAGCAACATTTTGAAGCATTCTGCATTCAGTTTCTTGTACCAACTGGTATCACAAAGTATAGACTGAATTTATAGTTGTTAGATGTAGACTATAGGATACAGGATTTCCACTACAACATCATTCTAAATGAATCACCCAAGCTCCCTTGGCAACATTGACAAGGAACCTCAGTCACATAGGTACCACTTCCATAAACCCCAGTTAGAGCCCCTGAGGCCTGGTGTGGTCTGGTGCAGTTAACTCTACAAGAAGGGAGAATCATGAATGGATTTTACTTAGGACTCTAGAGCCAACTTTTCTGTCTTTGACATCTGATTAATAAAAGAATTGAAGAACTATATCAAGATATATTTCCCCATGCTATGAAAGCAACTTAAGGCGTTTCAAATCATTGGACAGGAGGTGTTACATTTACCTCCATAGTTGCCCTCATGGCTATGGATCTAACAAATATTATTAATAGGAAGATTACTGAAAAAATATTTTAACAAGCTAAAATTTTCACAAAACATGTCCTTTCTTCAGTTTCTAGTGTTCTTAAGGTGAATATTATTTATCTACCACACTGCCTTTTAACTTTCATTAGAAAAGTACAAAAGTAGATGTGTTTGCTGAAACTTCACTCTAGTATAACAGAGAGGTGTGGGCAATAAACAGGAAAGACAACCTCTCCTCATCTCAAAACACGGACTTCCATGCTGAGCTGTGTCTTCTGTCTGTCATCTAATTTGCATCATGATTTGTAAAGCATGGCTAGTTGTTGTATTTCCTGATATAATGCTACAACTTGGATACAGTACACAACACTCTATATACCATCTGCAAGGTGGAGAGATTGTGACTATCCATCAGCTTCATTTATTTGAACGTGAATTGTTCATTAGCTGATGTAAGATGTCCAGAACTCCCATCCTTGTTTCTATGACTGATCATGAATGGTCATGCTATGAACACACTCTTAATTTTGTGAATTTGCAGGATCACTTCTGCTTCCTCGATTTCTATGAGGGGGACAATTGTATCAAAGGGTATGGAAGTCAGACACATACTTGTGGCGGTATTGTGTTTCTCAAAATATTATGTACCCTAATAAATTTATCTGGGGTCAGGGAACAGACAGCCACTAGAGGCCAGAAAATGGTGGCACTCACACCTTTAATCCTAGCATTCCAGAGGCAGAAATCCCTCTGGATCTCTGAGTTCAAGGCCACATTAGAAACAGCCAGGCATGGTGACACACACCTTTAATCCCAAGAAGTGAGCCTTTAATCCCAGGGAGTGATGGCAAAAACAGAAAGATATACAAGGCGTGAAGACCAGAAACTAGAAGCATTTGGCTGGTTAAGCTTTTAGGCTTTGGAGCAGCACCATTCAGCTGAGATTCATTCGGATGAGGACTCAGAAGCTTTCAGTCTGAGAAACAGGATCAGCTGAGGAACTGGTGAGGTGAGGAAGCTGTGGCTTGTTCTGCTTCTCTGATCTTCCAGCATTCACCCCAATAACTGGTCTCGGGTTTGATTTTATTAATAAGTACCTTTAAGATTCCTGCTACACATATTAATATATGTTGTGTATGTTTTGTATCATGTACCTGTGGTGTATGCTCTTAGGATAGGCATGTGTATACGGGTATCTGTGTTTGTGGGGGCTCCAAGTTGTTGGCAAGTGTCTTCCTCAACTGTTTGCTTTCCATCTTTATTTTAGGGGGCCAATTCTGTCACAAAACCTCACGCATTTGTCAGGCCCATGAATTTCACAGATCTAATGTTAATTCTCCACCAGTGCTGGGTTATAGGCATATGCCATATGCCCTGCTTTTTATATTGATTTTGAGGCTTAGCTCTCAGGTCACATGCTTGAAGTTTGCAGTTTACTGACTGGGCCATCTTCCCAGGCCAAGAGGTTTTATATTTTGGGGTTTAGTAGCAAATTTCCTTCTAAATAATCTTTTCTAATTAACAAAAATTTTTACTGTGTATACAATCTCTTTTCCTACTGAAATTAAATGCTACTCATCTCTTAACATGACTTGACCCTACAAAACTTTTTCAATTGAACATTCATTAGATATTATATGACTACAACTCAGCCTCATTACCTTTTAAAAAGACAGCGTTTCATTATAGAATCCAGACTAGCTTTAAACACTGTGTATGTAGCCCAGGATAGCCTTAGATTCACAATCTTCCTTCCTGAACCTCTCAAATACTGCAATTACAGGCACCAGGCAACTCCATATGCCTTAACCTAGTAGGTTTTTATAGACTCACTGTAACTTTACATATGGGTAATCATGTCTTGTACAAATATGGTTTCATTTTTCCTTATGGTACTTATGGATTTTATTTCCCTTTCTTCCCATATTGCACTAACAAGGACTTCCAGCTCTATTTCAGTAAAACTGTAAGAGCTCACATACCTGGTGCTGATGTATCTGATATTAGTAAAAGGAATTCAGTCTCCTGGTATTAAACACAAAGTCAACTGTGGTGCTGTTTAAATTAAGGAAGATCCCTTCCAGTCCTAGATGTTAGAGAGATTTGATTTTCAATGGGTGTTGGCATTTGGCATCTGCCATAACTGTGCCAAGTGATCATCATGGAACTATTCCTTTTTAAATATGTTCATATGGCAGATTTTCCTGATGGGTTTTCTAATGTTGAATTAGAATTGCATCTTTGAAATAAACCCTGCTCAGTCATGGTGCATAATTGCTTTTATGTCTTGTTAAATTCTATTTGTTAGTATTCTCTAAAGGAGATTTACATCTATATTCATGAGAGATATTTGCCTGCATTGTGTCTCTTTCACCCTGCCCCCACCCCCAGTCTCCAAGCAGTGCTTGCTCAATAAAATTAACTGGAAAATCATTACTTCTTTCATTTCCTGGAAAAGATTACATGGACATGGTGTTAATTCATTACATATTTGCCTAAGTCAGTGGTTCTCAGCCTTCCTAATCCTTCCTAATGCTGCAACCCATTAATACAGTTCCCCATGTTGTGGTGACTCCCCCACCATAAAATTATTTTCATTGCAACTTCATAACTGTAGTTTTGCTACTTTTATGAATCATAATGTAAATACCTGAATTCTACAATGGACTTAGGTGATCCTTGTGAAAGGGTCATTTGACCCTGAAAGGGGTCACAATTCACGGATTGAGAACCACTGTCTTAAGTAATTATTAATTCAGTCATACTGCTTTTTAAAACTAGTCATCTGTTCCAGCCTGTATAGGTGCCTTGTGGTAGATTAGCATATTACTTCTAAGTTACCATACTGTTGAGTGTAGGCTTATCAATGACATTCTCTTTTGAACCTTTTGACCTTGTATAGGTGTGTTTCATTTCTAGTACCAGTAGCCTCTTGATTTTGCTATTAGGATCTGCCAAGCAAATTGTTATTCAGTTTACTGGGTTTTTCAAAGGTCACTCTTCTGTCTCATTGCTCATCTCTTAAATTTGACTGACTTCTACTCTTACTATTATTGTTCTAGATGCTTTGAGTTTATTTTCCTCTTCTTTTTCTAGATACTAAGGTATGAGGTTATTATTAATATTTTGTTTCCACCATCAGAGTATAAGCATTTTGTATTATATTTCCTCTAACAGAGCTGGTTTAGGTGTTGTGCGCATTTCACATAGTATATTTTTTATTTAATTCTATTTAGTAAATGTTCCCTTTTTCTTAAGTAGTCTCCTTTCCTCCATGGGAACATTTAAAAATAGTAGTCCAGTCTTGAACCAGTTAGAAGAATCCCTGTTATCTTTCTGCTGCTGGTACCTGGGCTGGCTCTATGTGGACAAATAACAATTTTAATGGGATTTCATTTTTAAGTGTGTTACATTTTCTTTTATTGTCCATAATATGTCCGTGATATAGTCCACAGGTTGTTAAAGATATGACTTATTCCCGAGTTCTTTGGTGGCATAATCTCTAAGTTTCCATTAAACTTTGTAATTTTGACAATGTTTTTTGAGTCCTTTAATATCTTTGCTGAATTTTTATCCAATTTTCCAATCAATGGTTGCTACAATCTTTAGCCATTAACTATAGGCTTGTCCATTAATTTTTGTGTACGTCTTCTCTATCTTCTTGTGAACCAAAGCCTCTTCTTACTCACATTTTTATCAAACTCTCACCAACCCCTGTGACCATGTCCATTATAAAGAGATGTTTTGAATTCAGCCCCACGACCTTTATTCCTCGATTGCTTGACTGCTATAAAATGATTGCTCTGTGCTTGCGCTCGATATAAAGGAAAACAGCACTGTAAGTGCAATCCAGCTGGCCTGCTGTGTTTGGAAGGTCTCTGGTAGAAGACCGCTGCTTCTGGCCAAAAGAAACCATCCTTTTCACTGATGCTGTTCAAGAACAAAAAGAAACAAAATCAGAAGAGTAGAACAGCAATCAAGAGACCTCACACAATACCACGACACCACCCTTGGGGACACTTCTTGTGCCTTGTCATAAAAAATGTCTCTGAGATCTTGTTCACCTGGGAAGCTCAATGGTGCTAGTGTCTCTCTGGTAAATCATCTTAAAGTACATACAGTTCATTCATAGGAATTTTGGTCATCTTCTGTATTTTGCCCTTATTTTTTGATTAAGACATATTGAGGTTACATTATGATCAAATCTGGGTATTTCTTTGTGTTTCATTTAACTTTTGATGGGGGTTGGGGGCTCAGCACTCCTTCTTGTTCTTCATAAAACACACAATAACTTCTTACCAACCATTGTCACCAGGCTGCATTGTGAAACCTGGAGATTGTTCCTGTGGTCTAAGTGTGTTTTGGTGCCTATTTTAGCCTCCTGCTGTTCTTCCTCCTCCCTAACCTTCCTAACTGGCTTGTGACAACCTGTGTACTCTCTTAGCAAATCTGTTGTCTTAGCTTCTGCATATCAGTGAGAGAATGAAGCATTTGTCTTTCTGAATCTGGCTTCTTTCACTTAGCACAGAATCCTTTAGTTCTACCCAAGAAACAGGATTTTATTTGTTTGTTTATTTTTAGACAAGACCTCACTGTATAGCCCAGGCTAGACTAGAATGTATGATCGTCAGCCTCCTGTATGCTGCATTTATGAGCACATGCCACCATTCCTGGTATGGGATAGTTTAATTATTTTCCATTGTGCATGTATCACCACACTTTTAAAATCTATTAATCAATAATTCAACGGACCTCTGAGTTGATGCTATAGCATGGCAGTTGTAGATAGCAGTAATAATCATGAAGTGGTATAGCTTGATGAGTGAATACTTTTATCCCATGTACAGAGCCTTAGGTTGGATCACCAACATCATGAAAACAAAGCACAGAAGTGCAGGTATCCCCTTGGCATAATAATTTTCTTTCCTTTGGTATTTATTCAGTACCAGAACTTCTGGATCATGAGGTGCTTCCAGTCACAATTTCTTGAGGCTCCCCATACTGTTTTGTATCACAGCTGTACTGCTTTATACCCCCAGAAGCTGTCTATGGGGTTATTAGTCTCTGATTTCTCAGCAGCATTTGTTACTTTGGGTCTTTTTGATTATAGCCATTCTAACTAGGGTGAGATGATATTTCACTGTGGCTTTAGTTAGGATTTCCCTGACATGAGCAATACTGGGGTGGGGGTTTTATGTTTTGTTTTGTTTTGTTTTGTTTTTGTGATTCTGGCCATATGCATCTTTTCCTTTGAGAAATGTTGTTCAGATCTTTGACCCATTTATAAACTGGACATTTGTTAACAATTTAGGCTTTTTGTTTGTTTTGATTCTCCCTATATCCTAGATATCAACTGTTGGCAAGTGTTTCCTCCCATTCTGTAAATAGTCTCTTCATTCTATTGACCATTTTGTTTGCTGTAATCCTGCTTGTCTAGTTTTGATTTTGTTGCCTACAGTTTTTTAAGGTCCGTTTCACAAAAGTCATCGCTAAGGCTAATGTTGTGCATCCTTCTTTCTATATTTTCTTTTAGTAGTTTCGCTGTTTCAAGTCTTACATTTAAGTCTTTAGTACACTTTGAGTTTTACTTTCATATCATGAGGTATGGACATCTAATTTAATATTTCTACATAGGGATATCCAGTTTTTAGTACTATTTATAGAAGAGGTTGCCCTTTCTCCAAAGCATGTTTTTTTTTTTAATTCTAAGTCATCTTTATAGATGAAAAGTTATATAAAAGTCCAATATTTCTTTGTGAACACTAGCTGTTGTTTAGATCATGAGAGATGATACTGTTCAGGGTGATATTGTATTGGGGAGTGAGCTATTATAGTAGTAATATCAACAGAATGGCTTGCTTATTATCTTAGAATCTAAAATATATTACATTGGATTATGTGAAGGCAAGTTTAGAGAAAATTAAGTATGATGATGATACCATTGCTTTTCAAAAAATATTCCTTGTTTTTATTAGCCAACATTTCTTACACATGCCACTAAAACTATAAACCACAGAAACAGAAGCTAGAAAACTGAAAGTTCATGCTCTAGGATGTTGCCAGCAATGTAATCATCAAAATGAGAAGATCGAAACAAAGTTACTTATAACCAGTTATGTGACAAGAATTGGTGTTCAGAATAGACAGGGAAATCTACATTTCTTTTTATTCTTTTTTTCAACCCATATATTCTGATCATGGTTCCCCTCCCCCATCTCCTCCCAGATCATTGGATATAATCTCAGGGATTTCTTTGCTTTCCTTTATGTTCTGTTGGTCTATGAGTTTAGTTTTTAAGTAGATAGCATGTTGCTTTCCTACTGTGGCTTTAAGGCATATTTGGAGTTCAAATTCTCAGAAGCCTACAAGTTTGTTCCTTTTATTCATGGTTCTTTTGCCTATTCAGAAATTTTAACCAATTTCAATAGCATGAAATGTCTGATAACCCAATAGAAAAGGCAAACTTGAATACAAGAAACAAATTGAAAGTCCTCGACCATTTCTACAAGTTCTGTTCTAGTTTGCATTCTCTTACTGTGATAAACACCATGACCAAAAGCAACTTGGGGAGGGAAGAGTTTCATGTAGCTCGTAGGCTGAAGTCCACCATCAAAGGAAGCCAAGCAATGGTCGAGAGAAAGCCTGATCTGACCTAGTCTGGTGATCAGATGACTAAGCACCCTAACAGTCGTCTTGGAACTCTCATCCAATAACTGATGGAAGTGGATGCAGAGATCCTCAGCCAGGCCCCAGGTGGAGCTCCAGGTGTCCAACTGTCGAGAAGGAGGAGGGACTGTAAGAGCGTAAATTGTTGAATCCAAGATTGCTAAAAGCACAGGGACAAATAGCCAATTGAATGGAAGCACATGAATTATGAACCAAAGGCTGTGGAGCCCCCAGCTGGATCAGGCCCTCTGGATAAGTGAGACAGTTGAATAGCTTTAACTGTTTGGGAGGCACCCATTCTGTGGGACCAGGACCTGTCCTTAGTGCATGAGCTGGCTGTTTGGAACCTTGGGCTTACACTTTGCTCAGCCTGGAAGGAGGGGACAAGACCTGCCTGTACTGAATCCACCAGGTTTGAATGAATCCCCAGGGGTGTTTTGGTCCTGGAGGGGAGGGGCTAGGGGGAAGATAGGGGTGGGGGCGGGAGGGGGGAGGACAGGGGAACCCATGGCTGATGTATAAAATTAAAACACATAATAATAATAATAATAATAATAATAATAAGAAGAAGAAGAAGAAGAAGAAGAAGGAGAAGAAGGAGAAAAAGAAAAAGAAAAAGAAAAAGAAAAAGAAAAAAAAAAGGAAGCCAAGGCAACAACTCAATGAAGAAACCTGGAGGAAAAAATTCGAGCAGAAGCCATGGAGGAACACTGCTTACTGGCTTGCTTTTCCAGCTATACCACTCTTGGGCATATACCCAAGGAATGCTCAATCATACCACAAGGACACATGCTCAGCTATGTTCATAGCAGCATTGTTTATAATAGCCAGAACCTGGAAACAACCTAGATGCCCTTCAACTGAAGAATGGATAAATAAAATGTGGTACATATACACAACAGAGTACTACTCAGCAGAGAAAAACAATGACATCATGAAGTTTTCAGAAAAATGGATGAATCTAGAAAAAATCATCCTGAGTGAGGTAACCTAGACCCAGAAAGACAAACATGGTATGTACTCACTCATAGGAGGATACTAGATGTAAAACAAAGGATGACTAGACTGCTACTCATAACTCCAGGGAGGCTACCTATAAAACAGGGTCCTAAGAACGACACAGGGATCCCCCAACGACAGAGAGATGGATGAGATCTACATGAGCAAACTGGATGTGGGGGTGGGTAATAAAGGGCAAGGTTTGAGGGAGCAGGAGATACCAGCTGGATCAAGAACACAGAGAGAGAACTAGGAAAAAGAGACCATGATAAATGAAGACCCCATGGGAATAGGAAGAAGCAAAGTGCTAGAGAGGTCCCCAGAAATCCACAAAGATACCTCCACAATAGACTACTGGCAAATGGTCGAGAGAAAGCCCGAACTGACCTACTCTGGCGATAGGATGGACAAACACCCTAACTGTCATACTAGAAATCTCATCCAATGACTGAGGGAAGTGGATGCAGAGATCCACAGCCAGGCCTCAGGTGGAGCTCCAGGAGTCCAATTGGCGAGAAAGAGGAGGGATTGTATGATTGAGAATTGTTGAGAACATAATTGGAAAAAGCACAGGAACAAATAGCCAAACTAGTGGAAACACATGAACTATGAACCAATAGCTGATGAATCCCCAACTGGATCAGCCCCTCTGGATAAATGAGACAGTTGATTAGCTTGAACTGTTTGGGAAGGCCTGTCCTTAGTGCATGATCTGGCTGTTTGGAACCTGAGGCCTATGCAGGGACACTTTGCTCAGCCTGGGAGGAGAGGACTGGACCTGCCTTGACTGAGTCTACCAGGTTGAGCTGAATCCCCAGGGGAATCCTTGCCTTGGAGATGGGAATGGGGGTGGGCTGAGGAGAGGGGGGGGATGGGAGGAGGGAGGACAGGGGAATCTTTTAATGTAAAATTAAATTAAATTATAAAATTTTAAAAATATAATAAAAAAGTGTCATCAAATAAGATATAACCTAGAGATAATGACATTTTTAAACCATAAACTTCCAAACATCAGTAAATTGTAAAAGGTAACAATAGCACTAGAACCGAGGTCTCTGTGTATTCGTTCTGCAAACATACTGCACTCAAAAATATATATGTAATCAATAAACGTGCATTCCTCAAACAGATGATAATAACAAATAGACAGTTTGATGGTATACTTTTACATCATTTTTCTATTCTCTTTTAAAATAAACCAAAATTATACTGATGAGCATCCCATAATGTGAGATTCTACATCCCACTAACTTCATTATAAACCCAGCTCACACTTTCAAGACTGCTAATATTCATGGGTGACATGTCATTGAATAACACATATTTATTATTTTTTAATCTAATTGTGGAGTTGATTCATTCATGCCTCAATAGTCTATACTGGTACCTGGCCAAAAAAAAATTTAACTTGTTCCTCTATGACTTTAGGAGTATAGTGTTCACTCTTGTTAAACTCAACCATGGTCAAGTGTGAACATGCAGAGATACTGCTAATCATGGGCAGAAGACAGGCCCATGACATTGAAATTCTCAGAGCCTAGTAATTAATTAGTTTTGGCTATTTGGGTATTACTTTGTCCAAACGTCATATTTCAGAAAGTCTTGTCTTCTTTTATTTTGTTGTTGTTTTGTTTTGGTATTGTTTCGTTAGTTTGCTTTTGCTTTTGATTTTTTGTTCTGTTTTGATTTTTCAGACAGGGTTTTCTTATGTGGTCCTTGATGCCCAGGACTCACTCTGTAGACCAGGCTGGCCTTGAACTCACAGAGATCCACCTACCTATACCTCCCAAGTGCTAGGATCGCAGGTGTGCACTGCCACCATCAGCCAAGATTTGAGAAAATCTTTAGGTTCACACTTTTTATGGACCAGTGTGTCCCTGACTCTTTTCTCTTATATAGAAGTGCATTAGTTAAATTTTCAGAAGAAATGAAGGCAAAGCTGATACCAAATCAAATTCCATGCTTCTGTTTCTCCTAACTTATTTCTCAAATGTAGGAAAAATCAAACAACACAGAAATACAACACAGGGCAAGAGAGCTGGGAAGGCAGGTTATCACAGAGCAGAGAGAACACACCATATATTTCAACCTTAAAACATGTCAACCACAAAAAAGTATAAACATACAAGTAGAAACAACACATACACACTCACATGTGCACACACATACACACACATGCATATACATACACACATGCATATATATATATACACATATGGATATACACATACACACACAAGTACATGTACACACACACACACATACACACACACTCACCCCTCTGCTCTTTTCTCAGGAATTTTCATCAGGGTAGCCTAAGAAGAGGTCTATTCATAGTCCAGGAAAAGCACATGGAATGTTATATTTTTGTACATTTCTGCTGAATTTATTCATGTTACAAATATTGAAAATATTCTGTTAAAATAACAAAAGTATAGAGGTTTTGATAAAATAAACAGGCCAGAAATAACAGAGCAACACTGAAAATAAATGAACCATTCATCTGATCTTTTTCTTGGGCTCAGTGTTAAAAAATGTGGGAGTTTCTATTATCAATTGTTTTTGCCTGTTTTGTTTTATATGCTCATGTATACAGGGGACATGATGTTTTTACACCATAAAAAAAAAGGTTAGGGATAAAGATGGCATGAGATCATCCTTTTTTTGGGTGCAAATAATTAAGTTATAGTGGTTTAATATGAATTGTACTTCTGAAATTGGCACAAAATGTTTTAAATATATAATGATATATAAACTGTAGAATGTTAGCATTTACTTTTTATAACTTTTCAGATAATTAAATATTGCTCTGAGGTATGCAATCTTCATTAGGGAATGAATCTACATAGCAAAATATACACTTTTTTCTGAGGAAACAGTATTTGTTTCCTATTTTCTGTATTTCTGGGGTGATTTGTAGCTTCCAAAGATAATATGCAAACATACTATATGATCAGCACTGTTCATTTCCTCCTAGTTCCTTTTATGCATTATGTGCCTAGTTAGGTGTCAAGAGTTTGTGAATGCACAGATCAGCATTTAATTCAAATGTTACTTTTAACAGTTCAGCATATAATTTAAAAGATGATGCAATGTTTTTATTTCTAAAAATGTGAGCAAGGATGGTTGTTTCAGAAAAATCAACAAAAACACTAAATTTATTGTAGTAAAATAACATATCTTTGCATTATTTGTCTGATAAGAAAGTCAAGAACATCTTATCATTTTATTTTTTAGGTTTAATTATCATTATTTAATGTGTGTAAGTGTTTTGACTGCATGTATGGGCACCTCATGTGTTCCTGATGCCCACAGAGGGCAAAAACAGCTATCAGATTCCCTGAAGCTGGAGTTACAAAAGAGTGTGATTATCATTTGGGTTCCTGGAACTGAACCCTGGTCCTCTGTTAGAGCAGCAAATGCTCTTAACCACAGAGCCATCTCTCTAAACCCTCAAGGAGATCTTGATGGGCAAAAATTATAGGAAAATATCAATCTAGAAAGTGGACACATTCCAAAGCCACTATGTGTATTAAGGACATTTTCCTCACTTGATAGGCCCACTTGATGGCTATATTCACAGAGCATGCAGCGAACTTGGAATCTGTGCAAGAGAGAACACGAGAGCCAGGAGACACTACCAACAAAAAATTCCTTCAAGGTGACATCTTCAGTCAATGAACAGGAAGGAACATTCTTACGGAAATAATCCACAGAAGGAAACAAAAATGAGAGCCCAGCAAAGTCCAACTGGCTGATAAAGCTCAAAACATTGCAGATTTTGAAAAGACATGCATGCCATGAAATAAATACCAGCCACACATTTCAAATAAAGTGACAAAATAGCAAGATGAAGAAGGACAGGAGACTTTTCAGAAATTACAAGGTATATCTGAAAAACCATGACAAAGAAATTAAAATGAATCTGAAAATAAAAGTGTTACCCAAAATACAGAGAGGATAACTGAAGTTTCAAAAGAAGAAAGAAAGAAAGAAAGAGAGAGAGAGAGAGAGAGAGAGAGAGAGAGAGAGAGAGAGAGAGGAAGGAAGGAAGGAAGGAAGGAAGGAAGGAAGGAAGGAAAGAAGGAAGGAAGAAGGGAGGAAGGGAGGGAGGGAGGAAGCAAAGAATAGAAGAGAAAAGAAGAGAAAAGAAAAGAAGGAAGGAATAAGTTTACATAAATAGTCAAAGAATTTGGGGATGAAGAGATAGCTCAGCAGATAAATGTACTATACCACCAAACCTAATGACTTGAGTTTGATCTAGGGCCTGCATGGTGAAATGAGAGAACCCCCTCCTACAAGTTGTCCTCTGACTTCCACATGTGTGCCACTGCGTGCTTGGGTACCAACACTCAATACACAAGCAAACAAAAAACAGAGAGGTGATAGGTAGACAGGGAGAAGGATGGATGGATAGATGGATAAGTAAATAAATAATTTAAAATACAAATATAAAGAATGAATAACTTTGAATTTTCTAGTATTGGTAGGCATTGATCTTTTGCTTAAAAAACAACAGCAATGATTTAAAAATCCAAGGGAAGTAAAACACTTACTCCTTGCTAGATAGGTTGTAATGAATCTGCAGAACAGCACCAAGAAAAGGAAGTTCTTGAAGAGAGACTAAAGACTACCCTTGAGAACCAATTGAAAATCAAACTGAAGCAGAATACCCAGTAATGTCAGTGAAAGCCAGAATGTCTTCAAAGCCTAAGAAGTTTTGTACTGAGTACAAGTATCCTTCAAGTGATAAGATCAAGATATTTTACAAGCTCATAGGGCAGAAGGCTTAAACTACAGAGTATTTATTAATTGGTTCTTAGATATGAACTATGAGGTTCCTTGTTTGAATTTATAATTTAGAGCATAATTTGGAGATTTCATTCCTCAGTTAAACCATACAAATGTGTCATTCTGTGGCCTTTACCTAAGGATTTAGGTTTTCTAAAGGTAGAAAAAAAATTAACTCAGTATTTGTCCAGTGAAAACTCATCTTGTTTGTTTGCTTTCTATTCTGTTTCTGGTCTTTTTAGACTGGGTCTTGCTATGTAGTCCAGGCTAGTCTGGTACTCACAATGTTGCCTATGCTAGACTTGAACTCATGACAATCCTGCTCCTTCAGTATTCCAAGTGCTGGAGACATGAGTGTGTACCACCTTTCCCAGTTCAATAACTATTAAAAAATGAGAGAAAACATGCAATAAGCTCATCTGACCTTTAAAACATTGAAAAATATGTAAGGCCCCCCAGATGCTCAGAAACAAAAACACTGATAACATCTTCTTGTGCATATGAGTGTGTCTTTTTATAGTTAACTTTTCTCATTAAAAATAGATCATAATCAGTTCTTTTCCTTACTACATTTTAATAGATAAATAGCTTGTTATATTAATGATGGTTAACAAATATCTCTCTCTCCACTTAGATAATTCAGCAGCATGTATATATAGCGAATATTTATTACAATCCCCTCTAACTGTGAAAAAACGTTCTAAGTCTGTTGATGTTGAACTTGGCCATAGAACATATTTGGTTAATGGAAGTTTCAAGATTCACTTTTGCTTGTCCTAATTAGTTGGGCTCTACTGCTCTGACTACTCTTAGGTAGCTGTGGTCCTGTCAGCACATGAGGCACTAACTTGAACCCCAATTGCAAAAACCCCTCCAATGCAGACCTGCCCAGCTGTGTTCATCAGGATCCTGCCCATCAGCTGACCCTGTGCAGATCTGGGTACTAATTATAACATGTGCTCATCATTGTAAACCATGGTATTTGAAGACAGGTTTTGTTGTGTGTGTGTGTGTTTTATATGCAGTGGCTGATGAATACAGTTGGTATTGGACAGAGAGGCTGTTTTCTGATCTTGCTGTGACAAATAATGATTTATTAAACATGCTATATAATTCTATAAAGAGGACCTGAGTAAGGTCTAGTCTAATATTGTCATACACTGTGGACATGATTAACAAAAAATAATTAAAAAAAAAAACTTGTAACTGGACAAAGTGTAGAAAATAAATGTCAGTGGTGCTCAGCTACAAGTGGACATGTTTACCATACTCCACCCCCCCAAGGTTTTCTGCAGAAGAGAAAGCAGAAATACTGTCAAAGCCAGAGGCCAGGCACAGCCAGAGAAAGAGTGTCTACTGGCTATGACAGAACTGCTGCACTCTTGAACTCACAGCAGCTGTGCCCAAACAAGACCAAGCCAGTCAACTTCTTGCAATAGGAGAGGAGGATCATGAGCCTCCAAACCCTAACTGGGGAGCTATTGATGAACAGTTGATGGCTTCCGAGAGAAGGAAAGTCACTGTTTTTTTTTTAAAGACATGGCCCCTAGTAGGCTGACCATGCTCCACTGAATGGTGTCTGTCTTAGTTATGTTTTCTATTACTGTGAGGAAATGCCATGAGCCACCTGGGGTGGAAGTGGTTTATGTCACCTACTCTTCTATGCCACAGTTCATCATCAAAGACAATAATGGTCAGAACTCAATCAATGTAGGAACCTGTAGACAAGAACTGAAGCAGAGGTCATGGAGGAATGATGATTACTTGCTTGTTTGTTGTTGTTTGCTCAGCTTGCACCCACAATGGTTTGAGACCTCCCCTATCGATCAGTAATTAAGAAAATGCCCTCAAGCTTGTCTACAGCCTGGCCTTATGGAAGCGTTTTCTCAATTGAAGTTCCTTCCTCTCAGAGGACTCTAGCTTGTGCCAAGTTGACATAGAACTGGCCAGCACAGTGCCACATTAAGGATTATATGTGCAGGAAAAATTGGAATATGTGTCCTTGAACACACAGATGCTGCCTGCCATGTGATCAGATTAAGGGTGTATGCTACCACTGCCAGACTTCTGCTAAACCAAAGAGGACATAAAATTGGGGATAGGAAGGTAGGGGTAGACCTGGAAGGAGTTAGGTAGAGGAGGTGGGGGAAATATGATCCAAATACCTTTTATAAAGCACCCAAAGAACCAGTAAAATGTTACATAAAAGTAAATAAAGCATTATAAGGGAGGACATGAAGTTGGAATGAATGTGATGGGGGCTCTTTGGAAAACTTGGCAGGGGAAAGTGAGGGGAGGGGGGTATGACCAGCATATGCTGTAAACATGGATGGAATTCCCAAAGAAAAAGTAAAAACTTTTCAAATAGTGTCACATAATGAATGACACACAGCTACAACACAACTCTAATTTTAGTCTAATACCAGACTCTATGTTCTTGATAAGAGGCTACAACTCTTGCCAATAAAATATGTGTGCTCTTTTCAGTCAGTTGTAAGTCTCATGCTTTATAATAGCATAGATCGACTTTGATGGGAAATACACATACTTACTGCATTGAGTCTTGTTTCCTTGGCCATGTAAATGTTGAGCTGAAGTCACGTTACATGAGATACCAATCTGGGCTCATCTGTCATTTAAATCAGCCTTACTTGGGCACAATTTTTTTCTTCCCAAAGAAGACATTAAACCAAGCTGTACTTTGTCATGGAAATTTTGAGTTGAATATGAAAATCCATACCTTACTAAAACTAGCATTACTTGGTTCTTTTTTAGAATAAGTATCTCTTGTATAATATTGTTATAGTTTTAATTACACTTTAATGTATATGATAGTGAGACAGTACTTGGAAAAGAGTGACGGTATTTTAAAGCTTAGCATTTTTTATTAGGAACCAATAATATATTATTGTAGATGTAATTCTGAAGGTGTTATTAAATAAGAAACACAGAGACAAATGCAGAGTTAAAAGCCCAGAGATCGAGCAGCAGCCAAGAGTAAGACTAAAACTACCTTGTTACCCCTCGCTGTCGCTGTTGTCCTTCCCCTCAGAAAGAGACCTACTTCCTGTGTGTCTGTCTTTTTATTGACCTTCTATTCTGCCTTCTCATTGGTTGTAAACCCAACCACATGACCTCCTCCTCACTACCTATCTATATAGACCTCCAGGTATCTATGATTGGTATTGAGATTAAAGGCGTGTGTCACCAAGCTGGCTATGTCCTTGAACACACAGATGCTGCCTGCCATGTGATCAGATTAAGGGTGTATGCTACCACTGCCAGACTTCTGCTAAATGGCTTGCTATTAGCTCTGGCCCCCAGGCAACTTTATTTATTAACATACAAGTAAAATCACATTTCAGCACAAATAAAATATTACCATATATTATATGCCATATAATATATAAGGAACTATTTCATATCATTCATGTTGCATGGGGTCATAGTACACATCATTTGAAGTGGCCATCACACAAATCAGTATCCACAAAGAACTCCACATGCTACTTGTGGTTGATAAATTAAACACATTGATGTTGAAATTGTTTCCCAAGAACTAACAGCATGTCAATAAGCCAGGAGAATACAATGAATTTTATGACTTTCCTAGAATATTTAACTAGATTATCATGAAAACCTCCAAGATGATTAAATTTAGTTGGAATAATTTTAGTAGACAAAGTGGTACCATCCTTGTGACCCCTTTGCTAAACCATCTTTCTCACTTTGAGTTTCAGGGACACTGTTACAGAAAGGAAGAGTTGGGGTATGGGCTTCAATTCACAAACACAATAGTTCCTCTGTCCAGCCCACACATTAGCAGTCTCTGGACATACGCATATCCTATTCTGAATAGGTGTGCATTTTTCTTTGCACACAGCAACAGCCAAACTAAGTAATGAAATTACAGACCTGCAAAAGCCTCTCTCCCAAACAAAGCTGCTGGACATAGAGGTAGCGAATATGTCCAGATTTCCAGACACATTCAGCAAGCATCCCATGCTTTTACTTGTACACATGAATGATGATGATGTAGACAAATGAGAAGGTGAAAATGGGAGGCAAAAATGAAGAGCTAGAAGCTAGACACAAGACTCACTACCCTTGTGGATATTTCCTCACAAATGCTCCAGTTGTCGTGAAGAAGTGCAAATGGAGACATGGTGGTTCTGGGCTGTGGCTGTGGTCGCAATACAGAATAAAGCTGGATGGAAGGAAATGAGCCCAGTTTAAAGAGCACACAAAATTCTATTTATGTGTGTGTGTGTGTGTGTGTGTGTGTGTGTGTGTGTGTGTGTGTTTGTGTGTGTGTTTGTGTGTGTGTGTGTTTGTGTGTGTGCATGTGTGTATGTGTGCAGTTACACACACTGAAGTCAAAGGATGACGTCTGGAGCTCTCTTCCTTCAGGGAGATTTCCTACCAGCAAGTCCCTGATGCTTTCTCATCTCCACCCCCTCAGCTCTGAGGTTACAGATGTGTGCTACTGCACATGAAAGTCATGTGCATGCTGAGGATCCAAACTTTGGTCCTCATAATGATGCAGGATTGTAAGAATTAACATAGGGAAATGAATATAGGGCATTCTGTTTATGAGCTGGTAGAGGTAGTGGCAACTGAACCTGTACCTTTCCACGCAATGCTTGAAGTAGTATTATCATGAAGATTTATGAATGAAGGCATGACTTTTTCTGAATTCATCCCTCTATTCTACAGTAAGGTTGTGTTCAGTCCTTATGAATGACGCTAACTGCACTAATTAGCCAGGCACCAAGTCTTGCCTTCAGACTCCTCACAACAACAGTATTGAGTTGGGTTGAGACAGCACTCCCATCCTTCTACTCTGATTTTCTCCACATACATTAGGGACATGTGGGGCCTGGATAGGACTTGTACATTTATCCTGCTCCTCTTCGAAGCAGCTCTGACTGAAGGCTGTCAATGCTGACATTTCTCAGTCCCTAAGAACTACTCCAGAAGTCATTTTCCTCTTTATTTCAGACCATGGATGCTTCTGGCATTTCCCATCATGCCAGGGAGTCTCAGCTCTTCTTGTTGCGCAGAATCTTCATCTGTGATGTGTCACACTGAAGGCACTGATGGAGCCATTGCTCATTAACAAAGCACAGACCTGGCAAACACTGCTGGGCACTGCCAGTGTCATGTCTGGATAGTCTCTATTAGCCAGATGCAAAATTAACCCACTGAAATCAGCTAATTCTGAGATGACTCTTCTCCCACTTAGCTGACCATAATTATTCCCTGCTACAAGAGTACTGTGTTCACAGAATGTGAATCTTTTCCTTGGATTTCCTATACTGGTAACCATGTCATGTTATATAAAGCACAAAATTGATATGATCTAGATTTAAAGCACTAATTACCATCCTCCAAATTCTGACTCTCTCTCCTATTGTTTATCTGGAAAGAGCCAAAGGTTTCAGTGTTTACAAAATGGTGTTTAGTTTCTCAATTATAATCCAAATAAGTTGTTCTCATGAACAACCTGATGTAGCTAAAAACCTCATGACTAATCACATCCAACATAACTTCACAGATAGATGAAGGGTGGGAAAAGTTTACTCCTAACAGTCAGAAACTGTGGCACTCACTCCTAGATTCTTCTCATCTTGCTGTGAAGATCTACCCTCCTTTCTTCTACCTACCCAGTAATCAAACAGTAATGTTGTAGCATCTTAGTGCATTATATTGAGCTGCTGTGGCTGAGTATCTTAGGCTGGAAGATGGGGTATTACAACAAAATGCATTGATTTCTCACAATTCTAAAGGCTGGAAAGTCAAGGCCAAAGAGTCATCAGATTGGAGGAACTGGTGAAGGCCAACTCCCCACTTCACAGATGACTTCCTTCTTGTTCAGATGTCCTCATAGGATAGACACACAGGACTTTCCCTAGATTATTTTTTATACTCCCATTCAAGGGGGCTTTGCTCCCCAACATTCCCACCTCCTAAAACCATCACCCATGTCGAATGTTTGAATTTCAACATGGAATTCCTTTTGTGAGGTCAAGTGTTGAGGATCGCACCTTAAATGTGCTAGGCTAGTGCTCAAACATTGAATAATAAGCCAGTCTGAGAATCTCAACATAGGATCAAGGCTGTAGTTTTGAGAACAAAGCAAGGATATGAGTCTGAGTAAAGAGAGGGCAGGGAGAAGGCTGGAAGACTAGAGAAGAGGGAGCACAGAGGTGGGGTGGAAGGAAGAATTAGCACTTATTAAAAACATCACCCCCACATTTAACTTGCACATTCATGGCATTTTCCAAACTACACATTTGAATATAGATGAAGGAATTTACTAAAACAAGTTTGCCAAAGCCATGAAGCTATAAGCTGGAATACAAAACCTAGTCTGACTGTTGCCAGAGCTCTGAGTTCCTAATACCTACATTACTAAGCCCTCAGGTCCCTGAGTCTTAAAGAGGCCCTTCTTTTCTTTGAGAATGGAAAGGAATGTTGAAGGGTAATGGAGAGCTATGCTTAACCAAGACCCTTTGACTCTGGAGAGCCAGGGAATAGGAAAGCTGAGAACTGACTTGAAGCAATTGTCTGTGGTTGCTTCAATTCTTCTCCAAGTTGTCCTGATGGTTAACTACAGAAGGGAAGAAAATGGGATTCATGATAGCTCTGTGTAGAACAGAGATTTGCATTGGCCTCTTAAGAACTGACGTGTTTTTAATGTTGGGAACAAAAGGGTCCAGAATTCTCAAGCACTGAGAATTCTTGATTGAACAAATCACTCTCAATCATCTGGCACTTAGAATGATTTGGTAAACACAGATAATTTTATTTGTGATCCAATTAACTGCTTGTTAATGAACTTCAAAGAGGTACTACTGTTCAAAGATAGGTAGAGAACTGTACTTCTCTATCTTTTCCTATGTGTGAACCTCCCCCTGCCCTCCCCCCACATACATACCCTTTATATCCACGCCCCATCTTTCTATTCTCACTCTGTCAATAACTTCAGATCTAAAGATGCATTATGTCTGTGTGTTTTCTTTGTTTGAGTGTACATGGTTCTTTAGAAAAGATCTCACTACATAGCACAGGCTAGCCTGAAACTCACAATCTTCCTCCCCAGTCTCTTTAATGTAAGGGTCACAGGTGTGCATTACCATGTCTGGCTTTACAGTTGTGTTTTGTTTATTACGAATCACTGTGGTTATAGAATTACGTGATGCAAATGTAGACTTTAAGGCACTCTTCCTCTGATGCAGATCCCTGATTTTTGTGTGTGTGTGTTTGTTGTTTGTTTGTTTGTTTGTTTAAGAACTGATCAGAATGTGCACTGGACCCCACTCTCAGCCACTTCATCATCTAAGGCATTAATAAAATTATGTCGTCACTGAGTAAGTTAGTACAGAAATAACCACCTTGAGCAGGTACATCAGAAACTACAATTAGCTGCATAATCACTAGGATTCTGACGCATTTGGAAGAGGAATCACGAACCCCGTAAGTATAGTAATAGTGACAGAGGAACTCATAATAAGTAGATGGAATGTGTGGTGTTGTTGCTTTACCAGTTACTGAACAACCACAAAGAGAGTCCAGTTCTATCTTTGACTTTGAGCTATGGATAAATACTCCTGAATATGTTGCCATTTGCATAGAATTCTTGGCCTAGACCCAGAATAAATACTTAGCCATACTTTCACTCTTAGACAAAGACTCAAAGACACACGAACTTCTTGGGTATTATTGTCCATGTTAACCAATAAGACCTTGTTATGATGCACATTTCAATCCAGTATATCTGGATGGGTCCCCAGGGTCTACATTTCTAGAGCATTCTCAGAGGTTGCTGCTTCAGCTGCTGTCTCCTGGCACATCTTTTGATAAGCAAGATTCTCAAGGATGGTTGAAGGATGCTATCAAAGTCATCCTTGGAATATTCTTGTGAATTTTTGAATACTTGTTTCTTCATGATGGCCTCATCATAACATTTGAAACAGATGCTAGGGTACTTTGATGATTGGCTAAATTGTATAATGTCCTATATTGTACCAACCAATCCAAATTTAAGGAAGAAGTCAATCTATAGTAATAATAATCAATTAGTTACCATAACCACGTGTTTCTTACTGCTTTTCTGGAGTTCTCCAGCAGAATAGGACTGCAAATGTTTATTTTTTTTAGTGATTTAGACAGTAGCTCTTTATCGCAAGTAGATAAGAACACATCAAAAAGCTAGAAATCTGAAAAACATTTCATCTTTAATATCAATGTTTGAAGATATATTTAATTAAAATAAACAGAAAATAAAATAAATCCACAGTCTGATAAGCACATGGCGCCATTTCTCACTGTAATCACAATAAAACACAACCCATATTCCCTGTAGAATTTATGAATCCATCCAAATAATTTCAGTCATTCTCTCTACTAAATTACTGTATTAGTACATACACACACATACACACACAAATGCACTCATGCATACACACAGTCATGTTCATTTACATAATCAAGCACACATATCCGAGCACATATGAGATAGACGTTATATAAGGATTTCAACATCAGTACTTTTTAATGTCAGATTCATTTTTTAGACATTTCAGTTTTTAGACTTTTCCATAGTACCCTGATAATTAGGCTTTCATAAACGACAAGTTAGGGTCTTCCAGGAACTGCCTGTTTGACTCTAATATGATCCCAGTATACTGAGAGAAAGTTGTTCCAATCAGAATGTGCTGAAGGGATGGAGGTGGCTTCCATGCAGGGCATATTTCAGCTTTTTTTCCAAATAACATTCTTGTGGAGATTAGAGGATAATCTGGCAGCCTGACTCAGCCAATTAAAACAGTAATTGAAATGGTCGAAAATGTTTCTCTTGGCAAAATTTTGTTAGTTTCTTCATTTGGGTTCTCTCGAGTCACAAAAACTGAGGTCAGTCACAAGACTCCTAATTTATTTTGTTGGTTATCTTTTCTCATCAAACAGAGAAGAGTTGCTGAAATTATCTGGAAGCTGTGGTATGAGGTGGTATGAAGGCAGGCATGAGAAAACACAAAATGATTCTCAAGCCAACACAAGTATGAGCCCAGAATGCGTGAGAGCATGTCTGTGTTGAGTGGTTGAGAACAAAATGAGGAAGGAGATGTTAAAAAATAGATTAAAAAAAAAAACATAGAAGACATAGCCTTACTTTTTCACATTATATGCATGTACACACACATATACAGATATATATGTACATGTGTGCTTGCAAGCTCTAACATATGTAAGAGTACACATGTGTGTGCACATGCAAGTAGAGAGGCCTGAGGTTGCTTTTGGGTGTCTTCCTCAATCTCTCTCCACTTAATTCACTGAGGCACACAGTCTTCCACTGAATCCAGAGTTCGCCTTTTCTGTACTCTAGGCAGTCAGCCGGCTTCTACAGTTACAGGGCCTGCATGGCTTTTCATGAGTTCTAGGGATACAAACTGTGTTCCTCAAGATTTTGCAGCAAGTAGCAGCCCATATTCTTGTAAAAAACTAAGTTTAACATTCCTCAGAATAATAGGTACTTGAAAGAAGAGACATCCTTTTAAAATACCTAACGTAAATTACTAAAGAGGCTAATGTATGTATGTATCATGATTTTCTTACCCTGTAACAAATTGGGTGATAGTGCATAAGTGTTTAATAATTACCTGTACCATAAGGAGGAATTCAAGCTTTGACATTTTCTAGTTTCTTTGGTGGCAACATTTCCATTGTGGCTAATTTTAACCCATCACCTGCTGTTATTGATGGATATAATTAGTTTTTGAATCATCGTGAACTGCTTCAATATATGAATAAGTCAAGTCACAATTTTACAGACAAAGAAGGAGAAAGAGAGAAATAGTCCAGGTTGATATCAAGTAAAAAATATTTATAGCACTTCTGAGAGATGAGCAGATCAGAAATTAATTAATCTAAGTTTTACTGAGATGGATGACAGTACTTCAGAAAGCCCCAATCATATAATGAATTTAAAAATGAATACACTCTCCTATGTTAATTTATGCCTCTTTCCTTCAGAACCTTATTTCAAAGTTCCACTTCTCCAGGAGCATCATCTTAAAAAAATATGAGATAAGTTGTAGTATGCATTTAGCATCTCCCTTGAAATTGAGACAATTTCAAGATATCATATATACCTAAGTGTAACTCCATGTGTTAGGCTCACTTAGGAGCTTCCAATACTATAGTGCTTATTTCTCTCACCCTAGACTGAGTAAATTAGAAGTTGTGGGATGGAGTCTTGCATTGATGATTTTGAAAAGCTCCTCAAGTGTGTGATCTGCAACCAGTGTCAAGAACAAAACTTTATATATATATATATATAATTTGTTTATATTTCCACTGAAAGAACTCTAAAAGGTGGTGATGCTTTCATCCTATTAAATTACAAACCATGTGTCAGAGCCATACATGTGATTTTTTTTATCTTTCCTTTCCTTCTTTGCCATACCCATACTTGTGGCAAGAGTAGTCAATAAATAAACCTTTTCCCCATTACTTTAAGTGGGCTAGAAATAGGGTGCATTTCCAGAGAGTATAAATTGTTTTCATGTTTTTTTCTATTTTTTTTTTTGTACCTGAAGGTTTCAAACCAAGTTTAGACATCCCTAAGATGGGTCAAAATCACCAGTAGCATGTGGTAAAGATGACAGTGTTCAATTATTCCAGAAAATAAATGCATGCAGAACCAGTCTCCCCTCGCCTAGCATCAGCATGGGTGCTTTATGGCTCAGTTACCCTCTTGCTGCTGTGAAAAAAAAAATAGAACGATCAAAAGCAACGGAGAGAAGAAAGGGGTTTATTTTGGCTTGTGGCTCTAGGGGGATAGAGTCTGTAACATTGGTGAAATCACAGCAACAGGAGCAGGAAGCAGAGAGGTCGCATGTATGCATACACAGAAAACAGAGGGCAAGAACAGGAAGTGGGGTGAGGCTATAAACCCTTTAAAGCCTGACTCCATTGATCCACTTCTTCCAGGGAGGCTCTGACTCTCGAAGGTTTGAAAACCTCCCCAAACAGTGATACTAACTGGGGACCCAGTGCTCAAATACATGGGTCTATGGAAGACATTTCTCATTCAAACCACAACACTAACTACAAATCTGATTTAATGAATTGTTAATTCATGAGACTGATCTCCACTATGCTGAAATGAACGCTGTTATGCAAAGGAGAGAAAGTAGGTAGATACGCATGCATATAAATACTGTAAAACTGTGCAATAGTATGGGCAAGGTTTGAACTTTTCCCTGGAAGAACACACTACAGAACAGTGTATCGTACAATTCAGTATGGTTAATTTACTTGCACCGTTCTTCCTCCAGGAAGAAAATTTCAAGACATTAAAAAGTGATCCAGGCATACTTTCCAGATACACAACCACCATCGTTAATAGCTGCATTGATCAACCTTCTATCTCCAAATCTTGGAAAACCACGTTTGGTGTGCGGAAATCCATGCCACCCTCGGGCGATACAACAGAGCCAAGAACATCAGAAGCACAACAAATAACAGCTGAGACTGCTTGCGTGTGTGGTACCATTTGGGCTAATACCCAGGATATAATATCGTTTGTTCAAAGGGTGCAGCTGCACCAGCTGGCTCACTGTTGAAGGCAGCAAAGACGCAGGAGGCGGAAACTGGCGGCAGTCCTTACCTACCTCCACACCCACGCAAGTTCTGGAAAGCCCTTCTCTAGGTCATGTTCACCGGGAGCCATAGCCAGCATTTGGGTAAAATTTATGGAGTATGGTCCACTGAAGAGAAGGAAGCTTCCATCCCTTGGCATGTCACTGTGAGGTCTACAGAGTGTGATGGTTAATCTTCACTGCCAGCTTGAACAGATTTAGAATAATTTAGGAGACACAGCCATAGTCAGTCTTTCTTGTCAGACTTCCTTTGAACCATCAACCCCTAGATAATGACACGAAGATGTCTTATTAATTGGGAATGGTTGACTTTAGCTTAGGCTTGTTCACAACTAGCACTTATAACTTAAATTAACTCATTATATCAACCTACATTCTGCCACACGGCTCGTTGCCTCTCCTCCATACTGTACATCCAACTCCTCAATGTCTTGATGGCTTAATTCCAAGTGCCTCAGATTCTTCCTGAGTTCCTCTCTCTGTCTCCCTGGGAGCCCTGCCTATTCTCTCCTGTCTAGCTATTGGCCATTCAGCTCTTTATTAAACCAATCAGGCAGTGCCTTAGGCAGAGACACATCTTCACAGTGTACAAAAATATTGCCCACATCACACAACTGAGTACACCTATGAGGGCTTTAACTGGGGAGAGAAGAGCCACCCTGAATGTGGGCACAACCACCTAATGGGCTGGGGTACTGGAGTAAATAAAAAGAAGAAGATGAGCTGAGCATTGACAGTCATCTTTCTCCACATCCTGAATGGATACCATGTGACCAGCTGCCCCACCATCTCATTTCTATACTTTCTCCTTGGTCCTGTATCCCTTTCTTATACCCTGAGTGCAAACAGATTTTCTTTACACTGCCCTCCTCAGATATCTTGTCACAGCAATGAGAAAGGGAAGCAGTACAACAGATCATACAGGGCATATTCGTCATTGCTACAGCACAAGTAGCTGCTGCAGTGAAACATAGTGTCTCAAACAGTAACCATTTACTCTTCACTTGTATTGGAACCATGAGCTTGGACTCAATGGGGAGGGCTCCCTTCTCATTGCAAACCTGCAAGTTAATCACAGCAGCTCTAGCTTGGGCACACTCATCTGATGGCTTAGGAAAAGAGGCCTGGAACACCTTGAAAGCCCCAGCAGTAGCAGGGGGAACACAGGTACAAGTGAAAAGGAACACAGCTTAAGGTTTTTAGGGTTCATTCCTTCTGGTGGATTATTGTCCAAACCAAATTGCAAAGCCCAGTACAAATGCCACCAGGAAAGAAACACATTCTTTATATGGAGGTGTCAAAGCACAGGGGCAGAGAAAAAGAAATTCAACATATCAGTCAGTCACACAAACACATCCATTGATCCAGAAAAGACTAATGGCATCACGCTGATGCTGACATCATTAACAATAGTAGCTCTTGTTATGTATTTATAATGGCTTAGGCATTGTTCCTAAGGGAGAAGGAGGGAAGGAAAGAGAGAGAAGAGAAATGAGAGGGAAGAATCTACTTTGTTTTTCCAGTTGCCTTATGAGAGTAATACCATTACATATTCCATTTATAGATGAAGAAAAGATAGAGATTTATAAGCAAAGAATGCATGAGTATTAATTTAAAAGAACAACTTTTGAACAACTATATAGATACAATATGTGCATTGGGCTTCAAAATGTTAAAGGTGCCTGCCATGATATCTTCAGTTTTGATAGTCATCACAGACTATCTAGATCATTGAATCATGCTCAACAACATGAGCTCCTCACTAGGATTTAACCTCAAGAATGAACACACGAGTAGAACTCAGTAGAAGGCACTGACCAAATAAACTAGCTTAACCCTTTATATGAAAACTTCAAAAATCGTGACAGGTTTTACAAAATATCACACTGGCACTGTGATTCGTCATTTAACGTTCTCCTCTTCCTCATGTGTCTTGTAGATTTGAGGCTTGGAGAATTTTGCAGATAACTTCTGTGGCATGATAATCGACATTCTTTTCCATTTATATTTCAGTGTATACTAAAGTCATAATGTACTGCAGAGAAGGTGGGCCACCTGAAAACTGCCCCTGAAGCAGACACAGGATACCAACAATTCCACGAGATCCTTGAAGGTCAAAATGGCTTTCTATGACCCATAATTCTCCAAGAGACTGTTCCCATGCCTAATTTCTTGTTTGCAACTACTTCTGTTTGAAGTACTACTGCCTTTGTCTAGATAATGTAACTCACATCAGACAATCAGTGTTGAACATTTGTAAACAGAGATCATTTTCAATAATTATAGTAAATCTTCCAAGGGGAATATTTATGTTACTATATCTTTAGATGTTAAAAATCTCTGAGAAGAAAACTGACATCTTAGTAAGTTAGATTTTAAGGTGCCTTTAACAGATTATAATATTTGGCCAATTAAATAAATTGTCAGGTAGTTTAAGAAAACGTATACTTCACTTTTTAACAATGAAAACCACTCATTTTTTTAAACAACCATCTTATTGAGGAATAATTTACATTAAAACAGCTATGCAAGGCATGGTGGCACATGTCTTTAATCTCAGCATATAATAAGTGGAGGCAAGAAGACCAGAAGTTTGTTCTTGGCTACCTAATGGTCCTCCTTGGCTATATAATGAGTTAGAGGCTAGCCCAAGCTGCAGAAGACCTACTGCCAAAACAAGAACAAAGGCAGCCTCACATATTTAATGTAAACAACATAAGTTAGCAATACCTATGCATCTATGAAACCATTGCCCCAGCATGCAACATAAGCCTATGACTTGCAAAGACTCCATCCACCTATGATGATGATGATCAGGATTACTGTGTAAGGCACATTTCATACAAGAGCTATTCTTATAGCGGACTTTTACACACAATTCAGTATTATTAAGTCTATGCTTAAATAGTGAGTAACTATTGCAAATGTATTTTCCACCTTGACCAACCCCTCCCTTAGCCTCCTAGCTCCTGTCAACACCCATTTTAGTTTCTGCTACTGTGAGTTTGACTTTGTGGGGGAGGGCTTTCTACACAACTTAAGAAACGTAGTACTTACCTTTTTGTGCCTGACTTATGTCACTTAACACAAAGTCCTGTACATTCATTTCTGTTGTTGTCAATGGCAGGATGTCCTTCTTTATAAGGCTATATCACTGTGTGCCACATTTTCTTTATCCGTTGGTCATTATTGCAAATAATGCTTTGCTGAATGGAGCTACAGATGATTCTGTGAGAGAATCCTGTTTTCCTGTGGATGTTGTCTTCATTACTTTTCTGTTGCTATGATTAAAAAAACAAAAAACAAAACAAAACAAAACAAAAAACACCCAGACAAAGCAGTTTAAAGGAAAGGGGGCTTGTTTGGGCTTGCAGTTTGCTATGTGATTAATCTTTTCCTGGAGAGATGCAACAGACATGTCTACTAACCCCAATAGGGAACCCACTACAGACCAAAGTACAGATAACAAAAAAGCCCAATTTGGTGAACCAAAGAGGTTTATTGGAAGTTATTTACAGGAATTTTGATGAGGGTTACTTACAGGAGCAGAAATGACTCAAATACAACTGCATCACCAAAGACCACCCCAGCATGATTGACAGCTCACAAACTCTGGGAAACCTGGAACACACTACACAGCTGTAGGCAGCTAAACAAGTTGGAGAGTGTCCTTTCCAGGTGCCCCAGTTGGTCTACACCTGTCTCACGAAGTTCAGATTGTTGCTTTAAGTCTTAAAAATTTACACCATTCTGAGTTAGCTTCCTCTCTGCCTTGTGCTTGTTCACCAGGATGTAAGTTCTCAGTTCCAGCTCCAGTTCCATGCCTACTTCACAGCTGCTAAGTTCCCCACCATGAAAATCATGTGCTTAACCCCTGACGTCCTAAGATCCAATAAAATCTTTCTTCTTTAAGTTGCCTAGGTCATGGTGTTTTATCAAAGCAATAAAAGAGTAACTAAGAAATATTCACAAAGGGTTTGTGATTGGTTAGTACACTGCATTAATACTGTCTTGAATTTGTTTTGAATTATAAACCATTATTAGCATATTCTTTGTTTATCTGTGAAATGTTGATAAACTATATGTCCTTTTTACCTTGCATTATTGCCAGAAGAATAAAAATAAAGTAATCCCTCCTTAGAGAAAATCCACATGACCAGGACTTGTATAAGATGAAGTCACTCAAAGTTCTAGTATGGATGGGGGAGGTGCTCACAGAATCCCACCCTTACCTGAGGATTTTCTGGAAATTAATGGCACTGAGAGAGGTATTATCCGGTGCCTTTAGAGATGTGGCCCCTGAGAGGGTACCTATGCTCTGGTAGATATCTCATAATCATACACATAAAGGCAGAACTAAATGAACTTGCTGGGTTTAACAAGACAGTGTAAAAGAGCATATGATTTTGGGAGGGAGAAAGGTGGAGGTGATAGAGAATGTGTACATATTTAATAAAATAATTTTAAAATGTCAAGTAATTAGATAGATGATACATAGATAGGTAGATAGATGGAACATAGATAGATGATAGATAGATAGAAAGACTCACTCTTTGATGTGGAAAATGAATCTTAGTTCCATATCACTGAGTTTCACGGTGACTCATTTCAAAGCATAAAAAGGTGAATATGGTAAATTTAGGGAGGTAAGTACAGCAGTAAGGCACCTTAACCTGTGGTAACCATAAAAAGTTGTGTTAACATCTTGTAATTTGTATATGATGTAAGAAGGGTACCATACCACTATGACATCTGTCCCCAAGCCTACAACCTTGTTCTAATACAAGGATACATCAGACAAATTCAAGTGTCATAACACAGAAAACCCAACCAATAGACTTCAAATATGCAAGGGTCATGAAAATAAGGTGAAGAACTGTCACAATTTGCAGTGAGACTAAGGGGGTCCAATGTGTGAATGTTGCGTGGAATCTTTTTTGCAACGCTGGATCAGAAAAAAGGGAAAGGTGATAAAAATCTGTTGGGACCAGAACTGAATATGTAATTTAGGTAATAGAGTTGTATTGGTGTTACTTTCACTTTTTGACAAATGAACCTTGTTTATGTAAGATCAACACCAAATACTTGCATGGCAGTGGTGACACATGCAGAGGCAGATGGATCTTTCTGAGCTAAAGACCAGCCTTGCCCATAGAGTGAGTTCCAGGACTGCCAGGGCTGCACAGTGAAACCCTGTCTCAAAAAACCAACCAAACCAACCAACCAACCAAACCAATCAACCATCCGACTAACTAAACAAACAAAAAGCCAACATCCTTATTGTGCTCTGGCATTCTTCTTTGTGAAATGTCTTGATTTCATTGGCTCTATGGATAAAAATACAGAGACACGGACACACCATCAACATCAAATAAATAAATAGAGAGTTTAAAAATGATTGTTAGGGAGGAATAGTCCCTTTTCATTACAAGTATAGCTCCTGATAAATCCCCACACTCCAGTCAATAACTTTATGCCCGTGCGTGTGTGTGCAGCACTATTGCACTCAGTGGGCTAAAATAAATAAATACATACATATAGAGATAAAATAGGCAGATGTAAAAGGAGGACATGTAGCTGGGAGGGAGATATGATGAGGAATAGGTTCTGGGAAGGTTAGGGTGGAGAGTGAGGCATGGATATGATCAATATACATTATACACATATACTTAATTTCCTCAATATACATATATGACATTTTCAAAGAATAAATAAAAAATAACCATTTCATTCTTGAATGTAGTTTTGAACTATGTAGAGTGAATCTGAGATAGTTTTGTTTGTTGGTTTACTGTGAAACCATAGCCTGTGGAAGTGGTGGGAGATTTGCCTTTCAGTATGTTTTGAAATGTTTTTGTGCATATGATACTGATGACTGGAGGGTTGGTAGATACATTTCGATTTGTTTTAGAAGGAAAAATGTAAAGGAGTTTTGTAATTATCCTGCCACTAGGATCTTGACAAAAAAGCAAAGGGTTTGTTTGACCCTATGGGTCATAATTCGAAAATCCACCCTAATCAGGTTTCCAGGAAAACGACGTAGAATGATTAATGTAAAAATTTTAGGAATGAAATTTAAGCAGTTTGTTTTTCCTTCATGAATGCAATAATAATTTAAAAATGTTTCCTTATCATGGAAACAAAATTCTAACATGGTAAATATGTTGTTTAAATATACAATGAAGAATAAGCCACTTCCCTGAAGTCAAGAAGTGACTTCCTAGTTATGCGATATATTAACTAAAATGCTGTTGAATGAACCTACAGAGTATTTTCTCCCTTATTATCTCATAAAGTCATTCTGAGATATGACTCATGTAATTCAAGGATTTATTGTTCTTCTATTGTTGATAAAGAGTACAGTAAGTCGCTTTTTGGTATAAAAGTCACAATCTTATTCATCCTGTTTCTCACAGAATGAAGGATGTAGTTGTTATTTGAGTATGTAACATGTCTACATTTAGGAAGTTTTTTACTTTACATTTGCAAAAAATGATGCTGTAAAATGCCATTCGATGAGAAATAGCTAATATATTTATTCCATTTCCCATACAGAGTCAAATAAATGTGCCTCAGGCAAAACAGTATATCAAATGACATTCGGAAAGCAAACAGGGTGCAAAGAGGGACCATTACTTTAAAGCAGTGGTTTTTCATTATCGTTCTACTCAAGGGTTGAGAAATCTGGGAATCTTTCATAAAGGAGTAATTTCCTTTAGAATATACATTTGAAATCAACTGTCTTTTGACATGAGTGTGAGGTTTCATATTGAAAACCTTGAAGAAGAAAAGTTACTTCCCAGCATTAGGTAGAGAATGCACTCTTTCTTCTTTGGACGGTGTAACAATAATGCTGACAGTGTTCTTTCTAGGATTGGATGGAGACACAGTCTAAATTTTACTAGTGAGGTTTTCAAGTCATACCTGGTTTCTCTACTCTATCCATATTGTCACTAGTCTGTCTCGTCTTGCTTCAAGTCCAGGGAGCAGAGTGCTTTTGGAACCAAAGACAACAGCCAACTCAGCCCTCTAGGGGAGCCAGCTGAACACACCATGCTTCATCCTGTCAGGAGGGCTGCAGGACTGACAACATTTTTGCCTCTTCAACTTGTAGAGGGAGATATTTCTTGATAGTCATTGTGTTACTTCAAGATCTGTGTACAAACAAGAGAGAGGAAAAAAAGGTACACTTCTGAAAGAATTGTGGCACTGTGTATAATTTTAAATTAATGTATTTAAAAATGATAATATATTATTAGATTAGCTAAAATTCTTAAAATGCATCTTATGTGTCAGAGTTTCCTTAACTCGATTCTGGATTATCTTCTGTGAATTACATATATGCAGAGGACCACTACAGGCTCCCTCTCTCTACAAACCCCCACAAGTCCTTATCAATTGATTCTGTGAGCTATATTTTCTTTGTGTCCCTGACCCCTTTGGTTCCTCTTGTCTCTCCTCTCCCTCCTCTACAGGACTGTCTGAGCTCCACCTAAGGTTTGTTTGTGGGACTCTGCATCTGCTCCCATCAGTTGCTGAATGAAGTCTCTCGTCTCTTTGTTGATGATTCTGCTAGGCTCTGGTCCCAGAGCACTATGCAAGCAGGACAAACTGGAGGTCTAAGGTTTTGTGGCTGGGTTGTGGTCCCAATCCTTAAAGGTGTATTTTCTTAAAGCCATTAACTACCTTTTGCTGTGCACTTAAAAAAAAAATACTTCAGCTAAGCTGGGATTAACTGAGTAGTAAATATACTACTTCATAATTTAGACTAATATACAACTAGTTCATAATGTAACTTTTAATAGGTAAATGATTAAAGGTATTTCCAATCTCTTTATTTTGATTCACAAATTATTTATTAACATAAAGAATGTGGGAAATATTAGTGAAGATATCTTCTGTTCAAAATATCATAGTTTAAATACCCCTCTTAAAATACCTGAGCAACTGTAAGAGAAAAATATTTAAGATGTTAAAAACTCCTCCCAAACATAAATAAGTACATTTGTCAAAAGTTTTATCTAGATCTGGACATGATTTAAAATAAAGTACTTTGTAATAGTTTTTGTTCACAATTGCATGGTTGGCATTTTTGTAAAGTATTTTGGATGAAATAACAGTATTGTCTAAGGGCTTTTCTTCATAGTTTCTTTGAAATCTGTACATATAACTCAGTAAATATGACAAAAACAAATACTTTGTACACACATGTCTAAACTTGCATGTTTGTGTGTATTTAATTACTAATATTATGCAAATAGTATTTAGGCAAACGTTGTATATGGTTATATGACGTTCTAAAGATATTTACTTTTTAAATAATGAAAATCTTATGCAGAAATTTTCATATAAATTATATCCCTTGTGCTAAAATTTATACGACACATAAGAGAAAAATGAAACACAGGTTTTCCTTTCAGTCACAGATGTATTTTCAGCTTAACAACCCATGAGCTGGAAAGTCACTTATTTCAATAAAAAGGGATGAAAGATTGAAGGCAAACATAATGTTCAGTTGCTTCGGTTTCTGTGACTCTCACTCCTGGCTCAGATAGGTAGTGTTGTTAAAGAACAAACTGATCATGTACATCAAGAATGTAAAATTTGGGTATTTTTCTGTTGTTTGATTTTTGAGCCCAGCCTTTAACAGCTGAACCATTTCTCCAGCCCTTCTGTTTTTAAATACACACTATTGTACTCTATAGCACTAAAAATGTAGCTGTGTTAAGGAGAGATTTTAATTGAATATCCAAAATTCTCTAGGATTGTTGACAACCAAAAGTGGACAGATTTTGCTGAGACATTTTGTCATTCTGATATTTTTGTGTCTTCTTCATTAATTGTGCACCATTAATTTAAGTTCTCCTTAGTATTCCCTCAAGGCTATTAGAAGAATATGTAAACTATAAGTCAAATGAGATCTTATGTTTTATGCAAAAGGGACATAGATCATTTCTTTGAGATCACTGGATTATTAATGTGTCTTCCGTTTTACAGCTGCTTTGTATTGCAAACCATGGGGATGGCATTTCTTTGTGTGTTTTGAGTGCAATGGTAAGTCAGGTAAACCCAGACACTGTCCTATATCTCCTGCACTAAGAAAGTTAACTGTCACAAGACTTATGAGTATGGACAATGAGAGGGGTAGGGAGGTAGCAGTTACCTTTTTCTTTTGGCATATAAGGAAAATGTATCTCTGGGAACTCTACCATAGCACACTCATTAAAACCCATTGATGAGGAAGACCAGTCTAAAACAAGTCTTAATGAATTTTTCCTGGATGTGGTTCAATATAAAGTGGACCAATAACAAACTCTATGTTATAATCAGTGTTGGTACAGTGAGCTGTCAGAGTACTGTACAGTATATGTTTGTTTAAGGCATAAGTAAATATGGTCAGATACACCTCAAGGTGGACCTTATTTAGAATCTGTTTCATGTCATGCAGGGTTTCTAAACCTTAGCGTATCTCTTTCCTTTAGAATTGCAGGGAAAAATACAGTATGCTGATAATGCCCAACTCAATGATTTGTTCTTATGCTATCCATCCATCAATAGGAGGGCTGTGTACAGTCTGAGGAGGATTTGAAGTTATGACACTCTTGGTAGTGATCCTCATCTTGTGAATACAGAAGTAATATAGGGACCACTTCACCTCAAAAGATGATGAGATAGTCCAAGCCACCCTGGCTGCTGAGTCTGGTTAGAACATTTCAGCCATTTTCCCTAGGCAAGAGGAAGTAGGGATGCTCACAGCAGCAGCAACTAAAGACCCTTTATCATTGTTAAGACCTTGGCTTGAGTGTTCCTGGAGCAGTTACTATGTAACTTTGTCTATCAGGCATTTTTGAAAGCTACAATCTGAGTTGAGGAATGAAAGATTCAGGATGAGTTTTTAAAGTAGCATTAGGAGCACCAGTCCAAATTCTAAATTGTCAGAGGCTGTTAATAAGTAATAGGAAATTCCTCAGTGGATAAATTAGGTATCTTAATTAGTTCACTAATTTTTCTGTAGACTCTGTCTACAAATATCTGTAGCTATTCAGTTTGGTTTGTTTTACTTAGCAGCAAGAGGTCAAAATATGCTAAGATAAGTAACTTTTATTCAGTTTTATTATGAAGAGAAATTACACACAGACGAATTTATTTCATATATTAGTGTACATGGGCTATTGAAATACAGTTGTGGCAGACTGGATTGAGCACAGGATATGTATTTATTTCTTACAGCTGTGGAGAGTGCGAGATCCGGTACCTGGCTGATGCAGGTTTTGATGAGGGCTCAAGTATTATCTGAAAGATGACTGCTTTCTCCATGTCTTTACATGGTGAGCACACAGATTGATCCCTGGAGTCTCATCCCCTGTTACAATGTCAGTTGCCCCATCATATCAGGGCTGCCATCTTTATTACTTCATGCAGCCTTCATCAACATCCCTCATAGACCCTCTCTCCAAATATAATCATATTTGGTGTTAAATATATATACTGAGATATAACTAACAAGTTGCATATATTCTTTTGACAATCTTGGAAGCTTCAATCTCTGGAAATCCTTGACAGCTGATACTCCCTGTAGTTGTTCTTGCCAGATTGACTCTGCTCATGCTTGGAGGACCATTCTCCTCAGATTAGTGCTGCCCATGCTACTGGACTGTTCTTGTGCTGAAACCAGGGTCATGCAGGGCCCTTTATACTATTAATTTAGTTCCCTTTACTTTTCTGTGCGTGGAAAGTTGATTTTCTACGAATTTCTACTTTTCACCTTCCTTCTCCAAACACACTCCATTTTTCTTCTGTGAGAGCGTTTTTCAGACCTGCTTCGTGTTCACTGCTGTATGTGAGTGAATTCTGCCTACTCTATTTTTACAACTGTGTTGAAAGAGTACATTTCCACACTGTGCTTTATGTGTGTCCATCTTCCTTAGTCATACAAGAACCGTCTCTTTTGCCTATTAAGGCATTCTACATGGAACTGTACTCATTGTATGCTGAGTTAGAATCAAACTTTAAAACTGTGATTTCTAGATAGATGGCTCAGTTTGGAGCAAAACCCAAGACACTTGTGGTTAGTTCACTGGTTATTGCTTAAGGGTGTCTTCCCTCTCCTGCTACCCAGAAGCATAGTGCTTTTGCCTCTTTGCTTAAAAGGTGAGCACAATGCTTGCTATAATTCTCTACAAAATATGAAGCCAAATAACCAATATCTATCTATCTATCTATCTATCTATCTATCTACCTATCTATCTATCTATCTACCTATCTATCTATCTATCTATCTATCTATCTATCTATGTATCTTCTTCATCATCATCATTGTTGTCAACATCATCTATAAAAAATTGATCATTAATCATTGTGGCATATGTTTATTTAAAATTTCTAATGCAAGAACTTTGATTAAAACTGGCTTTTCTAACTTGTAGACATTTATTGCATAGACTCTGATCCTTTATGATTTATGTTTGCATGTCAGAGGTGATATTATCTCAAGTGTTATGAACTAAGAGGCATGTTAATAGGAATAAAAATGATTTTATATCAACATTGCATCAAGGAAAATTAGGTAATTAGGTTGGTGCAGATTGTAAAAGCATAAAATGTTTTAAAGGAAAATGTAGCGAGCTGCATTTACAGATGGACTCCTTGTCATTTCAATAGTCTTTATACAACGTTCTAATGAGGTCACTGATAAATAATCCTTTTGGAAATACCTCCCAGAGGAGGGCACTAGACCTGCCTGGATTGAATCTACCAGGTTGAGCAGGATCCCCAGGGGAGTCGTTGCACTGGAGGAGATGGGAATGGGGAGTGGGCTGGAGGGAAGGTGGGTGGGAGGGGGGAGGATAGGGGAATCCATGGCTGATATGTAAAATTAAATTAAATTATAAAATAAAATAAAATAAAATAAAGAAATACCTCCCAGATCCATTTTAGAACACACAATCATAAACATGTATACACAAACAGATAGACATACAGACACAGACAAACATGTATACACAGACACACAGACACAGACACAGACACACAGATACACACACACACACCACCCCTTGGTTACTTATGCATTCATTTTCCAATATTCAGACAGTGACTACTCTGGTCTAGGCAATGAACTGGAGATAAGGGTACAAAGATGACAGTGACTTGTGGTACATAGAACTCATTATTGTGCAGGATGGTTACATTTAAGAACAAAGATAAATTGTTGATAAGGCACAATTTTTTAATTAAGAATTTTATGCTTTATTTCAAAAACTTAGTTTCAAACTTGGTTTAAAATAATGTGTTTGCATTTCTTTCTGTATCAATCTTTTAAAAATATTGATGTATGTGTATCAATCATAGTGAAAAAGCATGTATCATACTAATGAATCTATGCAAGGGGAACATAGTCTAGATCCATAAGCTGGTTTGAGGAAATTCTTAATAATTTGATTGTCAATTAGCTAACAATTGTTGAAAAGCTATTGGATCTTACAGCAATAGTGACCTCCTAATTACCTTATATTAAAGGTATAACAAAACGACGACAGGAAAGAGTATTCACAATTGTTGTATTATTCAATAACACTAACAGATTTATTTTAAGATATTAATCCAAGTAGCATTTATACTGATAGATGGCCCCAGTTCTACTCTTTATTACTATATGTCTATGTCTGTCCCGTTATTGTTATAAAATTGGACTCAATGAGTTTTCTAAAAGGAGTGGGGAGATAATATGGATATGTATACACACATATTTGAGAGGATTTGATAGAGTGGAATGAGTATGATAAAAAAATCATTGCATGAAAGTCTCAAATTATTAATAGGAATATTACTTTAAAATAATTAATTAAATATAGAAAAAACCCAGACTTATAGGAATTAAGCTTTACTTTTTATTGTGGCTCAGTGTTTTTAGTGCATGATCACGTGACTCCATCATTTCATTGAGCTTGGTGTAAGGGAACTTGAGTTTGGAGGCAAGTTCAGGGTGCAGCAATGCAACTCACCTTATGTCTCATGAGAGACCATGAACAAGCACGAGAAAGGGGTGTTATAAAGACAAGATATGGCCTTGGGGGTCCCACAGCCTTCAACAAGGTCCTATGTACTAAGATATCACAACATCCTAATATCTCAGCAAATTATGAACCCATCAATAGGTTAATCAACTGATATAAAAGGTCACAGCCTGCACAATACAATCGCTTTGTCAAATTCCCACCCATGAACACTACTGGATTGAGGACCAGAGTTCAAGGCATGACCTTTCAGGAACACTTCAAATCCATTAGACTTTGAATATAGCATAGATTTTGAAGAATCTATTTCTTTTTGTCTAAAGTTACTAAAATACATGCTAACTTCCATATTTAATGACCAAATTTGCAACAATACTTCATCCCCTATCAAAAAAATGCAATCCTATCATTTCTGTTGCAACTATATAGACAACAATAAACCAAAAGTCTCAATATTAATGTATCAGTCTAAAGCCTTGGTTTTCTGTACCCAATAATTATCTACAGGGATTTAAAGTACCATTGCCTTGGTATTTGAGATGGGATAGAGCATAGGAATCTTAGTGCCTTCAAGCTCCTCTAGTGAGCTACTGTGCATTTAGGGGGAGAACTGCTAGTTTGGATGTCAAGTCCTTCAAAACTAAGGACCTTTAAGTGGTCAGACAGCAACATTTTATTTCCTAGAACAATCAACACCATCTGGAGTCAAGAAATAGTAAATATTATTTATTAGAAGACCATCATAACATTGAGCATCACTATAGGATGGTGAAAATACTGTCCTGGAGACTATGGCATGTGGTTATGAAACTATATGCATCAGTACTAAAAAAACTATTGCTATCATTTTGTGGTTTAAAATGAGATATGATGTATAAATCTGTAAAGCCTGTATCTTAGGCTGATAATGAACCACACCCAGAAATGGGATGGTGAGGATAAAACAATGTATAATGCCGAAATGAATATTTGTATGTAATCTTTGTCCATTTATAGCAGTGGTTCTCAATCTGTCGGTTGATACTCATTTAGCAAGCCTTTATCTCTAAAGAATATTTACATTACTATTCATAATGGCAGCAAAATTACAGTAATGACATTAACAACAAAAATAACTTTATGTTTTTTGTTCACTACAATATCAGGAACTGTATTAAAGGGTCAGAGCATTAGAAAGGTTGAGAGCCACTGATTTCAAGGGTTGGAAATAATGGAATAGAACCCAGAGATGTGAGCTCCCTTTCAGAGTGTACCTACATTTTACAACTCATATACAAATGTTGGCTTTTAGTTGATACATTTCATACTTGGGGAGAAAGGGCTAAAAAGTGCAGTGTATTTTTCAGGTTTAATGATATCCTTTCTGTGTTTATAAGGAAAGGGGATGTTCAGGAACCATTGTGGTGGTATTTATCCTGATTTTTTTAGTTAATATTTAATCTTTTAAAATACATTTATTTGCATATGTTTGTGTATGCATGGTGCATGTGTGGAGTTCAGAGGACGACTTTTGGGTGTCCATTCTCCCCTTTTACCATGTGGCTCCCGAGGATTGAACTCAGATGATGTTTGGCAGCAGGAAGTAACTTTACACACTGAATCAACCATAAGGTAAGGATGTTTTTTGTTGTTTATTTGTTTGTTTGTTTGTTTTTTGTTTTGTTTTTGTTTTTGTTTTTCAAGACAGGGATTTTCTGTGTAGTTTTGGTGCCTGTCCTGGATCTTGCTCTGTAGACCAGGCTGGCCTCAAACTCACAGAGGTCCGCCTGACTCTGCTTCCTGACTGCTGGGCTTAAAGGCGTGTGCCACCACAGCCTGGCCTATAAGGTGAGTTTTTAAGATCATATCTCTACTTGGAACTTTTCCATATTTTTATAAAGTATTATGTCATTCCTTTTTAATTTCTTTCTTTTTTTTTTACATTTAGATTCTTTCAAGATTTTGGAAATCCAACTATATTCCTTAACTTAGCTATAGTTATTCATCAACTCTTACACTGACCACCAAAACTTCAGTTTCTCCTTTATCCTTCTTTTGTAAAGTTTTTAGGATTAGTGTCTCGTTTATTGTATTATTTACCGTCTCTAGCAGCTGACTCTGCAAAAGAACTCATGTGAAAGAGATGTGTTGTGATCTCATTGGGACTAAGGTAGTCAAGCGAAAGGTGGGTCTAACATGACAGCCTTGCAGAGTCATTGTAAAATAGTCAGATCCAGCTCTGGAATTATCCCAGGAGAGCAGCTAGGAGACCAGAATGGATATACATGTTTCTATTTCCATAACCCTTGAGACTGGGTGGGAAAGTGATGTAAGTTCCCTGGGACCACATGCCCAGTCAGTCTGTCAGTCTGTGAGCAACCTGAATGAGGAACTGGCACTGAAGTCAGGTGTGGGTGTACCTGAGTGACACATGCGGGAAGCTGGAAGAGGGATCTAAGGGGAGCTGGGCAGAAGAGCAATATTCTTTTTGCTTCTTTGTTGAATTACTTCTCGTGTGGGAGGCTTCTTGGAAGCAAGTATGTTGTTTCATTTTCTGTTCCTAAATTTTATAACACCTTATCCAATATCATAAAAGTAGTGCCTTCATAAATATTTATGCAATGATCAGGTAGACAAGTGAGTGTTTTATTTTTACTTTTACATTCTACATTTTATTTTTGTTAAAATATATTCCATGCATGTAATGGGACTGAACATCAAGCCGTAGAGCATATGCCCTAGTGATGTTCTGTGACTGTGATCCCAGTTCCTTCCTGTACATCACACTGAGCATCCTCATGGGCTCAGACAGTAGCAGTTTGGGAACAGAAATTGTTGCATGGGCTCTGACTTAACACAGAAAGGACTTGATCTCATTACTTGTATTGAAGTGGCCCACAAATTGCTGAAAATAGCTTTTGATGGTTCACAACATGATACACTTAATTTTCCAAGATTAGGAACAGTGTTGTAATCCAAAAATTAATGACCCTGAGAGAGAGGTATTTGAAATCAATACAGTGAATAACCAAAGGACATTACATTTGTGTTCATGGTAGGAAGAACCTTTTAGAGCTTGGCTTCTCTAACTCTTCCTTGCCAGTAATATTCCCATTTTATTCCAATGGAGCCTCGTGTCCAAGAGTTCACTTCTACAGTTTTCTTTAATTTTTGTTAAATTGATGAATTTAAAAAATGTATAGTATAGATTACATCATGAATTATATATATTTTTAATCTTCTAGCAATTTATTTTAAATTGACACATGGAGTATACACACATATGTCTGTCATTTTACAGCATGTTATTTGAAACATATATACATTGGGAAATAGTTAAGTGGAGCTGGTTAATATATTCATTACTTCACGTATGCTGTCTTTCTTATTAATATTTAAGGTCTCTGAGCATCTATGAAGAGCTACATTGTTGCTGCTATCTGCTATAATAATTTGCTGTAGAACAGATATGTTGAGCTCATCCCTCCTATCATACTGAACACTTTACAACTTTGACCAACAAACTTTCACAACCCCCACAGAAGTAGAGAAGAAGAACTTGTATGTGAATCTTGTATGGATTCATTTCTAAGGTGGTATAATAAGATCATGAAGTATGTGTAATTGGTCGAAAAGTTGACTTTAAGTTTGCCAATAAAAGAAATGATTCTATATGATGTGTATGTTGAGTTGTTCAGTTTAGATATTCCATATGTATACAGCTTCCATATAACATTGTATTGTCTCTTTAATCACTGATGTTAGGAAAACATAATGCACACACTTAGAAGCTAAAGTTTAACTCTTTTATCATAACATGCAAGAAAAAAATGTGGTTAAAACTGCAAATGTATAACCTGAAGTGGTAAAATTATTAAAAGAAAGCATGAAGGAAAAGCTGCATGGCACTGGAGTCAGTAATGACTTTTGGATATTACCCCAAAGCACAGGGAGCAAGAGTGAGAATGGGAAAATTAGATTACATCAGAGTAAAACAAAGTCCTTAAAACGTCCAGAGAAGAAAGGACAAAAGAAGGAGCATGAAGAAACAGGCCACAGTTGGAGAGAATATTTCTATCACATACAGTTTATAATACATTAATATGTAAAACACTCTTAACAGGAACTCTTAACAGGTCAGTAACACACACACACACACACACACACACACACACATCCTTGATTTAAAAATAAGTAAGGGACTTGAATAGATATTTCTTAAAGGAAAGTATGCCAGCAACCAATGACTACATAAAACATACTCAATATTCCATCACAGACTTGTAAACCTATATGACAACGAAAGGTCTGCTCATTCTCATTAGAATGATTGTTATCAAAGAGAAAAAAGATAATGAGTGTTAGAGAGGACATAGGAAAAAATTAAATTTATTGCAGTGCTACTCAAAATGCAAATTCACAGAGCCATTATGAAAAACGTTTGATGATTCCTCAAACACTTTAAATAGAGACACCATATGAACCAGCAATCCCACTACTGGGAATATGTCCAAAAGAAATAAAATCACTAAGTCAAAGAAATCTCTGTACTTTCAGGATCATTGCAACACAATTAATACACTGCCAAGATATGGAATCAAATCACATATTCACTGACACACCAGTCAATTAACAATGTCTTTAATATGTGCAGATTGCAATACTGTTTAGCTTTGAAACAACATAAACTAGAAGATACCTTTATGAAAGAAGCAGACCAGACTCAGAAAGACAAACATTAATTACTTTCATTAATTGTTGAATTCACCTCTTCTAGTCTCCTTGAAGACACTATTTTGCCTTTACAGGCTCATGGAAAATTCTTGAATGGATATGGAATGGAGAGCTGAGGTGGCACTCTGTGCCATTGGAATCAACTGAGAAATAAACCAAATATCTCCTGTTATGTAGCAGTAATTAAACTTTTAAGCAAGTCATATTAACCCTTAGATTTACAATCATATCTTTAGGCATTCTAAAGTCTGATTTTGTTATCATTTTGAGCATCCTTACTGATGTATCCTAAATAAGCACCATGATTAATTCATAACCCATAGTCTTTATACTGTGCACCACATTATAATAAGCTGTGTGCTTTAGTATGAAGGGCAAACATTTCCTTTTGATCAGTTTCTTTTAACTGCCTGGCTTTTCTTTGGGGAAAAATGACTTCTATGACAGTGGGAGTTTAGTAATTAGCCCTGTGAAGAAACATCTTTCTTAGTTTTTAGCTTTCTAAATATAAATGGATAATCATCAGAGTTCAATACAATTCAGTGCTAGTTTTATATATAATTCACAAGTCTATGATGGAAAAATTCAGTGGTATTTTCTGCCTGTGAGCAATGTACATAGCAAAATAATATGAGTAAGAATTGTTCAATATTTCTCAAGTAAAGTGGTCACAAAGAAGAGAAAACCTATGGATAACTTAATATTAATAAAAAGGAGAGCAGAGAATTAGAAGCTGACATTCCACTCACTCATTCTATGAACATTTATTATGCTATAATGAAATCTTGGCTAGTGCATTATCAGATAAGCAGAAACAAAGTACCCTGCTAGAAACACTACCCTTTTCCTTGTGTTTTACAAACATAAGAGAAAAAGAAGGAACACAAGAAACACCGAGGCACTTAAAAAGAGGATATTCTATAGAGAAAATTCAGACTCATAAAATAATTACTCAACGAGATTTCTACCCTTTACTAGCATATCATGTTTGGCTAGACTGCAAAGGAGAAATTTACCTTCTGTTTTCCTCTTGGAGGGAGGCAACAGGTTTCGAGTTGGATCATGAGGGAAATTTAATTTCAAAGGTGTATGAGAATCAATGCTTTCAAAACAAAATTTGAAATATACTTTGCCCTGCCATTTTATGTTGTACAGGATCCATCATTTATAAAGATACTGGGCCTGACAGCACCTCTCTGCAACACAGGACATAACACAGAGCAATCAAAAGGCATTTTAATTTTGAAAATGCTTTCATCTGCTTTTCTATAGCCTTTGGTAGCTTGTACAGTTGTAGAACATACGTTGCATGCCAAATTGTCTGCCTTTATCTTCTCTGTGGAGAAAAATGTCACCACAGCAATGCTTGGCTTTTTATTAGAAATGGAAATTTTTTTCCTATGGAAATCACAATATTAACAGTTGCATTAGTAGTTAATAAAAATAAATGAGCCTAAGTACTGTGCACTGCCAGGCACTGGCAATTCAGGCAGCCTTGAAAAGTCATCAGAGGCCACACCTGACATGACAAGGCTTGGCTTCATAAGCTTATCTTAAAATTGTTGAAAGACTGAGTGTCTAGACAAAGTGCTATAGCGTGTGGGAATTTCTTCTGGTTTTCTGGGCACAATAGTAAGGTCATTAATTTGATTCTTCTGGGTCTTCACTGTGCTCCTGAAGAACTATAGGAACTGTTGGTTTATCATTGGTCCAAACCTATTACCCATATGGAAATATTCTCTGTACTGTTTTTCATGGCAGCATTTAGACCTGCACTTTGTCCAGAATGTTCTTAGAGTAGTCTCCTTATACCTTTGGAGTATGTGTTCCAAGCCTCAAATGCTACCTGACATTCCAGGTAGCTCTGAACACTTTATGTTTGCACAATCTCTTTCCTCTATATAGAAGCCTGGGGTAAAGTTTAATATATGTATTAGGAATAGTCATGCATAAATTACTATTAATAACAGAAATCTAACAATGGTTGTTAATGAACACAGTGTGAATGTGGTATTTCCCTCTCTCAAAATGATGTGTGGACCATCCCTTCTCCTGCTTTAGAACAATTGCTAGCCTCAAACAGTTATGAGAGTATTACTGTGTATTCTATTATCAAAGTCAGCTAGGTTGTTGAGTTTGCAAGTCATAAAATATTATACAAGGAACTAGCATCTGTGCATTCATTTCTATAATAAATGTAATATATTGTGACAATTTTGTTTTAAGTCTAAGATCCTTATTTATCAAGTCAGAGCATGGTTTTTCAATTTCCTGCATTTATGAATTTCCCTAAAGGAGTTGCATGCCTAATCCTTACTAATTAAAATACTGTGAACAAATATTATTCTATCACAATACATATGGCTGAGGGAAACATTGTGAAATATTCTTGGATGTTTTAAGTCTGACATTTAAAGATAGGGTGGCACACACAACATGCTGCCAAGGTGACATCACATTTCCTAAAGATTCTGGAGACTAATTTAAATGGTGAACTCACTTAAACTTGTGTTTTCATGTGAATGCCAACTTTAGAGGACTTTGACTATTGCAAATTGACCCAGACGTGATGTATAAAACAGAATTATCTAGCACTGATTCCTTGTGGTTGGGTGTCTCCATATTCGTCAGAATACCAGATTTGCCACAGATCCTGTTTGCCAGGCTGTTTCAGGGCAGCCACCATTACAGAAGTCTCCTGACAGCCACCCTTATGTTCAGCACGTGCCATGTCTGAGGCTAATGTAAATGAGACAGAGATGCTGGTGTTTCTGCATTAAGGAGGCAGTGTGTGAATGACAAGGCTATTTGTGTACCCAGCACATAAATATTGCCTGATGATGTCTGAGTTCACATGGATTCACCGTAGAAAACTTGCATAAATGCCAGAGAATTAATTGCATCGTTTAGACTTATGGTGGAGCTATTAACATGATGGCTGTGTTTTGAGGAATTATGGTTTGGCCTTATTACTTCTACCCTGCAGGGTGTAAATTCATTTTTCAGCAATTATCAGGGTTACATCATTTTGAAGTTTTTCAATGAAGGGCATTGAAAGCTCCAATGATATATTTCAAGTCCCTTATGACCCGTTAGTTAGACTTAACTGGATTAGGAATGATTGTTAAAGTGATGCCTGTATCCTTTTTTTTTTTAACTTGCCATAACGAGTTGTGAAATGTATATGTTTTGTTTCTTTTATTTTCTCAGTAAAAAAACCTCTTCCATTTATTCCCAGATATAGAAGACTTAGTGTTTGTGAATTAAAGATGGTTTTCCCTAAAACTGTGTGATCCTATAATCCTTATAGCATAAATATGTTAAAATATAGTTGTTAATTGAGCATGATAATATAATGAGAAGTTCATATAAGGTTAATGTTCAGTCTTATATTACCTGAGAGATTTTTTTAAAATTATGCTTATTTCTATCCCAGCATGTTTAGTAAGATGACGTTTGATGTTGTAATTTAACACCCTGAAAATTATCAAGAGTAGCCATTGGCAGGTAAAGTTTGACTTTTCATGGATTCACTCTATATTACAGAGTCAATAAGAACTTCAGTTGCTTTTTGGAAAAGTAATTGATGAATAGAATTTTGGGTCTGGGTACCTGGCTTGCAAATCATAATGCTGCATTAAAAATTTAAGCAGAAAATAAATGCATTGGAAATACTGAGTATTTCCAGGTGAAGGCAGGCAGGAGAAGGGAGGTAGGCAAGAAAATCCCAGCAGAGATACAGAGAAAAGAACAGAGTCAGGGGAGACAAAATAGGTTAATTTAAGATGAAAGAATTAGCTATCAAGAAGTCTGCCATAGGCCATACAGTTGGTAATTAATATAAGCCTCTGAGTGATTATTTTATAAGGGGCTGTGGGACCTCAGGGCTGGGCAGGACACACGAAAACTTCCAGCTACAATCAAAAGCATTATATATCATTCAAAAAGAATTAAACTATTAGAAATAAGATATGAAGCCTGTATATGATAGTTAAGGTAAGAAAAGGAAAAGTTGGGGGCTTCACTGGTTATTGTTTCATTTGCTTACTTTCTTGATTATTTTATACAGAGATTTTCCTACTGCATATGTGACAAACCTTGCCAGAAGTAAGAAGGATTACACTGAAAGAAATAGGCTAAGTCACTTCAAGGTGACAACAGGGAGAACTGCCTGAGCTTCCATGGGGATGTCATGAAGCCAGGAATCTTAGTGCTACAAGAGTAAAGGTCTCAGAGCCTTCTTTGTAGCCTTTTCCTCTGAGTGTCTTCTTTGCAGTTCTGTTCCACTAATCTTGGAAGGACTCTCAGCTTTTACTGCTTAATCTGGCAGCGAGGGGCTTAGTGAGTCTGATCAGTTTCAGGGACTTCCCAAAGCAGATTTGAGTGGCCTAGTTTCGTGCTTAAGGAGCTTCTTTGCAGGATGACATGTTTCACTCTAGGAGGAAACTGTTACAGAGCACAGTTCCAGAGACTATATAGTTTATCATGGAGGACAAGATGTGGCAACAGGCAGGGGAGACATGATGTCAGGCATGAGGCTGGTCTGTCACAATATATTTACACTCAGGAAAATAATGAGTGAAAGAAAGTGAGGGTGCTCTATAAAGTCTCCCCCCACCCCCGCCACCAGTGACTCAGCTCCTCTAGTGAGGCTCCATCTCCTGAGGATTCTACAACCTTTTTAAACAGTACTACCACCTGGGGGCCAAGCGTTCAAACACAAGAACGAACAAGAGCACATTTCACATTCAACCACAATAGAAGTATGCACAACAATCAGATTGCAAGATCATATAGCAGTTCTATGTCTTGTTTTCTGATGGACACCCAAACTTCTTTCTATCATCCTTAAACGATTTATATTGCCAAAGAAAGTTTACAAGAGTTTTCCTTCCTACACGTCCATACCAGTTCTCATTTTAATAGCAGCTACTCTAACAAAACATATTTTAGTTTTTATTTACATTTCTCTGGTCACAAGTGATGTTGGGCATTTTCTCATATACCCATTGGCCATCTGTAGAAAACATATTTTTTAATATTTTTACAATATGCTTTGAAGAAGGAAGGTTTTTGAAAAAATGAGCAGTAACCATTAATAGCTAATACGTTAGATGTGTTTGTCTCAATTTGTAAAATAATAATCCAGCATAGCGAACTTAAAAAGCAAAACAAAAATTCCTTCTCTTGTTTTTCGTCAGCAATTATTCCAGGCAGTGCTTAGGTGTGAAGGAAAAGCAGTGAACAAGACAAACACACCCTTGTTCTTGCAGAGCTTAGCCCCAGACAACAAAGATGTTCTGTATACACACGCAACAACTTTAAAAGAAGAGATTTCACAAGCATGAAACAGACACACAATTCTAAAATGTAACTTTGCAATTTAAATAGCTTGGCCATGGCAGGTCCTGTTAAGAAAGTGGTGGGTAAATGCAAACTCAAAATGGGCATGAAGTAAGATAAATGTGCAGATAATGTAGCAAGATTTACCCAAGCATCAGAAATTGTTTTTGCAGAGGGAACTTACATTGAAGATGTGCCTGACATATTCTAAGAAAGAACAGGGGGTATTTGAGAAAAAAAGAAAAAAAAGATGAAAACAAAATTAACTGTATGGCAACCAGGAAGATGGGTGTGTCCAGCTGTTTGGATCTTTTGTCTTCATTGATTTATCTTACTAATTAATTAGCTGGGCATACAGGTAGGTAAGTAGGTGGCTAGTTTTAAGAATGTAATGTGCACATACCATATGCACTTTCAAGTTCTGCATAGTTCACAGGGATATGCGTGTTGGGTGAAAGGCAGCTTTAAGGTACCCTGGCATGGTATCAATGCCCTCACCCCAAACGAAACAATGTCACCAGATCTTCTATGTATCTTTCCAGAGACATTCCATGACTACTAATATGCTCTCCCAGGTGAGGTAATTCGGAAAAGCAAAGTGAGCCTTTGAGACCTGGACAAAGTTTGCTTTCATAGATTCAAGTTCATCCTTGTTCTGTAATTATAGGCACCCAAAGAGCAGCCTAAATCAGGCTAATCCCAGATGGGCGGAGTAGGGCCTATCTTCTGATGTCACCAAGTCACCCCATGAAGAAGTTACCTGTGTGTGGTCACTGATTTTTTTTCTGCTGAGAGCTATTTCTGTTCTCACATCCAGAGGATGATTCCATGGCTTTCTGTCATTTTCTCCCATGGATAAAGAGTGACTTCACCAAGTGCTTGAAAACAGGTGTAATATAGTGAAAACACAAACTCTGGGGCAACGTCTACAAACAAACAGAATAATACTAAAGGGAAAAATAAGTGGAAATCTCTGTGCTTCACCAGCAGACACAGGAGGAAACAGCAGATGCTTTGTATGATGAAAGTGAATGAAGCAAGTTTGTCCTCTCGGTGCCATCAACCCATTGGTAACACACTCTTCAGGCTTCCAGCTAAACAGATAAACCGCAAAACCTTCTTGGGTTCTTTGATGTTACAGCCAGTCCTCTATTTTATTAAAGTCTGAACACTTAGAATCTGCTCTGTGAGATATCCTGAATAATTTTCTAATAGAATCATGACAGATATGTTACAGTTATAACTTCTCAATCTTATATTAAAAGAAGGGTTTTCTCTCCCCCTTTGAAAGATTGCTAGGACCCTAATTTTGTCATTACCCAACTTCTCTCACTCTGGAAGATTCTGAAACTGCTAAGTTGTCGTCACGAGCACCATCACCATCATCATCATCACCACCACCACCACCACCACCACCAACAACAACAACAACAACAACAACAACAACAGCATTTCTAACATGTAAGCATCACCCAAGTTTTAGTACAAACCCCTTGGTTAAGCTACCCCCAAAGGCTAAGCTCTGCCACTGGTTTGAACACTCCAGCTGAAGAGACAGACATGTGTAAAAAGTAGAGAAAGGAGATGTCATTAAGTGCATTGGGATGATGAACAAATGGAAGAGTCTGGAGACCTCATGCTCATCTTCATGGTGTTGATATGAATTTTAGATCGTGGTTTCTTCTGAGATGCCTATAACCCCAGCACTTAGAAGGCTGAGGTAGGAAGAATGCCATGAATTTAAGCCTAGACAACACAATGAGTCCCAGGCTCACTAGAGTTATAGAGCAAGAATAAAAATAGATTAGTAACTAAACAGAGGAGAGATTGGGGCAGGAGAAAAAGGTATGCATAATTAAGCAGTGCTGGTCAGGGCATGTGTGTGGGTCTTTGTGACCACCAGGGCCAGCAGAGTAATGATCTGGCAAGAGGAAATCTGGTTCAACACAACTCAGTAGTCAGTTTTGGCTCAAACTTCTTGAGTCTGATACCAGGCAGTTTATTGTAAACATATGTAAGTACAGTACAATTTGGGGAAAAGTTTCCCAGTGTAATACAATCAATCCCCTGTGCACAAGGAGGCATGATTACATTGAAACTCTTCTCAGAGTATGCAGCATTTCTTACGTGAAGATAGGTTCTAGTAATAGGCTTCATATATTATCTTAAGGGCCTAGGGGAGAATCTGGTGATGTCTCTGTCATACAGGTAGTGTAGAGGTCATTTGGGCTATTAGTCATCTCCAGTCCTGACTGTGGAATATTGAGGAAGTTCCTGGCCAGACAAATAACACAAAGGTCACCTTGACTGTTAGCCACCCCTGGTCCTGCTTGTGGGAGCTTGTTATGGCCTGGCCCTATAGATGGCCCAAATCACCAGGTTATCAACCACCTCCATTGCCAGCCTTCTGGGTGGGAAAACGGGTTATATATCTCTCCTGTTGAAAAGATAATCCTGCATGTTTAACATTCCTGGTTTCCTTAGTGCTTATCAGTGAGCACAAAGACCTTTGTGCTCCCTACAGGCACAGTCCTGCTGGTCATTACCTCAGCTCTGAGTCTGCAAGGAGGTCTGATAAATTTTTAATCTGTTAATTGACATCACACTTGGGGGGACAAATCTGGTTCTTACAAGACGATCTGCTCTAGGGTGTAACATCACCATCGTAGACAGTGGTTGAGATCACAAAGATGATCTGACCTGTCTGTGAGGTCTTGCTCTTCTTCGAATCCATGGTGACATCAGGCTTAGGACAATGACTCTGTACCTTTAGCCTTAAAAGGAAATGAGATACGTGACATATCACAATTTGTCTAGACAGATACTCCTTGGGAGACTAGCATGCCTTATGCACGTAGGCAAACAAGGGGCCCTAAATAAGGAGACAAATACAAAATGGAGACATTGATGCCAGGCTTTCTCTTGTTTTCAGTCACCCTGTGGCTCTAGCAAAGCAAATCCTGTTTAGGGAAGGTAGTTTCAAAGAGCTTGTAAAAGCCCATGAGACAAACGACAGTATCTGAGCTTGTAACTGTGCCTGTCGCATATGTAGGGTAGGTCAATCTGGATCAGCTTCCCTAGGCCACAGCAGTCATACATTCAGTCAGACTTTATCCCTCCTAGGGAGGCGTCTCAAAATTAAGATTAATGTTTCAATCAGTACATTTTGAGTAGGTAGACTATGCTTCATGACGTGTCTAGAGATCATGCAGACAGATGAGGGTCGGGAAGCCAGCAGACAGACTCCTAAAACAGAAAGGTACTCTGGCAGACTAGCACGTTGGCTGCTTAGAACTGAATTCAACTTTTAATTCTCCCCTGAACTCCAGACTAAGGGAGAATTGAAACAAAGGAAAATTTCAGGAGCTTGAGAAGGGTAGGGAGTCTCTCATCCCAGAGTCTCACTAAAGGACTCCATATCTAAGCAAAAATTCCAGCACAGTCAACATTTGCTCTAAAGACTACTGAAATAAAATTGATATTATGTTCATTGATAGATGTTTTGTGTTAAGGCAGCAATGAGCTGCATGTATGTGACCTTGGCTGGGGCCTCATTCCTTCCCCTAGACATCTCCTGAGAATCTTAGACAAGCTGTTAACTTTGGTTAACTAAAGATATCCTTCCTTCCAGTACCCCATGGGCTAGACTTTGCTTTAGCATTTGTGCCTCTCCAGAACCACACAGGGACTTTATTTACCTTTCTGTTTGCTGGTTGGTTGGTTGGTTGGTTGGTTGGTTGGTTGGTTGGTTGGTTGGTTTTTTGAGACAGGGTTTCTCTGTGTAGTCCTGGATGTCTTAGAACTTATTTTGTAGACCAGGCTGGCCTGGAACTCACAGAGATCTACTTGCCTCTGCCTCCTGAGTGCTAGGATTGAAGGGGTGGGCAGCCACTTTCCAGCTTTCATTTACATTTCTTAACAAGGTTTTAAAGATAAGAACTCCAAATCCTATCAAAATGTTATATATGACTAGTGTCAAAACACAGTTACGTGACTCCTGAGTGGCCTAAGACTGTTCTCTGGGATGTGTGACTTTTTTCTTCCTCTCTTAACCCTGTGCTTAAGCTTATTTTCAAGCTCCTTTATTAAACCCTGACTCTATTTTATGAACTGGCTACTACTGAAATTATTTTCTTCATCAAAGTCATGTATCCTAATTTGTCCTGAGTGGTGGTCCCTAAAAGTCTAGGGGGAACTCAATGGTCGGCTGAAGGGAGGCAGTGGGAAGCTGGCCCATTATGCAGCTTTTGGAATTGCCAAACTTCTATAATCATCTGAACTAATATCTCAAAGGTCCTTCCTTCCCTTCCTCTCCCTACTTTCTCCATCCCCCAACTCCCACCCTGCCCTACTGTTTTTGAGAAATGACTTCTTTGGAGAGGTATAAGCAACAGGCCTAATGCATCCATTCCACTAGAAATCTTGAGTGCCAGCCCACTAGGTTTTTGCCTTTAAATTTGTTTACTTATTACTCTAATGCTCATGTATTCTAGAAGGGTTTTCTGGCTTTACCACAATGATTTAGGCTTTAGCATACAACTTAGGCTTCTAACTCAACGTGTTAATGCCAATCAACCAGTGACGAGGCATACCTTTGAGAACCAAGTAAATCAGTAAGAATGATGGAGAAGGAAGTCATAGACACATAGCCCCCTCAAAAGAAGGCAAGAGCAGCTGCACCCCAGCAATGGTCTCCTTCAGCACTCTGTCTCTTATTCTTGGGCTGATCCCCATTCCCTAGTCAGCCGCATTTCTTCCCTGCAAGTCTAATCAGTTTGCTATCAAAATGTTGTTCTCCTTTGTCCCATGTTGTGAGATCCTGGATGTAAGTTTTAACATGTGCTAACGTGTTAAGACCGGGGCACTTAGACATCTACTGGCAGAATTTTCTACAGGAAAAAGAAATTCTTAACCTGAACAATAGGGTACATTCATGAGAATTCCAGTTCCTCTCTGACTAGAAGAAGTAATATTTTGGGTTAAGATGACTTTTGGAGCCAAGTAAAATCCATTATGAAAAAGACCATTTATGCTACATGGGATTTTCTTATTGAGACTATATGAAGAATTCTCTGATATAATTATGTTTTATATGTTTACAGCTTTAATCACATAGAATGAATAGATATACTATTATATTAATATCATCTTTAAGGGAGGACTTTTATCATTTGGTGTAGTTATTTTATATCCCACTGTCAATGCTGACTGACTCCCTAAAATCATACAGTTGGGAAGAAGAAGCCCTTTAAATACAACATCCATGGAAAAAAGCAGAACAACCCAACTGCTTCCTGTGTGAAATGGACAGATTACCCTGAAAGATTTAAAAAGAGAAGTCTGGGTGTGGTGGTACAGGTCTGTCACCCTAGCATTTGTGAGGTGGGGCAGGAGGACCACAAAGTCCAGATCTCTGAGGATTACATAGTGAGACTGTCTCAAAGAACAAACAAACAAGAAAAAGAAAGAAAAGTAACAGATGAGGTCAGAGAGCTGTAAAATTTTTTTTTCCTCTGAAATGAGATACTGTTACCCATGTCAGGAGTCATGAGACACAATGAAGTTATAATTGGGTACAAAATTATATTTGTAGATCTGAAACATGAAATAGAAGTTTCTCTAAGAGAAGTAACAAACTTAAAATTTCCTATCAGAGAAGTCCCTGCAGTATGGAGATCTCTGTAACCCTGCTGTGGGAACCTCCAGTGCAGGCTGAGTAAAAGGAAAAGTTGCCGGATCTCAAACATAACTCCTTTTGTGAGTAGAATATGAGCTCATATCACTAGCATTTCCTCTTCTTGCTCTTTGTCTAAACTATTCTTTTAAACTGATATTTCGCCACACCAGTCCCCAAGGATCATCATATTTCTGTCTCAGTACTGCTCCACTTAGTAAACAAAATTCTTACCAAAGCATTTCTAGAATTCTGCCTGTAGTGAGACAGGAGAACAGAGGTGGGGCTATGCCATGAACAGGTTCATAGCCAGGGCAAGCCTGGTGGAGAAAGCACAGAGAATGGAGACCCATGGCTGTGTCCATTCTGGCCTCCAGCCTTTTGTGGTCTTCAATAACCTCTCTTTGCCTTTACCTGGTCCTGGGTAGGGAGAGAGAAATGGAATAAAGCCCTTCCCAGGTAGCATCCAACAAAGAGAAGCTGACTGTGTCTGTAGAAGTAGCCTATATGCTCCTGAGAATGGGCAATATCGTGTGTGTGTGTGTGTGTGTGTGTGTGTGTGTGTGTGTGTGTGTTCATGTGTATTCATGTGGGTAGGTTCATGTGTATTGAGGTGAGTGTGCCAGAGGACAAGAATGGAGGCCAGAGGATGATCTCAGATATTCAACTTTTTATTTATTTATTTATATTACAGTTATTTATTTATTTTATTTGAGAAATAGTCTCTCACTGGCCTGGAATTCACCAGGTATACTAAGCTGTGCTGTCTTTCCACTCCACCCCCGGAATCTACCCATCTCGGTCTCCCTGGCACTAGAATGTGCCAGGATGCACGACATTTTCGTTTTTGTTTTTGTTTTTATATCCCAGCCAATGTTTCCCCTCGCTCCTCTCTTCCCAGTTCGTGCTCCCACTTCCCCTCATCCCACCTCACGCCTGCCTCCTCCATCTCTCCTCCACTGTTTCTCTTCAGATACAGGTGGGCCTCCCGTGGTTATCAGCCATGGTTTATCAAGTTATGCGGAGACTAGGCACCGCCTCCTCATCTGGTCTGTTAAAGAGGTAATCCAGTAGGAAGAATGGGTCCCAAAAGCAAGCAACAGAGTCAGAGACAAGCCCTGCTTTCATTGTCACAAGTCTTATACAAAGTCCCAGTTACCTGACTGTAACACATTTGCAGAGGACCTAGGATGAGCTCGAAACCTACAGCAATGGAAACTCCCAGGAATCTAGGAAGATGACCCTAGCTAAGACTCCTAGTAATAGGGAACATAGACACTGAACTGGCCATTCCTGTCACCAGCCAAGACTTCCAGTGGAGGGACTGGGACACCAACCCAGCCACAAACCGTTGACTTACAATTTGTAGTGCCTACTAGATGTGCTGGGGTAAAGATGGTGCAGAAAGCATGGGAGTAACTAACTGATGACTGGCACAGCTGGAGACCCATACCCTGAAGGAGAGCTCCCCCCTGAGGACCAGGACCCAGAGGTGGGACACCCTAGAGACCTAGCATGGCATTTGTTTCTTTCTTTCTTTTAGTTTCCTTTTTTATGAATTCTGGCAATCAAGTTCAGGTCCTCATGCTTGAGAGACAAGCCCTTGCCAGTGGCTATCTCATCTGCCAATGAGCAACAATGTTAACTGCAGTGAGTAGTGTACACTTACTCTCTCAATGACTTAGAGAGTCTCAAGTCTCAAAGAAAACACAACTTTGTGGGGATCTCAGGGCTGCACCTGAATCACCCAGGTAAGCATTTCTATGATCATCTCAAAGGCTCTTCTCAATAGGCTGTTTTCACAATTTCTTTTCATCCCTGATGTCAAAGACTCCTCCTTGACATCTAGCCTGGATTCCCCTACTGGGTTTTTTAATTCTTTCCCCTTATTCTCCTCTCAGCCAAGAGGGAGAGTGAGTTGGGCAGATCATCTAAATGCTGTCTTCTATTAAGCTGGGCCATGGTCAATGTGTTTGTACGAAAGTCTCTGTGGTTTTACATTGCATTCCAGTAAGATGATAGAACCTGATCCCCAGGTGGAATGTTCTCTTTCAGGTCTAGCCTGCAAGATAAAGACTGACCTGCTGGCAGGAATCCTGAGTTCTTGATAGTGTCCACAGGAGAAGGCATTGTTTCTCTTACAGACCGGTCTCCTCACATCCTATCATGACTCGTGACATAGTGCAAGTTTAGAAATCTTAAGCTAATTCTTCTCAAATGAAACACAGGCTTAAGGAATTGTAACTAAAATATCTGATATCCTACCAATGATTCATGCTTAATAGAGAAAAGGAGCATTGAGATATGGATGGCCTTCCACAGCCACCATCCGTGGATTCACCAATGCTGAAGTAGAAGTATTTGAAAAAGAACCTGTCTATACGGAACCAGTTTGACATTTTTTTTCTTGTCATGATTCCCTAAAATGTATCAGATAGCAACTATTTACACAGCATTTACATTGTATCAGATACTATGAGAGATTTAGAGATTATTCAAAGTATAATGTTGTATACAAGTTATATGCAAACATTTCATAAGGAATAAGTATCTCATGCATTTTCTGGCCCATGGAGAATCTTAAGACCCATTTCCTGCAGACATGGTAAGATGGCTATGATGAAATCGTACACTCAGACCCTCTTCCTTCCCAAGGTGTGTTCTTTTTAGACCCATTTTTCTCAATAAGGAAGTAGAGGAACCTAACAGCAACTTTCTAGCATTACATACACTTGTAAGCATAGGGTTAACAATATAAACTTGCTTTTATTTGTCTCAGAAGGGGCAGACAGAATTTTGAAATCTCTCAAGCACTCAAAAACTCCCGAGAAAGACCTTTCTGTTCACTTTGACCTCTTCTTAGAGGCACAGTTGTCCAGTGAGAAGCGTGAAAGGGAAAAGGAAGTGAGCCCAGGGATGGGCGAGCCCAGGCATGGGCTTCCCCAGCCTCCTCCAGAATGGTCAGGCCAGGTTTGTGAATCAGTGTCAGAACTGGGCAGGGCAAGGCTCCCCGATCCTGCAGGCTGTGATTATGAAGGCATCCATCTGTCAACAGAGACTCTCTGCTACGTTTCCAGCCGGCTTCCACCCCACTGACTCACTCAGTGATGCCACATCTAATGTTTATGACCTAACGGTTGATCACCATGGAACTAGCACAAACCGGAGACTGTTAAGGAGCAAAACCAGCAGAGAGAGACACTGGGTACTGCAGGAGAAGAGAAAAAGACCCGTATTCACAGAGACCACAGGTGAAGACAGAACATCCCATTCCTCATGTGGACACTTCCACCAGTTGCTAAAACGGATCCTTGGAAGCTTTCAAGCTTCTTGAAGAATCCAAATAAGGACTTAGGGTGACCAAGGACAAACAAATACCACAGAAATGAAGACCAAGGAATGGGAGGAAATGTGTATGTAGCAATAAAGTTCGGATCACAAATTCAGCTTCCTTTCTTTGCTGCCAGCACGTGGCAATGGATGAAAAGAGAAAAGGCACCGAGTGTCGGGAGAAAGAAAAAAATCCCTCACAAAACTGAACCTCAGGAATAGTCCTGGAGCTATATTCTCCAATTGGCAGGGTCAGGGTACAACGGTGAGCCCATGCCTCCCTCATGAAAAGGAAGGCCAACGGAAAGAAAGTAGTGCTTTTCAACAAAGATCGTCACAGTTAATGCTGTGAGCAGCAGCAAGCTTTGGCACAGACCTGAGAACCAGATGAGGAGGACTCGGGTGGCATGGTCGAGGTGAAGTGTGTCTGACTTCCTGGCCTGTCCTCTCCAGACTAATAATCAGGAGGGGCTGCTCTCGAGCCCTAAAGAGGCTGTATGAACAGAGTGTCTCCTGGAGTGCTTGCGGCTTACAAGTAACGGGAGAGTCTTTTTATAACCGCTGTGGTTTTATTTAAAAAGGAGCTCGGAATCAGTGGTAAAGGGAGGGGAACCTTGTGAGCTGCAGACCATCTGAAAGGGGGGAAATCATAAATACCAGAGTGTCTGATTATTTGAACGTCTCTTGAAGTCGAATAATGAACCTTCTTCATGTTTGGCTTTCCTGGACTTGGCTCCCTTTGACAACTTTGCAGGCATCAGGGTCTGTCTGGAATTCATTCCAAGTTGGAGGGATATTTTTTCCCTTGACATTTTGCAGCTGAGGCGGCCCTGAGGAGGAAGCTCAGGAGCGTAGCATTACCAAATATGTCCTTTCTCCTGCTTGTATATTTTATTTCCAGAGGAAAAGAAGGCAGACGCAGGCCAAGGAGAGCTAGCCAATGAGAATGTGGCCACAGCAGGCAGCTTCTGGTAATGGAGATATTGATCAGACGCCATGGTTCTCAAGAAAGGAAGTTGTTGGTGCCCACCAGTAGAAATCTGTGCTCTGCTACAGGACAAAGTCTGACAATTTTTTATGTGTTACTCAGCTATTTCAGAAGAATTGTCCTGGTGTTGGTCTCCTGTTCTTGAAAACACTTGAGTGTGATTAAAAACCTCTATGTGTTCCTTTTTAACTATAAAACCACTGGGTGTTCTTTTAACTAGTCCATTATATTCTCTCACTGGGAAGGTCGGGGTACAGTGAGCCTCAGAAGCTTAAGTATAAAATGAAGGTGCAGACTGCCCAAGTAGCTTTAGGTTCCCAAGACTGGGCTCTCTTCCCTTGTTTGATTATATGATTCAACCCCTTAAATTTGAGCAACCTTCCAAATATGTTTATGCATGATACAGAATTACTATACTACGTTTTGACTTTGCTTTAAACTTACAAAATATATAAACTAGAAACTAGGGGCAGTGAGATGGCTCAGCAGGTAAAGAAACCTGCTTCTAGGCCCAAGGACCTGAGGTTGAGCCCCAAAACTCACATGGTGAAGAGAAAAGACTCCCACGAGTTGTCTACTGACACCCACACATATGTTATGGTAGGAACATGCCCACACATATATGCACACAAAATAAAAATGTAATTTTAAATGGAAGATTCTGTCCTGCCAGCAACTCCCAAATACCTGGCAGCCACTTCCCAAATAATTGACCCAGAGGTATAATATAAATTATAAATGCTTGGCTGGTAGCTCAGGGTTATTACTAACAAGTTCTTACACTTAAACTAACCCATAATTCTTATCTATGTTTAGCCACATGGCTTGGTACCTTTTCTCAGTATGACATTCTCATCTTGCTTCCTGTGAGTCTGGCTGGTGACTCCCTGGCTTCACCCTTCCCAGCATTCTCAGTTTGGCTTTCTCACCTAACTTCCTGCCCAGCTACTAGCCTGTCAGGTTGTTTTTATTAATCAGAGTGTGATACATGTTCATAGTGTAGAAAAGGATTGTTCCACAGCATTTAATACAAATGATTTTTAAGAAATAAAGGGGAAGATACTAGGCTAGGGATACAGTTCAGCTGGTAGATCACTTGCTTACCTACTACATCTGTGACAGTGCATGAAATAGGCACAGATGGTACGCGTACCTGATATCCTAAAAGAAGGCAAGAGGATTAGAATTTCAAGGTCATTCTGGATTTCATAGTAAGTTTGAGGCCTGCCTGGGCTATATGAGGGTAGTAAATAGATAAATAAATACATACATTCTGTGCTATTATTTTTAAGTACCTGTGGTTTGTATTACTACTGCTGTTGTAGGAGTTATTACTACACTTCTTGATACATGGTCTCACTCTACTGCCCAGGCTGGCCTAGACCTCACTATGCAGTCCAGGTTGGTCTCTACCTCTCCGACTCTCAGTCTCATCTTCTCCAGCATTGGGATTACAGGCACGTGTCACCCACCACAGTTAAAGAGCGTACTGTTAAGTACTCCCTGTAGCAACCCATCCTTCTTTGGAAACTCCTTTTCTAAGGTCATTTCAGGTCTGCCTTGTTTTTTGTTTTGTTTTGTTTTGTTTCCCTCTTAACCACGTCAGGGCTTCAAGTGAGAGACTCACATATGCCAAGCAAATGCTGCGCTACTGAGCTACATCCACAGCCCAGCTCTGCTTTTCTCTACGGGTAGGAGACATTTATCTCAAACTAGCACATCTACACCCATGAGGGCTCATGAGGAACACACAAGAAAAGAGGCTGCAGAATGTACACCCTGCACTCACACATTAAATATGTCAGAAAACTCAGTTTTAAAGACGTAATGCCCTCAGCTACACATTTGCTATCCCGTTTTCAAAAGAGAATTATTACAGAAAAAAAACATTATTTATATTTGTGTGTGTGGCGATATGTGTGTTTATGTTCATGTGTGTACATATACAGGCATACAGAAGCCAGAGGTCAATGTCTGGTGTGTTTCTCTAGTTAATTCCATTTTATTTTCTAATGACAGGATCCCTACTGAACCAAGAGCTCACAGATTGGCTAGACTAGCAGGCCAGTAAGCTCCCAGGATCCTCTTGTCTCTGCCCAGCATTAGGATTATAAGAGTGCACCATTTCATCTGATGTTTTAAGGGCATTCTGGGGATCTGAAGTCAGGTCCTCAGGTCTGCACAGAGAAATCTTTGGCAAATTAACCATCTCCTCATTCCCCGGTGGTGGGGGGGGGAATAAACAAAACTAAACAACTGTTGCCCTTAGAGATTGTGGTCGATAATTCACCTTGAGTTGGGAAACATTGGGCCTTAGCGAGGATTGAGGTGACCCAGAGAGCACTTTGGCCTGCAAGGTGGGCATAAGCTGCTCTTTGCTGGCTGCTACAACTGGGGCCAGAACCCTAGAGCTACTGAATGTGATTTCTCAGGAGAATAGGGACACCTAGGTCTTAATACAAAATAAAGTTAATTTGACCAGTTTTTGACACGCAATATATTGACACCAGGCATCGAAGCCAAGCAGACAATACTGCTGGCCATGCCCAGCCTGTGGGCAGACGCTGGATAGTCCTTGATGTGACACCCTGCTGAGTTAGCAAGGTCATCTTGCGACAACATTGGCTCTTTGCACCAGACGTTCAAGTGCTTGTGGGTGATTATATGTGCAATGTTTTCCTTAGTTTTGTGACTCAACACCTAGTTCATCAGTCCAAGAGGGAGCCTTCAAAGGACTCAAGAAGTGGCCCCTTATGTAAACTTAATGAGAGAAAAAACATGGTGGAATTTTTTTCCCCATAGCAGTCTTAGGAACATGATTTCATGTTTTTCTGTCTCTCACAAATCTCATCACTCTCTCTGACTAATAATAAGATTAAGATAGTGGAATGTAAACAAACAGCTTCCTCGGGTTCATTTGCCAAGTCTGACATGACTTGTGGTGGGTAATGATTCAAATAGCTAAGATAGTTGGGTGACCAAGCAAACTTGTTCTTGACAAGAATATTCAAGTTACTGGTACAGGTGTATTGACCACCATGGGGAAGAAGGGGTGAAAATATAAGGAATTAAAGTGTGGACTTCATGGAACAAATCAAGAATGTAGTACATAAAAGCAACCACGTGGATTTTCATCAGCTAAAGAAATGAGAAAAACTCTGAAATGAAAACCAAGTTAAGCTGGGGAAAACTTCAGTAGATGGGAAGGCCTATAGACTGACAGATAAAAACCATGATAAAAGAAAGATGTGTGCGTTTGAGAATTAGAAAACCAAGGACTACATATGACAGCCCAGGAGGAAAAGGAAACAGAACACTCGATCTTGACCTTCCCAGCCTCTGAACTACAAAGTTAACTTTTATCATTTATCACTCATCCTCTCTATGATGTTCTGTTATAGTGGCCCAAATGAGTTGAGATCAATATTACAGTGATCCTAGATTTTACTGTGGACAGGGTTTCATGTAACGTAGCTTAGCCTCTAACCCAATATATACCGCCAAATGACTTTGAACTCCTGATCCTATTTCCTGAGTGCTGGGGTTTCAGGCAAGCATCATCCTGACCAGTTTAGACAGCTCTACGAATCAGACCCAGGGCTTTGTCTAGATGATGCTCTCTATCAACTGAGCTGTATTTCCAGCTCTTGATTGCACCGTTATGCAAAAGGAACAGCAATGAGTAACATTGTTAAAGATCCTTTAAACCTATAGAGCAGAGCTTTTATTTCTGTGTTTTTAAAACAATTTTTTATTTTATGTGTATGAATGTTTTGCTTGCATATATGAAAGTGGACCATATGTGTGTAGTGCCCATGAAAAGCTAGAAAAGGATGTCTGATCCCCTGGAACTGGAGTTAAAGAGGCTTTTGAGCCACCATCTGGGTCTGGAAACTGAGCTTGTGTCCTCTGCAAGAGCAGCAAGTGTTTTTAAACACTGAGCCACCTCTCCAGCCCTAGGAAGGAGTTCTTAATCCAAAGAGTTTTAAGAAATAAAAAAGTAAGAAAATGGTAATAAGGCTGAGAGATGGCACTCTGTATTATGCAGATGATGGTGTCTTGGACTCTCTAGTCTGGTATTTCAACATTTAGGGAAAGGTTATCCATAATTATCCCTTGATGATGTTAATGCTTGCCAACTTTTTTCTTAAAATATAACTAATTTTAAACCACTTTTTACAAGTAATGATTATGAGTAACTGGAATGTTAAGTTCATCAAAAGTCCTACTTCATCATTTAGCTGATACTACATCTCACATGTTTTTTTGAAAATTAGACACTGTTTAAAAGCCAAATGTCACATTCTTTCTTAATGTTTAGATATTATTACCCAAATGATTTACCCTGAATCTCCTAGGCGTATTAGGAATGCAAAGAGTATACAGCAGTGACATCTCCAAGTGATTGGTTAGGGGCCAGGCTGATCAAATTTATGCAGAAAGCACTGTTTGAATCCTTAACTTTTCCTTGGAAGAAAAGACACAGTCTCTTTTTCAAGACTATCTGAGACGTAACTAAAAATAAAAATGGGAAGCAGCGTAGCTCCAAAGTCAGAGGACAAAGAACTGAGGGCATGTCAGGGAACCTGAGTTAGATATCCTTAGTGGAGATATCATAATGTATCCCCTGGACCACTCATTCCCACATCTAATGATCTCATGAGCAACAACAACAAAATAGCAAGAGTCAGGGACTCCCAACTTTGGCAGCTAGCCCCCATCAGTGGGAAGTATTGTCTTTGTCATTTGCTCTTGGAGACAACCCACCATAACCCCCCTACTCAAGGCAAGTTGCCTAGGGTATAAATGGCTTTTACTTAATATTACAAGGAAAAATTTTCTAGGAACAAATACCAGCAGCACCCAATACAGGCACAACAATTTTCTTCACCTTAGTTTCTTTATGAATATAAATTCATTATAAATGTATTCATTTAATTATACATTTGTATGTCCTATGCATATGTATGCATACAGACTTACTCCACATCCTATTTTATTATTCCCAAATGCAATTTGTAAAACAGTAAAGCAACAACATATCCTGCATTCTGCTCAGAGAGTGGTGGAGTTAGTGCTAAAAGTCACATTTGCTAATGAGTGACCTTTAAAATGTGATCATTTCTCTTGAATCTTTTGCTATCCAAGGAGGGATATTCTACTATTTATTCTGCACTGAACTAAAATTGAAAGAAGCGGGACATAGAAATGACTGAGTTTTCCAGGAAACTGATCTTTTTCAGAAAGGAAACTACATCATCAGAGCACAAGGCATAGAACAATGGTGTATGGGTGAGGAAGTTAAAACACTATCAGGTTAGGAGGGCACCATTTGCTTTCCTGCTATAAGCCAGTCCTGATGATCCAAGTTACTCAATACCAGTGACTTGGACAGCACCATCTTGTGCAGTGGGATGGGCCACGGACTTGCTCAGCTCAACAAAAGAGTAAGCTCGAGGTCATATGTCTTACCCTTTCAGATGTAAATCATCCTAACACTCCAAAAGAGAATGCATATTTTATTTTCTTACCTTGGCATATGTACTTTCAAAATGAAAAAAAAATAGATATACATAAATCTATTGGTTGCATAGGACCGCATGCCAGCAAACTCTACAGACAAGCACATTCATTTTTATGATATCTGAATATTCTATTGAAGGCACATAATATTTGGGTGACTAAATAAAATAGACAGCAATAATTAAAAGTAAGATGATTTTTTTTAAACATGCAGAATGCACTATAGTCACCACCACAAGTGTTGTGATAGCTTATATTAGTTTGGGGTGACAATCCTGAAATCCCAAGCTAGAAGGAAAAATAAGAGAACTTTCTTAAGCAAGAAGTGCACTGAATGCTGAAAAGAAACACTGTCTTGCTATGGAAGAATGAATTGCAAGTATAGTATCTGAGAGGAAGAATCCGAAGTTACTTGATCCTTTTATTCTTCTCTTCCCTGAGGCCTCCTGCTGTTCAAATCCTGTCTCCACCCCAAAGCAGTTTGTCTCTTCAACAGCATCAATGACAGATACAATTGTCTTTTTCTAGGACACAGGGCACGGAACAAGTGTAGCCCTGAAGCATGGACAGTGCTAGTCTGAAGAGTAAGGCTTAGTGTCACGGGCTGTGTCGGTTCTGAGTATTGAATCCATAGGGAGGGGACCCACACATTCTTCAGTATGATTATTTGTCATGTTTTTAATATATATATATATGTATATATACATATATATATATATATATGTATGTATACATATATATATGTATGTATTTATGCATGCAAAGTCTGTTGTGGGTCTATGTAATTTCTCAAGGGTTATGATAAATGTGCAAAATCCCAAAGGCTTAAGGTATGAGCCAGCTTCTATAGAAAGATGTTTTTGTGGTGTTCAACAGACTGAGACGTCTTACATAACTCTATATACCTTCTTGTCCTGTCGAGGTAGGCACAGACGCATGAGAATGCAGCTGTGTTTGCTCTCCACCGATATTTTCCCTTTCATGGATATGGTCAAGGCTACAGCAGGAGACATTTTCTGCAGCGTTGTTTTCTTATGAGAATTTCTGATCCAATTGAATATGGCACTTCCTTGATCCTGACCCCTGTTTTCTTGCTCTCAGTCCTCTCTGCCTCTTCACCCCCCAAAAACATCCTGTCACCCCTGGTTTACTTCAGTTTAATTACAAGCATTTGCAATTTCTGATCCATTAAGAACTCTAGTCTTTGCTAAGCATGCACTGCCCACTCCAGAAGCATAACACTTTACAGGTCTTGAACAATGGCTATCTGTTCTCTCCTGTGAAGCTTCCAGAAACAGGCTTTAGGGAGCTGCCATGTGTTTATCTTTCTTAACACTCCAACAGGCACCCCTCCGTGACTCACACAAGCAGAAAGCCAGAGGCCTTGAGTGGTTGTTTATTCTCCCCAGCTGGATAACCCTGCACGTGGCTCTCAGCAAGGGCCAGGATTATACAAGCTTGGGGGGAGATGCTCATGTCCTCCTGTAGAGCCAAGTACAAATGGAACCTCAGGATCTTGCAGTTTCCCAGATCTTTTAAGTAAGTTTAGGACTGACCAAGAAACCCTGCTCAGCTCGCCAGCCATCTTTACTTTTCCTCATTTAGACTCAAATGAGAGAGGCGGGGTGACCTTAGATGGCACAAATACAAAGAAGCTTGTTGTCATTTTCAAGAGCTTGGAACACAGTATTTAGCCTGGAGAAGTGATCCACTGTTGCTAGGAACATGAGACTGTTGAAGGCGTGGCTACAGCAGCTTGCTATGTGTGCTTCGGAGATATGAGGGTGAAGCATAAAAACATAGTGAATTGTATGTGAGCTCTAAGAGTAGCCCATCTTGCAGCTGCCCTGGCACCTGGTTGTTCTCTGCCCACTCTTGTGGAGTTTTACTGTACATGAGTTAATATTCAGAAGTAGGCTCAAAGGACCCAATGAAAAAGACCAAGGTCCCTCCCTCAAAGCACTATCCCTTCTCTCCAGGTATCTCTGTCTCACTGAACTGTAGTCTCCACTATTCTGCAAGACTGTAGTGGTCTGTTGGTGCTGTTGCTCCATGGATGATGCTTAAGTTCCATTAGATAACAAGCAATAATGTTCACTGGGCTCACGGAAATGGTTCCCCTCTTTTTGAACATCATAATTCTGAGTGTTGTTATTGTTGTGTCAGTCTAGCTTTCTAGTAGTATTGTGTGACACTATTTCTAGGGAGACAGAAGCAAATATCTACTCATGCCAGATAGGTAACCAACAGCAGACCAAGTATAGACACCACTAGATCCTTGGTAAGGCAATGAGTTTTATTTATTTTATATACAAGATTAGTGGACATACAGTATCATTGAATGGTTACCCCCCCACCCAGGAGCAAAAAGGACTCAAAGACAGGGCATCAACAAAAGCCAACCCAACATGGGTGACAGACATGAAAGCTGGAAACCTGGAACACACAGTCAACTTTCAGGTAGCTCAACAGGTTGAAGAATGTCCTTTCCAGGGAGATTAGTTAGTGTAAGCCTCTTCCAGGCAGCTCAGCTGGTCTCTTCTTCTGCTAGACAGGTTTTTACAATTTATCTACATTTGGAGATGGAGGAGCCTAGCATATCTGGTCAGTTTCAGGAACTTCCTGAGTCTATGGAATTTCCCTGTCATGAGGGAAGTTTTCAACTCCCTTTAGAACATCCTGCTTCTTAACAAAGCTTCTCCCTAAGATGGATGCTTTTAGTCTTAGAGGAAAATGTCGTACAAGACATGTTTACAGTGTAAAGGCTACTTACTGACTCAGCAGCCAATGCCCCTGTAATAGTTCAGAGTCACCAGGTTCCCACTGCTATGACCTTACAGTTTTTGTTTTTTGGTTTTGGTTTTGTTTTGTTTTTTTGTTTTGTTTCTTTTTTTGTTTTTTGAGACAGGGTTTCTCTGTGTAGCTTTGCACCTTTCCTGGAACTTGCTTTGGAGACCAGGCTGGCCTCGAACTCACAGAGATCTGCCTGCCTCTGCCTCCCTAGCGTTGGGATTAAAGGCGGGCACCACCACCACCCAGCACAGGTTTTTTGTTTTTTGTTTTCTTTTTAAGATTTATTTATTTATTATTGATACAGTGTTCTGCCTACATGCATGCTTGCAGGCCAGAAGAGTACACCAGATCTCATGACGAATGGTTGTGAGCTACCATGTGGTTGCTGGGAATTGAACTCAGGACCTCTGGAAGAACAGCCAGTGGTCTTAAACATTGAGCCATCTCTCCAGCCCCGACCTTACAGTTTTTAAAATCCAGTTGCATTGAGAGTTTTATGTGATCACACTATGTAGCCCAGACCAACCTCAAAATTGTGATTCTCCTACCTGAGTTTCCTGAAGTGCTACTCACCAGGTTAGGAGTCCTTTTGATGAAGCAGTAGAAGGAACTTTACTAAACCCTCCATCTTCACACAAAATCTTTTCAATATTCTTCCTGATGAAATGGGGAGTGTCCATGAACTAACTATGCCGCAATGTGATAGTTAGCTCACAGGGGGCAAAAATCACATTTTGTGGTTTTTGTTGTTGTTTGTTGTTGCTGTTAAGACTGAACTCACTGCTCTTTTCTCTAGACATCATCTCAAAAATGCACTGAACTGATTCTGTTATTTCAAGAACAACAGCTAAAGCTTTGGGTACCAGTGATGAAAATCAGACAGAAAGTGAAATGAAGAAGAAAGTAAACAAAACTTTTCTACCTTGAGTCCGATGGCCTCTCTGTAGTTTGTTGTTTTTATCCTTTACTCTTTTTTTTGGGGGGGGGCTGCCACACAGTTCCCAAATAATCACACAGAGACTTATTCTTACTTATAAATGCCTGGCCTTAGCTTGGCTTATTTCTTGCCAGCTTTTCTTAACATAAATCATCCCATCTATCTTTTGCCTCTGGACTTTTACCTTCTTTGATTTCTGTTCATATTTTCTTTCCTTCTTATTCTCTGTCTGGTTGGGTGGTTGGGTGACTGGCCCCTCATATTCTCCTCTCCTCTTTTTTATGACCCCTGATCTTCTCCCAGATATCTTCTCCTATTTATTCTCCCTGACTGCCAACTTCTCCCATCCTTTCTCCTGCCTTGCTATTGGCCATTTAGCTCTCTATTAGACCAATCAGGTGTTTTAGACAGGTAAGGTCACACAGCTTCACAGAGTTAAACAAATGCAACATAAAAGAATACAACATATTTTTTGCATTATTAAACAAATATTGCACAGCATAAATGAATGTAATACATCTTAAACTAATATTCCACAATGCCTCTCATTACATTAGCCTTGTATTACAGGCTTGTGACACTATACCAGGCTTAGTAAAATTTTAAAACATCATTTTTGTTTGTGTTCTCTAAAAAGTTTATTATTTAAATGTAACATTTACAATGGTTACAATGTGAGTGAAGGTAACGTGTTTACTTTTCCTATATATACAGCTAAATCGTCTATTTTACATAAATTTTTTTAAGCTATATCAATTTCTCCAAAGGAATGGGCAATATGCAATCACCACTTCAATTTTGTGTGAATAGTAGGTAGTATATTGGAATGAATTTATCATAATATTAACCTAAGAATATAATGCAAGTTTATTAGCTGTCAATTAATATTCTATATTCTATTTGTATATCTTGTTTCTAGTCATTAAAGGTATAATGTGAGTGCAAATTACTGAGGCATGAGTCACAGCCAGGGATGCATGGTATAATCCATGAAGCTTGCAGATTTGTTGAAACTTGCAATTATTGACACAAGCAAATCTTTTTTTTCTATGCATCTCAAGCAGATCTGGATAGTAATGTTTCTATCTTCAATCTTTTGCAAGGATATTCCTACTTCCTGAACAATTGTGTTTCCAATGGAAGGAAGAAATCCAAGGTTGCCTGCTTCAGATTAGTGACATCTATCACAATTACCCAGAAAACAAAGATAGCTAGAATGTGACAAATCATTTGTTTAGTCCTCTCTTATGCAGTATAAGGACATCCTTAGTGGCTTATCCTTCTTAGCTTCTAGGCTTTCCTGTAAGCTAGTATACTCTTCAGAACTATCTGTGCTTTACATCAGCATCACTATAGACTACTTTGCTTTTGGGTTTAACAGTTTTTCTTCCCTACCTTATTTCTTATTTGTGAGGACAAAGATTTCAGGCTCTTCTGGATATCTGTTAAGAGTAATACTCAGATCCAAAGAACAAAATTCTTACTGTTTGATAGAATGACTGAGAACAAAGAAACACATTGCAAAAGAATTTAAAAATGCATGCATGTATTTTCAGAGGTATGAAGTTCCCTTAGATAAAGTCTTCTCATTTTCATTCATATTAATTTCTCAAACAGTGGCTTAAATATACCAAAAAGCTTCCTAACAATGTTATCTTTTACTCCCAGCTGGAGTATTCATTCCCAGTTAAAACCTCCTTTTGAGTTGTTGGTCAGGGTGGTTCAAGAGAGTTTCAAAACAATATAGTCTGTTGCTGTTGCCCATGGTTGCCTCCCTGAGGTTGAAGGTAAATTTCTTTTGCTGAAGACATCACAAACTTTGGACTTGGAAGATATGAGCTCAAAGGGCTCGAAAGCTTCCTCCCTAAATATTAGCTTTTATAGTACTCTAAATTGTTATGTGAGCTCCTAAAGGAGGAAAGCAGTCAGCACTCCTATCCACCTGTGATGCCTGTGAACCATAGCAATGACTAGAAGGGCAAGATCTCCTTGAAGATGCAATAGCACCACTTACATCTTGGCAGTAACCAACAACAGTCTAATTGGATTCAAGGCCCACTTAACAGGAAAGAAATCAGGCATGGTACTATCAACTAAGCCAACTACATGCAGCTAGTAAGGTCATGGATAGATCTTACAATTGAACCTACAATTGCCACCTTCCTAAACCAGCATAATTCCTAACTGCAGTCTAAGTACTTATCTTCATACCTACAGATTAAGTATAGGTTTCACTTCTCATCAAAGAAGCTTTTAAAAAAAATTTTTTTATATTTTGCAGCAGGAGATAATTACAGAAAGTCATAACTAGTCAAAAAGTAGAGAACAACTGACTATAGGCTATCCAGCCTCAGTGAATACATATACAACATAATCCCTAAGGCTCAGGGAATATGGAAGAGGGAGTAGAGTAATTTTAAGAGCCACAAGAATAGAAAGTCTGTTGTGAGATTGTACCTTCTAGCTATGACATGGGAGCTACACCAATGAAATCACAACAATGTGGCTTCCTAAGCAAAATCTAATTAATTCTTGCATCAGTTGACATTGCAAGGTCAATGGGATAAATCTCATAGGGTCTTATTCTTAAATGAACAGCTATGAGTAATTAACAGCTACCGGGGGAGGGAGAATTAGTCTTCTCCAGGGATGAGGCTTCCTGATTGGTTATCCAATACCAAGCAGTCAGCCCTTCTAGTTTCTAGTCCTTCTATATTTCTAACATATACATCAGGTGACAATGAACAGACTCAGTATTTATTCATTTGTATGCACATGTAACAACAGCAGTTAAAGAAGAGATCATGAATTTGAGAGGGATCATGGAAGAAACAGGCTGGAGGAGAGAAGAGGGAAATGACATAATTATATTTTAATTCAAATTTTAAAACTCACAAGATTTATTTTACAAAACTAAAACAATTATGAGGTTTTTTAACTACTTAACCCTTGTGTATTTTTTTCAATCTTCCTTGATTTTTTTTTATATATACTGAAACCATGAACTGTGCAAAGGAAATACCTTTTCAACAAACAGTCTTTTTACCTTTGATTTCTGTTCTGATTCTTTCCCATAGATCTTTGACATTATCAAAACCAATGAAAATCTCACCACACTCTGATGTTTTATCAGATCATACCAATTAGTTTCAAAGCAGCACTTGCATCTCTCAGCAGGAAATCCTCTGTGCCTGGCCAACTCTTTCTCTCTCCCCAGCTGAATCACCCCAGGCAGAAAGACTGAGGGATGCACTCTAGCCTTCCACAGCAACTCAACTTCATCTGTCAACTCTTGGCTTCAGCATCTTGGGGAATTCTGACATGAGGAAATAAATCAAAGCAATTGGATTGCCCTTTGGATGAAGCCCAACTCTAGTTGTTTTCAAGATAAGAAAAAGAGCTTCCCACCACTTCTGTTATCATATTGTCATTAAACACTTTTTTTTTGGTATTCTGTGCAGAGTTCTGGCTGGACTCTGAGGATATGAATATGACTCATATGAATGAGAGAGTCACTTATCTCATGTGTGCCTACCTCACAAGCTGAGACACGGTGAAGATAGTTGCATAGGCTGTGATATTATATGTCCTTGGTGTGTGCTATACTAGACACTGTGTTGACTATGGTAATACAAGGAACTTAGAGGAAAGGCCATCAGCCCAACTGGAACTTTAGAGATGACTTTTGGGAAAAATAACCCTTACGTTGTTATTATAGAGATGGGCATGGAGTGAGGGCGTTTTGGGTAAGTGAGGGCATAGTGAAAAGCTGAATAGAGATGGTTGTGTAAAGGATGTGGCATGGACAACACCAGTACCTACATGCTATTTGCCACATTTAGTACCTAAGAGACCAGGACTAGGGAACTGTCAGGTAAAGATGGAGTTCTATGGAAGGAGACAGAGTTTCACGGAAACAATCAGTCAGCATCCATGTTCCTTGAGGGCCCCTGGCTGAAGGGACTTGGCAGCCTTCTCTAAGAAAGTGCCATAAACTTGTCAGACTATGTTTTACCTACAGTATAGAATTTGGGCAAGAGATTCCAATGATGTTCAAGTAAGTAAAGGTGGTTTGACTCGTGATATGGAAATAAAGCAGTTTAGCTTGATTGAAGACTGGATTTTTTTTCCAGAGATACAACATAGATGCATGATTTAGCATAGCAATTTATCTGCACAGTATTACCTAAAACACGTGTTGTGACTACCCCAGTGCGTCTAAGGTCTCAGCCTCCACCATGATTAACTTGAAAATGAGAACAGTTTTATCGACTTAAATCTGTCTTCTGCTCACCTCAGTTCCATGGATCATTCTTGGCTTCTGACTTTCAAGACCTCCTTTACTAGTAGCTGAAGAGAGACAGAAAAGCACTAAGTGCTCACATTTCCCCAATCCTGTTCTAGCTCCGCAGAACTGGAGAAACGTCTGTTCTCTGGTGTGCACTGCATACAAACTATTCACAGTTGACCACATCCGCTGGGCAAACCTCACTTACCCATCCCAAGGAATGTACAAACTCAGGTTCCAGAACACAGCCAGACTGATCAGTCGGGCTGTCTAAATTGGGAACTAATTAAATGTTTTAACTGGAAGTCTGTCTTCGCTTAAGCAGGACAGCCATTCTGAAGGAAACATTCCAATGAAGCACTTTCTTGGTGCCGAGGGAGGGGGAACCCAGTCAGACAACAAGAAATAATTACTTCTTACAGCGTCACAATGTATTGCTTCCTCAGTGAATATGCAGATTGACACAGGATATGGGTATGCCCTTATGCAGATAGATGTGACCGCACAGAAGGAATTAGATTCCATTTTCTTTGATGTTGAAGTAGTCAAAAAGATCTTCCTCTCCTCTCTATGTAGGATTTCAGTCCAGCCTACCAGCAGTGGTAAAATACTGTATTGGTAGCCTGCGCAATTGAGAGCGGCACTTAAGCATGCTGGATGCCATGTGGATGTGGGAAGAGTTGGAGACCAAGTTGGTCATTTCCTTTCCATTCAAAAGCACACTAAGCATAGAGCCAGGGGCCTGGGATCCAGTCACTTACAGAGGCTGAGGCAGGAAGAAAGAGGGTGAGTGTAAGGCCAGCTTAGGTTCTGTAGCAAGACTCTATCTACAAAGAAACACATTGTTTGGTGGGGCCAGAGAGATGGCTCCATGGTTAAGAGGCCTTGCTGCTGCTCTTCCAGAGGACCCCAGTTGAATTCTTGGCAAACATACTGGGCAGCTCACAGTCACCTGTAACTTCAGCTCCCGGGACTCTGACACCCTGTCGTGACCTCCACAAGCACCCACACTCATGTTCATGTACTCCCACAGACAAACAGACACAAGTTTTACAACTTAGAGAACTGTTTAAAGTACCTTCCCCACATACTCAAGTATTCAAAGCAACAAAGGTCCAGAGCTTTTCTAATGAAGAGCTTCTGCTTGTACCAACAGCCCACGCTGCTTTGGAAGGTCAGTTGACTTAAGATGGGTTATGTGCAACTAAGATGAAAATCCCATAAGACTGAAAATGAGGAAGGGACCTTTAGCATAGAATCTCCTTATGACACTGATCATTCATGACATTATTCAATTGCTGTGGAGTAAACTTGGAATTGGCTGTCACAAATAAACAAACATGACCTCAAGCGGTCAGTATCTGGGAAAAGAGTTATTTAGCTTGAAGGTTGCTGTCAATGTTGAGTGATTTGAATACTTTGCACGAATGAGAAAGTATGCAATGTGGTTTGGCAAGGGCACACAAGATGAAGCAGACATCAAAGAAAAAAAAAGAAAGAAAGCTTTGAGAGAATGAGGTCAACTCCAAGGTGGAAATAAGGGGCTGAGAAGTGGTCCTAAGGGTAGAGACTCAGGAAGATTCTAGAAGGAAAGAAAACTAAATTATATATTTTATATGTTTATATATTTTCATACTGCCAGGCACTACTGGCCAGTTTAAAAAGGAATGGGATGAGGGTTCCAAGAAGATGGTGGACTGCTGGGGGATGTCTTTCTGTACACTGTGAATGTATGTTGTTCCCATTGGTTAATAAATAAGCTGCTTTGGCCTATAGCAAGGCAGCTTAGAGGAAGGTGGAAAATCCAAGAAGAGAGACAGGAAAGAGAAAGGTAGAGTCTGGGGAGATACCAATCTACTGCCCAATGAGCACCATGCCAGCAGACTGGTAACACCCCAGCCATGTGGCAAAACAAAGATGAAAAAAATGTGTTAATTTAAGATGATAGAACTAGGTAGCAAGAAAGTTATGCCATTGGCCATACAGTTTGTAATTAATATAGGCCTCTGAGTGATTATTTTTATGAGCAGCTGTGGGACTGCAGGGCTGGGTGGGACCAGGAGAAACATTTGACTGCAGAGAACAGTCACAGCAAAGAGTGCACAACTCTCTGATAAGCTATTTGGTGACAACAGGATTCCTGCACACTGGGACAGGAGGGATTGTAGGCAGTGAAAAGGCAGGGGACACAAATAACATTGTTTTTTAGTGAAAAACAAATTTAGTTTGTAAATCAAAAAATAGAAAAAAAAAGTACAATTTTTGAATGTTCACAAGACACGCATTGGAATATTATGAAAGCAACGATCTGAACATCCAAGAAACATACAAATAACTATCTCTTTGGTATTCGAAGACATGAAATAAGTGTTCCCACTGTGATATAAATTTTAGACATGGTTCAGCAGGTAAGAGCACTTACAGCTATTGCAGAGGACATGGGTTTGGTTCCTGGAATTCATAACCACCTGTAACTCCAATCTCAGGGAATCAGATACCATTGGTGCGGGATACTCACACAGGATCACATGCACACACACATATACATTTTTTAAATTATTTTTTAAAAGTTTGACTTTATCCTCTGACAATAGCAAGCCATTGGATTATTTTGACAGAAAATAAATGCAGGGAATACAGAAAATCAAGGAGATTCACAAAGGATCTAGATACTAACACTGAAGTTTATACAGAAATCATAAACTATAAAAAACAGTTTAAAAACACTTGGGGAAAAAGAGGAAAATTAATAGAGAGAGGATTTATATACCAGTATTAAGACTTACTGTAAAAATAATAGCAATAAAAATGCCTAACAAAAAACAAGCAATCGAGTATATATGTATCACACATACAAGGACTCTTTAGTTTTAATAAGAGGGGCACTATGCCTCAGGGGCTGGCATGCCATCTCTCCTCAAATAGGAAAGTGTCATCTGTACATGCATGTGGGGCAGAATGAAATTTGACTTCGGGCCTCCTACCACACACCTAAATCGATTCTCTGTAGGTTGCAGCAATCGATTTGAAAAGTAAATCATGAAGCTTCTAAAGGGCCACATAAGCAAAGCGCCTCATGATTTTCAGCAAACATTTCTTTAACAGGCCCCTCAAAAAAATGTGTGTGTGTGTGTGTGTGTGTGTGTGTGTGTGTGATTATGGGACAGTGTGTTAAGTGTGTGGGGGTGCCCACAAAGGTGAGAAGAGGGTATTGGATCCCTTGGAGCTAAGTTACAGGAAGTTGTCAGCCACCAAACATGGTGCTGGAAATCAAACCTAGCTTCCCTAGAGGAGACGTGGGGACTTTGCACGCTGAATCATTTCCTCTGTCCCTAAAGCATGAGTCTTGAAGGAAATGCTGATAGATTAATTTACTAAATTATTTAATGGCTAGTTGATTTATTGCTAAATTAATTTAGAATGGCTAATTAATTAATTGGTAACTAAAATGTGAAATTTCTGTCCATCTGTAGACTATTAGGAAAACACAAAGGTTGTGGATAAGTGTGTATGTCTAAATCTCTATCACTGAATATCATCTATCCACCCTACAAAAATAATAATTAGTATATGTAAAGACCTCATACAAATCAAAGAAAAAGGCAGTTAGCCCAAATTTTTGATTAGGTACAATATAAAAATAGATGTCTGAATATTCAAAAAACACAAATATTTAATTGCCTCATGCTAAATAAAACAGCTTTGAGACAGCATTAACCTTCCCCCAGATTCAGAAAACTTAAAATGCCTATCTGCCCCAGAATGTCTTTATTTCTCATAGTCTCACACTGGCAATGCCTAATTATGGAAAGTTGACTAAACGTATTAGAGTGCATTCAAATAATAAAATAGCAACCATCAATAAGAGTGTTGCATTCTATGCAAAATGTCTGCATAATTTTCAAATACATATTTTAAGGGAACAAAGCTAAACCAAAAAATGTATATTCAATGGGATGCCCAATTCCACTAAATACAAAAGTAGGCCAAATTAGTCTACATTATTGGAAATAAGAGTAATAATTACCCTTAGAGCAATCAATAACTACAGGGTTGAAGAGAAATGGAGCATTGTGGCTGCTGATAATTCCGCTTTCCTTCTAAGTGATTAGACAGGTGCACTTAGCTGAGAAAATCAAACCTCTACGTCCAGGTTCCCCCTGTATATTCTGACTTACTTCAACAGCAGGACCTGAAAGTACGGAAGAGCTAGATTGCCAGTCCAGCAGGTAAAGGGTTTTCCACAAAAGCCGTGAGTATATGTGTGTACTTACACTCACACACATACAAAAACACACACATACACACACATGAAGTAATAGTAAATAAAACCTAAATTTTTAAAACTGTCAGTGAGTCAGACAAGTGAAGAAATAAAGTGCATCTTAGACATTTAAGAATAGTCTTTTTAAATGCATGAACTATTGGTGTACTCAGTGGTATTGTTAATCTAATATGATGTTAAACAGAGGAAGTCATGTGGAATTACTGTGTAAAATTGAAGAATGGTGAGCTCATCTATAGAATTAAAAGACACTTTGAAGGGGCTGAGGAGATGGCTCAGTTTGTACACTCACACACCAACACACACTATCATACATTACACCCACACTATCATGCTTACACATGCAACTGTACTCATTCTAACATGGTCTCACAGTCTCACACCCACAACCACCAACATACTCACACTCGCACATACCTACCAACACACTTACTAAACACTCAACACACACTTATACAAATCCACACCCACATTCACTCTCACTGTCATGTGTTCACACAGTAACACACTCACAGGCACATGTCCAGTCACACTTCCTTTTAAATTTATTTTTTATACGTTTGCATATTTATGCATATTTTATCTATGAATCACAGTAAAAGTGGTTTACTTTATTTCTTCACTTGTCTGACTCATCCACAGTTTTAAATTTTTGATTTATTTATTATTATTGTGTAAATTATTAAATTTATTTTTTTATGTATTTTTTAATGTATGAATACTCTGTTTGTATGTACACCTGTATACCAGGAGAGGGCGCCAGATCTCATTACAGATGGTTGTGAGCCACCATGTGGTTGCTGGGAACTGAACTCAGGACCTCTGGAAGAACAGCCAGTGCTCTTAACCACTGAGCCATCTCTCCAGCCCTAGTCACACTTTGACTTACATGCAATCACACATAAGCACTCATATACAAACATGCTCACATACACGTACACACAAACAGGCACGTTCACTCACCCTCAAACATATACACATACTCTCACACCCTCATATTTACACTTACACCCTTATACTCACACATCTGACTTCATATCCTCTCAGCCTCACACTGACCCACATACTCTTACACATTTAGACGCTCACACTCATGAATATTCATACACAATTTCACACATATTCACACTCACATTCATGCACATGCACACACTTATACATACATAACTAGCACACTCACTTGCATTCACACACTCACTCTCTGACCCCACAGACACAAAGGCAGTGAAGAATTTTGGGATACTGATAAGGCTTTATTGAAAGGGTGCATGATCTGAGATTTTATACTGTGTGGTATTTAATTAGACAGTGTAGTTACAATTTGTGGGTTTTACATCTCAAAAGTCATATTTTAAAACCATATTGGTAAGGGTTGGTAAAGGATGTAACATCATTTAGAATTGAGACCAAAAAAAAAAAAAAAAAGGCCGGAAATTAGAAGAAAGGAAAGGCAGGCTGACCCATTCAGAAAGTTTGCCACAGCTCCTATTACACTGTGATCATAGGTGACTTTTAGAGGTCTTCTATGGAGGTTTGACAAGCAGGACCACAGCATAAGGCAATCCATTCATGGATGCAGAGTATCAGGCAGGTACATTGTTCAGAAGGAAAGCACCGAATCTCAGAGACGCTTCTTTGAGAATATTCATGCACAGGAAATAAAACCATCTCAAACGGTAACATTTGGGATTTGCTTCCAGTTACTTGTAATCTACTTCAAAACTGAAAATGTTAGCTTGTATCCACATAATTGTGTTTTCTAGCTGGACTTTCCTCTTCAGAATTAGCTGTGTAAATATGGGTAAGGTTACCAATGTACCCAAAGCGGGTTGTTATGGGACTGGCCTGGGAGCTAAAGCAGTCTATATATTGGCAACCTGGCTCATCTAATTTTTTATTCATTTTTTAAGTTAATTTTTTCCTTATTTATTTGCTCTTTCCTTTAAACGACTGTGACAACTTGCCTCCAAATAAGCAGCTCCATCACGAATTCTTCCTTCTGAGGGTGATGAACATGATTCTGCTGTCTTTCCGTGGTCATGCAGCATGGCCAACCATCTTACAGCAATGCTTTGCAGACCCTCAAGAAATAGCTTTGCTTTGCTATTTGCTAGGTCATGCCAGTGTCTGAGCTACTCTATCTGAATACTGGATTTTCCTTGGTCCCTACTGAGATTGGCAACATTAGTTTCTTCAAACCTAAGGGAGGCAGGAAATGAGCTGGCCTAAGGGGCAGCTGGACTTAGGTTGGCACGCGCTGAGTGAACCGAGAAAGCCCAATCAGGAGCGGTGGGGTGGGGGTGGGGGGTGAAGAAAAAGGAAGTTACTAAGTGTCAACTTCAGGAACAGACTTGTTTACCCACCAGAGTCACCACCGAGCTCCAAACATCACTTAGGATGACAGACCCACACCAAGGGCTGGAAACAGGACTCTGGGCTTTTTTAAAGAGTTGCTACGGTGGCCTGGGCCCTTTCCTTCAATGCTGGCATTGATTCTGGGCTATTGTCCCTTTCAGTAAAACCAGAACTGAAGACAGAGGTGCAGCGTTGGCCAGGGTTTCCTTCCCTTCCCAGGAATGTTTACTGAGGTGTGGTGTTTTGCACAACCTTTAATAAGTAGTACGCCATGTTCTCTGAACCTCTATTTTTCTAAATGTGTGGGGAGGACACTGTTTTTTGCTCCTTTGCCAGCAGCATTCCAGAACATTCCTACAATGGGGACTTCGATGCCATCTTCTGAAAGTAGACGCTGTGACCAGAACTTGTACTGCAGTACTATATTCACATTCTCAAAACGAGAGGGACCTGACTTCATAGGCAAACCCAGACTGAGGTCCATCAAGGTGTAAAGCAGACATCTTTTCCCAAAAGGCAATGTACATGGGAAGGAGCACTATTCAAATTTGCCTTCAGTATATTACAAGGTGAAGGAGGTAAAAATGGCAAATAAAACTTCCTTTACTATCTCCTTCAAGCCTTTTTGATGCATTCTGAAATTAATCATCATAATGCACTCAGACCAAAAGCATTGTGGCCTAAATGTTGTAAAAATGTTTCCCCTATGTGAACACAGGTTTCTTCCTGATCTAGCACTGTGGGCCAACATTGACAGAACCTGTCTCTGCTCTCAGTGTGGCTGTACTGGCTGCTTTTCCTTTCTCTTGCCTGAGAAAACGTGGAAGAGATTTGCATCCAGCTGACAAATAGACTCATGGCACAGGCTCACTAAGGAAAACCATTATTTTTGTCCCTTTCGGTGGAAAGATGGAGGTTGACCAAGAATGCACATCGAAGACATTTCCACCTAACCAGAGAACAGTTTTTAGACTTCACCAAAATGCTTGCCAACCATGAAGGATATGACGCATTCCGAACTCCGTGAACTGGAGGTGCCCGTGTTTTAGGAAGGATTTGCTTAGGTTTCTTTCTTTAGCAGTGTTATTTCAAAGTACACTGCAGTTACTTGAGGTGTTGCTCTCCAGAGTGCATCCTCATGGCACATGTAATTTACTGTACTACAGGGGTTAGAGCATCGTCATCCAGCAAAAGTCTTTGGAAACTAAATGCTCGGCCTTCATATTTGAAAGTGGCCAGTGAGTGACAAACTATAGGAATTGCCTTTGAAGTGTTTTACTTTAACCTTGAAATATCAAATATAAAAATAAGAGACTCATCTATGAAGAAATATCATGGGAAGTCTTTTTTTTTTCAAAAATTAACAAGTTACAAGAGATAAAAAAATTTAGGAAAGCAGTCAGTGACAGAAGAAAATCTTGCATTTATTGGAAAGACAAGTAATTTTAACTGTCTGTTTGTAAAGAATTTTAAAATTTACTCTTTTATGAAAATAATATCATCAAGGCCTGTTTGTCTGCTAGTCATCAGAGAACGGTGCCAGTGAGCTGTGAGATTTTTTTTAAGGTCTGCAAAAACTATTAAAACATGAAAAAAGAAATATGGGCTCTATAATACAAAATAAAGATTCAAAATGGAAATCAATAAATGCTTAATTGAAAATGTTAGTAAAATAGCGTTATATCAGCTAGTCAACTGCAAGTCTTTTCTCACAAATATATTATATTTGATGCGGGTGAAGGGTGGGTTTTTAATTTGTGTGATACATGTTGTGTGGCCCAAACTTAAGAGTACAAGGGCCTGAGAACTGCCTTGAATAAGATCAATAGAATCAATATGGAAATCTCTACTGTCCTAGAATCATCAGAAGTTAGACAATGGAAAAGTGAGAATCAGGAAGGGCAATGTTAAACATCAAAGCGGTGGACTCGGGGAAGATAACCACCACACCTCCCAGGAACAAGCAATACTAGCCGAAACCTACACTCATTCCTATGTATTGGGACCTGATATACAATAATGTCTTTTTGTTTGTTTTTAAAGGCAAGTTTATTTTAGTGTAGGTAAATATGCTAATAACATCTCATTCTGGATCTGGTTACATCCCTTATGAACACTCCCTTGACAGCTGACATCTGGTGAGGGTGCTGGGTGTTGAGGCAATGGAAGTGAATTTTAAGTATGAAAGAATACTTGGTTCAGAGCAAGCCTAATATTTGGAAGGCCTAGTACATGAATGTACAAGTTAGAGAAATATAGTTGAGGACATGGCTTGGATTTAGATATGGTTGCCTAATATCTCCTTTTAATGGGAATTATCCATTTGTCATATCCATTTCTCAGTCAACAAATAAAGTAATATAGAAAATGGTACCCTGTTCAAAGTATAATCTCCATTCTATGGGTATGATGGAGAAAGCCTCAAATGTTTTTCTGAAGACTATTTTTTGTGTTCTCTCTCTCTCTCTCTCTCTCTCTCTCTCTCTCTCTCTCTCTCTCTCACACACACACACACACACACACACACACACTTAATATTCCCAAACTAATTATGTTAATTTATGATTAGAATTTTGACAAACAGCACTCCAGCTCATAACAAACACACATGTGATTGGCAGCGTGTAATACTATACAAATTGTCAGGGAACAAACAACCTTTAGGCTTTTATTCATTATGGATGAAACTGCTTTTGAACCTCTTTCCCAGAAGGGTAAAATAACATCAGGCCAGGAGGCAAATTAGGAGAGATGAGAGCTGAGCATACAAAGCAGAAGTAAGGGGAAATAGAGAAGGAAGTTATTAAAATTAATTTAACAAAACTAAGATTGACTTTTAATAACATCTTGTTTAACTTTTTATATAACTACCCTAACTTGCAATAATTCTGTTGATTTGAAGCACAGTCAAGACTGAGGTTGACAGGCAATTTTTCGTTTTCATTTTTGCCTGCTTGGTTTCTTGGTCTGGCCTATCCCATACCCCACATTTTTGGAATCAGCTGCCTCATCAACTGCTATTTTTTCCTGCTTTCAGCTTTCTGAGACAGGTTTTCACTATGTAGCCCAGGCTAGACCTGAGCTTTACAGCAATCCTACCTCAGCTTCCAGAGTACTCATACTCGGATTACAGATGTAAGACACTTCATCTAGCTGGAAATTTATTTTAGAAACACTATTACACTATTAGTCTCTCTGGATGAATGAAGCCTTGTGCTTTTTTTTTTTTTTTTTTTTTTTTTTTACTTAGAAGTAAAAATAGGAGTGACTTATACTCTAACAAAGAGCACTAGAGCCCCAACCTGAGCACAGAACACTGCTTTCTCTTGACTCGATTCTTTTCCTCTGAGCTGAGTTTTCTCAGGATGCAGAAGAACATCCTATAGTATGTGGCACTTGTCTCTATGTAGTGTAACCATCTTGTTGACTTCACAACTGGGAATCTTTCCCATAATGATTCTTAATCTGTGACAGATATGTGTGAGATGATGCGTCATTGTCTGAAACACTGATGGGGGACTCAGCCTTGAATATCCTGTGCACAGGGACAAGGTGCAGCTATGTGAGGGAAGGTATATATACACTATGGCATCATTGAAAGGATACAACTAAAGTATATATATATATAATGTTTAATGACAGAAACAAGGAAAATATGGTCTAGTAAATGCCTACAGCAATGCTTAATATATATTGTATATGTATATATAAATGGATTTATTTCATTATTGTTACTTTCAAACTTTCTGTGCATTTGCATACTTATTCATAGAAGTACAATATATGCAATAAAATGAATTCCAGAGAATGACTTAAATGTGTTTAATACAGAAATGTAGATTGGCACACATTTTTGATGAACCCAAAAGTGGCTTCTATCCTCTAAGATTCACGGAATATTTTAAAAAATTATTTACACACTTATTTGTTTTTGTATGTATGTGTGCATGTGTGTACATGTGGCTGGGTAGGCTGGCCATCAAAGTCCCAGGATCTGCCTGTCTCTGCCTTCCAAAGACTAGGTTTAGAAAGATGTGTCTGACGTTGAAGAACACCATCAATATTGGCAACCACAACAAAAAGTGGCCCAGAGAAGCAGATCATTTAGGGCTCAGAGTTGAGATTAGTGGTAAAGAAGGCAGGAGACTCTGGGCTCATCATCTGTTCCCAATACTGAGCACAAAAGCAAGACCCTTCTTCTTGATGTTGATGCTGTGTGACTGTGCTCAGTTCCTGTATAAAGAGCAGTCACTTGAATTATAACTAAGTGCTCAAGGCTTCAACTGGCTTAAGCAAAACATATAGGGAAAGGGTCAAAGCAGACATGAGTTAGACTCACCATAAAGTATTTTTTTCCTTCATGGTCAGTGACATGGCTTAGACAGTTCTTTATGAACAGATTAGAATGCCCTGGTACATGGGGTACTGAGTTCCTTATAGATCATTGTCTCCTGTAACTATCCCCATCTTGAAAAGTAGAAATCTCTCCACGTGTGATCCTAGACTCTTTTTAGCCACTTACTTCACACTTACTTACTGTCATGCATTTCTTTGAACCATGAATTTTTATTTCTGGTAAGACTACAGGTATAGGATCTATGTGCCATCCAATATCCTCATAAGCACACATAATGCAGGAGAATAAAGAACTTCTGCTTTGCAGAATCTAGCTGTATTTTTGCTGTGCATAGTTTCAGAACCTATTTGAGAACTAAAGAACTGCACTGTATTAAATTTGAAAATCGTATTCTTAGTCTAAGCTGATATTTGACTGAGATACTTTCAACTTAATTCCTGCCTTCTTGGCATGGTTCTGAATAGGAAACCATTTCAAATCTATCCAGGTTGGAAAATTAGTTATATACCTACCATCCATTGAGAAGAAACATCTACTCTTGTCCCAATTTTCCCTTTATTCTCTTCTACTTCACTCTATACCACAGTCTCAGACACCAAAATTAAAGGGTGCTGGTGGCCTGCTCATTGAAAAGATATGGACCCCCAACCTTATAGCACAGCACAGAAGAACACACACAAATTTGGACTATAAGGAGTTCTCAGTGTAACATGGTTAAAATCCACAGGTCTTTGGGGCTGAAGTTTTCGCAAGAAGGGACAGCACCTTCCTATGGATGCACCTCTGTCTCTGCCTTCTATTAATTTCCCTGACTGATCCAGGCATTCTCATAAGGATGTTGATGACTTCCTCCCTACTGTCTTAAAGGATGAACTACAGTTCCAATGCAGCACCAATGATTTGGTGAGCTAGCTTTCAACCTGCCCAACAACAACAACAGATCTGTTCAATACCTTGATAAACTTTGGAAAGTTTACACAGAAAACTTTAGTTATTCTATTCAGTTTTCTGAGCTTTTTACCCTATTCTTTGCTGCCATTAAATGATCATTCTACATGACATTCTTGAAAATGTCTTTGACTGTCCAAGGATATTATCTTCTGTTTAGAATCACCTCCTAGTTCAGGTATTTTACACTGGATCTTAACCATCAAACACAGTTTAATTAGATTGGAGGCCAGTATTTGTTTTAAGGAGATTAACTAAATTGGAGTACCTCCTAAGTCAGTTGTGCACTTTAGAGAAATAATGGCAGAGTCATGCTGACTTTTCTTGTTGTTTATCTTTACATTTTGATCATATCATAGCTTTGATCTGAGAAGGTGTGGTGGAACACAACCTCTTCCTTTTCCAAATCATTTTGTAAGCAGTTGACATTGCTATGAAAATCGTTAAACTAAGCATTCTTTGTGTGTGTGTGTGTGTGTGTGTGTGTGTGTGTGTGTGTGTGTGTGTGTGTGTGTGTGATGTAGGAAGTGCATGTAGTAGCACGCATGAGTGTGTGCAGACAGATGCCAGAGAAGAACATTAGATATGGTATTCTATCACTCTCCATCTTATTGCTTTAAAACAGGATCTCTCACCAAGAGTGGGGCAGGGCAGCACCTAGCAAGAGCCAGCAGCCATCTGTTTCTACCCCAGGTAGCGCTGGGGTGACAATCATGCATGCATGTGGCCACACCCAGCTTTCTTCTTTAACCAGAGAGTTGGGGATTTGAGTTAATGTGTTCATGCTAGTACAGCCAGAATTCACACTTACCAAAGCCATCTCTCAGCTTAAAACTAAACGTTTTTTGCATTATAATGGCATTAGTGGATTGACTCCATATATAAAATGTCTATTTAGGTATTTTAAGAGCTAATCTTTAATAGGAGAAAAAATTCTTACTTTGTCACCTCAAATGTTGTACACCTTACTTTTATTCTGACTTTAAAGAGACTCAATTCTTTCTCTTTTCCTGTATTCTTGCTGCCTATCATAAGCATGTTGCTCCTTCAGTCTTCATGAGGTCATCTTTGCAAATCTCACAGTACAGCAAGCCTAGCTGCTGGTCACCTGGACCCATGTCTTCTGTGGCCCTTTATTTAGTCTCCTTCTGATCACCCCATTCCAATCTCCCGTGTAAAAGTGACTGTGTCCTTTTCAGGGTGCAGTAACAAGGTACCCAATGTAACCCAGCTTGAGTAAGAACATCTTGTTTTCATGTGTGATCTTCTCAGAACAGCTTTCCATAACTTGCCCTGATGAACCACGTGACAAAAGGCACCCTGAAGAATCTAAGAGACACCGGCCTTTGGAGAGCTCAAGTCAGAAGACACAGTTCCCAGAACTCTGCCTTCATTCAAGTGCTCCTGACTTCTTTTAACATCAGTTTGAAGCTGTAGCACAAAGCCCTGAGTGAGTCCTCAAATTCCAATAAAAAGAACATTCCTTATTCTGAGATCAGTCTCCCTCTCGGGCCCAATAGTCTCAAAGCCTCTCTACACCACCAAACTTCTCGGTTGTTCTACTTAAGGCAATTGTCATACATAGCCATCATCAGTGCTGTCCTAAAACACAGACATGGAGAAAAGTGGAGTAACAACAATGCCCTAGTTCTCATTACTTCTTACTCTGCTTAATAAATAACCTTCGATGGTTTTTCCATAAATCATAAGGCAATTGCTTTCTTTGATACAGAAATATTCTTTATAATCATTCCAAGCCAACACTCTATCTTCATTGTCATAGACCACCACTTTATAATCACCCCCAGGTCTATGCTCAAACAGAATGGCCAAAATGGTTCTCCCAACTGACTTTGTATTATGCTGTGTTTCTTTCTTTTTCATTTCCTGAATTTCCTATATTTTTCAGGATGAATGCTGGTCATGTTCTGGCCCCACTGGACTATCTCCCATCCTAGAACACCTTTCACAATCCACCCACAAAATAAAATTGGTTTATTTCTCTTACCACTTCAGACCCATTGTTAGTGTTCTCATGATTTCTTAAAGCTTTGTTACGTGAGAGAAGATGAACATCCCCAAGAGTCATCTGTATATCAGAAGCGGAACTGACGTGAGCTGAACTCTGGCCTTGAAGCCATCACAGGTCATTTGAGTGTTAGCTATGATGTCAGTCTTTCTGGAGAACTTGGCTGAGAGTGCAAGACTCAACACTGGATCAGGTGTTTAGCATGAAAGAACTCTTCATAACTATTGGAGCTTAATATGGGCAACTAGTCTTTGGGCTTTCTTTTAAATCCCAGTATCACATATCCAAACTTCTTTTCTACTTCCATCAAGCAGGTTGATAACAGGGCAGAGCCTCTCATCTTTGGGATTTTGCTGATATGAATCATTTTATATTTTCTTCTTGAGTGTTTGCTTTTCTTAGAGACACTTGATTTTTTTATATCTTGATCTTAAAGCATTTCTTTAAAAAAAAAGTAATACCCAAGAAGAAAATATAAAGAATATATGATTCAGACTACCAGTCTAAACTGCCTGGGCATGGCAATTATTGACATATCAGCAAGATACTTAGAAAGGATATATCATGTCAAGAGGTAGAAATATGCAGAATTACAAAGATGAAAATAATCCTAAATGAATTTAACAAATTACTTTACAAGTAAGACAACTCTAAACAGAATCCCAGCAGCTTTCCTGAAATCTGCTGCTTAAATTTAGTATAGGAAAACATCTCATGCAATGGGGAGGGCAACAGTTCAAAAGGTCACAGAAATTAAAATGCAAGAGAACCTGAACTACAGTGAACACAGGAAACAGCATTAGGGAGAAAGCTGAAGGTTGTGTGTTTGGATGTGCAACATGGAGGTCCCCCCTGTGGCTTCATTTCCAATAGTTTCAGTTTTCTTTGGTTAACCAAGATAGAAAATATCAGACGGAAAATTCCAGATATAAACAATTCATGCATCTCATCCCCTGTCATCTGAGGCATGAGTCAATTGTTCTGTCTGGCCTGTCCACAGTGTCCAGCATACCTGTATGTAAGTCACCTCATGGCTCCCTTGGCTACCAGACTGACTTTCAGTGACTCAGTGTTGTGTTCAAGCCATGGCTAAATTTTAGTCACCATATCACAGTGTCTACATCATTCGCCTCACCTCATCTCATAACACTGTTTTTTCTTTAATCATCTCATGTCACAAGAAAGGTGAACAGAGGAAGGCATATTGAGAAAGAGATTGCATATTCTATAATGTTTATCACATTATGTTGTTGCGATTATATTTTATTATCACTGGAGTTAACTCTAGCTGCATTTGATTTATAACTTAAAACTTATTCAGATATAGCACAGAAAAAAGACCGTGTGTGTGTGTGTGTGTGTGTGTGTGTGTGTGTGTGTGTGTGTGTATGTCTCGTCTGTGTCTGTATCTGTGTATTCCAGTCCTGTCACAGGCTTAGGACCCACTTAGGATGTTAGAATCTGTTCTTCCCTCAAAGAAGAGGAAATCTATCTTTAGCTATTTGAGGCAACTCCTTGAGGCTTTCCCTATGGCTTTTACAAATGTATATGTCCACCAGTAGCAAACAAGGGTTCTCTTTTCTCCTACACACTTGCAATCACTAGTCTTTCTAACAGATGTGGGGCCATATGACATTATGGTATTCATTTTCATTTCCTGCTACTTGGTGATATTGAGCATATTTTCTTATGTTCATTGACCATTTAAATATTCCTTTAGGAAATGTCTATGTATGTCATTTGCTCACTTTTAAATCAAATTATCATATTTGCTTGTTGTGAAACTGAGTTCCTTATACATTCATGTTATAAAAAACTCAATATCCTAATATTTTTAGTCATTTTCACTACCCATTAGCTTCTTCTGCTTTTCTGCAAAATGTTTCAATGGAACTCATTACTCTTGAAGGCAAATTTTCAGATGTATATACCTAATGATGTTTATATGTATTGTTATGGGTTGAATCTGGAATGTCCCCACAGGCTTATGATTTCAGTATTAGTTCCCTATTTGGTGGCACTGTTTTAGAAGACTCTGTGCATTAGTTACTTTTTATTGCTGCTGTAAAACACACAACTGAGGCGGCTTATGAGAGGGTGAATTTGTTTGGACTCATGGTTCCAGAGAGATGAGCCCATCACCAGTAGAGCAGGAAAGTGTAGCAGCAGGCAGGAATGGCAACCGGAACAGCAAGCTGAGAGCTCACATCTCAAACCTCAAGCCAGAACCTGAGGGAGTGTACTGGGAATGATGTGTGGCTTTTAAAACCTCAAAGCCCACTTCCAGTGACACACTTCCTTCAACAAGGCCACCCCACCTAAGCCTTCCCGAAGAGTACCACTAACTGGGAGACCAATATCCAAACACTGAGACTATGGGGAATGTCTCATTCAAACTACCACACTCTAGAACCTTTAGGAGCTAGGTCTCCAAAGGCAGAATCTGGAGGCTCATGTCAATCTAGAATGCCATTGTAGCTCTGTGTGTCCCTATCCTCTTTGATGTGAACAGTCTCTTCTATAGGATACTGCCTCAGAATGAGCTGTTCTGATAGTTTTCCTACCATAGGGGACTGAAGCCCTCTGCAAGTGTGATCCAGAATGAAACTTACCTCACTTAAATTGTCAGACATTATAGTCATAGGAACACAAAAGTAGCTAATATATGTTATTAAGTGTTTTTAAATATATGTGAGCTTTAGCTTTCATTTGATTTGCATAGTATAGAATTCACCCATTTAAAGAATTCCATCAAATTTCTTTTAGTATTTTCAGGGTTCTGCCATCATTTCCATAATCAATTATAGCATAGTATAATTTCCCTGTGATTTGAACTATATTTTTCTTTTAAAAAAATAATGCTAGATCTTTAAAGGAAGGCTCTTCAAGAGAACCACAGAATTTCAGAGCCAGAAGCAATCTGTCACCTATACAGTACAGAAATACAATTTCTATAAATCTGACAGCCAGGGCAAAAAAAAAAAAATTCCTGGTTCTAGGACCTCAGATCAACACCAAAGATAATAGTCTTTTGAATGAATAACTCACAGCCTATTTGTACCAGCTCCCTTCTTAAAGAACATAGACTCATTTAAGTTTTCCAAGATCTTCATTATAAAAAACAAAGGTCCAGAGGCTGGGGAAATGGCTTAGTCAGTAAAGTGTTGGACTCACAGGATTTAAGACCTGAGTTCAGATTCTCAGAACCTGTGTGAAAATCCAGGTATGGTGTTTATAATCAAAGGGATTGTAGCATGAATCTTAGAAGGTCTTATTAATAAAATCAAACCTAGAGCCAGGTATTGGGGTAAACGCTGGAAGATCAGAGAAGCAGAATAATTCACAGCCACCCCACCTCGCCAGTTCCTCAGTTGATCCTGTTTTCTCAGACTGGAAGCCTCTGCGTCCTCATCCAGAATGAATCTCAGCTGAACTGCTTCTCAAAAGCCTAAAAGCTTAACCAGCTATAGTTCCTCGTCCTCACACCTTAAGTATCTTTCTGCCTCCTGCCATTACTTCCTGGGATTGAAGGCGTGAATCATTATGCTTGGCTGTATCCTTGAACACACAGAGATCCAGACAGATCTCTGCCTCTGGAATGCTAAGATTAAAGGCGTGTGCTACCACTGCCTAACCTCTATGTTTAATATTGTGGCTGTTCTGTCCTCTGACCCCAGATAAGTTTATTAGAGTGCACAATATTTCGGGGAACACAATACTACCACAAAGGATGATGATGAGATGGGAGGCAGAGAGAGGGAAGTCCTAGAGTTCTCTACTCAGCCAGCCCAGTCTATCTGGCAAAGTTTAGGCCAATGAGAAACACTGCCTCAAACCAAAGGTAGAAATTGCCCGAGAAATGGCATGTGAAATTGTTTGACCTTCACACAACTGCACGCACAAGAACAACACACACACACACACACACACACACACACACACACAGAGAGAGAGAGAGAGAGAGAGAGAGAGAGAGAGAGAGAGAGAAGGCCTAAGAAGCTTAGCATGTGACTAATGAAAGTATAAAGTCATGTGTTAAGTGTTTTATTGGCACAATGACAAAAACCAGTGTTATTTCAAGTAATATAGCCCAATGATCAAAAATATGTATTTAAGATTTGTATAGGTCTTTTAAAGACTTACTTTTTCACTTTTAAAAATGGAAGTAATAATATTTACGCCTCTTACAGGGTAGAGAGGATCCTTGAGCTAATCAACATGTACCGTGGTGTCAGTGTCAAGGTAATGTAATACAATATGTAATACACAATATAAAGTGCCATTTAAACACTGTCAGTTTTAACCCTATCAAGGATCCTCAACTTAATGATTTGCTTTCTTGCTTGCTTCTGACAAGATCTTTCTTCTAGCCCCGGCTAGCTTGGTATTCACTGTATGGTCCAATCTAGATCTGACACTCAATGGCTTCTATCTGTTGCTGGAATTACAGGTGTGTATCATCATGCCTGACTTGAAGCTCATATTTAAGTTCCTAAAGTAATATCTAATTCTATGACATTTGGAAGTACATCAAAGCACATCCATGTGCATTATTTCATTTAATCTACTCTAAAAAAAAATCTAAGCACAAGAAGAATCCCAAGTTTGATGGAGATTTTTCCTTTCTTCAGAGTGAAGATGCTTGCTAGGTCAAAGACCTGAAAAATGAGGGTGAGGGAAGCATCTAAGGCCCCAACTTTACCACACGCCGAAACAATTCCAGCAGCTAATGGCTTTCTAATGAAGAGCTGAAGTCTTCCTGGGGCTAAATTACAGAACGGTCCCTTTCTCTTGGGCCTGGTATAGACACCAGGTATAGACATCAACAACGAGTGCCATCCTCCACACCAGTGTGCTGTCACACCAAGAGCTGCAGGGAAATGGCTTCATCAAAAAGAGAGCTCAACACACCAATGTAAGCAAACACTTGTATAGGAAGAAAACAAGTATATGCCTTATATTCGATTTCAGCTAATAAGCCAAGTTCCAGTTTGGAAGGACAGGCTACCCTGATCAGGCCAATTCTCACAATATCAAATACTTACAAAATTCAAGGAAAACCTTTCAATACTAATTAAAATAGCTGGAGCCAATATTTTTTTTTTTTGAAGGAAAGGCTCCTCTAGTCTACCATCTTGCCTAAACCAGTGTCCTTGTCAATTTTACATAACAGCACCATCTTTCTTTTAAACTGAGTGGGCCTTTTCTTCATTCTACCAGTAAGCCACTTAACTATCTAGGCCCTAGTTCTCCCTCGCTGCTGCAGGAAACACAGATTCAGAAGAGGTAAGGACCAATGGATTGGTATCCCTGCACCAACACCATGCAGACATTTCATTTGTCATCTTTTTTTTTTAATTAACATTTTTCAATGAAAGTTACCCTTGGCCCAGTTACAGGAAGACAAAAGAAGCTATTCTGAGGTTATTATAAGTGGCTAAGATACTAGACAACATCATTTCATACTGTGTCACATTCTTTTCTCCTCCCAAGAAGAGTTTAAGCTGCTGACTTTGCTCTCTTGGGTTGTTTTGTTCAGGCTGAGTCCCACTTTGAGGCTAGGCTGGCTTACAACTCAAGGCAATCTTATGCCTTAGACTTCCAAGTGCTGCAATTACAGGCCTCTGTGTTCTGATCCCAGCCATCTTAGCAAGCACAAGTGTGCACTCCCCTTCAGTCTTTGGATAAACTGGGCAGTCTATCTGCATTCACACAGGGCTCAGACCCCACTATGCCCAAAGACATTTCTTGAAGTCACAGTGGTTATGAGCTGAGAGCTAGCACTCAAGAACATTCAGTGTCCCTCACACACTTTTCCATTATCCCACAGCATGCTTCCAGCTCTGTTTACTCTCAGAGCACTGAAATAACCCTTGCAGAGTTCAGCAGCGGCTCAAGACAGACCATCTTTTTCACTTCACCATGTATGGTTTCCATCTCACAACTTCCCTTTTCCATGTCACATGCTGTTCCTGAGATAGGTTCTCCCAGGCTTGCCATAGGGTCACCTCAGCCCCAAAAGGGAACAGATGCTTGCTGGGAAGAGGCACGTAGACATTGAGCCCAATTGCTTGCAGCTTCAATTCTTAATGCAGTGCTGAAAGGTTGACTATCTCATCTTGCTGCTATAAATAGGTTCTGATGTCTGTCCCTGTAGCTCACTGGGAAAGAATGCAAACAGTCCCAGGAATGAGTGTTCAGGAAGGCTTCTCGGCCTGGTAAGAGCTATTTTACTTTACATGACAACACCATCTTTCCAGACACAGAGAAGGCCTTACATTTTTAGCCTGTGAGTTTCCCACCCTTAGGAGTGATGTTTCACATGATAAAGAGAGGGGGTGGGTTGAAGACTTTAAAAAAAAATGTGCTGAACAATGCCTTTCTTCCTCAGTAGGCCTTTCAAGAAACACTCTATATTTTAACCAAAACTGTCTGGTGACATTCTCTAGCAACAAATATCACTCACATAAAGTTCTATTGAGAAGGATATGCAGGACCTCAACACACAAACCAAGATAGTGCAGGAGACACAGCGCTGGGTCCAAAAAAATCAAGAGACTTTCAGAGAACAAACTTGTTTTTCTTCTCCCATGCAAGGGAGTGGAGAAGACAGAAATGGTCTGTGTGACTATGGAAACACTCATTACTTTGAATTGAAACAAGACAACTTTGCATATCAAAGATGAAGATGGCTGCAACTGGAAGATTCCTAGCTTCCATAAGCTGTCAGGACACACAGAAGGGATTTTGAGATTTGGATGTCAGGAGCCAGAACTATTTGTCTTTCCTGATACCTGATAAGAAAGCATTTGATCAAACGTTAGGCCTCTTGATCATGGTAACAAAATATGGTTCTACAGTAGTGATTCTCAACCTGTGGGCCACAACCCCCTTGGGTTGTTAATTTACGTTATGATTCATAACATTAGCAAAATTACAGTTATGAAGTAGCAAGAAATAATTTTATGGTCGGGGATCATTGCAACATGAGGAACTGTATTAAAGGTTGAAGCATTAAGAAAGTTGACAACCACTGCTCTACAGGGTTCCAGTGGCTTTTCTTTTTCTTTTTTTATTAAGAAATTTTCTGTTCATGTTGCATACCAACCACAGATCCCTCCCTCCCACCTCCCCCGCAATCTCCCCCCTATTTTGACCCCCATTCCCACCACCTCCAAGACAAGGCCTCCCGTGGAGAGTCAGCAGAGCCTGATACACTCTATTGAGGCAGGTCCAAGCCCTCCCCCTGGACCAAGGCTGTGTACATCCAGTAACTGATGGAAGCAGATGTAGAGATCCACAGCCAAATACCAGGCCAAGCTCTTAGAGTCCAGTCGAAGAGAGTGAAGGATTCTATGAGCAAAGGGCATCAAGATCGTGATGGAGAAACATACAGAGACAACCAAACCAAACTAGTGGGAACTCATGAACAACAGCTGTGGAGCCTCCATGGGACTGGACTAAGTCCTCTACATAGGCAAGACAGTTATGTAGCTTTATCTCTGCTTAAGGGAACCCCTGGCAGTGAGATCAGGATTCATCCCTAGGGCATGAGTGGGCTTTTTGGAGCCCACTGCCTATGATGGGACACCTTATCCAGTGGCTTTAAAGTGACAACACCATTAATATCAATAAGTCACTAATCCAACCACCTGACCTCCAGCATTTTTGTGGCTGCAGTTGATTTATTCAACTGAACTCCTAGGGCTGGAGTTGGGACATTAGATGCTGTGAGTATTCCTGAATTAACAGTTGGAATGATTCTGAATTCTTCAAAGAGTAAAGAATTGTGCACAGAAGTGACAATCTAGGGGCAAGGACAGTGGCTCCATGATTAAATGCCTGTCATGCAAGTATGAGGACCTGAGTTCAGATCTCTATCATCCATCTAAAAATCTAGATGTAGTAGTACTGGTTGCTGGGGTGGGGGTGGAGAGAGGCAGATAAGGTGTTCACTGGTCAGCCAGTCTGGCCAAAATAGCAATCTCCACATTCATTTAGAGGCCCTGCTTCAAAAAAATGAAGTGGAAAGTGATTGAGGAAGACATCTCACATCAATCATCAGTTTCTGTCTTCAATATCCATATACATAGACAAATGCACACACACACACACACACACACACACACACACACACACACGAGAGAGAGAGAGAGAGAGAGAGAGAGAGAGAGAGAGAGAGAGAGAGAGAATAATCTATACAAATGTCTAGTCATACAAAAATGTTGTTAGATGTTTGTCTGATTTGGGACAATATGGTGGAGAGCTTTAAATTCTAGTCTGATCCATATTTGTAACAAGAACAAGAGTTTTAACAATAGCCCAGTGACGTGTTATTTTTTTTTATATAAAATTATAAGTAAGAACTGACTGGAACAGAGTAGAGTTCTGGAGTCATAAAACTCTCCAAGTGTTCTCACCAGCTGATTCATTGCCTGTGTCAATCAAACCACAGCGACTGCATTTGTTTAAGGTCCATAGGGTGTCTCAATGAATTTATGTTAAACTGAATCTTCTGAGCAGCTTTCTCTTTCTTGTTCATGGGAATGTCATATGAATCCTCAGCTTTACTAGAGTTTAGTCGATGTCCAAAGCAGTGGCTAAAACGCTTTTTTAGTTGGTCTTGCTCCTAAGAATATGCACACGACTAACCATAGATCTTTAATCTTAATATATTTTTCAAAGAATTCAAGGCTGACTTATCTCAACCTCTTGGCATTTCCTCTGATGCTGATTATTTCACCCTAAGTTACCTTTCTCCTGGTTAATCAATCATTCTTCTAGGCTATATCATCTGCCAGCAAAACATCTAGATAAAACAGAATTTTTTTTCATAATGCTAGAGTTTGAACTAGGGGTTTGTATACACAAATGCTGGATCACTGCACTACATCTCATCCCTTAAGACATAATTTTTATCATTATATAAATGTGTTAGCATTCATGATGCTAACCCATATGCCTATCAAGTCTGACTGTCAAGAGAACTTAAAATTAAATCATCTCAACCAATTACCTTTGAAAAGGAACAATGACAGCTCAAATTGTAGAGTTTAAAAAAATCAGAGCTCAAAAGTTGGAGTTTGAAGTGGCCCAGAACCATACTTGGAGTTTAAGCTACCTTTTCATATGCTTTGGAAAAACACAGAAATATTTTTAATATAGGTTTTCTTGTCAAAGGTAGGCAAAGATCGTTTAACTCTTCCTAATGTCTAAATCAAAGAACTAGATCCCCTCAAGATGGTACTTTCCTGGGAGATGACAAGTGTGATATATCATATCACAGGACACATAGGGTCTCCAGACTACACTGACCTTACCAGTCAGCATTGAACAGTATCATACGATAAGCAGATGGCCCAGTGCTACTAACCATGCTACCAAGTTAAAAGAAGTTGTGAAAATATGCTTTCCTCTACAGATACAGAATTCTCAAGTCACAGAACTGCACACAGGGGCATGTGCCAATAAAAAGTGGTCAAAAATTAGAAAATTGTCTTATAATTAGAGCAATTCCGGCGGCTCAGCTTACTGCGTACTTGGAAATGACGGGCTTTGATCTTCACTTCAGTTAAAAACCACCCTCCCGGGTACCGTTTCCTTGTCTTCTATAATTTAAGCCTTAAGAAAAAAGAAATCCATGTCAGCAATTTCACACCCTCCCTTTGCACCTGGCAAATTGCTGCCTCAGACTGCCCAGTCACCCCGAGCCCTCGGCTCCCTTCAGCTCCTGGTTCTCAGTGAACATCATGGCAAATAGTCCCTGTGATGAAGGTCATCTTCGGCACACCTCTTGTTTGTACATTTCCTGGGGCTTAAGTTGCCCCAAGATGATAGGATTGGGAAGGTCTCAGACTAAGGGCTGATCTTCACATGCTGAAAAGGGAAAAGCTACAAAACATTGTTTCAAAAGAGCCACCAAAGAAATGGGCAAAATGCAGGATAATGTTCCAAATGGGAGAGAAAGATGGCCTCCGGACAAGTCTCGATGTCATCATCAGATAAAGACATAGTTTTAAGATGCTGACAGGTCATTGAAGAAATTTGACAGAAGAACTTAAGGGTTCTTTGTTTTGTTTGTTTGTTTGATTGATTGATTGTTTCTTGAGGCAGGGTTTCTTGGTGTAGCTCTACCTGTCCTGGAACTCGCTCTGTAGATCAGGCTGGCCTCGAACTCACAGAGATCTGCCTCCCTCTTGAGGGCTGGGATTAAAGGCATGCGCCACCACCACCTGGTTTAAGTTTTGAACTAGGGAAATAAGAGGAAACAATGTGTAAAGTATTAATGAAGGAGTCAGTAAAACATTAAGCATGCACCTCCATTCGGCGAGCAGGTGACTCATACCGCTGAGCAGCATTTCATATCCATAGTGCTTTATTTGGTATTTCCAATAATTCCAAAGCACTGGCAAGATCATTTCCCTGAGAGGGTCTGTATTTAGGGAGAAATTCACAGGCTCAGAGAAATCAATGAAATAAGGTTGAAGTAGTGTGCTAGCTACCTCCATACACAATCCTGATCCAAAGAACAAGCAGGTAGTTAAGAGTTGTCAGGGACCAGCTGTGATGGAAGGAAAGTAGGGGGAGCCTCAAGGTGAAGGGAGGGCTCTCTGTGAAGCACTGAGGAGGAGGAAGGAGGGAGCAGATGAAGAGGACTGGGATGAGTTAAGACCAGTGTGAAAAGATGACTGTGCTCCTGCATATCTGGAGGAAGACAGCATGATAGGAAATGTAAGGACAGGTTGGCTGGAGTAGAATTATACACAGTCTGGTCCAATTGATAATAAGTACACATGCTATAGAATGAAGGCTGTTATGCTTTCTCAAATCAAATTAAAGAAGGAATAATAAAAAAAACTTTTTGGAAATTTTTGTGGGATTCTTAAAAGTATTACTGAAATTTGAGCCTTAATTTTAAAAATAAATGGTGCAGTTTGGCCTAATCCTCTATCTTAGCCCAATAGCATAAATGATGCCACGAATGTTGTGTTAATATGGTATTTTCTAGTGTTTTATAAAATCTATTGGATGATTATTTTATACATGTTTCAATAGAGGTTGCAGTAATTGGCTCAATACAATGCACCTTTTTCTTTGTCTGCCCACGTTCTCCGAGCACTCTCTCTATGCCAAATACTCTACTGGACACTCAGGACTCCATGAGAAAAGAACTAGTCCATGACTTCTTGTGTCTAGTGGAAGACAAACACATGGACAGATCTTAAAATCTGGCCATGGGAGAAGTGCAAGCAGTGCCTCTTTTGGTAGGAAAGATGGTTTTGTTCTCGGCAACTTCTCATTAGAGGTCAAGGTGATACAAGATGCATTGGTATTTCAGGATGTGGCAAGAGCCATGTCTCCACAAAAGCATCTCCATGATCTGTTTATCAGAATCTCATGTTAGATGGTTGCACAGGTGGCCTGACCTACTGACCAAGAATCCTCTGTCTAGGCAGTGAGAGTGGACAGACTGTCAGGAGAGAACAAACACACCAATAAGTGACAGTCTTGGAACAACATGTCAATAAGGAGAATACCGGCTTTTCCAGGAGTTCCTAGAATGCAGGAACAGCTACAGCAACAACTCATGGATTGTTGAGAAACTGGTTTAAAATATGCAAAGTGTTGACTAAGCAGTGACACTCCTTTGACCTACCTCTTGTCTTCTCTCTCTCTCTCTCTCTCTCTCTCTCTCTCTCTCTCTCTCTCTCTCTCTCTCTCTCTCATTCTCTCTCCCTGTCCTTTTCCCATTCTCCCTCTCCCCCTCTCCTCATCTTTCCTCCCTATCCCTTCTGTGTGTGTGTGTCTGTCTGTCTGTCTGTCTTTGTATATGTCTGTGTGTGTCTCCACTCCCCATTCATTAGATGAAGCATCTTAAGAAGATGTAAAGTCATCTCAAGGGCCTTCCATCTTCACTCTGCCTCACAGCATAGTTACTAAACAGTGACATTTTAATGAGCTCAAATCCTTCTGTTAGAGATATAATGAAGTGAAGATGATCTCTCGGACAATTGAATAGAACCATAATTCATTCTCACTGACTTAATGTGGAACCACCAACTGTACTAGAAAACGGGCTACCAAAATATCTTCTGTTTACAAAAAAAAGGGGCAAGGTTGGAGAGCAAGGTCAAGAATGTAGAATCTGAGGGCTGCAAAGAGGAATGCAAATATTCTCAAGCACTAAAGAGCTCTGCACACATAGAAAGGATCTCTTCAGAAAGCTGTACACCGTGGGCAGACAGAGCCTTCCAGGTAGGGTCAATCACATCGTGTGACAGAAATCAACAGCATTGTGTATGGCTGTACATACTTTGTCTTTTTACTGGAGAAGTGTTCTCAAGATTCTTTCCAGATGATGAACAGTATGAAATGTTTGGTTGGGACGTTCAAGAAGGAGCACTTGGCTTTAAATCCTGGTCCATCCTCCTTTAGACAACAGGATCTTTAGGATGGAACCTTACCACTATGTACTGAAGTTCTCATCTGGAGTGAGAAGATAGAGTACCACTTATGTGATGCTTGAAAGAGACGATACAGTAAGAAGGACTCCTCAGACTTAGACAGTTCTAAGTTCCTGTCTGTTAAAACTATTTTCTGTAGGACTGAAAGCATCATACAAAGTCACTGACTGGACCTGCCTGAGACAAAATTAGGCATGTTCCTATAAAAAGGAGAAACTTCACAGAATAATTATTCACTTATATTGTGCCCTACAGTCTGTTGAAATGTATTTTACACTTTTACCAGAGCCATGGACTATGACTTCATCAGCATCTAACCCTGGGGATCACTGCAGTTGAGTTTGCCACCCTAAGAACATTTCTCGGGATTATCTAGAGGGAGTTTTTAGATATTTACATCACAAATGCCTGGCTGGTAGAGGCAATGCTACAGAACAGGTGCCATAGCATCACTGCGTCTCTTTTGAACATGCTTTGGTTTCTAAAGTAAACTATATCAGTATGTGCAGTCTACACAAGAATGTTCTAACAAGACAGAAGCTTCGCAAAGTTTCATGTTGCTCAGCATGCAGTATCAACCACTAGCAAGATGACCTTCTCTCAGAGATTGAGAGCCACATGGATTGCTCTGATTTGACAAGACCAGGACACAAACAGAATTCCATTGGAGTGGTTGCTGAAATAGTCACTGAGCTATTTAACATATAGTTGTGAACTTAGACAGAGGCAAGACAGATAAACTCTGCACATCTGGTTCTCCAACATTCTTTATATGCATCAATAATGTGAAAAGAATTAGAATTCCCATTTACAGAATTTAGTCTTGAAATTTTACCCTCAAGGTGTAGCATTTCTCAGCACGAAGCCATCATGATGATCTTTAACCAATATCTCAGCTTGTCCAAGGTTCTCTTATTAACTTACTATGTATTTGTGTATCATTTCACAGAATGCAGGTTTTAAATGTTTATTTCTTTTTTAATATACTTTTAAATGGTTATGTGGGAACCTAGATAATATGGGGAGACATGAGAAATAGCTCAAAGAAATAAATCCAGTTCATACATAACATTCTTATAGCGAATAGGATATGGCGGGGGGGGGGGTTACTAGGCAAAAATAGCATATTAAAAGAAAACCATGACATCATGCTCCAAAAAGAAAAACACTGCTTACAAGTTTAAGGATTTCCTAGTGCTTTCAATCAATCCTTCTAATGCCTCCCAATGTGAAGATTTGAGTATCTGCTACAATTTGGTTTACTGTTGCCCAGTTCCTGGTGGAATTATGCAAGGTGTGCAGTATCTTTCTTTGGGCACATAAATATTCCTGGACACTTATCCTCACTCATTTCAAAATACAAAAATGGCCTACTTTAATTACAGAGAAGTTAGTTCATGCACATCATGTTGGCCGTGGCACAAGGTTAAAAAATAATCTCTTTCTATGGAAACCAAATACAACAAGGAAATTCTAATTCAGTCACATGTGGTAAATGGCTATGAGCCACAGTGTCTTGAAGTGGGCATTTATTATTTTCCGTCACTTGGTATTAATAAAGTGTTACATAACAGTGACATTCTAAAGATATTTCTCCTTCAAATTAAGTAAAATTGTATGATTCACAAAAGTAAATTTTATTTTTATACATAAAATTAAATTGTTATAAAACTACATGGTCTTTTGGCAAACATGCTGAGATGAACACAGAATTTCAGCTCTTTGTTCTTCAATAATTTGAAGCCCCATTCTATCATTGAAAGAATATAACAGTAAAGAAACATAGTTTAACGTAGGTTAAAATAAGTGAGAAAATGTTGCAGACTTCAGTAATTCAAAGTTTTTTAAATAAGCCTTAGCACTATCCATGGCTCTATTAAATATTTATGCCTACTACATCAAGAAATCTTGTTAGCTCTACCACACACAGGTACACACATTAATTTGCATTTATGTACATATATGTAAATACATGTATTTTTATGTATACATATGTATATACAAAACATAACTATTGTTCACCTTCCCAAAGCTGTATAATAACAGCCTCTTATACCTTCTGGAAAAGAGAAGCATAGTCTTCATCTTAACTCAGGGGAAAGCTACTCAAAGTAGGTTTGGGTTTACATTTAAGACTACCTATAGAATAAAGGACATCCCAAGCTGATAAATAAAAGTGTTACTAGAGGCATCTCAGGATACAATTAAAGCAAACAGAGGTCTATGTGAAGAAATGTACTCCTAGTTTGGGGCTTATAATCATCATAGGCTTGAGTTCTGAGGGTGAGCTCAAAATACAACAGTTACACAAGGAAACAGAGGATCTCATACAGCTCCACCCTTCTATTTAGACCAACTTTAAGTGGCAAGAAAAGCAATATTCTAAACTTGAAGGGTAAATTCTAATTCCTGATAAATCTTTAGTCAGCCTGGGTGACAACTTCTCCGTACTATGCTTTGTATTAGTTACCTTTCTGTTGGTGTAATCACTGTGAACAAAACACTTAGAGAAGAAAGAGCTTTTGTGCTTACAGCTCCAGACACCACAGCAGCAAGTGACAGCCATTGCTGCAAGAGCTACAGGTATAGAGTTCCCATCTTAACCGTAAGGTCACAGAGAGAGACTGCATTGGGAATGGTACAAGGATCTGAAACCTAAGAGCATGGCCCAGAGAAACACTTCCTCCATCAAGGCCACATTTACTAGACCTCCCTAAACAGTGCCACCAACAAATTGTTCAAATGCCTGAGACTATGCGGGTTATTTCTTCTTTAACATTTCTCAAAACACCATCGTGTGATACTTTGGAAACTGATTTATTTTCAGCACTGAGAAATAAGGAAGATGAATCAAATATAGAGGCAGAATTCATAACTGAAAATTTTCCATTATCTTTTTATCCTTTCTAGTAAGGTTATAGAGTTTGGAAAAATTTCTTGATATTATAAAATTCTAACAAGGTCTGGAAAGACAAATGAATGGTCAAAGGAAAAGTTGAATTCATTAGACTAGAAACCATCCAATAAAACCTAAAAGCATATAGTCTTAGTTCCTCTATCTTAATAGAGTGTATACATTCATCTCACAAACCTAACAAGTAGCTGTGCATAAGTGTGTAATGTTTCCAGTCAATATGGATGCCCATTCCGCCTGCACTGCTTCCAATACAAATGACCTTACTGACATCCGAGTTAAAAGAAAGTGGGGAAAAAATAGTTCCAGAGAAGTTGCTTAGATGCTGCGGTAAACATTCGTAAACTGTTCCCTCTTCATCATGAATAACCATAGATACGCACAATGCAACACAAGAGGCTAAAAATGTGCATTGCAAAGATAGCAGGATTTATTAAAAGTACAGACAGCTGTGAAGTAGCGTTCGCAGCTGCTGGGTCAGGACTATTTGAACCTGTGAGGTCCTCATGACTTTGTTCTGTTGCTAATGACCTGAGCCTTGACCCGGCCTATGTTTATAACTTGCATTATCTTAATTACATATACAATGTAACTACAAAAAAAGTCATTTGAAACACAACAAATTATTTTTTTCTTATTTTCCAAGGATAAAGATGTTTCGGTGATAAAGCTTTCAACGGAAGATGATTAAAGTTTTTCTCTTAAGTTAGAATTACTGTTTAGCATTCTAATTTCCTCTTAGTCTCAGTTTTTTAGAAGGTTTTTTCAATGTCTTTAAATCTATTCCAAAATATTTACATAGGAAAACTAAGCATACTTTTTAAAAAGTGGTATTTAATGCAACCAAAATTAGGCTGGATAAACTTCTCTTAAAGTCTCAAGTCATTAAAAATTCGAGCTTGAAAGTTCATTAGAAAATAGGTTTGGGAACTGTCCAATCCAGATCAATTTTAGAATACTTTGAGTTGTCTATGTATCAAAACAATATCTGCTTTGATAAAGTACTAGATTGAGATTATTAGATTTTTGGATCAGGTAACCTTGGCAGGATTATATCCACTGCTTTGTAAATTAATATTAATTTCATTATTATAGATGCAGCTAAGTCACAGTGATAAATGTCACTAGGACCTATACCGGCAAGACCCCCAGAGTCTTGTCCCAGAGACATCAGAGACATGCAGAGACATTAGGCCTCACCCCACTTCTTTTTTTTTTTTTTTTTTTGGTTTTATGAGACAGGGTTTCACTGTGCAGCTTTGTGCCTTTCCTGGGACTCGCTTTGTAGACCAGGCTAGCCTCAAACTCACAGAGATCTCCTGCCTCTGCTTCCTGAGTGCTGGGGTTAAAGGTGTGCGCCACCACCACCCGGCTCACCCCACTTCTTCCCTCAATAATTCCAGCACTTCTGTACCTGGGCTTCAGTGATTAAGGACAATCTCGCACACATTTTTTTTAGTTTATTCCCATTTTTTTAGTAACATAGTAAGGCTGCTTCCAGCTGCTGTGTTAGCAGTGCTTACAAGTTACACTTAATAGTCACAAGAATGTTAGGATGTTATATATCTTCTTCAGTCAGTCTTAGAAAGTTAGTTCTTTGTTTGTTTGGTTTATTTTTCAGGAGTTTGTCCATTACATTTAGTTTTCATATTTTCTGCATAAAGCTTCTCATGGTGACTTCTTGTTTTTGTGTCAACGTCTGCGCCATCTATTTGTTCTTATTACTGTTTTGTGCCCCCCTTCTCTTTTTGACCAATGTCAGTACAATTCTTTTATTTTTAGTTCTATTTTCAAAACTATCTATAGCTCATCAGCAGTTCAGTCATTCAGGCTTTGGCAGTGTGTCATTGTTCATGTGAAAAGTCATAGTGACACCAGTTGGAAGTACAGTCATGATGTATGCATTCATGTGTTTATGATTACATATTCGGTGCCTACAGCATAGTAAACCCTTAAATATAGTTCATTTTTTAACAGCCTAGAAAACTCAATTTTTAATGTGATTAATGTTTGGAAACATATAAAACATTTGGTCTAAGTGTCAAAAATTACTCACAATATCATTTTTAAGAAATCACTGGGTGTTTGCTCAAAACCATGTTAAGAAATAAACATCTGTAGCTACCTCCCAAACCTCTGTCCCTGCTAATGGATGGAAGCAACAGTGTTGAATTCTCTTTGACAACACATTATAATTTAATATAATATAATATAATATAATACAATGAAATGTAATATAATAATATAATATACATCACTAATCTTCATTAAAATATTTCTAGAATTCTTAAAAGAAGATATGGCTATGTTTTCAAATACATATATTCTTTCATATATATATATATGAAATACTATATGAATTACTATATATATATATATTATATTACTATATATGTATGATGTATATTCCTTCTAATATTCCTTCTGACTTTACTTAAATCTGTGGCTATTTGATAAATTGTCAGATACAAAATTTTAAACAACATTAAGAAATAAAATCATCTCTTAAAAGTCATAAAATGAATCAATCAGCTATCAGACTCACTTGTTACCAACAGTTTCTAACAATCAGATTTGTTCTAATTCACCCTTCACGGCATATGACTCAGAGCATCTTTGCACCAATCATAATGTAAAAATAAAATTGTTCAGTTTGGGGGCCTGAATAATGAGATGGCTCCAAGGTTAACAGCATTTCTTACTCTTGCAGAGGACCCCAGTTCAGTTTCGAGCAGCCACAGAGGGCCTCACAGAAGTCCTTATCTCCAGTTCCAAAGGATCAGACCTTTTTTCTGGCCTTCATAGGCACCAGGCACGTAACAGCACAAAAACACACAGACAGGAAAGCACTCATACACATAACATAAAAATAAATAGATTTTTTAAATATTCAGTTATGTAAAAATAGTCCTCAAGGAGAAGATTGAAAATACATAACAGACTTTAGCACGCAAATATCTTCTATGTTCAATCTCATTCCCAAGTCCTTCCATTTTTTTTTCTGCTAATGAACTTCTAAATGTCCATGTGTGGAGAGGAATCATGAGATGAAGGACTGTGTGGGGGACCTACAATTCTGAGAACTTCCACAACTATTAACCAACTGACAAAGATACTGGCTCCCTTGTACTTTCTCTTCTTCAACATGAAACTAAAATTTAAATATTTAGGGATAACATTACAATATACTTATTTGGGTCAGAATAAAATTCAGTGAATTAAGTGGCAATAAAATCTTGGTGAAGGGTGGCTCTTCGTTGCAGGGTATGTTATCGACTATTTCCTTAAGTGCCAAGAATCATATCTAGAGGGCAGAGATACACCTAGATGACCCACAAAGAAGACAATGTAATATTCACTTTGGATCTAATAATCTGATGGAAGATGCATACCTTCCAACTTGTCAATAAACATTCCTATCAAAGGGCTGGAGAGATGGCTCAGAGGTTAATAGCACTGACTGCTCTTCCAGAGGTCCTGAATTCAATTCCCAGCAACCACATGGTGGCTCACAACCATCTGTAACAAGATTTGGTGCCCTCTTCTGGCCTGCAGTCATACATGCTGTATACATAATAAATAAATAAATCTTTAAAATAAAAAAGATTCCTATCAAAGATAGACAAGGGCAAGTAAAGCATGATTGAAGTTTGGTTCTCTTCCCAAGTCTGTAACAAGCTTTCATGGATGCTGAAATAAGTCCATCAATCTCATGTTTCACCAAATATAGGTCTCATGGAAAAGAACTATAAAAATGTTTCCTCCCAACTTTATGTTCTAGTGCTTAAATAAAATATCTTAGTACATAAGGGAAGTTGTACATGAAAATAACAAAAAACAAAATCAAACATGAGTCTGAAATAGACAGGTCCACCTGAGCTGTAAATTATGGAACTGTGGAAAGAGCCAAATGACTGACCAGCCACTGTGGCAGCCATGAATCAATTACGTCTTTAGTTCACTGCTGTGCTGTGCTGGCTGGTCTTATGTCAACCTGAAATAAAGTAGAGTTACCAGAAAGGAGGGAACCTCAACTGAGAAAATGCCTTCATGAGATCCATCTGTAGGGCATTTTCTTAATTAGTGATTGATGGGGTGGCAGCCTATTGTGGGTGGTGCTATCCCTGGGCTGGTGGTCCTGGGTTCTATAAGAAAGCAAGCTGAGCAAGCCAGTAAGCAGCACCCTTCCATGGCCTCTGCACCAGTCTCTGCCTCTAGGTTTCTGCCCCATGTGAGTTCCTGTCCTGGCTTTCTTCAGTCACAGACTATAACACAGAAGTGTAAGCCCAATAAACGTTTTCCTTCTCAACTTGCTTTTTGGTGTTTCTTTGCAGCAATAGAAACCCTAACTAAGACAAGTGTGATGAATGCTCACCCATGAACACAACAGTGGGTCCTATTTATTCCTTCATCATTTGCCCATGTTTCTATTCCTGTCATGAATGCAGAACTAGACAAAAACAAAAAACTCTCAAAACTCTACATATACTTACTCATACCTGGTGTTCTTGACTTTGTTTTAACAATACATATTTATATGGTTTAAATAATGTTAGTAATATAAGATAAAATAGCTTAATAAGTTAGAAAACATTCAATGAATTACTTCTAAAATAGAACTAGCAAACATGGGATGCAATAGTTTGCAAAGCCAGTGTTTTAAGATTAACAATGTTTTAAGCCAGTCTATTAATATTTTTATTAATTTTTACAGTATTCTTTTCACACTCTTTCATGTCCCACATGCCTATTATAGAAGACCTTCCAATTAAAATGTGGTCTAGCCTAATTTCTTTCTAAAGTCAGAAGGCGGCCCTAAGTATGACAGCAGCTGACACTCATCAACTGCCTCCCCTTGACAAGGAAGGCCCTTCTTCACAGAACTTGAGCATATGGCCTAACTCAGTGCTTTTGCCATTCTGTTTCCCCCACGTAAAATCAGCCATCTTGTAAACCACACCTTTCCTTCAAGGTCTAGTCCAGATTTAACACTTCAAGAAGTTTTATCTTGAACTCTGCCCTCGGCTCTCAAAAACCAAGCCTGAAGTAATTGCTGTGTCTCAAAACTCTCATGGCCCCTTGTTCTTACTTTTCTTTGCTGTACTTTGTTTTTCAATGAATAAACAATAGATTTCATCAGAAAATGCATCAGCTCAGAAAAAGATGTGCGAGAACATCATTGTAAATACAACTCATTCATAATAACAAATGCTTTCACTGCACATTCTGCTAGCCTTTTCTGCCACCATGTGTAGACTCCTGTTGATGGGATTCTAAAAGAAAGCCTGCATCTCCTGTCACAACCATTAACGAGGTTCTGTCTTGTGTTTTTCTGCTGAAGTCCCTGTGGCAGGAATGGCAAGACAAATTTCTTTTTCTAAATAAGATCAGTTCTGTAAAATAGGAGAAATGGTGATGATAGTGACTTCTGTTATTACTTTTATAAGTGTCTTCTTCATTAACTCAACCCCTCACCACTCTCCAAGCACTGCAAGGGATGATTTCCCTTGGGTACCTCTGCAGTCTCTGCAGCTAGTCCGTGCACTTCTCTAAACCAGTCCTCTGAAATGGTCTGCTCACTCAGTGAAGTAACTTCTGGTGAATATTTGTCAATCATGAAGGTGTGTTTCATTCATTCACAGTACATAGTATGCCTACTTCCAAGACCTGACTTTGAAGAGTGGAGGCTTTAAATTACAGTTAGAAAAAACACACAGTTCTACGCATGTGTGATGATTAGAGCTGCAATGGTTTCATGTACAGTTTGTATAATTTAGTCCCTTTAAAGAAAAGACCATATATTGGGCAGTGGTGGCACACACCTTTAATCCCAGCTCTCGGAAGGCAGGGGCAGGCAGATCTCCATGAGTTCAAGGCTAGCATGGTCTACATGAGCAAATTCCAGAACAGCCACAGAGGTTACACAGAAAGACACTGTCTCAACAAACTAAAAAAAGAAAGAAAGGAAGGAAGGAAGGAAGGAAGGAAGGAAGGAAGGAGAAGAGAAGAGAAGAGAAGAGAAGAGAAGAGAAGAGAAGAGAAGAGAAGAGAAGAGTAGATAAAGAGCATATAGGCCATTGCTGTAACTTCTGCTTGTCTTAGAACAGAGGCATGTTGTGTACAAGAAGAAATGTTGAAACTTCACCTTCTCAGGGTGTGAGAGGAAAACTGGAAGCAGACAGAATGGTCTCCAAAGATGTGTCAATGCCTAGAGAAATGATCAAGTAAGTGCAAAACACAGTTATGTCCCAAATCAATATGTTCCAAATGCTTTAAAATCTGTTTCTAAAACACACAACTAATTCATTTCAAAAGGGTTGTAAAATAATTAGGAAATGTGATTACCTATGATAAAACAACTTTCATCACCAATATATTTAGCTTGTTTTCATAGTAGAGACATTTAAGACCTCTCATGAACTGTCATGTTTAAATAACCAGCATACATACAGTTCTGACTGCTTTCCCCCATGAGCATCTCTTTTCTTTTCATCCTCAGTCTTGACATCCATAGTTGTAGACAGCGAGGTCATTTCACGAGCACACTACTCAAGGTTTATGAAAAATGACTCTGTCTCCAGACAGGTCTCTATCTGAGCCGAAGCAGGTCAAACATATGGCTACAACAAATCTACCACTGCTTAGAAATGTTTTTAAAAAAAAAAATGAAAACTTGCTCAGTTAGCACCTGTAACTAAACCTATTAGTACCCTACCTGGCTAATGGTGAAATCATAAGCTCTACCTTTCTCAAATGTGTTTTCTGCTTGTTTCTCTACAAGAATTAGTACTCTCCTGCTATCCTTTTCTGATACTAACTCCTTTTCTGATCATCCTACAACACAATTTTAGCTGCTCTTTCTAAATGAAGTGTGTATCAAAAAATCAGTGACATTGCATTTCTTTCAGATAAGGGAAAATATTTTTTGTGCCTTAGCTAGAGGATTTACTGATAAATTTTCAAGCAAAGGGGGTGAAAAAGGACATGTACCTATTCAGTGCCATCCAGGGCCAAGCACATAATATACCCTAGTTCTTTTCATCTTCAGAATAACACTAGCTATTACACTCAACACACAAGAAACCTAAGCCTCAAAGAACGTTAAGTATCTTAGATGATTCACACAGTGTTTGGAGGAAATGAGACTTCGACCTAAGTCTATCTTCCTGCAATCTCATTGTCTACCCCTTAAATCTTCATGCCTTTCTCCAGGGTGGTCTCTGGCAAGTTCTGCCCAAATTTAATCTAAGCCCATTGTTATTCGAAGGTCAAAGCCTGTCTCTGTTCAGGTAGTAAATCCCAGACGAAGCCCATTCGTGCCGTGCCCTCTTTAGCTGGAGATTCGCTACAATAATAGTCCCTCTGGAGGCTAGCCAGGTCTTTAGTCTGCCTGGCACTCTGTGCAGTGACTCAGGTCAGACTACAGCAGCTCCAATCAAACCCTTCTAAACAGGACCTCAAGAACGTCAATGCCTAAAGCACTATTGTTCTCAAATGACCTTGTGTGGGGGCCAAGACCACTCGAGTCTATAAAGAAAAAAAGAAAAAGAAAGAAGCAGTGCAAGATGGGAAAATCATGTGGACAGGCTTCACTGTTTTCAGAATTTAAAAATAATTTTTAAATGTTTATTGTTTGTTTTGACAGCCTCACCAACTGACTCCGGGATAACCTGGTAAATGGAAGTACTCCTTCAAATCTTGTTTCTTCTTCTGAAGGAAAAGACAAGCTAAGCCTTCAGTGAAGTCATCTTCTGCAGGCCACCAGGAAGCATTTCTTTTGTCTTATGTGTGAAATCAGAGCTAGCATCCCAAAGAACTTGTTGTCCCCATGAAAAATGAAAAGACTCATGGCAAACAGCCAGAGAGAGCTGATAGCATGTTGCCCTGTGTGCATTCCTTACAGGCCCCTTGCATTGCTCATTTCACAAGGAGAAAACATTTCCTGCCTCGGTGCATAACAGAGGAAGACAACTGGTCTGGAATGACCTCAGAAGGTTCTGGCAGTTTTCCAAAGATCTTAAGCAGAATTTTGTCAAAGTTTCCATCAACTCAATGAGCTCTTGCAGTATGGTGTGGAATGCTTCTGCATTCCAGAAGAGGAATGATGGAGGCATTAAAGCAATGTTCCTCAAACTGTAGGTCTCAACCTCTTTGGGGTTGAACAATGATTTTAGAGTCACCTAGGACTATCAGAAAACATACATACCTACATTACAATTCATAACAGTAGCAAAATTACAGTTATGAAGTAGCAATGAAAATAATTTTATGGTTGGGGGTCACCACAACATGAGGAACTAAGGGTCGCAGTATTAGGAAGGTTGAGAAACCACTGCCATACAGTGTTCTCTGTAAGGCACTTTTACAACCACTGAAAAAATCTTCACCAGTGATGCCAAAAAGGGTGTCAGAATTTTTGGTATGTTTCTCCAATCTTCTTCACTCCTATCCAACTATCATTTTTTCTGAAGGGAGACAGTACTGATGTACGTCATCCTGTAGAATTTATGATAGCCCTTAAATGAATGAACAATAGTAGATACCATTATTTAAGCATTGGAGATATCACGGCATTTGGTTCAGAGGTGTTTCTTGAACTTTCATGGCACTAAGCTCAGAATGGAGCAAATATGTAGTCACCCTCTTTATGGAGCTGTTGGTCTATTCCTTATTCTGTGAACCAGAAGTACCAGGGAAGTTTTAACATAGATCATGGATCAGACCACCCCCTCCCCCATAACATTTCTTCAAATTGCCTGATTTGGAGGCAGATGTGCACAATAAAACTTTGAATTACAAAGGAGTGTGATAAATGAATGATAGAGGAAACAGATTTTTCAAGGACACATGGGCACATGCTGTCAGGACTTCATGCTAAATAGTATCTTTTAAGTGATAAATTAGCCTAAGAAACAAAAGTGGATTCTGGGTAAAAGGAGTATGGAATTCAGAGGTTGAGAGGCCCGTTTCTGAAGCCAATGGTGGTTCTTTTATGTAACTGAGCTTGCTTGAGGATCCAGGCTCAGGGAAGGGAATGCATCTAGGAGACTGGGAAGGTGGATAAGGACCATAGAAAGAAAATACATGGCTTTTGCTGGGTGGTGGGCAAAATTTGCTCCTGAAACAAAGTCTTGTAAAAAAAAAAAAAAATTTACACAGAGACCAAGTATGATCTTAATCATTCTTTTACCTTCATTTGTTTGTTTGCTTGAGTCCCATTGTATTTCCTAAGGAAGGGTGATAAGTTTTGAATCCCTGGTTATTGGATATCCTCTACTACCAATGTGATAAGCCAATCAAGCCGAATTGATAAGTCCAGGTGTAATGAACAGAGCAAAGCAACTCTTGGGTGACCCTCAGGAGGGCAGGAGAGGAATCATGTGGCAAATATGTCAACTAGGTCTTAAACAGCCTTTAGGTGTGGTCTTGAACAGCCTCAGGAGGGCTGATTCTTGGTGGGCTTTCTGAGGGGAGGGGTTTGGAGAGGGCAGCTCCAGGAGATACCTTCAACATCCCAACTTTTTGGTGTATATATAGACACCAGTTGGGCTTCCACCTAAATGAAGGGCAAAAAGAAGGAAGGGGGTTACATGTGTGACAAAATAATGAGGAAAGTAGAAAAGGAAGGAAGTACCCAGGTAGAGAAAACTAACCATGTAATACATACCCAATGACACAGTCCTCCAAGTCCAAAGGAGGCTAGTCAGTCTCTTGCAGTTCAGGAAAGAGAAGAAGAGTTCAGGGAAAGAACAGACAGAGGCATGCCTTTCCTTCCCCAGAAATTCAGATTTCTCATCATGGTTTGCTTTCTAGCAGCAAACATGGAGCTTACCTTTGTCAGTCTCCAAGTGAACCACCCCGGGGGGCACTTTGACCTAAATCTCTTGCACCCCAGTAACTTGAACATACATTTATGGTCCCTGTTCTGGTCTCTGGACTCTGCTTTCTACATTCTGTTACTTTGCTTCTGCTCTCAGGCCACACACACACACACACACACACACACACACACACACGCATACACACACACACATGCATACACACACACACACACACACACACACACACGCATACACACACATGCATACACACACATGCACACACACACACACACACACACACACACACACACACACGCATGCATGCATTTTGTAGATCCTTAAGCAACAATTCATAATTCCCCCAAATTACACAATCTCTTAATTCCTGGGGAGAGGGTCAATATTTGATCTTCCAAAGCGATTGGTCATTATTCTAGTTAAACCTGTACCTAGTTTTCTTGGTCTATTGCAGCAAAGTCAGTCACTTGCAACTTTCCCCAGGCCAAATCCTGAAACCTGACTGATGCTGAAGACACGTAAAGCCTTGTCCCCATGAAGAGGGGAAAACTCTGGGGTCATGGAGGAATAATTTGAGCATTGTGCACCAGATGCTAATGAAAAAGGAACTGAATATTCCAAAATTGACTTTTAAGTATTCTGTCTGCTTTCTTGCCTTATCAGGTAAGAAAGCATCACATGTTTTTCTGGGAACTGATGGTAATTTAAACTTTTTTTCAGACTGTCTATAATTACCCTCCAGTTTTCATGAATTCTGAAACATGTTTTTGTTATTTATAACCCATTTCCCCCCACTATTCATAAACCAATGAAAAAAACAGTGCTTACAAATGAGTGAAAATCCAAGCACAGTACCCACTTGTTTGACTCAATATTTTGATTTGATTTAAAAATCAATAATTTATTTTAACTAAATGACAGACATTTCGTCCCCACGTACAAAGGACTCAGAAATTCCACCCTCCCTCCCACATCCCGTTTGGTCGCAAAGATAATGGCAGCATTGACAAGCACTGTTTCCAGTTCCTGTCAAGGGTCATTTCAGAAGGACAGCTCAAGCAAAGGCCTCACACTATTATTTTTAATTTAAAACATTTGAAAATAAATAAGTAGCTGATGGCCTCAAGGGTCCCCTTGTTTTTGCAAATGGAAACCTTGGGAGGCAGCAGTTTGTGCCAGTGAGGCATCAACTGGGTCAGGTTAAGAAGGACGAAGGAGAAGAACTCATACCTGAAGTCCTGTCCTCTGGAACCCCCAGCTAGATGGTGGCTTTCCTTCCTCAGCTGCTTCCAATGTTTGTAAAGTTCCTCACACTGACATTGGCTGTGTCTGTAAATTTTGGTGCACATTACACAAGATCTGGATGGTGACTTCCTATTGAATGGAGTGGCATCATGGTAGAGTGGTCAGGGCAAGTGCTTTGGAACCACACTTGACTTTGAATTCTAGCTCTGACACAGAAAGTGGCCTGAGCGTCCTGCATTGTTTCCTTAATGATAACTGTAAACACAGTGCCTCCTGTGGTCAGTGTTAAATGCAGCTACAATAATAGAGGTGTGCATACAACAAGTAATAAAAATACATTCCCTTGTCCCATCTCACTGTTCATCCATATACCTAATACTTTCATTCATTGGATTAATTAACTTCAACCAATGCTGTCTGCATACACAATGAACAAATACTTTGGAAGACGCAGTAAGTACACTGAGCTTTAGGGAAGACACATTCCTTTTTCCCTCCTTCTCCTAAAAGCCTGGGAGCACAAGCTTACACCCACACCCCTACACTTGTGAGTCACTCACTCTGGCTCTAGAGAGGAACACCAAGCAGAGCCAGGCGCTACCTGTTCAAGCACAGCTTTGTCTAGAGCCCTGATTCTCAACCTTGCTAATGCTGTGACCCTTTAATACAGTTCCTCATATTGTGTGTGGGATCCCTCACCATGAAATTATTTTCATTGCTACTTCATAACTGTAATTTTGCTACTATTATGAATTGTAATGTAAATATCTGATATGCAGAATAGCTGATCGGCAACCCCTGTAAGAGGCAGGTTCAATCCCACAAAGGAGTCACGACCCACAGGTTGATGACCAATTATCTAGTGCTTCCCAGTGCCCAGAAAGTGCTAGGTTTTATGTTTTAATGACCAGTAAAAAAGCAACAGAGTTGTTGTCAGCGTTGCTGTTTTCTAGTGAGCATATGACTAGCAGGATCGGCAGCAAGAAGCCCTGATTTGGCGTGTGGCCCCAAGCTCACTGCGGCATCCTCCTGAGGCCAATGACTGTGCAAGAATACCCAATAGAAAGTTGATAATAATGAGATCAAGGAGAAGTACGACCTCAGGCTATTATAGCTCAATGCAGAGTCTCCAACCTTCTAAGTTCACTTCAGGCTCATTCTATAGACTACTCAAATTCTAGACTCTCTTTACGAAAATGTAAGTTCTTTTATATCCTGTGACAGATTTCATGATAATCCAAGGAAAGCTTCAAATTAAAATAAAAGTAAGACAATTCAAATAATTCAACCTATTTAACCCTTAAATACGGTTCACTAATCTACTGTTATAGCAGGAATTACTGCAGGGCTTTCAGGTCCAATAGTTTTGAGTATGTGAAACTTCTTGGGTTGTCAACTAATTGCCTGTATTTATTAACTTAAGTTTCCATACTCTACTAAGGAATTCGTAGGAAGAGCCCCTACATACACACACACACACACACACACACACACACACACACACACACACACATCCTACCTAGTGGAATTTCTACAGCAGAACACTATAAACAGGTAGATGGGCCCTGTTTTATGAGACTCAGTCACCAAGTTGATGATGTCAAGTCCTTGCTCTTTCATACGATGCTAGTAACGACTGGAAATGGAAATCCTGAGATCATAGGTGAAATATTTACAAGGTAAAAACACTGCAAGGTGAAAGTTTCATGTGCCTCAGTGAAGAAATTATTCACCTTGGTTCATATTTTCCATTTGAAACATTTTCAGTCTCTATTTCTCTAAGGTTCTACTCTAGATGCTAAAAAGTTGTGTCTATCAGAAAGATAGACTTTTTAATTCCTCTCTATTTCACTAGTGAACAGAGAATTTATAGAAGAGGCATATAGAAGGAATTTTAAAAGTACTGATTCTCCTGAGGCCAGCCTTGAGCTCTGTAGCACAGTGCAAATCCTAAGCGAATTAACACACATCAAACCTACTTAAAAGAGAACTAAAGTATATATAACAGCTCAGAAGTCATTAAACAATGCACCATTTTCACCAGTGGAAGTCTGGCCCATGTCACAAGTCATTATTCTAAAAAACAAGGACCAAAGATTAAGTCTCCCCTACAAGTCACAAAGATCATATAAGAGCAAAGACCAGGATGTTGAATGGGAATGGAGCATACATATGTAGGTATCATGATTTTCTATGCTGAAAATAATTGGAGAGAAAGATGATTTGTCTGGCAGTACCAGATTGCCTGCTTAAAAAAAAATCAACTACTAATGAACAATTAAATAAAAATGAGTGTCCCCAAGTACTACAGTTGCTTTAGAAATTCAATCTTGGTGCACTCTACTGAAACATAAAAGGAAAGGTCTCATTTGTTAGTCTTTCTAAAGACTCTCAGAGTCTTCTATTTCACGAGGAAACACTCTACCTTTTTTCAAAGTATTTAACCATTTCATTTAATTCATCAATTTACATGTAGCAATGGGAGCTGAATTCAGCTGGATAGCTCTGTTAGAGAAAGAATTGCTCAGGTGCTTGCAATCAGTTCCTGAGTTGGCCAGATGGGAGGAATGACCCACTAAGAGATGCCCACAGCTTAAGCTATAGAACCAGAAAACATGCTACCTTACGTGGCAAAGAGAAAGGAAGATTGGAGCTGGAGTTATGATGTGCACTGCCTTATTTTAAAAATGAGATCACCATGAATTATTGGAGTGGTCCAGTGTAGTCATAAACGTCCATAGAATGTAAAAGGATATAGAAAAAGAGCTCATGGGAAGTGATCCCCAAAAGATTCCCCCTCCTGCTTTTGTTTGAAAGAGAGGAAAGGGATGCAGACAATCTGTAGAAGCTAGCATAGGTTCAGAAAATGATTCGCCTCTAGGCCTCCAAAAACCAACATTGACTTTAATCCATGAGGTCTACATTGGACTTTTGATGACAAAGTGGTATTGTGTTAAATTGTAAATTTGTTATAGCCTATTATAGCAAAATCTAAGACCTATAAATCTTACTTTCATAATTTTTAAAAACTGAGTTTACAAGTTTGAACAATGAGGACCAGAAAGATAGCTCAGCAGGTAAAGGCACTTATCACCACACCTTATAAACTGAATTGACTCCCTCAAAAACTACATGGTGGAAGATGAGAGCTGATCCTGAAAGTTGTTCCCCAGCCTCCACATACAAGCCACAGCACATTTGTACCGACCCACATACACACACTAAGTAAATGAATGTAATAAAATGACTTATAGTATAAAAGATACTGACTTTGTGAGAGTGTAGAAGAGTTTCCTTTCCAGTTTCAGTCTATGGGCTACTTCATAGTACTAGTCATAGCCCTTGGAATAATGATTTAAAACATTTTATAACAAAAACACAATAAATCTTAACTTCAGTTTGCATTTCTTGGAATGCTACTTTAGAAATTCTTCTCAAATATATTTTATATGTTTCTTCCTCTTGGTAAATTGTCCATTGATTTCTTTTCCTTTGTAGAAATTCTTGGCATATTGGGATGTCAACTTGTGATTTGTCATATTTTGGGCAGCTATTTTCCTTAAATTAAAACAGAGTGAGATCTAGGACAGGCACCAAAACAACATAGAGAAGCCCTGTCTCAAAGAAAAAAATTAGAGGGGTGCTTTTCATGGTCCATGTATTTGCTTATTAAATCTGTATTTGCTGGACTTTTTCTCTGGCCTGTTTTTCTATAGTCTCCTCACCCTGTTTTCTTCTGGTCTTTTTTATCAAGCTCTAGTTCATCTGAAGTATGCATTGACGGCGATTTGAGATAAAGTCTAATATTGTATGACCTTTCTTTTCCTCCTAGGTGTTTTGAGGATAGAGTCTCACTATGTAATCCAAACTGTCTTCAAACTCATGATTCTCCTACCTCTGCCTCCCAAGTGCTGGCATCACAGTCATGGCCCGCCACCCCACATCCGGTTGGGTAACCATTGCCATAGAAATATTTATTAATTAAGACTTTGTGCTTCTTTTGTGTCAACTTGATGCAAGCTGGAGTCATCTCAGAAGAGGGCACTATAGCTGAGAAAGTACCCCATCAGGTTAGCCTGTAGGTGAACCTGAGAGACATTTTCCTGATTGATGATTGATGTGGAAGGGGCCAGGGAGATATGAGCATTGCCATCCTTGAAAACCTGAGAGACATTTTCCTGATTGATGATTGATGTGGAAGGGTGCAGTTCGATATGAGCAGTGCCATCCTTGAGAAGGTGATCGTGAAGTGTATAAAAATGCTCAGTGAGCAGGTTGCGGACGTGCGAAGCATGCCTCTAATCTCAGCACTTGGGAGGCAGAGAAATGTGAATGTCTGTGATTTGAGGCCAGCCTGCTCTACATAGCAAGTTCAACACCAGCCAAGGCTACATAAGGAGCCCCCCCCCCCTTTTTTTTGTTTTTTTGAGACAGGGTTTCTCTGTGTAGCTTTGCACCTTTCCTGGAACTCACTTTGGAGACCAGGCTGGCCTCGAACTCACAAAGATCTGCCTGTCTCTGCCTCCCGAGTGCTGGGATTAAAGCTGTGCACCACCAACACCCACCCACCTCACAAACAAGCAAATAAGCCCCTCCCCAAAGCACACACACAGAAAACACCAAGCTAACCAACCAAACAAAATGAAGCAAACAGAGCAAGGAAGAACAAGCCAGTAAGCAGCATTCCTGCTTCAGCTCCCTGGCTCCATGTTCCTCCTTGAATTCATGCCATGACTTCGCTCAGTGATGGGCTGTGATGGGGAAGATTAAGCTGAGATAAACACTTTCAATCCCACTGACTTTTGGTCAAAGCAAACTAAGGCACTTTCTTTTCCTTATATATAAGGGGACTCTTCTCAATAATATGCTAAGTGTATAAAAATGGCCTCTTATTTTGGAAGTACGTATCAATGCTGGAGTATTTATTTTCCTCCACACCTACCACTTTCCTTCTGTAACTTTACATTCCTGTGTTTCCTAGCACAACTCAGAGTAATTCGTTTTGTGTCAGAAATCAAGGCAGAGAACTTCTCAGACCTTTTCTACCCCCTCCCTTTCTTCTGCTTGCCCCTCCTGTTCACCCAAGAAATCAAACTTTTACCCTCAGTATCAGTGTCTGGCCCTGTGTTTTGGTTCCGGCTCTTAGGACATGAGAAGAAATAGGGGTTATTCTGGACAAGCTTCATGAGATATCATAGATTTTGTAATAGATCGTAGTCTCTTGTAGGGAGAAGACTTAGAATCCCATTGCCATTCTTTTCTCTTAATAGATCACAAGCAGAGTCTTGAAAGTTCCATTTCCTGTGGTGATGCCACTCATGTGATGCTTCTCAAGCCTGGAGATGCGTAGAGGGGTCCCTGGGCACGTGAAAGTGGCTTTCTGTATGCTAAGGGATACAGCTCATGCAGTAGCTTGTGGAAGAATGTGAGTTATCAACTTTGACATTGTCTTGGCCAGCACTCTCAATGCTGGAATAAGCACACAAGGCTGCTTCCTGCTTTTCTTTATCTTTGTGTCTCACAGTGGCCATAGCTATTTTAGGATGTCTACTTCTAAGAATTGTCTTTTATTTCACTGCATAAATGCCATAAAATGCAGAACGCATCTTGTTTGACTCAAATGGTCCCTTTCAATCCTTTCATAAGGTGCCCTCTCTATTTTGGTCTTTGAGAATGCAATATCTGGTTAAGAGTCAAACGTGTATGGGATGGGTTGTACTCAGTCCTCTAGCAATTTGTCAAATGACCCCAGTTATTTTGCTGTTAGATGTTAGAGTTCTGTGCTGTGACTAAATCCCTAAGAACATCAACATTTAGTGGGTGGTCAGTTGGTTCTGTTGTTTTGGAGCTGTGGTGGAGCAGAC